>NC_053041.3:337695053-338320053 GCF_002575655.3 Aegilops tauschii subsp. strangulata
GTACTGGTTTCGTAAGAGCGAACAAGCATTCACCTCTACTGTACAAACTGTAGATATGAGTTACAAATGCTATGAAGACGAATACAAATATCTGAATACACTTTATGCCCAATTTCTCTCTGTAGGCCCTCCAAAAGTACATCTCTACACGTTCTCGCATGTTGCATCTAACAACTATGCAATAGAGCACTACTACTACACTCTAACACAATATATCATATGTGTTTTTAGTTTTACTAGATCTCATATTGTTACTTAATTATTCAGTTTGCATACATTAAAATTACCTTTGAAATGTATGGCTAATATCATCTACCGCGCGGGAAAAACCCCGTCCTTGCCTGTTTAATCGGGTTCGTATCGATGGATCGTGCGAAACAACAAAACTATAGTAGTACTACAGTACAAGTAACAGTTCACTGGGCAGCCATGTCATGTACTCCTCCATCGTAAGAGTGGAGCGCTCGCTTTCATAAATGTTCTAGTCCCTTTAGCTGACATGTGGGACATCAAGCAACCCGGTCCACGTGCCATACCAAAATAACAGTGCAGAGCAGCAGGGGTGAAGCACCCCGGTCATGGCGCCGTCGTAGTAATGAGAAATGAGGCGTCAAATCACAAAACTGCACCTTTCCCGCAGTTAAGTTGGAGGGACGAAGTAATGCTCAAAAAACAAGTTGGAGGGACGAAGCAACCATCATTTCACTCGTTGCTGAATCCGCTTCTCCCTCACCTTCTTCAAGTTAACCAGTGTTTCTTCTGCCGTTGTTCTGCCTCATGTGGGACGCGGATCGGCTTGGTAAAGCACTGACACGTGGGACCGCATGTTAGCAAACTGCCAGGCCAACGTCCTCTAAAAATAAGAAACATCCCCCGCTTTCCGCGCGGCAAAATCACCTCCTTTTTACTCTTGATACTATAATTTTTTAGATCAATATAATTGAGATATGTATAGATAGCACACAGGATCAAAACCAAGTGGTACGGTTAAGGGCATCCACCATGTGTATCCTAATGTGAAAATAGCTTTTGGCATCGATGGGAACCACTATGGACGGTGCTGCCAAAGCCAAAAAGATGGAACCGAAGCTCTCTAATTGATTGATTGAAGGAATAGAAAAATGCAACATATGTCCTCTTTCTCCCATGTTTGGACGCATGTATAGTATAGAGCATAGAGTCTACTCCCATGTCCCTTCTATCACAAATCACAAAGCAGTGAGGCGTCAAATCACAAAGCATGGACGAAGCAACCATCATTTCACTCTTCGCTGACTCTGCTTCTACATCGTCTTCTTCGAGACACCACCTTACTTCACTAAGCTGGACGGACGATGCTATTGTGTAGTACTAGTACATTTACGCATCCTTTGGGTCTAGGCCTTGCATCGCCATACTTCACCACACATTTTTGCCAAGCTTGCCAAAAGTTTTCAAAACAAAAAGGAGGTACACTTGCGCATGGCTGTCGCGGTCACACCGCACCCTCACACAGTCGCTCCTACACGCCGCAAACCCAACCAAGGGAACGCACCCTCACTGACAAGTGCTACCGCATGTGATCAAACCAAACTCAGCCATCCTACCGCTGACATGTAATTTTCGTTCATATTGTATGTTTATCCAACCACGTGTTGGGGAAGATCCGTACGGCCCGTGCGGTGGTCTGTTGCGGAAGAAGAAGAGGTGAGGAAGAAGAAGGGTTAGGAGACGTAGGTTATTCATCCAACCGCCTGAAATGGTCGACTGACCCAAATGATGATAGTCAGGCAACTTGCATAAATATATGTTTTTGACACAGAAAAAGATCCCTAAAAACAACATAAGGAAAACTATCACTCCTCGCGGAACGAGACGGCCTCGTCGTCTTTGGCTGCCGACGGGAACCAGCCATAGCTGCCAACGTGTGTCTCTGTACCGTGGTTGTCCTCGGTCACTAGCTACTCGTTCACGCGGAGCGTGCGGGCGCTCTGCACGGACACGGGCACCGCTCGGTTCAACTCCAGGACGTCCGGTTCCGCCTGCAGGAGGGCCTCGATGGCAGCGGCATTCGCGCACTTCGCGTCGAGTTGAGCCTCCGCTGCCCGGTTCAAGTCCAGGACGGCTGGTTCCGCCTGCAGGAGGACCTCGATGGTAGCGACATCCATGCGCTCCGCGTCAAGTTGAGCCTCCGCCGCCCGGTTCACATCAATGACATCCGGTTCTGCCTGTAGGAGGGCCTCGATGGCAGCGGCATCCGCGCGCTCCGCATCGAGTTGAGCCTTCGCCTCTCGGTCCTCCTTTAGAATCGTCAGGTTGAACCGCTGGTCTGCTTGTACCATGGGGGCCCCAGATGCCGGCATGAAGTCGACGTCCATCGTCTCATATGCATCAGGGGCCTTCTACGCCGCGACCTCCGCCATGAACATTGGATCGGCTTCCTCCTCCTCGGAGGTTGGCTCGAGAGAAATCGGGGATTGGCCTGCCGCAAAGCTATCTTGGGAACGGAGGTGTGTGGTGCCGACCGCCACCACGATTTCTGCGCGGCGCTCCGGCGTTAGCATCTTTTAGTATGTGATCTTGCAGCGCACAATGGCTTTCCGGTGAAGTAGCGGACAGTTGATGCAGGCTAGGGGATCGAAAGGTGGGGGAATGGATTGGAGAGGAGGTGTGGTTTTGGGGCAGTGGTGAACGGCTGACAAGTAGCTGGCGTAGGCCAAACAGCGAAGGTTCTGGTGTCAATCGGTTTTGACTGTACATCAATCTTGTCGCGTTCGCATTGCACCCCAACACGCTGGACCCTCCATGTCGTTCACCGAATGGAACGTGCTTCGTCTTGCATTTTCACTCGCTTGTGAAACTGCAGTTGAGAGCAAACCGACGTCCCTCCCCCTCCCCCGCCCGCGTTATTTATGCTACTAGAAGAGAGAGAGGTCGGCCGAGTGTTACTAGTACTCCCTCCATTTTATGCGGAGTAAATAAAAACGGAGGGAGTATACTACTAGTACTATGAGCACTACATACTCTACTGCAGATGTTGTCAATACTCCACTAGTACTATTGGACAGGGAGCTTAAAAAAAGTTACTATTGGACTAGCTGTACGTGGTGAAATCCTAGTAGGAAGAGCATGCACAAGAACAAGCACATTCACGTGTTTGAAAACAAATTGGAAACCATCTCTGTTTGAGTACAAATCTAGGAGTACGTACGAACCTAACAATATTGATTGGGCGTTGTTGAATGTTGATACTTTTTTCTGTAAGTTTGATCAAAGTAGAGTTACTTTGACTACACATAAAACTTATATGTAAACTAGAAAGGATCGGAGGGAGCATATTGTACGTTCAAAAGTGAAACGAACATTGAATACCCTTTATATATGATTTTCTGAAGCTATGATAACCGGTTCAAAATTTGGAAACCGCCTTAGGTATCACACATGCACCCACTCATTCTCTCTCGGTTTCATCTCGGGGTCTGGATATTGATTGAAAGAGGATTAGGGTGGGTACAGTACGCTTGTTTCGCTTTTGAAAGAACAATATACTCCCTCCGATCCCCACAGACCCTCGGGTCATTTCTATCATTGAAACACACCAAACCTTTATCTCCTTGCATGACACGCACTTGATCTCTCAATATCAATCGATCTCGTCAAGATGTGTCGGGGCACGAACCGAATGGGATGTCAAAACTAAGATGGGAAGCAACACGTAGTGGAGGCAAAGTGAAACTTTAAACGAACCGTTTGTCTGTATGCATGTCAGACAAATTACAACATTGGAATGTTCAAATGAGGCATTTGGGAGGATGGACTCGATAGGAGGGCGGCATGATCGATGGAGAAGAGGGTTGGAGAGGAATGAGAAATAAGCAACGCCACATGATTTTACTTGAACGGCTCAAATAAACAATAAGTTATCTCGTTTTCCCTTCCGTCTTGGTCACAGAGTAAGATACTCCCTTTGTTCTTATTTACTCTACATATTAGGTTTGACTAAAGTCAAACTTCATAAAATTTGACCAAATTTATAGAAAAAATATGAACATTTACAATAGAAAATCTAAATGATGTGAAAGTATATTCAATAATGAATCTAATGGTATTGATTTGTTATTGTATATGTTACAATTTCTGTCTATAAACTTTGTCACAGTTTACAAAGTTTGACTTTGAGAAAAGCTAAAATTCGGAGTAAACAAAAACAGAGGGAGTACGCAAGGACTAGTATAGTTACTACTGCCAGAACATGATAAGTTGGACCCCTAAATGCGGGCACGGACCGGGGACACCTGAATTATTCCTTCAAATAGTCGGACACCTACATTAGCACACCATCCGGCTACTTAATCAAGTGTTATGCTTCACTAGTTGAAAAGGAAAAGGGTGGTACCGTACCCAAAGCCACCACAATTGGGGCTAGGGTAACAACTTGGTACTATACCACATTTGAACCAGGGCACAAAAACAACCTGTTATGCGCCTAATGCGCAACGCGGAACACAGATGCTCGAATTTGGCCGGGAAAACAGAGAAAACGACATGTGGGGAACACCTGTCCGGATGACGTGGCGCAGACTAGTCCAATGGAGGAGTTGGCCCACGACCTCCTCACCAACGGCAACCGTTCATGTGGGTCGTGGGGGCCAGCAACGTGGTGCAGCTCCCGCACTGCCTCTAGACATGGCGATCGCGGTGAGCGACACGCTCATCATCGCTGGACATGCTCGGCTTCAGGGTGCCGAGGGTGGCGTTAGTGCTGTGGCACGACCAGCAGATCAACACCCGAGTCGTCGAGGATGCACGGGCCGCTGAAGTGCGCGTGTGCCGTGATGCATCTACGGAGTGTTCTAGCGCGGCCAACTGCATCCCCAGGATCTGAGACCATGCCGGGTCGTCTTGCTTTTTCAATGACATGTGGGGAACGCATGTGAGCAAAGGGCATCTCCAACGTTGCCACGACCGTAGCCGACTACCCTGGCACACCAAAAACCCTCGTCCCTCGCGCCGTCGCGTGGTGCGTTCGCAGTCGGCGCCAGCTGCCTGCATTCAAACCATCTGTCCGTATGCTGTCATTAAGAATCTCGGTGCCCAAGGAACCAACTCCAGCGACTTAATGACGCACCCGGACACTTGGCCTCACCGGAATGCGCTACTTAAAGCGGCAATGCCCAGCTAAACTCCACACCGTAGCGCATCCTCCTGCTACCTGGCACCACATCCGCCATGACCGCGAGCGCGAACGCTCTATGGGAGGGCTTGTCTTCGGGGATGAAGCTCGGGGTAGCCACGCTCGCTCAAGTCGCGTTCGCAACGTAATAGCAGCGTAGCCATACGCGGACGCGAGCACAAAAACGGTGGCCACGCTGGTGGCCGACGACGGGAGCACCGTTAGCCATGCGTCCTACTTGCCGCCGTCCAACGTTCGATGGTGCATGTGGCAGGTGAACCGATGGACCTTCCACGTCCATCATCATCAACCTCACGTCCATCGGCACCGCCGAGGCCGGGGACTCCTCCGAGGATGAGTAGGGCATGGGAGGCGGCAGGGTATGGTGTGCCAACTGGCCGGTTCGTCTCCCGTGTTCTACTCTTCCTCGCCGAAGACTGCACCTTCACTTCACGAGTCGTAAACCCCGCCCCGTACCTGGAGATGGCAGATGGAGGACGTCGGTCGCCGCTGTAGAATAGGTTTAGAGTCGGGTTTCTTTTATTTTTCTGTCCTATAAAAGTTCGAAATGTAATCAAAGTCTGCCGTGTTTGCATGAATCTCGTCCGGTGTATCTGAACTTTCACAATAATAGTAAGATATATTGTAGGAGTATGAAAATATTTGGAATGGTGATTCATTTTTGTGTGTATAAACTTAGAAGGTTTGACCCGAGACAAAGCTAACATGCTAAGTAAATAAACACATAGGGTCTACATACACAATTTATCTTAGGCGCTCCAATAGTATGTCCACTACACATTCACAGATTTCACATCTTTCTGCATCTACGGGAACCTACGAAAGGGTTAACGTCGATTGCCTCTTTCTCTCCCCCTGATTTTCATGGTGGTGGGCCCCTCCCCCCAATCTCCAATCAACAGCCCACATGTTTCACATTACATTAATTACGTAACTGGGATTACATAGGTGTAGCATTACTCATCCTAAAAAAACAACTAAGCCAACCTCCCAGCATATCGCGCGGGAAAAGACCCGGCTGCACCCTTTTAGTCGGGATTACCGGATTACTAGTAGTAGTACCGATGGATCGCAGGAAGCACCAAGTTTAAAAGGGAAAAAGGCGATACACTCACAGCACGCCTGTCGCGGTCGCATTGCACCCCTCACACGGTCGGTCTTGCACACGGCTCACGCAAACAGAACGCGCTTCGGCTTGCCTCTTCTGACACGTGGGACCGCACTTGGAGAAACCGACCATGTGCCAAACTCCCCCGCCCACTGCGCAAAAATTCCCCCCAAATCCCAAATTCAACCGCCCTTCGGCCAACTATCCAATAATATTTCCTAAACCCCCGTCCCCCCCGGCCACCTCCTCCACCAAAGCCGCCCTCCCCGCGGCGTCGATATGTCGGCGCCACGGTTCGTGGAGGGGACGCACGGCGATCCTCTCGCTCCCACAGTACGGTCATGTAGATTGCCGTCCTCTAACCACGCCGCCACCGCCGGCGACGTTCTTGTGGAGACGCACGGCGGTCAGCTTCTCCCACGGCTTGACTGAGGCCCCGTCCATGTCGGAGTAGCGCTGAATGTTAGCTGATAAACGATGTTAATCTCACTGTTTGCCGAAGTAGTTTACAGTCAATATGCTCTGCTTAAGAAGCTTCCTGGCCCTGTTCTGCACTCAATCTGTTAGCTGAGATGGCATGCCACGCCAGATTAGTCGCTAAAATATCCTGCCATATATTTATTGGGACGTAGATTTCCATGGTCTAGTAGTCAATCTGTTAGGTGAAATAGCCCTACACCGTTTTATACTCGATCTTTGTTGCTGAGATGGCCTTCGATGGTTGTGTGCTCGGCCTCATTGACTGCTGAAATAGCCTGCAATAATTTAGCACTCAATTTTTTTTGCTGAATTAGCTTTACATATATTTCGTTACTTAGATCTTCTTGTCCAAATATCTTGCCATAGCTTTAGACATCAACCTAGGTATTTTTTTTTGGACTTCATAAAAAAGCATATATGTTTTTCCAGTAATATCTAGTAGAAGAACTAATTTGTATGTGTAACAGATGGACATGACATGGATAGCTTCTGCTCGAAGATTCTCCGCTGCATATGTCGAGGGGGTTGAAAACTTCATGAACTTTATCAGAGCTGAGTATGGTGGTCCAAAATCAGATGTGCCCTGCCCGTGTAGCAGTTGTATGAATTCAGTTACAAGACCCCAGGCAACTGTGCAAAATCATCTGCACTTGTATGGGATGTCGATCACATATACTAGATGGGTTCATCATGGTGAAGCTGTGAACGTCAATGTTACTGACTATGTGGAAGAAGCAAATCACCATCTTGATCTGCCTAATGCTCAGGTGGAAGAGGAGGAGGAGCTGGTGGTGGCCAACGTGCAAAGAGTTAGACATGTTGATGCATAGGAAGAGATTTAGACTTCATTGTTGCATGAATTGTTCTTTTATGACATGCTGATGCATAGGAAGAGAGTTAGACTTCATTGTTGCATGATATATGTTGCTTTGTGCTCACTGCTAAATCACAAATCATTGTTAATTAAAATTGGCTTTGATATACCTTAGGATCCGGGTAGATCCATTACTTGAGCACTATATGCCTAGCTTAATGGCTTTAAAGAAAGCGCTGCCAGGGAGACAACCCGGAAGTTTTAGAGAGTCATTTTATTCTTTTGTGTGCTTTTATAAAATTTAAAAACAAAAAATATAGAGGGGAACCTAAAACTTTTTCAAAATGAAAAGTGAAAGTAAGAAAGATGAGCACCGTTAAAGTGGGGGAGCTCCTTGAACTTTGTTCATGCCCTTGGAAACTTTGCAAATCTTAAACTACAGAAACTTTTAAACAAAAATAATTATCCCCTTTTACAAATCCATTGTATTATAAAATAATGTTCCAAGATTTGCCTTTAGGATGATTAGATTGCTTGTTTGGTATGTGCAGTGGAAAACAGAAACTTTGGCTGTAGCGCGTGAATTTACATATTTTACTAGAATGTCAAAAGTTGCTGAAATTTTTACACAGACTGCTATACAATTTTTTTATTTTTTCCGAAATTTTCAATATTTTTGGAGTTACAGAAGTATGGTATATGTTCAGATTACTACAGACTGTTCTATTTTTGAAAGATTCTGTTTTCTATGCATTGTTCTCTTATTTTGATGAATCTATGGGTAGTATCCGGGGGTATGAACCATGGAGAAGTTGGACTACAGTAGATATAATGCTAATATGAATTTGGAATGAGTTCACAATAGTACTTAAAGTGGTGATTTGCTTTATTATACTAACGGATCTCATGAGGGTTTTGTTAAGTTTTGTTAAGTTTTGGGTGAGATCACAATGGATGAAGGAATAAGGAGTGGCAAGCGCCTAAGCTTGGGGATGCACGAGGCACCCCATGGTAATATTCAAGGACTCCCAAGCAACTAAGCTTATGGATGCCCCGGAAGGCATCCCCTCTTTCTTCTAATGACCATCGGTAATTTTACTTGGAGCTATATTTTTATTCGTCACATGATATGTGCAAATTCTTGGAGCGTCTTTTGATTTTAGTTTCCCTTTTTGTTTTATGCACCGTGGTGGTATGAGATATTTCTTGGTTGCTTTATAGAATGCTTCGTGTGCTTCACTTATATCATTTGATGTTTGGATTGCATGTTTCTCTACACATAAAAAACCGCCATTTGTAGAATGCTCTTTTGCTTCACTTATATTTGTTAGAGCGTGGGCATATCTTTTGTAGAAAGAATTAAACTGTCATGCTTCACTTATATCTATATAGAGAGTTGATAGGAATTGGTCATTCACATGGTTAGTCAAAAAATCCTACATAAAATGTGTAGATCACTGAATATGATATGTTTGATTCCTTGCAATAGTTTTGCGATATAAAGATGGTGATATTAGAGTCATGCTTGTGAGTAATTTTGGATTGGTAGAAATACTTGTGTTAAGGTTTGTGATTCCCGAAGCATGCACGTATGGTGAACCGTTATGTGATGAAGTCAGAGCATGATTTATTTTTGATTGTCTTCCTTATGAGTGGCGGTCAGGGACGAGCGATGGTGTTTTCCTACCAATCTATCCCGCTAGGGGCATGCGTATTAGTACTTTGCTTTCATGGCTAATAAAATTTTGCAATAAGTATGTCAGTTCTTTATGACTAATGTTGAGTCCATGGATTATACGCACTCTCACCACTCCATCATTGCTAGCCTCTTCGGTACCGTGCATTGCCCTTTCTCACCTCGAGAGTTGGTCCAAACTTTGTCGGTGCATCCAAACCCCGTGATATGATACGCTCTATCACACATAAACCTCCCTATATCTTCCTCAAAACAGCCACCATACCTACCTATTATAGCATTTCCATAGCCATTCCGAGATATATTGCCACGCAACTTCCATCATCATCATATACATGACTTGAGCATTCATTGTCATATTGCTTTGCATGATAGTAAGATAGCTAGCATGATATTTTCATGGCTTGTCCGTTTTTTGATAACTTTGCTATGCTAGATCATTGCACATCCTAGTGCACTGCCAGAGGCATTCATATAGAGTCATATTGTTCTAGATATCGAGTCGTAATATTGAGTTGTAAGTAAATAAAATTGTGATGATCATGATTATTAGAGCATTGTCCCAGTGAGGAAAGGATGATGGAGACTATGATTCCCCCACAAGTCGGGATGAGACTCCGGACGAAAAATAAAAATAAAAATAAAAAAGCAGGCCAAAAAAAGAGAGAGCCCAGAAAAACAAAAAAATGAGAGAAAAAGAGAGAAGGGGCAATGCTATTATCCTTTTACCACACTTGTGCTTCAGAGTAGCACCATGTTCTTCATATAGAGAGTTTATTGAATTATCACTTTCATATACTAGTGGGAATTTTCATTATAGGGCATGGCTTATATATTCCGATGATGGGCTTCCTCAAATGCCCGAGGTCTTCATGAGCAAGCAAGTTGGATGCACACCCACTTAGTTTCTTTTTGAGCTTTCATACACTTGTAGCTCTAGTGCATCCGTTGCATGGAAATCCCTAGTCACTTGCACCGATATCGATTGATGGGCATCTCCATTGCCCATTAATTTGCCTTGTTGATGTGATACTTTCTCCTTTTTTGTCTTCTCCACACAACCTCCACCATTATATTCTATTCCACTTATAGTGCTATATCCATGGCTCACGCTCATGTATTGCGTGAAAGTTGAAAAGGCTTGAGAACATTAAAAGTATGAAACAATTGCTTGGCTTGTCATCCGGGTTGTGCATGATGAAATACTTTGTATGATGAAGATTGAGTTTAGCCAGACTATATGATTTTGTAGAGATAACTTTCTTTGGCCATGTTATTTTGAGAAGACATGATTGCTTTATTAGTATGCTTGAAGTATTACTGTCATAATGTCAAATGATAGACTATTGCTTTGAATATATGATCAAGATTATGCTAGGTAGCATTCCACATCAAAAATTATCTTTTTTATCATTTACGTACTCGAGGACGAGCAGGAATTAAGCTTGAGGATGCTGATACGTCTCTGGCGTATCTATAAATTTTTTATTGGTTCATGCCAATATGCTACAACTTTTATATACTTTCGACAACTTTTTCAATTATTTTTGGGACTAACATATTGATCCAGTGCCTAGTGACAGTTCCTGTCTGTTGCATGTTTTTTGTTTCACAGAATATCCATACCGAACGGAGTCCAAACACGATAAAAACTTACGGATATTTTTATGGAATATATGTGATTTTTGGGAAAAAGAATCAACGCGAGACGATGCCCGAGGGGCCCACTGGCCCTAGGGGCGCGCCCCTTGCCTTGGGCGCGGGGAGGCTTGTGGCCACCCCGTAAGGCGGTTGGTGCCCTTGTTTCGCCGCAAGAAAGATAATATCCGGATAAAAATCGTTAAAATTTCAGCCCAGTCGGAGTTACGGATCTATGTGAATTTAAGAAACGGTGAAAGGCCAGAATCTGGGAACACGGAAACAGAAGGAAACAGAGAGAGAGAGAGAGATCAAATCTCGGAGGGGCTCCCGTCCCTCCGCTGCCATAGAGGCCAAGCATGAGAGGGGAAACCCTCCTCCCATCTAGGGGGGAGGTCAAGGAAGAAGAAGAAGGAGGGAGGCTCTCTCCCCCTCTCTCCCGGTGGCGCCGGAACGCCCCCGGGGCAATCATCATGTGACGGCGATCTACCCAACAACTCTGTCATCTTCACCAACACCTCCATCACCTTCCCACATCTATCTACAGCGGTCCACACTCGGCAACCCGCTATACCCTCTACTTGAACATGATGCTTCATGCTTCGTATTATTATCCAATGATGTGTTGCCATCCTATGATGTCTGAGTAGATTTTTGTTGTCCTATTGGTGATTGGTGAATTGCTATGATTGGTTTAATTTGCTTTTGGTTATGTTGTTGTCCTTTGGTGCCCATCATATGAGCGCGCGTGTGGATCACACCATAGGGTTAGTTGTATGTTGATAGGACTATGTATTGGAGGGCAAGGGTGATAGCAGCTTCAGCCTAGCATGGAAATTGATGCATACGGGATTGAAGGGGACCAATATATCTTAATGCTATGGTTGGGTTTTAGCTTAATAAACGTTAGTAGTTGCGGATGCTTGCTAATAGTTCCAATCATAAGTGCATATAATTCCATGTAGGGGATGACATGCTAGCAGTGGCCTCTCCCACATAAAACTTGCTATCGATCTAGTAACGTAGTCAATTGCTTAGGGACAATTCCGCAACTCCTACCACCACTTTTCCACACTCGTTAAACTAACGCAATTGTTTCTTTATCTAAACAGCCTCTAGTTTTTATTTACGTGTTCTTTATTATCTTGCAAACCAACCCTACAATACCTACAAAGTACTTATAGTTTCATACTTGTTCTAGGTAAAGTGAACGTTAAGCGTGCATAGAATTGTATCAGTGGTTGATAGAACTTGAGGGAATATTTGTTCTACCTTTAGCTCCTCATTGGGTTCGACACTCTTACCTATCGAAAGAGGCTACAACTAATCCCCTATACTTGTGGGTTATCATAACGCAAGTTCACTCTTGTTCGATTTACAATTTACTTATCTATCTTCACTTCGATGATTATCTGTTCTATCAACAACCGTCCAAAAAGGGGGAGATTGTTGGCCCCTTATGTTTTGGAGTTTGTTGACATAAACAGTATGGGACTTATGTGTTTGCTAGTGCACACAGAGTAAGAGTTCCCTGGAGTAATCGAGGAGTTTGATTAACACGACGAAGATAATCTCCCTGCGCAGTAGCGAAGTTTATCACCAAAGATAAAGCTAACAAGAGTGACCCCTAAAAATTGCTGAAGTCTAAGCAATTGGTTCGGTGCATGTTCGAAGCAAATGACTGCGCTCAAGGAAGGATGAAGAAGAAGTGAAGACGTAGAATTTATTTCGTTCTTCTTCTTGTTTCATTGAGTCATAGGACCACTGTACTATTAAGAGGGGTGTAGCGTTTGAAGCTTTGATTCTCTGATGGTAAACCCAAATCCTATGAAAGTTGTGAGAGAAATCTCTTTGTGCTCCGAGTAAATACTTGCCAGCAAGAGACTATGATCTTCTACGCTGCGAGAGATTTGACTCGGACCAAGGAGTTAGCATTACTTGTTTCTCATGTAATGTTACCATTGCTCCAAATTCGACAATTGTGAACATGTCGGTTGGCCATTGGCTGGACCTTGTGTCCAAAATGGTCATTTCCCATTTGGGAAGGTTGTGGCTATAAATAGCCACCCCGCACCGGCTTTAGCCGGTGGCTACTCCGTTTGATTCCCTAGAAGATTGTTGAGCAACCCACTCTCTGGGAGATTTGAGTTTAAAATCCACCGAGAGAAAAACCCTAGAGCCGAAGAATTAGATAGTGGTTCAGCATCACTGGAATCTAAGTTTGGTATGCTCCGCCTATTACTCTTCAGAGCTGCAAACTCTCTAGACGGTTAGGTGTCAATTTCCTTAGAGACCAAGAGTGATTGTGGTTCAGGAAGAAGAAGTCTGTAAAGGTTTGGAGATTGCCTTCAAGTATCTACCACGAGTAATCGGCATCGGTTGATGAATTGATTGTCGAGAAGAATAGGTTGAAGAGAGTTTATCTTCTATGTTAAGTCACAACCCCTCCAACCACACGTAGTCCTTGTGCAGAAGGACGAACTGGTCTAACAAATTCCTTGTCGCCATTGAGCACCTTCGGTTACCTCTGTTACTCATGTTTACTTTCGATGCATTCCATTCATGTAATTTAGTTCAGTGCATGCTTTAGTTTCTCTTCGGTACTTTGTTGTAGTTCTTCTTAGCTTGTTTATCATTTATTCTGCTGCTGGGTTCTGAGAGATTTAAGTTTTCCGAAGAAAATTTAAAACTCCCATTCATCACCCCCTCTGGTAGATATACTTCGTTCCTACAAAAAAATGATTAAATTTGGTTTGGAGAGGTAAAAACTTTAACTAGTGATGTTCCCGCTATTTTGGATTACATAGATTTTAATTGTGATAGTTGCTCTTTGATTGAATGTATTTCTTTGTTGCAATCCATGTTAAATTCACCCAATGCCTATGAACAAAACAAAGCTTTTACTGAACATATTGTAGAAGCAATGATGAAAGCTTTAGAAGAAAAGTTGTAATTAAAGGTTTCAATTCCTAGAAAATTGTATGATGAATGGGAACCCACCATTAAATTCAAGATTAAAAATTATGAGTGCTTTGCTTTATGTGATTTGGGTGCTAGTCTTTCCACAATTCTGAAATCTCTATGTGATGTGCTAGGTTTTAGCAAGTTGGCAGAATGTACTCTTAATTTGCACTTGGCGGATTCTACTTTTAAAAAAAAAATTGGGACGGATTAATGATGTTCTTGATATTGATTGCAATCCGTCTTGTCCCATAATACTTGGTAGGCCGTTTTTATGAACTATAGGTGTCGTGATTGATATGAAAGAAGTGAATATTAAATTTTTGTTTCCGTTGAGAAATGGTATGGAACACTTCCCTAGAACTAGAATTAAGCCAACATATGAATCAATCATGAGGGCAACCTATGGATCAAAAACCAAAGATGACAATACTTGAATCTATGCAATATGCCTAGCTAAGGGCGTAAAATGATAGCGCTTGTTGGGAGGCAACACAATAGTTATCTTTGAATTTTTTTATTCTCTTTCTGTTCTTCAATAAATATTAAATTGTACTTCTGTTATGATTGTGTTTTTATGTTTTAGTTAGTGTTTCTGCCAAGTAAAGCCTTTAGGATCATGTCGGGTGATAGTTGATTTTATCCTGTTGAAAAACAAAAAAATTTGCGTCTAGTAGTTGAATTGTTAAAACTCACAGAAGCAACAAACATTCTGAATTTTTTACACAAGATTGATATAAAAATTTCCTACGTTGTACTAATTTTTCAGAATTTTTGGAGTTACAGAATTATGGACAAAGTCCAGATTACGACAGACAATTCTGTTTTTGGCAGATTCTGTTTTCGTTGCATTGTGTGCTTATTTTGATGAATCTATGGATTGTATTGTAGGGTATAAGCGATGGTAAATTTACTATATAGTTGTATGATGCAATAATAAAATATGAATGGGTTTGCAACAATACTTAGAGTGGTGATTTGCTTTATTATACTAACGGATCTCACAAAGGTTTTGTTAAGTTTTGTGTGATTGAAGTTTTCAAGTTTTTGGGGAGATCACGATGGATGAAGGAATAAGGAGTGAAAAGAGCCTAAGCTTGGGGATACCCATGGCACCCCAAGTTAATATTCAAGGAGAACCAATCAACTAAGCTTGGGGGTGCACCAAAAGGCCTCCCCTCTTTCTTCTAATAACCAGTGGTAATTTTACTTGGAGCTATATTTTTATAGGTCACATATCATGAGTTTTGCTTGGAGCGTCTTGTATTATATGTGTCTTTGCTTTCTTTGCTTTTTAGTTTTTTTCACAATTATCCGTGATGGACACACCTACCTGAGAGAGCCATAATGATGCTGCGATTTGACATAATTGCTCTATGTGCTTCACTTAAATTTTTTGAGCTATTGAATTGCTCTAGTGCTTCACTTATATCTATTGTGAGCATGGTGGTGTTTTAATTTTTGAAAGAAATAGTCTCATGCTTCACTTAGATCAGTTTTAGAGTTAGTAAATTTTTGAAGAAATTCTCTCATGCTTCACTTCTATTATTTTGAGAGATGGATTTTTTTATGCTCATGTTCTTCACTTAAATTTGTTCGTGAGCTTGTTATAAGCAATGGTTATATAAGAAACTAGTCCCAAAGTGATAGATATAAAAGAAGGATATAACAAAAACTTTCATGAAGATCATTGGATATTATAAACTTGATTCTTTCAAATAGTTTTGAGATATGGAGATCGTAATATGTGAGTCATGTTGGTGAGTAATTATGCTCTAGTAAGAATATTGGTGTTAAGGGTTGTGATTCCCTTTGCAAGCACGAAAGTCAATAGTTATGCAATGAAATTACATCCTACTTGTGGTGCATTATTCGGTGTTAGTTATGTTTAATGCTCGTTTATGATCATTTTAATTTTTTGGTTGGTTTCTTCTCAATCTATTTGCTAGCCTTTCCTTGTACTAAGTGGGATACTACTTGTGCATCCAAACTCCTTAAACCATGTTGTGCCAATGAGTCCGCCATACCTACCTATATGCGGTATTTCCATGCCATTCCAAGTAAATTTGTATGTGCCAACTCTAATTTTCAAAATGAATTTCCTTTTTGTGTGCCCGTACCGCTCATGAAGTCGCAGGGGATGGCCAATATTTTTCCATGCTAGATGTGTTATTCTCAAGACGAGTGTTTATTCACTTGTCATTGCACGAGAGTGTGGCAAGGTAATAGGGATCCCCAGTCCCGAAATGAAAAATATATATTTATGTTGCCAAATAATAAATTCCTTAGGAAGTGTTTGTATGGAAGGCGCCCGTGGATACGGCTAGCCATGGATTGTGAAAGAATGATGTATCTAGCATGGAAAGTATTGGGAATTCTCGGTTTACCTACTCGAGAACAAGCAGGAATTAAGCTTGGGGATGCTGATACGTCTCCAATGTATATATAATTTTTTATTGTTCCATGCTGCTATATTATCAGTCTTGGATGTTTTACATTCATTTTATAGCAACTTTATATCATTTTTTTGCGACTAACCTATTGTCATAGTGCCCAGTACCAGTTGTTGTTTTTTGCTTGTTTTTTACTTCGCAGAATATCCATATCAAACGAAGTCCAAAGCAGCGAAACTTTTTGGATATTTTTTCCGCTCTGAAGAACGAAGCCTAGGAGGTGTACCAAAGGAGGCCCATGGGACCCACAAGACACCAGGGCACGCCTGACGCCCCAAGCGTGCCCTGGTGCCTTGTGGGGCCCACACGGTGATCTTTTCCACCACGTCTCAGCTTTATAAATACCCAGATATTCTAGAAACCCTGGAAGAGTAGACGAAAAACAATTCCAGCCGCCACAATTTCCAGAACTATGAGATCCAACATAGAGCCCTATTCCGGCACCTTGCCGGAGGGGGGAACAATCACAGAGGGGTTCATCATCCTCATTAGTGCTCCTCCAATGATGCGTGGGTAGTTTGGCACAGACCTACTGGTCCGTAGGCAGTAGCTAGATGGCTTCCTCTGTCTCTTTGATCTTTAATACAATGTTCTTGGAGATCTATTTGATGTAATGAGTTTTTGCAGTGTGTTTGTTCGGATCCGATGAATTGCGAGTTTATGATCAGTTCTATCTATGAATATTATTCGAGTCTTTTCTGAACTCTTTTATGCATGATCTTTATAGCCTCGTATTTCTTCTCTGAAACTTTGGTTTGGTTTGGCCAACTAGATTGATTTTTCTTGCAATTGGAAGAGGTGCTTTGTGATCGGTTCGATCTTGCAGTGCTTATTGTCAGTGACAGAAGGAGACATGACACACATGTATCGCTATCATTAAGGATAAAAAGATGGGGTCTATTCCTACATGAATAGATCTTGTCTAGATCATGTCATCGTTCTTAGTGCCCAGTGCCAGTTGCTGTTTTCTGCATGTTTTTTACATCCCAGGAATCAATACTAAACGGAGTCCAAACGCAGCGAAACTTTTTGTGGATTTTTTTGGACCAGAAAACATCCAATGGGCCAAAGAAGTACCGAAGAGGGAGCCCGAGGTGAGCACAAGAAACCAGGGCGTGCCTGGAGGCCCAGGCGCACCCAGGTGGGTTGTGCCCACCTCGGTGGCCTCCCGCACCGCCTCTTTGCTCTATAAATGCCCCAATATTCCAGAAACCCTAAGGGAGTCGACGAAAATCAATTCCAGCCACCGCAAGTTCCAGAACCACCAGATCCAATCTAGACACCTTCATAGAGGGGTTCATCATCTCCATTGGTGCCTCTCCGAGGATGCGTGAGTAGTTCTTTGTAGACCTACGGGTCCGTAGTTAGTAGCTAGATGGCTTCCTCTCTCTCTTTTGATTCTCAATACAATGGTCTCTTGGAGATCCATATGATGTAACTCTTTTTTGTGGTGTGTTTGTTGGGATCCAATGAACTTTGGGTTTATGATTAGATCTATCTTTTTATCCATGGAAGTTATTTTAGTCTTCTTTGATCTCTTATATGCATGATTGCTTATAGCCTCGCATTTCTTCTCCGATATTTGGGTTTTGTTTGGCCAACTTGATTTATTTATCTTGCAATGGGAAGAGGTGCTTTGTAATGGGTTCGATCTTACGGTGCTTGATCCCAGTGACAGAAGGGGAACCGACACGTATGTATCGTTGCTATTAAGGATAAAAAGATGGGGTCTATTTCTACATAAATAGATCTTGTCTACATCAGGTCATCGTTCTTATTGCATTACTCCGTTTCTCCATGAACTTAATACACTAGATGCATGCTGGATAGCGGTCGATGTGTGGAGTAATAGTAGTAGATGCAGGCAGGAGTCGGTCTACTAATCTTTGATGTGATGCCTATATACATGATCATTGCCTTGCAAATCATCATGATTATTTGCTTTTCTATCAATTGCCCAATAGTATACTGTATGCTATTTTCAAGAGAAGCCACTAGTGAAATCTACGGCCCCCGGGTCTAGTTCCTATCATATTGTTTTCAGATCCATTATTTCAAAAACCCAAAAATACCTTGCTGCACTTTTTCTCTCTTTATTTTATTTTTTGTTTTTGTCAGATCTATTTATCAAATCTCATACAATTTTATCTATCTCAATACTGAGGAGGGATTGACAACCCCTCTTAAGCGTTGGGTTGCAAGTATTTGTTATTTGTGTGTAGGTGTTGTTTACATAGTGTTGCTTGGTTCTCCTACTGGATTGATAACCTTGATTTCATAACTGAGGGAAATAGTTACCGTTGTTGTGCTGCATCATCCTCTTCTCTTCGGGAAATACCTACACGGATACAAGCAATCAGACGTAAAGGGAGGGATCGAATCTTGCGGGTAAAGTGTACAAACCTCTATAGAGTTTTAAACTAATCGATTAGCCGTGTCCTCGGTTATGGACAACTTGAGCATCGGAGATGATACTATCAGCCTTTCTCAACACAATTAATTTTAATGAGTGGTTCTATTAATAATTTTGGGTTATGAGAATTGGTTGTCGGAACCATCTCATTAACAAAAATACTTTGTAGTATTTGCAAGCAAGTCCTTTTGTTGTAGGGAAAAAATTGCTTTTCGCAAAAACTTAAACTTAGAGCCCCACAGCCAAAAATTGCATATAGTGTTAGCATTTTATTATTATTTCCTCTCTGTGAATTGCCGGCATATTCAAAATGCTGACCTACATGGCTGCAACATCTTATTTTGCAGAGGTTTATTCCGACCAGGAGTGTGGCTACGCTCTATGCTCGGTGATTGCCTATGGAGTCGGATGGACTCGCTGTCGTCTACGTCTTCCACAGTAGTTTATCTCATGAGTTGGCCTTCGGCCGAATTTATTCTATTGTAATAAAGACTCTATATGAGGTTTGATGTAATAAAGCATGTGATTGCACTTTGATATATACATTGATGTACTTTGTGTGCCAGGATCATCTTGGGATGGTACAGATACACAGAGACTTGACCGTTTTTGGGTCGGGTCGCTACAATCTTGCACGATGCTATGAGAGTTGGTGAATTCCCAGCGGTGATATTGTAAATGCTCTACATTGCCTTTGTGATTTCAGGCCGGTTATCAAAGCACACCTTCCTTCCCCTATTTGGCAAACCACATATCCTACGAACGCTTGCGGCATAGGAGTCTTCCACCTTTTTGTAATAATTATCTGTGAAATCTCGGGATCGTAATGCTTCCTTATCCGTTGGCTAAGATCTCCAGGCATGTTATTCGCTGCAAGGTCCAGCAGGCCACCAAACTCTTTTCCAATGATGACCCCTTTTTTTTACCATAAACCAACTCCTTGTTCAATTTGAGCAGCCTTGTAGGGGATGCCCTGTTCCTACGACCCTATAGCAAAACAAATTGCAAAAAATAAAATTAGCAAGAATGTTTATGATATTAGTTAGGAAACTTAGACAACATTGCTGGGAAACTGTTTTGAAAAAATGAGGCAACTATGCAAATACCTCAGTTCCTCCGGTCTTCTGGCGTTTTGGATTTGGAGGTTGGTCCACAACTGCACCTTTGTCATTTGCATTTTCAACATCTCCAGCAAGGCTCTCGTTCCTAACAATATCGTCAGGATGCTTCCCTCAAGCAACAATTGCCTTAGTTTGCGGACGCTTGTACCCAAATATAGGTCGACTGCTCCATGGCTGAAGAGAAAAAAACCATTGTTCAGGAAATTGGTAACTGATAGCTGCTCAACCTGCTTGGGAGTAGGGATTAATTGGTGAATCGGCCTATTAAATGGATTAATCAATCGACCATTAATCAATAGATTAAATAGGAACTTGCGAGCATATATCTAGTTTTTTACGTATTATACCATACTCTCATGTTCTCAGCTATGTAATATACCAAAATATGCTATTGTTTGGTCAACCCCTAGCTACTCAGGAGCGAGAGGGGGATTAGAGGGGTTACGGGCCAAAATTTTGGGCATTGATTGCCCACAAGTTAGTGGGACGACAGTGATTAATCGGCCTAACAAAGGGTTAATCGGTCTTAGAGGCCAATTAATCGGCCTGATGGGCAAATAAATCGGCCTGACAAGTTAACATGACGAATATGTGTTATTTGATTCAGACACCCTACGAGTAGCGATTAACTGGGCCTTTAACTGATTAATCAGATGAATTCTTGAATAGTGGAAAAACACATAAATTAGTAATACAAAATTGTTATATAAAAAGAACAAAAAATAGGTAACATCTTCCAGAAATTTTGCAGACCTGTGTTTGATGCTCTTCATTGCCATGAGATGGATGGTCATCATGACTTGATGTGGGAGGGTCATCCTGAATTTCCTTTTTGCTTGTCCCAGCCATATGTTTACTGCTGCATACAGAAGGAGAAAAATGAACATCATCATGCAGATCAAAAAATACAGTTCTATAAAATATATCCTGCAAAGCCCTGTAACTAAATTGCAACTAAAGTAGGCAAAAAACTTTACAAAAGTAGGCAAAAAATAGTACCATGCCAGGAAACTAATGTGCCAAAAGTGTTGGGAAAAAAGGATTGTCCATTATCTAAATTTTACTCTGTTACAACATTAAAATGACTTAAGTAGCAAAGCAATGTACAAAAGGAGCAAAACAATCCATACAAAATTAGGCAACTATGGGATGCAAAAAATCTGAAACACATCAGGCACCTAAAACACATCAGGCACCTAAAAACATACCTTGACATTACAAAAAGTATTAGGCAACATGAGACCATGCCGAGCAAGTGAAACACAAAACTGAAGCATCCTCAAAAACTATAGCACCACCTAACCCCAACACCCCTCCCTCCTGCACACACCTCAAAAGCCTATAACATCAAGCCTTTCCTTGTTCAAACAATATACATTTAGCATATTTCGAAAATAGTACTAGGCAACACATGAGCCCATGCCGGGCAAGTCAATCACAAAACTATAGCCACCACAAAAACTAGAGCGCCAAAACTTCGCCTGATCTACAGCCGTCGTGAGCATCCTAACCCCAACATCCCCCCTCCACACACCTCAAACCTACTCAGCATTAAGCCTTGCCTTCAAACCCTAGCTCACTAGTAACCAAACCATTGCACACTGAATGCCCCATGTCGTCATTTTGAAAGATGTACTCGTCGATTTTGCCAAACACGGAGGATTCTGAAAATGAGTTTGATGAACTTATGAGGGGTTGCTCGTGGCGATTCTGCCCCTCCGTGCCAACAACACGACGGCCACGGAGGGCCATTCCTCCTCTGCCGTGTCTCCGGTACTGCTGCTCCTTCCGCTGTGACTGCTGCTACCACACGGCCCCTGGTGTGCTACGATGGTCGCACAACCCTCGTCGTCGCACGCCCCCAAGGGTGGTTGCACACCCCTGGTCGCCTAAGCCCCCTCTTGATGAGGCATGCCGCCAGTTGCTTCCAACTCCGGCAGAAAAAACGGCCGCGGAAATGCTGCCAAGTCGCTGCCTCACATGATTTGGAGGATTTGGGATGGGGTGAACTCCTTGGGCAGTTCGTGGAGCGATGAAATCGCTTTGAAGTTACGAAATGGGAGACGAGGGAGGGGAGAATAAAGTGGGGGACCCGCAACCACTGATACACCCAACGGGCCTCGCCCACACAGCCCGACAAGGCGACACTTGGCGCACGCAACAAAAACAGACCGCGGGACGCCTGAGAGACGCGCTGCATCTACTGTTGGCACGATGTTGATCCAACGGTGCAAATACATGTGTGCTCGAGAAAACAAATGAGTATAGCTGCACTTTTTAGGATTTAGGACTTTTTAGAAAAAATAAATTTTTTAGATATATTATCATGCCATATAGTAGTACAAAGAACATAGAAATAGCGGACTTGCCGCTTAGGAGACTAGTTTCAAGCCATTCTTGACTCTTCCTCCTCCTCCTAGTCTTATCCAATCCCCAATCGATCCATCCTCATTCCTTGCTTCTATGCGTCTAATCCACTTTCTATCCTCTCAGTTTTCCCTTTTCCCTTCATCTCCTCCATAGCTAGAAATCCAAGATCCTCCTGAGCCTTTCTTTGGTCCAGATGAAGACGTAGCCTGCCCTCTTTCTTGGACGGATCTGATGAATCGTCGCCACAAGGTGCCTCCTCTCCCGCCGATCAATCTTGAATTGCCAAGTAGGACTTCTCACAAACCCCCATCAGTTCTTGCTTCAGATGAGGATGTGCTTTCTTTGGATATGCAAGCTCTCAATCTACAAGATCCGTAGATTGTCTCTATTCAAGTAGAGCAAGAATTATTGGAGCCAGGAAAATACGTGAAGTACACCATGCTCATCATCCTTGGTGCTTCTAGGATGAGGCCTGGTAGGATACTTAATTTGCTATCTCTGCAATAAGCTATGGCCAGATCCTAAGCAACTACCACTGTATATCTCAAGTATCTAGGTCCATGTTCATGGCGCATTTCAGAACATTAGAGGCTATGATGTTTGTTATTACAAGACAACCTTGGATTATGGGATCAGATAATCTTTTGCTTGAGTGGCTTGATCCATTGGATGAGGAAAAAGAAAAGCAAGATTATTGTTTTAACACTATTTATGTAACCATCAGAATATATGGTGTCCCAGCTAGATACCGATCATTCAACTGCTGAGGAACATCTTGGAACAGATGGTAGAGCCGTCTGAATTCCACCTGTTGTATCGAGGTATGCTATTTACTATAGCAGAGTATATGTGGGGAAAGGCTAAGTTAAAAATCAATGTGCCAATCAAGGATAAAATTATGGTTAATTTCTCAAATGAATCATCTGGGTTAGCCTATTGTTGTATGAAAAAATTGGGAGGATTTGTTCCTTTTGTGGAATCATGTTTCACAATGTTCAAGGTTGCCCTCTCAGGAATCAGATTATCACTCGTACGCGTCGGTGCTATACAAACGGTTTTTAACCCCTTTCGGCGACGGCATTTGGAACCGTCGCCAAGTTAGTGTGTGTGATAGGGGGGGTCCTTCCGACACGACCCAGAAACCGTCAGTGATAGGCCATCCTGGCACACAGGCTGGGGCAAAATGAGTTCGTGTGCGATCGAGCGAGGCCTCGAAACCCAATCATTTCCATTCGTGTGTACATCCTACATGGTGAATCCCAGAAAAACATTTCCGTTCGTATGTATGTCACACACAGTCAATCCAAGGAATACGTTTCCGTTCTTATGTACAACCCACACAGTCAATCCAGGTAAAACGTTTCCGTTCATATGTACATCCCACACAGTCAATCCAGGGAAAACGTTTCTGTTTGTATGTACATCCCACACAGTTTATGTATAGGCTCGTGTGTGATAGGTGTAACTATCACACACGCTCTGCCTTGGTTAACCGTTTGCTTTTATCAACTACATCACACACGATTTGATGAAGATAACTGTGTGGCATTGGGCTATCCATCACAACCGCTTTTACTGCTAGAGCCGTTTGCAAACTTCCATGACCCATTTAGTAGGTTTATTAGTTTACAATTAATAATTCCATAATTACGCAAATTCACATTTCATATTGAACAGCTGTTTGCCAATTTCATATCAGGCACATAAATATATTTTAACATCACAGTACAATAGCTACCTGAAAATAGCACAATACAACATCTAGCTAGTTCAACCTCATAAGAACAATATTAGAACAATATGTTTATTTCCCTAATTGAGATCATCCAGGATCGTCTTATCCATCTCTGCTTTCAGTTCAATAAGAACCCGTTTTACACTGGCCAGCTGGGAAAGTGCCTCCTCCTTCACCAATACCATCTTAGTAAAGTCTGACTTTAAAAATCTGAGCTCATTCTCCACCTTCCTCTTTTCATCCCGCATCTTCAAATATTCTTCAGTGTTGACAACACTTTCTCTAAGCCTACCTCTGTTCTCTTCCTCATGCATGCTCCAGAGCTTTGCTAGGCACATCTTCAAAGACTGTGGCCACTCTTGATCAACCCACTCCAAGTAAGAACACTCCCGTTCATCCTATAATATTTAAAACTAGATCAATATCAATTGTAGGGGAAATGGGTTTATAGAAACATAGAAAATCACCAATACTTATTTCGAAAAATTGAAGAAATAGGTTAATTATGACATATTTTCTCAAAAAGATCAATGTGCAAATGAATTAATTGCTACTGAGACAACAACCAAATTATGAAACATCAGAAGCTATAATTAACTACAACAATGCTACAAGTTCTTACTACTATAAATAACAAATTGAACATTTTATGAGGAAGGCAAATATAACTGCAACAACATATCAACAGTGTTTGGATGACAACAAATTGATACTAACAGGTATGTACATGCACAAACTTAGTAACATAGAACTAATAGCACTAAGGCCGTCCACTATGTATGCCAAAACCGGTGTAAAGACAACTGTTGCTACATCTCGCACCGGTGCCCTACACTGGCGAGCTGATGGAGCAGAAAAAAAATCAGGGACCCGGACTTCGGAGCACCTAGTTGCTCCGATGCCCAGTTCCTTCGTGCCATAAAGATTTAGTATTTTGCTGCTTGGCTGCTCGAATGTGTGGACCAAAGTTGGCTACACAAACTACTGAAGCGGTGCCAAATAATTTTCTAATGGCACCGCTGATGAGATGGCAACATTTTTAGATACTAGGTACAAACTTTGACACTGTCTTAGGATGCGTTTGGTTGAAGGTGTGGTATGAATGGGTTGGGACCGTGACAGTGTCTGAATCACATCTAACAAATGATTTGTAACAATGAAAGAGGGTCTAACCTTCTCTGCACATGGCAGAAACTTCCTCCCATTGTTCACCAATTCAAACGCAACTAGCTTCACGCATGGAGATTGATGGTGACAACCAGCAGACAGATCTTCAGCCACCCCGCTCCATTCATTGCAACTGATGGTCCTAGGGAACTATGAGAGGAAGAAATGACTCAAATCGACTGCCGGGTTAAAATCCTTCACTCCAAGTCATAGCCTGAGAGAGAGAAGAGAGGCATACCCAGGTGGTGAAAGGAGTCGTCATCATCGGAGGAACCGCTGGAGAGGTCATTGAAGAAGACCATGGCGACCCCAACGGTAGGATGCGAGACGGCGAGAGCGACGAAGCGGCTATAGCTTAGGAAGGAAGGAAGGAAGGAAGGAAGGAGGAAACAGGGGAAATGTGACTTGTGGTTGGGGAGAAAAGGGTGTGGGGAAGGGGGGTGGGGTAGATATTTTGGCGGTAGGCCAAAAATTTCGAAATGTGGAGGGAAACTTTGCACGCCGTGCCGCTGGACACCATTCACTTTGAACGATTGTGTGCATCGCAAACGATTCTTCTGCTTTACGCGCATGGGATAAGTTTGATAATTCAATTTTGGTGGAAATTTCCCCGGGTACGTCACTGCATACTTTAACATCGCTTCCTAATTTGGGCATACAAAAGAGCGTACAACACACAGACCACACTTACTGAATCGAGCAATTTTAGTAATTAAACGAGCCAGTTGACCTAAACATTGCTCTAACAAAAGACCAGCATTAAAAACAAAGCCTAAGTACGCATAATTTTAACAAATTTGCTGCCGCGCCAGCCTATGCATCGCCGGTGTGAGATGAGACGTCGATGACTTGTCCAGGCGACATGCCGCCGTTGGTGGACTCCGTGTCCCCCTGCTGAAGTCGACCGCATCCTCGTCCTCGTCCTTGGCGCTGTCCTCGGCGCCGCCCTCAAGGTTGTAGTACTCGTAGTAGTGGCTGCGCCAGAGCTTGATAAAGGTGGAGGGTCCCGATCTTTCGATGAGATGATAACTATCGATTTGGTGGAGACGACTTTGGCGATCCGACTACAAACGTGCACGGCGTTGCGCCTTAGCAATCGTTAAACCAACTCCGAGAGCTTATTGACCACGCCGGAGCACGATCAACCTGACCACGCAGGTCTATTCCTGCAAGCAATCGAAGAACAAGCAAGAATATGATAAAGCAATCTGAATATTGCGAATATATATGAAGTATTGATAATGGTGGGGATCCGTAAGCGGTCTTGGTCTGGTCGTTGGACACAAACGAAGTACACGAAGTTGCAATGGCTAACTTTTAACTAAACAAATCCTGAGGAAAAAGCTACTAGAGGGACTACTTATATAGGAGCAAGGGGTGGCGGCCAAGGAGGTGGGAGGACGTCCCAAGGCAGCCTAAAACCAACCCTAGGTCGTACAAGGCTCATGGGCCCAAGTGGAGGTGATGCAACACCTTTGGACTTGTTGTTTGACTCGGATTCTATTGCAGCCTCAGATTGTTTCATCCATATCTCAACGCTCCGGACGAATTTAAAGGTGAATCCAATTGGGTTGGAAAGAGGACGAAATCTACTTTCCAACAAAAAAAGAATCACCCAATTCGGAGTCCGTATGAAAAAGTTGTTGGTGTTTTGAGTCAGGTATGTCTGTGCAGTCCGAATCTGAATCCAGAACGTGAGAGACTTGGACTCTATCTTTTCTTGGCCCAAAAGTGACGTGAGAGGACTTTTTGAACAGAACCTAAACTTCTCCTTTTGCCTTATCTTCATATGTGGCTCTTACAAATGTCCCATACACCTGCAATTAGACAAAACACAAAAGTGTGTGAAGTATTTTTGTTCTGGATAACATAAATAGATTATTGAATAGTTTGCACTAGAAATCACCTGACAAATATGCATGTATGGAATATTTTTGGTCGTATCCAAGGTAGTCATGTCCTCAGCATCCTCCCCTTCTTGAAAACAAAGCCGTCCTCGGCATTGCTTAATCTGAAATCTGGCTAACAAAAGAGACAAGGTGTACACGTTGTATATGTATATGTCATCCGTTTTTACTGATCTCATTTGGTGCACATGTGACTCAGTTATATAAGAGCACCCTTCAAAAGTCGTGAAAGGTAAAGCCAATATATTATCACAAGAAGTCAAAGGCATGAAAATATTGCAACTCAGTTTGCACATATAAGTGAAGCTCTTATTCATATCAAAAGATTGACAATGCTTATCATTAAACCATCCCAACATTGATGAACCATCACCAAGATTAGAGGTCATATCAAAATGATTAAACATTGGCACAATTATTTTCAAACATATTTGATCCAAATCTGATTTATTCCCTGATTCACTTGATTCTTTTGCATCGATAGTTAATTCAATGGGTTCACTCAAAATTGTTTGATCACATGGAAAAGTCAAATCATCAACGTAGTCCTCTAAAGTAGCTGGTGTGATCAAAGTAGTGGGTATCTCACCGCATGGTGCACTTAAATTGATAAGACATTCATCATGCTCATGTGGAGGTGAAAGATTAGTACCTTTATCATTACCTCTTATGATCAACTCAGATGATGTAGGCACTCTCGGTGATGATGTGTCACATGGTGGAGGTGATGTAGTCCTCACAACAACGGATGTGGTTGTCATAGTATACCTAGTAGTTGAAGGGACAACCGTATCAACTCTTGGAATGTGCATCTCGCGCTGGTTCTCCTTGTGGGCAACACGTCGTTTAATTTCCTGTTCAGCTTTGCAAGCAAGATGAAACAAATGGTCCATAGGATAACACTCTTCATGAATTAGTATCTCCTGAATGTCACGATTTAAACCTCCCCAAAATCTATCCATAAAATCTTCTTCACTTTCTTCTAAAGAGGAATGCAACAAGGTAGTTTGTAAAGTATCATAATATTTCGTTACGGTGTCACTACCTTGTTTTAAATATTGCAACTTTGTAATCATGTCACGAGTATAATAAGCGGGAACGAATGTATGTCGCATGGCAAGTTTCAAATCATCCCAAGTAGTAGGTATATCATTAGGGTGTAACCGACAATATTCACTCCACCAAACTACAGCATAACCAGTGAAAGAACCAACGGCAACCTTAACTTTTTTACGTACATCAAAATTATTGGAAGCAAATATATTATTTATGTCAAACTCCCATTCAATATATAAAGCAGGTCTAAAACGGCCATTAAATGGTGGTATAGAAACATTAACCTGGTCATGTGCATTTGGATGTTTGTGCACCTCTCGTGACTGTTGTGGTATTTGCATAGGTGATGGCACGTCTCCCACGATCGACAAACCCCATAAATTGATTCTAGATCCTGTCATGATTAGAAGAAACAAGAAACAAAATTCAAGAATAATGTTCCTATGAACTACTAGGATGTGGTGGTAAAACGCTCACAGTAAAGCAAATATCAATATCTTACAAGTTCTTACCAAGCAGCAGGTGGTGACAGGCAACCAGCAATGTCAAATAACTCTGAAGATTGTGTAAAGCGATTGCCAGGGGAACGTACGTATACACGGTGCAGAAATATGTGGAGCTGGGTTGGCTATATATGGTAGCAAAATATTAGCAATAATCAATTCAGAGATGCAATGTTGAATAAACGCTCAACGACGGTACTGTACTGGTCCTAGGCTAGACAGGACTAGAGACGCGAGCCTAGAACACTAATGAGGTCATGGCGTAGCACAACTAGCATCAATGAAGGATACTAAGTAGCTCTGGACAACAAGATATAAGTGAAGATCACAACGGCAGTAAAGATAATGATGAAAAACAACTGCCAAGCAGGATATACAACAACTCTCTCTCCAACTTTCCTCTTGAAAAGTTTGAGCCAATTTTCTGATAATTTTTTTCAAAGAATGCTACTAACTCAAGCTTTCCAATGCAAAAAGAATCACTCAATTCCGAGTTGATATGAGGAGTCAAAGAATTCTGAAACTGGCTTGAAAAACTGGAATAAGCTGTGTCCGCGAACTTCGGAAGGCAAAAAGACCTATTTAGAAGACGATTTTGAGGTATCAAATATTGAACTAGCCTCTGCAACTATTTAGATGCAGCACGTCGCTAGCTTTCATTTAAGTACTCGCAGAGCCAAAAAGGACTTCGTATGAGGAAGTTATGCCTGTTTTACTGAACAGTGCACAAAACAGATTCCAATCCGAATTCAACTACGAGATTGAGTCTAGATAGATTCGAATTTTGTTTTTTTCTCTCTTTTTTTCCTCACACTTTTTTTTCTTTTTCTTTCTCTCTTTTTTTTCTCTGACTTCTTTTTCTTATTTTTTTTTCTCTCTTTTTTTCTCTGTCTTTTTTCTCTCCCTCTTTCCAAGACAAACTAGATAAGAGGCAGATTGGATTAAGCGAAGATGTGAACGACCTCAACTATGATTGTGACAATGAACTATTGGTAGCACGTGGTGGAAATTGATGGATGGTGTGGTGGACAGCGGAAGGGATAACGATGCAGCGGCGGCGACGTGACTAATGTGAACAGAACTCGAAACTCTAACGTACTAGACGCTAGGACCAGCAACTTGACACGACGATGCAACCGCAAATTCAACAAAGCAAATACAGAAAAGATTATGGAAAGGCTCAGCTTGGTTCGGATAAGATGAACTAACCCTAATATTTTTTTGGCTTTTTCGTGGACTATAGGTATGAAGAACAGACTCGATTTAATCTACGAAAAACTGTAAAATCTCACCGAGCAACCTGAAAATCTGATACCACTTGATAAAGGTGGAGGGTCCCGATCTTTCGATGAGATGATAACTATCGATTTGGTGGAGATGACTTTGACGATCCGACTACAAACGTGCACGACGTTGCGCCTTAGCAATCGTTAAACCAACTCCGAGAGGTTATTGACCACGCCGGAGCACGATCAACCTGACCACGAAGGTCTATTCTTGCAAGCAATCGAAGAACAAGCAAGAATATGATAAAGCAATCTGAATATTGCGAATATATATGAAGTATTGATAATGGTGGGGATCCGTAAGCAGTCTTGGTCTGGTCGTTGGACACAAACGAAGCACACGAAGTTGCAATGGCTAACTTTTAACTAAACAAATCCCGTGGAAAAAGCTACTAGATGGATCTACTTATATAGGAGCAAGGGTGGAGGCAAAGGAGGTGGGAGGACGTCCCAAGGCAGCCTAAAACCAACCCTAGGTCGTACAAGGCTCATGGGCCCAAGTGGAGGTGATGCAACACCTTTGGACTTGTTGTTTGACTCGGATTCTGCTGCAGTGCCAGATTGTTTCGTCCATATCTCAACGCTCAGGACGAATTTAAAGGTGAATCCAATTGGGTTGGAAAGAGGACGACTTTCCAACAAAAAAAGAATCACCCAATTCGGAGTCCGTATGAAAAAGTTGTTGGTGTTTTGAGTCAGGTATGTCTGTGCAGTCCGAATCTGAATCCAGAACGTGAGAGACTTGGACTCTATCTTCTCTTGGCCCAAAAGTGACGTGAGAGGACTTTTTGAACAGAACCTAAACTTCTCCTTTTGCCTTATCTTCATATGTGAATTGTACAAATGTCCCATACACCTGCAATTAGACAAAACACAAAAGTGTGTAAAGTATTTTTGTTCTGTATAACATAAATAGATTATTGAATAGTTTGCACTAGAAATCACCTGACAAATATGCATGTATGCATTATTTTTGGTCGTATCCAAGGTAGTCATGTCCTCATCAGAGCTCGCGTTGGTACTCCACCACTGATTCCTCGACGGACAGACTATTCACTACCTCGACCTTGGCCACACGCAACTCCTCCTCCCGACGCTCCTCGATCTCCGCCGCCTCCTACATCTCCAGCTCACGCTCGGCGGTCTCATGAGGAAGCAGGTGCTCCATGGCCACCGCCGCCTTTTCGGACGTGGGTTGCATGCTGGATTCCGAGGTGGCCTGGAATATCTTGGCGTGCGTGTCCTCAATCCTAGCATGGATGGCCTCGAACCGGGTCAGGGCGACATCGGCAGCACAGATGGCAGCTCGAGCGCTCTCGACGTTTGCAGCCACCATCGCAGCAGCAGCTACAGCCGTCTCGGCTACTGCAGCTGCCCCGTCTGCTGCCATAGACGCCCTCTCGAGGGATGCGGCCACGCTCAATGCGGATGCGGCAGCACTCTCGGCGTAGGCGGCCGCGCTCTCGGTGCAAGGCGGTGGCGCTTGGGGAGGACGCGGCCATCGTACGGGCCTTCACGAAGAATTTTCATGGTGTCATCTTTGCAAGAGTGGGGTGCGGGAATGGGGATCGGGATTCATGTATTTGGGGGTTGCCGGCACTGGAGCTGACGAGCTAGCGAAGGTTAAGGAGGAAGACTTAAATAGACCCAGAAATTTTCATCGCAAACGGTTCCTACAAAAAAACTGTGTGTGATGTTGTGGATATTTTTATTAGCTGTGAAAGACGAATTTGGAGTAAAGTCGCAACAGATGGTGTTTTAAATGGACGACAAATTTGTAGTACTATACAATTGTCATGTCAAATTTTGGAAAATTCCAGGGGTCATTTGACTTTTTAAGACATTGAAGTGATTTTCTAGCCATTTAATGATTGTAATTCGAATTTGAACTACATGTACATGCAACAGCTAACCATAACGGTTTGAAAAGTCATATTTTGTGTACTTGTGTGCAGTTTAATTTCATGTGCAGTAAATTGGAAGGAATTTTCAAACATATTGGTCTAACGACTATGACACAATTAAGCATGGAGTACCATGGCATTCCAAAAAATAAAAAAGGATCAGAAACACATGAAACCTTGCTTGATGCAATGTCATGCCACCAAGATGATGTGGTAAAAAATTTGGCATGTTGGACAAAAGTTTGGACACACACCCCTCACAAACCGAAGCAACTCACTTGAGGGCTTGTGGTTCCGAGAGGGAACAACGCATGTTTGATGACGAATGGGAGATAGCTTCCTCTTACGGCCTTCAAACTTTTTCTATGTTTACCAAGCACTAATACAACTGTCATGTGAAAATTTGGAAAATTTGAGGGGTCATTTTGACCTTTTAAAGACATTTAAGTGATTTTCTAGCCATTTAATGGCCGTAATTCAAATTTGAACTACATCTACATTCAACGGCTAACCATAACGGTTTGAAAAATCATATTTGTGTACTTGTGTGTGAGCTAATTCCATTTGCAGTAAATTAGAAGGAATTTTCAAACATATTGGTCTCACGGCATGGACACATGCATGGAGTGCCATGGCATTTTAATTCCAGAAAATTAAAAAATGATCAAAAAAACATGAAACCTTGCTTGATGTAATGTCATGCCACCAAGACGATGTGGTTAAAAAATTTCCTATTGGACAAAATTTGGACGCACACCCCTCACAAACCGGAGCAACTCACTAGAATGCTCATGGTTCCGAGAGGGAACAAGCATGTTTGATGACGAACGTGTCAGGACCCCGATTCCAAGTTACATCGGTCTAGCCGGTAACACCTCATATCACTTTGCGGCCGCACGCACGGTATTCCCACGGGTGTCGCCTTACCATGGCCCGGGACCGTTTGCGCCTTTTGGCTCACGTATATGATAGTGTCGCTAGCATCCATATGACAGAGAACCCGGGCCGACATGACTAGTCGTGAACCCAAAGTGGCACTAACTTACGGGGACAGACAAAGATGAATCAACATCGAGCATGTCGGTCAGCAGCGTGTGAATCCGGGCTGTAGCACTGGGCTAACAGGACTCCGGGAACCCGGGCTGTAGCAGGCTAGGCAGGACTCCGGATGTCACGGCGTGACATTTCCGCGAAGGGACAGACACAGGAACGAAGTAAATCACATGCCGGCCAGTCAAGTGTTCCGGAGCAGTAGTGTTGGGCTAGCAGGACTCCGGTGAACCGGGCTGTAGCGGACTACTATGGCTCATGGAAGCACAAGACTACATTTCCCCATAAGAGAGGCTACCAAGGATAAACAACTAGGTTGTCGGATCCCACACATACCAAGCATTTCAATCATACACACAATATGCTCGATATGTGCAAATACAACATGGCATCACGACAAGACTCTACGACTCAGAGTATTTATTCATTAGGCTCCGAAGAGACAGATATTACAAACATGGGTCTCATGACCCAACATTCAGAGCATACAAGTCAAAGCACATGCAGAAGCTTAACATGTCTGAGTACAGACATCTAGAAATGAAAAAGGCGGCGAAGCCTGACTATCTACCCGATCCTGCCGAGGGCACAAGATCGTAGCTGAGGTATCAAGCTAAACGTCGAAGTCCACACGGAACTACTAGCAAGACTGACGTCTCTCTGCAAAACATAAAATGGGCAAACGTGAGTACAATTGTACCCAGCAAGACTTACATCAGAACTATCTACATATGCATCAGTATCAAAAGGGGGTGGTGGAGTTTAACTGCAGCAAGCCAGCTTTGACTCGGTGGCTATCCTAAACTACAATTGCAAGTAACTCTTTTGAGGTGGCGCACACGAGTCCACATATTCACCATATCAATACACCACTATGGATCCGCTCCCGTCTCCCTACGAGAACGCCATCCATAGCACTCACGCTTATGTTGCGCATTTTAGAGTATCCACTTTCACTTGTCTATGAACTGTACAGGCAACCCAGAAGTCCTTTTCCGCGGACATGGCTATTCGAATAGATGATGTTAACCCTGCAGGGGTGTACTTCTTCACACACGCTCTCGCCACTTACCACCATGTACACGTCGTGTATCTCGGCAACCTTCAAGCGGAAGCCTGGCGAGGGAGTCGGCCACGACCTGACTAACCACACAAGTCTCTAGTCCAGGTTTATCGCCTATTCGAGTTCCATCCGCAAGGAGATCCGGCCGGGGTGTCGCTCACGGCCCCAAACGATGTGTATAGGGTTCCAAGCCCACCAAACGGGCGGCGCTTGGTATACCCGGCCACGGTGCCTAGTCTGTCCCAAGCCCACCTGTACCGGGTGCCACTTGGTAGACTACTAACACTACCTACAAACACCAGAAACTAGTTGCAACTCCTGGACAGAGATCAAGTTGATTAATAAGTCGAGAGGGGTCGTAACTGTTCATGGATCACAAACACAGAACTCAGTTCCTGAGGACAGTTTCAATGAGACAACCCACCATGTACTCCTACATGGCCTCTCACCGCTACCTTTACCAAATCGTGTTCACACACTTAGCTCTCAACAGTAGGACATGTTCACAACTTCCCAATTCATCCCAAATGAATCAGACCTGACACAACTCTAAGCAATAGCAGGCATGACAAACAAGCATGAATGAGTAGGCACCTCAGGGCTCAAACAACTCCTACTCATGCTAGTGGGTTTCATCTATTTACTGTGGCAATGACAGGTCATGCAGAGGAAAGGGGTTCAACTACCGCAGCATGTAACAGTTGAAACGTTGTTGTCCTAATGCAGTAAAAGAGAGCAGGAGCGAGAGAGTGGGATTGTATCGGAATGAACAAGGGGGTTTTGCTTGCCTGGCAGTTCTGAAGATAATATAGCTCTTCATCGGTGTCATCGAACTCATCGTCGGAATACGCCTACCGAGAGGGGACAAGCACCGGCAACAGAGAAGAACACAATCAATGCAAATGCGACAATATGATGCATGATCATGACATGGCAATATGCTGTGATTTGAGGTAATGCAGCTAGCAACAAGTGCAAGGGAGTCCATTGGAACCAAAGGTTCAAATGCAAACTCTAGTTTGAGCATTTAAAATGCCATTTGAATGTTTTCACTTATACAGCATGTATAAGTTAGTTTTCCATGCATGAAAGTAGCATAAATGGGTAGATTGGATTTTTCTGATAATTTTTCATATATAACTTATTTCATTTGGAGTTACGGTTGATTTTATATGAAAATTTTAAGTTAGCATTATTTTCTAAAATTTCCTAAATAAGAATAAATCCAGAAAATAATTAAGTGCGTCAGCACTACGTCACTGTGATGTCAGCGGGTCAACAGGGCCGGTCCAGGTCAAACCTGACCAGTGGGACCCGCATGTCAGTGTCTTAACTAATTAACAGAGACTGTTAGTGCCAATTAACAAATCAGCTTAATTAAACCATAGGCTGGGCCCAGATGTCAGTGACTCAGAGGGGAGTCAAACCCAGTCAACCGTGGTCAAACTCGCCGGAGTTGACCCACGGCTCGTCACCGGCGAGGCCAGAGACGGCGGAGGGCTTCGGGTTTCTTGCTCCGGCAACCAAATGGCGGGCGGAGACCGCCTACGTGACGCTGGTGATCCCGCGCGTCGAGTGGTGCACTCAGTTACGCCGGGGGCGACCTATATCGATGGCGGCGAGCTCAAAGGCGGCGGCCGGAGTTCGGGTCTCAGCGGAAACGGCTTTGCGGGGCACGGGCGAGCGAAGTAAAACGCTGCGCAGCATCCTGGGGTCACCAGGAGCTCGGTGAGATGCACGGGCGCGACTCGTTCGAGCTCAGGCCATGGCGGCGACAAGGTCGGGCGGCGGTGAGCTTCTGGCACAGCAGGGATCGATGGCTGCGGCATGAATTCGTCAAGGGGAGCAGGGGGGTTCGGTAGAGGGGCTCATGGCTGGGTCGTCGGTGATCTCAGCGTGCTCGGGGACGGCCTGGTGACGATGAATCGGTCGACGACGGCCGTCGGTGCAGAGGACGAAGATGGCGTCGACGACGGCGCTCCAGGGCATCCGGCGTCATGTGGCTCGTCGGAGAGGACGGGGGCGTCACTGAAGAGCTCGGGGGCGCGTCGGAGGGGCTCGGAGATGGCTGTGGCCGTGGTGGAGCTCGTCGGCGGCGACGGCTGCGTTTGGTCGCGCTCGGGGAAGGGACTAGAGGGTGAGGGAGAGAGCAGAGATTGAGGGAGAGGAGCGAAGGGGCTGCGGGGCGTCTCCAGACGCGTCGGGGGCGCCTCGGTGGCAAGCAGGAGGTGGAGCTCGGGTGCGCGCGCTGTCGACACGCCTCTGCCTTCTGGCAGAGGTTGAAGACAGCCGCTTCAGGCCAGCGGGCTGGGCCAGCTGGAGGAGCTGGGCCAGGTGGGCTGCCAGGTAAGTCAGGTGGGTCTCTCTCTCTCTCTTCTTTTATTTGTTTCTGTTTTCTAGTTTTCTGCTATAGTTTGAGCTTAGGAAAAAAATACCAAGGCATTTCCTAAAATCCTGAAAATATTCATGGACACTTGCTGAATTATTTTAGTGACCCAAAAATAGTTGCAACATTATTTGAGCATTTAAATTATTTATAGTACTTAAATGCCCAATGTCAAATACAATAAGATTTAATTCAAAAATCCAGAATGGCCTAGAAATATGTGCATCATTTTTGTCAGAGGTGCTGGACCAATTCAGAAATGATGAACATTTCTAAAGGGCATTTTGGGATCATTGAAAAGATTTAAGTTTGAACCTAGTTGAATTTCATTTGTTGCTAGGGTTTATCATCCCCCATTTCAAGTTTCTGAGAAATTTAAACATGATGCAACAACCAAGCTAGTCCAAGTGCATAGCAAGGCTATGGACGTGACAACTCACCCCCACTAAACAAAAATCTCATCCCGAGATTCAAGACGTGAGGTCAAAGGATGAAGGGGACACAAACTAACACAATCTTCATGATCCAATTGCTCTTCTCGAAGATGTTGATTCATTGCATCATGTTGATCTTGACATCTTTTCTTTCGAGAGCTTTATCTAACTATGACGACGGAAGAGAGGGAAACTCTACAGGATTCGATCTTCACAAAGGTTGGCACCTCACGATCAACTCATGGAGTGAGATGTAAGAACATCTCTCGACCTGAGACACAAAACACACATCTGGAACGAGGAAAGGTAGCAAATGACGAAGGTTCAATTTGGTAGGCAACAACTCCACGCTTGGGTAGGATGGTGCATGGTTTCAAAGTAGCGAGGAGATAATTGCCACGATTCCATAACGGGGTACCTTAGGGAAGGTGGCTCGTAGAAATATTCCCTTAAGTGGCAAAAAGAATTACTTTGATTCAGAGATCATTGAAACTCTTCATACCAGCCTAAGGCAATTTACAAATGATCGTTTGAAAGAATTCAAAAGAATGGCACACTCAATTTGGAAAGGAAACTATGGTTATAGAACAACTCGGCAAATGGAAGGCACATTCCAGTTGATACCAAGGATATAACCTAGTGACTGAGCTTGCTTTCAAGAACTTGAGCATTTCCATATTCATCAAGGTTTTACCAACATCCGTGCCGAGGATCCTGGCAAAACACCTTACTACCATGATGAATAGTGATGGATGATGCAGATGCAAAGAAAGACAATGCTTTCTCATATTTCACCTTAGCGAGGCCAAGGAAACGAGATCTGGATGATCGACCGAGAGACATTTAGCACTCCGCTTCTAATGTTCTCCTTGACGTTCTAGGTACCACGATCATGCTTAGAAGCATCAACATGGCCATCAAGTAAAGGTCTGACTTCGGGAGCACAAAGGATCCATAAGGAACAACTTCTAGAATAAGTCACACGAAATACTCATGGAGAAGATGGTCAAATAGCTCAATCAAGATACTACAATGATAGATCTTCCGGCTGTGTCGGCCAGAACATCAACCTTGTCGGGACCTACATCATAGATCTTGGAGTAGCTCCAACCATCATATCTGCCTGAGATTCAGATCTGGTTGGTAACGGAACAATTCAGACAGCATGTCTGGAAAAGAAATTTTGCAACACAAACCGACGAGATGATGTTGCGAGATTCTCGGGAAATGAACTACGATAGCAAGCTCCAAAACATGAGCTGGTTCTGCTACACGCCTGTGAACACACTGTCCTAGACAAGCATGACCACATGGTAGTCTTATAATAAAACACTACCGAGTTCTGGTTGGGAACCATCATCGCGGATAATGAAGTCCTTACATAAGTCATATGATTAGCTCTTATGAAGAAACTTCTTCTCCTGGAACAATTCAATCAGTGGCTTGGTGTCCTAGGGACACATATAGAATGGAGGTAGCGAGCCTATCAAACCATAGCATACTTCGCACATGCATGACTGACTTGGGATGGTTCCAGAGAAAACAAAAACAATCTTTCTCGGATCCACGGCGACAACTTACATCAAGTGCACGTGAATTAAAGAAAGTCACTTCTTCCATCCAAACATATCCTTCATGAGATAGCACGAAGAAAATGCTAGCACAAGTTTCCAACACTAACTTAATGTTCAACACGAGTCATGGAGAAGATAAGAATGTTGCCGATGGGCTCAGCAACAATTTATCAAAATTCCAATGGAGAAGGACTTCCACAACTATGTGGACAAGGTTATAGCATTGGTCAGACCCAAAGAATATAATGGTGTATGCTCGACGAAACCACCACGAGTAAGACAACATTACGAATATCGTTGGCTCTGATTTGATTTAAGGATAGCCCACACTCAAATCAAAGTTTGGACAAGACAATAGATCCAACAATTGATCACGAGGATCAATCAATGAAGATATCATCTTTCTTCAACACACTCACAAAAAGATATCCCTTAGAATGAACTAAGCCAGGCAAGCTTTTATCTTCCAACCCTCCAAGTTGTTGTTTGGCTTAACCAACTAGCTCAGGGGTATCCAACACAGATTCTTGGAGAAAGAGTGGTTTATTGGAAAATCAACTTGTTCACGAACTCAACATATCGGTCAGGGGACAACCTGGTGGTACTTCCAAGAAGATATTTGGAAAATCACGATCCACCGACATGTTATTAAGCTCGAGATCAATCTTGCTTTTCAGGGCAAGACGTTGTGATCAAGAGACTGATGGATTGACACAATCCTATCTCATTAATCAAGGAGTGCACCAGGGAAAATGGACTAGGTCGCACGATAAATCTTAGGATGACGATTCAATAACCGGCATACTAAGGATGAGAGTATTGTCCATTAACTACCAAGTAACGGAGTTGCTAGGAGTATTGATTTCACACATCACAATTCACTTGTCGGTATTCCGGTTATGATAACACGGGGACCGAGGAATGAACGATGATGGCAAGGAGTATCACTAAATCAAGAATTCATAAGAGGTGGTGCAATTCTCATGACACTCTTGACATACAGATGGTAACACTCCAAGGTAGAACAGAACAAAAACTGGATTGGCATTTTGATCTGTGGAATACAACTACTTTGACCCAATCCTAGATATGGACGAGGTACCGGAGTTTGTTTCTCCTAGTCATTCCGGAATAGAATGGCTTGACAGACCACAAGAATAATAGGCATCGATGAACACGATCGCACACATACCCTTGACTATCAATTGATAGATGAAGGTCGGAATACAACTAAAGAGGGACAACCCAAAAGAACATATGATTATCTGAGTTGTGGATGCATGGATTAGTATGTCGAACAAGTTCAACATATTTCTTCCGGATAACCCATGCAGAAGAAGAAGGACTGGCAGATTGACAATTTGAATGGAGAACTCGTCATGAGCACTCTGGTTGTGATCTTCCGGTTCAAGAGAACTTCTGCCATAAGCAGTTCATGGTATTTGGAAGAAGGAGAATACCACGGACCTCGAGGACTATCGCAAAGGTTACTAATATCCTAAAGGAACTAGCAAACACTAACAACATGAAGTAATTAGGGTGAACCTCAGGTTCAGGAACCCAGGAGTAGAATGCCTACTAACTAAATGGCATCACGGGATGCTTTCGAGAATGACGGCCAGAATCATCACACTGGGACACAAAACATAGCTAGGTTACTAGATGATCCCCTAAGGCACCTAGGGTCATAATAATAATTCCAACATATATGTCAAGGCAATGGAGTACCTCAACAGACCGTTTAGTCCGCTTAATCTGGCCCAAAAGAACATCGGAAACTGGGAGGAAGGATTTGCAAATGCATCAGATTCTTTAGAAACCTGGGATGACTCGGACAGCATAACGACTGTAAATGCTCAGAAAAAGATTTGAGACACTCACAAGGATTTGCATAGTCACTTAACAACATCATATCAAGGTTCTGGTTTAACTGACAACATACTAAAAGTAGTAGAAACTGAACTGAAGATTGAGACCAACAATCTTACGAGTCTATGGATTAGCAACACGTGATCCTGATAGAAAGATGAGAAAGCCTAGTCCCTAATCCCCGTAGAAAAGAAGAGGACGACTCAGATCAGAAGGGCATAAGGTAAAGGAGTAAAAAGAGCCTTACGTTCCCATCAACAATCAATTCCCTTATATAACTAAAGCATGTCTAGACTCAACTTCGACCAGTTTGGCTTGGTAATCCTATAGGCAGTCAGGCTCTGATACCAAAGCTGTCAGGACCCCGATTCCAAGTCACATCGGTCTAGCCGGTAACACCTCATATCACTTTGCGGCCTCATGCACAGTATTCCCACGGGTGTCGCCTTACCATGGCCCGGGACTGTTTACGCCTTTTGGCTCACGTATATGATAGTCTCGCTAGCATCCATATGACAGAGAACCCGGGCCGACATGACTAGTCGTGAACCCAAAGTGGCACTAACTTACGGGGACAGGCATACATGAATCAACATCGAGCATGTCGGTTAGCAGCGTGTGAATCCGGGCTGTAGCACTGGGCTAACAGGACTCCGGGAACCCATGCTGTAGCAGGCTAGGCAGGACTCCGGATGTCACCGCGTGACATTTCCCCGAAGGGACAGACACAGGAACGAAGTGAATCACATGCCGGCCAGTCAAGTGTTCCGGAGCAGTAGTGCTGGGCTAGTAGGACTCCGGTGAACCGGGCTGTAGCGGACTACTATGGCTCATGGAAGCACAAGACTACATTTCCCCATAAGAGAGGCTACCAAGGATAAACAACTAGGTTGTCGGATCCCACACATACCAAGCATTTCAATCATACACACAATATGCTCGATATGTGCAAATACAACATGGCATCACAACAAGACTCTACGACTCAGAGTATTTATTCATTAGGCTCCGAAGAGCCAGATATTACAAACATGGGTCTCATGACCCAACATTCAGAGCATACAAGTCAAAGCACATGCGGAAGCTTAACATGTCTGAGTACAGACATCTACAAATGAAAAAGGCGGCGAAGCCTGACTATCTACCCGATCCTGCCGAGGGCACAAGATCGTAGCTGAGGTATCAAGCTAAACGTCGAAGTCCACACGGAACTACTAGCGAGACTGACGTCTCTCTGCAAAACATAAAATGGGCAAAACTGAGTACAATTGTACCCAGCAAGACTTACATCAGAACTATCTACATATGCATCAGTATCAAAAGGGGGTGGTGGAGTTTAACTGCAGCAAGCCAGCTTTGACTCGGTGGCTATCCTAAACTACAATTGCAAGTAACTCTTTTGAGGTGGCGCACACGAGTCCACATATTCACCATATCAATACACCACTATGGATCCGCTCCCGTCTCCCTACGAGAACGCCATCCATAGCACTCACGCTTATGTTGCGCATTTTAGAGTATCCACTTTCACTTGTCTATGAACTGTACAGGCAACCCAGAAGTCCTTTTCCGCGGACACGGCTATTCGAATAGATGATGTTAACCCTGTAGGGGTGTACTTCTTCATACACGCTCTCGCCACTTACCACCATGTACACGTCGTGTATCTCGGCAACCTTCAAGCGGAAGCCTGGCGAGGGAGTCGGCCACGACCTGACTAACCACAAAAGTCTCTAGTCCAGGTTTATCGCCTATTCAAGTTCCATCCGCAAGGAGATCCGGCCGGGGTGTCGCTCACGGCCCCAAACGATGTGTACAGGGTTCCAAGCCCACCAAACGGGCGGCGCTTGGTATACCCGGCCACGGTGCCTAGTCTGTCCCAAGCCCACCTGTACCGGGTGCCACTTGGTAGACTACTAACACTACCTACAAACACCAGAAACTAGTTGCAACTCTTGGACAGAGATCAAGTTGATTAATAAGTCGAGAGGGGTCGAGTTACCGGAACCCAATGTGTGGTAGTAACTGTTCATGGATCACAAAGACAGAACTCAGTTCCTGAGGACGGTTTCAATGAGACAACCCACCATGTACTCCTACATGGCCTCTCACCACTACCTTTACCAAATCGTGTTCACACACTTAGCTCTCAACAGTAGGACATGTTCACAACTTCCCAATTCATCCCCAATGAATCAGACCTGACACAACTCTAAGCAATAGCAGGCATGAAAAACAAGCATGAATGAGTAGGCACCTCAGGGCTCAAACAACTCCTACTCATGCTAGTGGGTTTCATCTATTTACTGTGGCAGTGACAGGTCATGCAGAGGAAAGGGGTTCAACTACCGCAGCATGTAACAGTTGAAGCGTTGTTGTCCTAATGCAGTAAAAGAGAGCAGGAGCGAGAGAGTGGGATTGTATCGGAATGAACAAGGGGTTTTTTCTTGCCTGGCACTTCTGAAGATAATATAGCTCTTCATCGGTGTCATCGAACTCATCGTCGGAATACGCCTACCGAGAGGGGACAAGCACTGGCAACAGAGAAGAAAACAATCAATGCAAATGCAAAAATATGATGCATGATCATGACATGGCAGTATGCTGTGATTTGAGCTAATGCAGCTAGCAACAAGTGCAAGGGAGTCCATTTGAACCAAAGGTTCAAATGCAAACTCTAGTTTGAGCATTTAAAATGCCATTTGAATGTTTTCACTTATACAGCATGTATTAGTTGGTTTTCCATGCATGAAAGTAGCATAAATGGATAGATTGGATTTTTTCGATAATTTTTCATATATAAGTTATTTCATTTGGAGTTACGGTTGATTTTATATGAATTTTTGAAGTTAGCATTATTTTCTGGAATTTCCTGAATAAGAATAAATCCAGAAAATAATTAACTGCATCAGCACTGCGTCACTGTGATGTCAGCGGGTCAACGGGGCCGGTCCAGGTCAAACCTGACCAGTGGGACCCGCGTGTCAGTGTCTTAACTAATTAACCGAGACTGTTAGTGCCAATTAACAAATTAGCTTAATAAACCATAGGCTGGGACCAGAAGTCAATGACTCAGAGGGGAGTCAAACCCAGTCAACCGTGGTCAAACTCGTCGGAGTTGACCCACGGCTCGTCGCCGGCGAGGCCAGAGACGGCGGAGGGCTTCGGGTTTCTTGCTCCGGCAACCAAATGGCCGGCGGAGACCACCTACGTGACGCTGGCGATCCCGCGCATCGAGTGGTGCAGTCAGTTACGCCGGGGGCAACCTATATCGACGGCGGCGAGCTCAAAGGCGGCGGCCGGAGTTCGGGTCTCAGCGGAAACGGCGTTGCGGGGCACGGGCGAGCGAAGTAAAATGCTGCGCAGCATCCTGGGGTCACCAGGAGCTCGGTGAGGTGCACGGGCGCGACTCGTTCTAGCTCAGGCCACGACAGCGACTAGGCTGGGCGGCGGTGAGCTTCTGGTACGGCGGGGATCGATGGCTGTGGCATGAATTCGTCAAGGGGAGCAGGGGGGTTCGGTAGAGGGGCTCACATCGGGGTCATCGGTGATCTCAGCGTGCTCGGGGACGGCCTGGTGATGATGAATCGGTCGACGACGGCCGTCGGTGCAGAGGACGAAGATGGCGTCGACGACGGCGCTCCAGGGCGTCCGGCATCATGTGGCTCGTCGGAGAGGACGGGGGCGTCACTGAAGAGCTCGGGGGCGCGTCGGAGGGGCTCGGAGATGGCTGTGGCCGTGGTGGAGCTCGTCGGCGGCGACGGCTGCGTTCGGTCGCGCTCGGGGAAGGGACTAGAGGGCAAGGGAGAGAGCAGAGAGTGAGGGAGAGGAGCGAAGGGGCTGCGGGGCATCTCCAGACGCGTCGGGGGCGCCTCGGTGGCAAGCAGGAGGTGGAGCTCGAGCGTGCGCGCTGTCGACACGCCTCTGCCTACTAGCAGAGGTTGAAGACAGCCGCTTCAGGCCAGCGGGCTGGGCCAGCTGGAGGAGCTGGGCCAGGTGGGCTGCCAGGTAAGTCAGGTGGGTCTCTCTCTCTCTTCTTTTATTTGTTTCTGTTTTCTAGTTTTCTGCTATAGTTTGAGCTTAGGAAAAAATACCAAGGCATTTCCTAAAATCCTGAAAATATTCATGGACACTTGCTGAATTATTTCAGTGACCCAAAAATAGTTGCAACATTATTTGAGCATTTAAATTATTTATAGTACTTAAATGCCCAATGTCAAATACAATAAGATTTAATTCAAAAATCCAGAATGGCCTAGAAATATGTGCATCATTTTTGTCAGAGGTGCTGGACCAATTCAGAAATGATGAACATTTCTAAAGGGCATTTTGGGATCATTGAAAAGATTTAAGTTTGAACCTAGTTGAATTTCATTTGCTGCTAGGGTTTATGATCCCTCATTTCAAGTTTCTGAGAAATTTAAACATGATGCAACAACCAAGCTAGTCCAAGTGCATAGCAAGGCTAGGGACGTGACAGAACGGGAGATAGCTTCCTCTTATGGCCTTCAATTTTCTTCTATGTTTAACGTGCACTAATACCAATGTCATGTGAAAATTTGGAAAATTTCAGGGGTTATTTGACCTTTTAAAGACATTTAAGTGATTTCTAGCCATTTAATGTCCGTAATTCAAATTCGTACTACATCTACATGAAACAGCTAACCATAACGGTTTGAAAAATCATATTTTTGTGTACTTGAGTGTGAGTTAAAAAATCATCAAACGATATAAATATCTGGTGTTCAAAAAAGAAAATGTAAAGATCTGCAAGACAACCGCCCCCACACAATTGGCACTCTATTTCGCGGCTCGAGGTCTGGTAGGTGAGTGGCAGGGGTTATTAATCAGACGTGGTTCTGTATTGGAAACCGTCAGCTATTAAGTTCACCCACGGATTTTGCTACGGAAATCCTGTGTAATTCAAACTACGGTACTCATAAATTCCTGCGACCGGCATGTGTACTGTTCCCGTTGATCTAGAATCCGGCCGCCAATAAATACTACCTTGCTCATGTTGTCCCGCCTGCATTCTCATCTACATCCTCCCCTCGCTCGCCCTCTCTCTCTCTCTCTCTCTCTCTCAAATCTCTGCCATGGCGCTGCCTGTCTGCCCGCGCGCTGATGAGGAGTCGCCGCCCCCCGAGGACACTCACTCGAAGAGCAGCGACGAGGACCCCTACGCGCCGCCGGATGAGGTTGCGCCAGACCCCCCAAATTTGGATTGGTTTTGGGGCCAGTACAATCTTTGTCAGTGGAAGTTGCTGCCGCCGGCTGAGAAAGCCAGGCAAGTGGCGTTCAAGAAGGAGATGGCGGAGGAGGTAGCCAGGTACTAGGCGGCCTGTGAAGCCTATGATGCCACCTGGAAAAAGGAGGCGGTGGACCTTTGGGGGCGGGCGCGTCGTCGTGCGGAGCAGGTGTACGAATACAGGTACTTCGTGAGGAAGGTCAAAGGCGCTAGGTGCCTCATCACTGCATGGAGGTGGGCTGATAAGCTCCAGCGTGCCACCGACGAGGAGCTCCGGTGGGCGCCCAACGAAATGGCAAGATCGTTCGCGCTCGTCCGCCAACAAGAGGCAGATCAGTACGTCAACCGCTGTGAGGCGGAGGAGGCGGAGTACTACCTCCGCACTGGGAAGACACCGCGCACCAGGGAGCTGCTGGCGAGGGGCTGCCGAAATACTGCCCCTAGGAGAGATTATTAGTTTTAGTATTGTCCGTTTTCAATTTTATGCATTGTACCTAGTAGTTAAGTATCATCACGTATATGTGATGATATTATATATATTCTGTGATGAACTAATGAACAATTAATATATATATATTATGAATTCCACTTTCTATCTGTTTTTGTATACTAATTTGAATCTAGCTGTTATCATCCACATGTACAGAATGGAAAGCGTATATACACACATTGAAACGGAACATATAAGAACGGAAAACAGAGTACACACATAGAAACAGAGCAGTAAACAGAGCAATACTATGATTGCTGTGAATACATAGCTATCCACGTCGAAACGACTCAGCAAAATAAAACGTGTCCATTAGACCATGACCAGCAGCCCTTACCTACGGTAGATCTTGGCTCTGCCTGAACTCGTGCAAGCGTTCATCCAAGCAGTCGACACGCTCGCGGTACATCTGGAGCGCGATCTCCAGCTCCAAGTTGGCTATTTCATCAGAGATCACCAGCTCGAGGATGCGACGGTCATGTTCCTCTACTGCGCCCAGGTGGACACCTGGGCCAAGGAGGCGGTCGAGCCTACCGACCAGCGCGTTGGCATCGAGCGGGCCACAGACAAGGCGAACGGCGCGACCCATGCAAACAGCGGGGTGGGCGTCCGATGCAAGTATGGCGCGGCCGGCCTCTGGTGCAAGTACGGCGCAGAGGGCCTCTGCCCACTTCTTGCGAGGAATGGGGATACTGACGGGACGTGTACCCAGCTGCGACGCCCTGTCGATAGCAGGCAAGCGCCGATGGATCCCCTCTTGTTGTGCGGCGCACCGTGCCTCTCGCTCTGTGGCGCTCGAACGGTCTCGCCGTGCGGTGAGCCACAGCCTATCGGTGCGGACGCGCCTAGCTTGCTCTATGGCGCGCTATCAATCATGTTGTGTGGCGAGCTGCAGCCTCTCAGCGCTGACATGCCTATCTTGATCCGCGGCGCTGAAGCACCATGCGCCAAGGGTCTGCTCAACCCTGGCGATGGCGCGCATCACGGTGTCGTCCATCGCGTTGCCGGGGAGCGCCTCAGCCTCGATGGGCTGTGGCGCTTGCTCGTTTTCCTCGCTGATGAGGTTGATGGCAGAGGCAGCGCTTTGGTGGGTTGGCATGCTTGGAAAAGGTGGATGTGCTACAGGCTGCGCTTGTTGCCTCCGTGCGTCACGCGCTGCCTAGGTTTATGCGCAATATCACTGGGTGGCGGGAAGCCGGTGAGGAAATGGCGGGAAATTGTGGCGTGTTCGTAAAATGCCATCAATTAATGGAAACTTAGCATAGAAGGAACATCGAGCTAGCACAAGAAGAACATGATGATCAGATGATTGTTTATCCTAGTTAATTATGCATGTAATAGTTTACTTTGGTGTGTGGAAATGTCATGTGTGTACTAGCCACCTATGTAATTGGATGTTTGCTGCGTATTACACACATCTTGTTTATGTGAAATGTTTCTGTTCTCTTGGCTCAACACAAACAGTTTATCGGAATGAACTGTGTGCTCTCCATTGCACACACCTTGATTTGGCTTAACCGTTTCTGTTGCGTTGCCTAATCGGAAACAGTTCATCCGAGTGAGCCGTATGCCGTATATCACACACACCTTGATCTGGCTGGCTGTTTCTTTTGGGTTGCCTAATCACAAACAGTTCATCCGAGTGAATTGTATGCCGTATATCGCACACGCCTTCATGTGGCTGCCCGTTTTCTTTTGTTCTGCCACATTGCAAACAGTTAATTGAACTGAACTGTACGCCCCTCATCGTACATGCAACTAAAATCTGAACCGTGTTTGACGCATCCTTCATCACAAACGTTTTGCATCTTTTTTGATGGTTTTTTACATCATCGTTTGCGATTAATGCATCGCACACAGTTTCATCAAAGGGTCTTTGATCGTAGTGTCGCGTTCGCAGCATCCTGCAGTAGTGTATCTTGAACAGAAATAGAAGAGGAGTGTCAGCTGCAGATGTTTCGCCACAGAGATTTGGAGAATGGGTTACTAATCCAGAGCTTATTCCGCAATTTGATCCAGCAATGGAAGTTTTTTCAATCATGTTTCTAATAGCTTTTAGAATCCACAACTTACCAGGTTTCAACGCTTATTTGTAGAAGATGGGGAAGGGAAAGAATTGGCACCTGTTGATGGTCCTTGAGATTTCAGTAGAAAGAATGGTAGGGAACATCTAGTGAGAAGTCATATTGAGAATGGTTCTTCTTCCCACAATAGTGAAACGAACATGTGGGAGCTAAATCAGATCCATCAAGGTAGTGCACAACAACAAGCCAACATCCAGGAAAGAGATCAAAATCAAAGTGGTGCACTTTCTCTGAAAAAACATGCATGATCGCCACCTTAGACCTGTTAACAGTATGGTTACAGAAATTACACAAAATATAAATGCAGAAGGTAGTCAGTTTAAACAGGCAGAAGCAACATGCCAACTTCATTCTTAGCAAAAGACTGGAAATTGTTTTCTTGTAGCCACCAGTTCTCAAACTTGAAGGTTTGCTTAGACTTTTTTCCTTCCCTTCAGTGGTAAAAAGAATGGGAGCATGATCACTAACAATAATGGGAAGATTAAGCACTTTAGGTAGAGGAAACACACCATACCAATCGGGATTAACTAGTCCTCTATCGAGCCTATCATAAGTGGGCCTGGAACAAAATCTTCTATTAGTCCAAGTGTAGGTGGGAAGACTATTACATGCATAAGAATGGGAGGCTTGCGGACAATCCAGAGAGTCACATTTACGGAGTTCTCCAAGCTATATATTTTCCAGATTCGTCCACTTGGAGAGCTACCTCTAATTCCCCCAAATCTACTTTTTGGGCTTCCATTCTCAAGGTTTTACCTTTGCTCAAAACTCACTCCTTTTATCAGATCACCCAAGGAAACATTTTTGTTTGGAGCACCCCTTGGTGTGTGACTTGGGAGAACATTTACAATCATCTAATTATAAAATAGAGTAATTTTTTATCTGGCTAAAGTCTCTGACCTTTGGCTTCCCGGACAAAATATGTGGAACACTGAGCTCATCACCAATCTTTTTCAGGAACCCACTGCTTCGATTATCATTGCATCCCCCATAACTTTTGATGAATGCAGGGACATACTCTGCTGGAGCCTCAGGACTTTGGGGAAATGTACCTCTAAGAGTACTTATAAGCTGTGCTTGCAACAAATCCCCTCGATGCCAGGTAATCAGCCAAGACAGGTAACTTCCAATATAAAATATTATGTCATACATGTGGAAGCAAAAAAACTATGGCTCCAAGAGTCAAAACATTTGCTTGGCGATCACTTAGACGTGCTATTCCTACAGGTGCTAGATCTGGAAGATTTTCCTCTCACATTTCTTCGTCTTGTGCTAGATGTGATATAGAGGAAGATGATATCCATCTTTTCTTTCTTTGTAGTTTTGCCAAAGCAGCTTGGTTTGGGCATCCTTGGTATACTAAATCCGATATCCTTGTCCAAAATCACGATTTTGTTGCTAATATCATCATGGCTCTTAATAACATGAATCACCCGCATGCCTCTTTACCTAACATTTTCACTTTTCTGTGATCTCTTTGGAAAGCCATAAATGATATGTTTCAAAGATTCTCGCCCCCATCAAGTTCATCAGGTAGTGTACGCTATACTTTCGAATCAAGGCATGCATCATCACGAGTAAGACCAACCAAATAGTCGAGCTGATCCTTCCGTGAAGGATTCGTATGCTATTCTCTCTCAGGGCCAACACCATATTCAACAAGGCTCCACTATGAAGTCTGATTTAGCAATTGCGGATACCAAGGTATTCTTTGATGCCTCTTAGCAGAAGGAAAATATCCCAAGTAGGAGACACTGTCCAGAAACTGGAATTGGACTAGACATCCAAATTCCTGAAGCCCAATCAAATCGAGAAATCATGATTCCGGCATCTACTCACTCGGTCCAATCGCCGCTCATTGCTGAAGCTTCTGCTCTCCAGTTTGCTGCTAACACTACTTCAGTATGCTGCTGATACGTCCATTTTGCATCATGTTTACCAATTATTATTTATGATGTTTTTATGCATAATAATGCTTTTTGGAGTAATTATAATGCCTTTTCTCTCATATATGCAAGGTACGCACAAAGAGGGAGAATTCTGGCAGCTGGAAATCCGGACCTGGAAAAGCTATGTCAGGCCACCTATTCTGCACAACTCCAGATGAGCTAAAACTTTACGGGGAATTTTTATGGATATGAAAAATACTAGACCAAATAACTACCGGAGGGGGGCCACCTGGTGAGCACAAGACACCAGGGGGCGCCAGGACCCCAGGTGCGCCCTGGTGGGTTGTGCTCAGCCCAGCCCACCTCCGGTGCCAATCTTCTGGTATATAAGTCATTTTGACCTAGAAAAAATAAGGGAGGACTTTCGGGACCGAGCGCCGCCTTCTGAAGGCGGAACTTGGGTAGGAGCACTTTTGCCCTCTGGCTGAGCGATTTCGCTGGGGGAACTTCCCTCCCGGAGGAGGAAATCATCGTCATCATCGTCAGCAACAACTCTCTCATCTTGGGGAGGGCAATCTCCATCAACATCTTCAACAACACCATCTCCTCTCAAACCCTAGTTCATCTCTTGTGTTCAATCTTTGTACCGGAACTATAGATTGGTGCTTGTGGGTGACTACTAGTGTTGATTACATCTTGTAGTTGATTACTATATGGTTTATTTGGTGGAAGATTATATGTTTAGATCCATTATGCTATTTAATACCCCTCTGATCTTGAGCATGTTTATCACTTGTGAGTAGTTACTTTTGTTCTTGAGGTCACGGGATAAATCATGTTGCAACTAATCATGTGAACTTGATATGTAGTATGTATGGTGTGATTCCCTTAGTGGTGTCATGTGAACGTAGACTACATGACACTTCACCATATTTGGGCCTAAGGGAATGCATTGTGGAGTAGTTATTAGATGATGGGTTGCAAGAGTGACAGAAGCTTACACCCTAGTTTATGCGCTATTTCGTAAGGGACCGATTGGATCCAAAAGTTTAATGCTATGGTTATAATTTATTCTTAGTACTTTTCTCGTAGTTGTGGATGCTTGCGAGGGGGTTAATCATAAGTAGGAGGTTTGTTCAAGTAAGAACAACACCTAAGCACCGGTCCACCCACATACCAAATTATCAATGTAGCGAACATGAATCGAATCAACATGATGAAAGTGACTAGATGAAATTCCCGTGTACCCTCAAGAATGCTTTGCTTATTATAAGAGACCATTTTGGCCTATCCTTTGCCTCAAAAGGATTGGGCTACCTTGCTGCACTTTTGTTACTATTATCGTTACTTGCTCGTTACAAATTATCTTGCTATGAAACTACTCTGTTACTTACAATTCCAGCGCTTGTAGACATTACCTTGCTGAAAACCACTTGTCATATCCTTCTGCTCCTCGTTGGGATCGAGACTATTACTTATTGAAAATACTACAATTGATCCCATATACTTGTGGGTCATCAGCTGCTAACGCAACACTAAAATCAGAGACCCTTCGACGAAACTATGTGCGATGCAATAATCGCAAACGGTGATGTAAAAACCGTCAAAAAAGATGCAAAATGTTTGTGATGACGGATGCATCAAACATGGTTCAGAATTTAGTTGTGTGTGCGATGGGGGGCATACAGTTCAGTTCAATGAACTGTTTGCGATGAGGCATAAGAATAGAAACGGGTTGCCAAATGAAGGTGTGTGCGATATGCGGCATACGGTTCACTCGGATGAACTGTTTGTGATTAGGCGGAACAAAAGAAACGGTCAGCCAGATCAAGGTGTGTGCGATAGAGGGAAATAGTTCACTCGCATGAACTGCTTGCGTTGAGCCAAGATAACAGAAACGGTTCAATTTAACAAGATGTGTGTGATACGCGGCAAACAGGTATGTAATCAGAAATGTGTGCGAAGACCGATATAACACAGACGATTGCTGCTAATAAGACATGTGTGTTGTTCGTTGGGATTGCATACAGAACAACAACATATTTATATATATACACACACTTATAAGGACATGGTTGCATAACCAAATTAAACATCTTATTACATAGGTGGCTACTACACACATGACATTTGCACACACCAAAGTAAACTATTACATGCATAATTACATATGTGGCTACTACACACATGACATTTCCACACACCAAAGTCAACTATATATTACATGCATAATTAACTAGGATAAATGATCATCTGATCATCATCTACATCTTGTGACGCTTGCTGCTACTGCTCTGCTTGTGGCTCGATCCGGCCTCGTCGATTTCGGTAATGAGGCAATTCCTCATGTCAACGATCCGCCTGTGCATCTCGTAGCATGTGTACACACTCTTGGCCGCGAACCTGAGGTGAGGTTCATCTAGAGTTGCCGCATCCAGGCCCCGTGCCAGGATACGGGACATGTTCTGTTGGCATCCTGCATCATCTTTTCGTAGTATGGGTCGATGATGGCCAAGGCGAGTTCAACCAGGGAGTCCTTCTTCATGCTGCCCTAGACCCTGTAGTGCTCACGGATTTCGACAAGGTTCTTGCAGGCCAAGCCCGTAACCCTGAGCACTTTTACATCATCGGTGGTTTCCACCGTAGCGAACTTGGAGTCGGTGTTGTTGACAAACCTGGAGAAATGGTCTCAAGGCTCTGTGGCCATGCAGTAGTGATAGATGAGGACATGATGGTGCACGGACAACTGGGCGACAACAACCTTTTGATCTATGTTGGGATTACCACCAGTGTACTGGAGGTCGATGCTGACCACCTTGTACTTGTCTCGAGCAAGCAACTGCTCAACGGTGTTGATGTAGTCTGATACGTCCATTTTGCATCATGTTTTCCTACTGTTATTTATGATTTTTTATGCATAATGATGCTTTTTGGAGTAATTCTACTGCCTTTTCTCTCATAATATGCAAGGTACACACAAAGAGGGAGAATTCCGGCACCTGGAAAGCTGGTCCTGGAAAAGCTAAGTCAGGCTACCTATTCTGCACAACTCCAAACAAGCTAAAACTTTGCGGAGAATTTTCATGGAATAAATGAAGAATATTGGAGAAAATAAGTACCAGAGGGGGACACCCTGGTGAGCACAAGACACTAGGGCGCGCCTGGGCCCTGTGCCCTGGTGGGTTGTCCTCACCCAGGCCCACCTCCGGTGCCCATCTTCTGGTATATAGGTCATTTTGACCTAGAAAAAAATAAGTGGAGGACTTTCAGGACGGAGCGCCGCCTTCTCGAGGCGGAACTTGGGCAAGAGCACTTTTGCCCTCCGGCGGAGCGATTCCGCCGGGGGACTTCCCTCCCGGATGGGGGAATCATCGTCATCATCATCACCAACAAATCTCCCATCTTGGGGAGGTCTATCTCCATCAACATCTTGAACAGCACCATCTCATCTCAAACCGTAGTTCATCTCTTGTGTTCAATCTTGTTACCGGAACTATAGATTGGTGCTTGTGGGTCACTAGTATTGTTCATTACATCTTGTAGTTGATTACTATATGGTTTATTTGGTGGAAGATTCTATGTTCAGATCCAATATGCTATTTAATACCCCTCTGATCTTGAGCATGATTATCATTTGTGAGTAGTTACTTTTGTTCTTGAGGTCACGGGAGAAATCATGTTGCAAGTAATCTTGTGAACTTGATATGAGTTCAATATTTTCATAATATGTATGTTGTGATTCCCTTAGTGATGTCATGTGAACGTCGACTACATGACACTTCACCATATTAGGGCCTAAGAGAATGCACTGTGGAGTAGTAATTAGATGATGGGTTGCGAGAGTGACAGAAGCTTAAACCCTAGTGACGCGGAGCATCCCATGGTCATCTCCATGAACACCGTCATAGCACCTCGAGTCCCAAGTGGACCTACCGGAATTAAGGTGAACCCGCTCTTCTTCGAGAATATCATGAATATCCATTGGACTTGCTTGCTACCTCACCAAAGTGCTCTATGTGTCCTTAGATACGAAGACCGACGACCACAAGCTGGTGAGGAACACCCCAAAGGAGTAGGAGAAGGACCCCAAGGCCACAAGGAGGAAGAAGGAGTGCAACAAGATCAACTCTGCACCTCCCAGGCGACCCCGTGCCCACGGGCCTCGAAGACCCCGTGCGCACGGACTACTCAGAGAGCTGGCGCCGGAGCACCCCGTGCGCACGGGCTTGTACCGTGCCCACGGGACCCCCGTGCGCACGGGCCCAACTTACCCCGTGTGCACGGGCCCATTAGGATGGACTGTTGTGAGCTGCTGTTGGGCCTCCACCTTGTCCCCTCCTTCCACATACCTATATATTCAGTACCTAGACCATATGTTAGGGATAGCAAAGTATTGGATAGACAAAGAGAGAGCTTTGCTCATCATCCTTCTCTTGGAGATCAAGGCCTCCTCTTGGAGAAGATCCTCTTGTGGATATCAAGGCCTCCTCTTGGAGAAGGATCCCCATCATTGGATCATCAAGACCTCTTTCCTCATAGGATTGGGATGAACTAGTTACCTCCTGTATCTTCGTGTGTTGGATTTGGACCTTTGTATCTCTCTTTGTGTAATTGGACCTAGCACATGTGTGATTGGATCAAGTCAATTTGAGTGTTCCTCTTGTTTTCCCCCTTTGTATTCTTCTTGTTCTTAGGGATTCCCTCTCCAATTCGTGAAAGATCTTCACTTAGGGTTCCACCCTACAACATATTGGTATCATGAGCCATGGTTTCTCACGAAATTGGAGCCGCCCTTCTTGTTCTCTAGCCTAATTTTATTGTGTTCTTCCCCAATTTCAAAAATTTCCCACCAAAAATAGCCCCAAATTTTTTTGTGCCTTGTTGGTTTGATGAGGTTTTGTTGGATTTAATCCATGGATTTGCTTGGTTTCAGGTGGATCTAGCTTTCCCCCATCTTTTCCCCACCATCCATCCTCAAAATCTCTCCAATTTTGCCCAAGAAATCTCCAATTTCCGCCACGAAATCGCAAAATTTCCGCCCACCCCGTGCCCACGGACCCCAGACACCGTGCGCACGGGCCCCCGAAAAGTCTCTGGACACCCCGTGCCCACGGACCTATACCGTGTGCACGGGACCCCGTGCCCACGGGCTCCTACCCCCGTGCGCACGACCCTCCCAGGTCAGCCGCGAGCACTTCACCGTTTTGCCCATAACTTCCACATCCGGAGTCCGATTTTCGTGTTCTTTAGCTCGTTGAGTAGCTATTGACACCCCCCATCCATCTAGATAGGTTCCAACACCATCTGACTCCACAAATGTTTTTGAAAATTTGGCATATTTGCCTAGGCCTTCCACCATATCATCCGCAAAACCACCATAGCCTTCCGCAACCTAACTCGTTTTGCTCCATTTAGCAACTGTGGTTGTTTGAGTGGTGACTTGAGTCTCCTAAGGTGTTTCGGCTACTTAGGGACAGTTGCTTCTTCATCAACCACCACCACCACTTCCGCATTTCCATCTCCGCTTCCACCATTTGACTTTTTCCGTATGAGATTTTGAGTTTGCGGTTTTTACCGTTTCCTAAGGTGTTTCGGCTACTTAGGGACGTGTCTACATCATCTTGGTATCTACATCAAGAACACCGCCACTCATCATCGCCACGAGGTCATCTTCGACATCGACCACTTCACCAATTTGACACCCTAACCATAAGCAAGAACGGTAACCTCTATATCATCTTGGTATCGTGGTATCCCATCATTGTACATTCTTGCCATTACATTGTTAACCCCTTAGCCCATTTTTGCGTCACTTTCCTATCGAGACTAGCCATTTGAGTATTGCCGGCAACATTCCTTGTGCACATTAGTGATCTTTGATCTACACCTTCCATTGCATACATACCATATCATATTGGTATCATCTTGGTCTCATATCATCCCTTGTGTCACAAGATTGTTCCCGCATATACACAATTGCTATCTTGGTTTGTGCATTTCGCATAGTGGCCATATCAAAAAAGAAAAAAAAGCAAAGAAGCTTGTAAGCAATAGCCATAGCATCCTACAACATCGCATAAGATTGCCATATCCGATCATCTTGGATCAAACAACGGGAACATCATACACATAGCATACTTGGGATAGAAAGCTCATACATTTTGCATCTTATAGGTTGTGCACAAGTGTCGTATCCGCCTATTGAGCAATCGTGATAGCGTGTCTCTTGAGTTGTGCAACACGAGCATTTCCATGGATTCCACATTTTGTGCTCATACCTTGGTTGCACGACCCCATTTATCTATCCGTGTGTGTGTTTCCGTGTACCACATATTGCTATTGGTCTACTTGTTTCTCTTGCGAATTTGTGAATCTTTTCCAACATTATTGACTCTTGCTAACATTTTGCATCAAATTTTTGTGCCACTATCCTCACCAAGCTCCACCATAAGCCTTACTTGTGTAGCTGTGAGAATTGACAAGATACGGTACCAATTGTGCTATTTCCTTGATACATTATTGAGTGATCATTGATCCATCTTCAACATTGGGAAGGTACATTTGGTCTAGTTCTTTCCTTCCTTCCACTCACATTTGCTCAAGTCTTGTGATGGATAGGCAAGGCATTTCATCTCCGGTCTTCCACAAGAACGACGGCGCGAACAACTACATCACCAAAACGCCCATCTTCGGACTACAACGAGCAATGCGAGGCATTGAGCGACTCACCATCGACATTCACCAACGTGAAGCACGGACAACGGACTACATCGACACCAAGTTGGATGCACAATTGGATGACATCCGACACGTGCTACAAGTCTTCTTCCTCTTCGTCATCTTCAAGGCAGAGACGCTCAAGTCGCAAGTCTTCGGAGCGGCCACAAGATGCAAGTACCACGCGGCACCGTCAAGAAAATCTTCATGAGTACAAGAGGAGACCGAGAGACGAGCACCACCACGAGCAAGCTACGGCTACCACCTCCACTTCGGCATCTTCGCCTAGTGTTATCATGGCATCTTCGCCTTTGGACGTACGGCATCTTCGCCTACCTCCGACGAGTATGCCTACATCGGCCTTCATCCACGGTGACGGTGACGGGATGATCGAGCATGGGATTTTCCCTTCGGTCATGGAGGAGAGCAATGATGTGCCATCGTCGGCCTTCATCCACGAAGAGAGGGTTGAGCATGGGATTTTCCCTTCGACCACGGCGACGTATGATGACTTGAGTGACTTTTGCCACCATATTGAGAGTGAGAGTGACTTCACCACTAGCCCCATATATGATGAGCTGCCCCAATTACCATGTGAGGAGAGCCACCACCACCACCACTTGAGTGATTTGAGTGATTCCACCATATGTGACACTGAGTGCACCTACCTTGAGGGAGTGAGTGAGCCACCACCACATAGAGAGAGCGAGGTAGTTGATAGGGCATGTGAGGCCATTTTGATTTCTAACAACTTAACCTCTACCTCTATTGTGTCTTCTCATTTGGTGATAGGTCCCATATATGATGATGAGCCGATCCTCGACGACTTCGTCCTACCTTTGGACAAGACGATGGCCACGGTGGAATATGATGCACCCCCCACATGGTTCCATCAAGATGAAGATGATGACCACCATTTGGTCTTTGCCACCTCACCTACACCACTTGAGTGGAATGAACAAGGTACTCACGTATACTCGTCAACCTCTCATGAGTTGACGAAACGAGCTCTTGAGAGCAACGACGATTTGGGATCCCGTGGATTATCCTTCCTACCATTCTCTTCGCGCAACGACTACGCGCATCTCTTCTACTTGGCTCTCACAAGGCTATGGGCTATATATCACTTGTTACTTTATGCCCATTGTATCTTGTTCACTTTGCATGTTATGCCTCTTTACATGATTTTACCATGCAATTGTGACCCGTGCTTGCATCTACCCATGATTCATCATTATGCTACTCCTATGTGTATTTGCATGCATGGTGGAGATCCTTGTTGCTATTGCCATGTTTATCATGTGCCTCATGCTATTGATGCTTGTTGTGTTGGGAGAGTCATGATGTTCTATTGCTATTTACTTAGGACTTCTTGCCAATACAATGATGATACTTTACTCATATCTTGTTTTCATGCTTGTGATATGTCATGTGCATCATATATGCCCACCATTTACACACATGACATGATTGCCATGACTCCTTCTAGTATGTTGCATCTTCACACTACTAGCTTGCTTGACTTGATTACTATGATTGCTTGCTTGGTTGCATCACCCATGTTCCTTTATTACTCGCTTTCTTGGGTTGATGACATATATGTTCACGCCTCTCACTTGATTTGTCTTGATCATTGTCTCTTGTCTCCATTAGTTGCACTTCTCATATGCCATTCTAGTGAGTGCACCCATGCTATGCTTATTGATCTTGGAGACTTACACATATTACTTGTGAAGCATGTTTGTTTGGTTGAGTTTATTATAGTTGGTTGTACTCACATCATATGCCTCCATGACATGTCACCCAAACTTGCCCTTCCTTATGGTACACATGATAAATTCACTTGTTGGGCATTCCTCTTCCTGAATGATAGGCTTTGCATTCACGCTAACCTCATGGGTTTTTCTAAGTGCTTGTCATGTTCTTTCGTTTTGAAGGTCTTGCAAGGTGGTACCATCATGAGCTATCTTCATCATGGGAAGGCATACACGTTGCACGGCACCAACATCTTAGAGCACCTCACCAAGCGACAAGGCATCAATTCCTACCGTGTACATGGCGATACGGTTTACGATCCGAGGTCGGATCTCTCCCAAGGGGGAGAGGATGATGCGGAGCATCCCATGGTAATCTCCATGTACACCATCATAGCAGCTCGAGTCCCAAGTGGACCTACCGGAATTAAGGTGAACCCACTCTTCTTCGAGAATATCATGAATATCCATTGGACCTGCTTGCTACCTCACCAAAGTGCTCTATGTGTCCTTAGATACGAAGACCGACGACCGCAAGCTGGTGAGGAACACCCCAAAGGAGTAGGAGAAGGACCCTAAGGCCACAAGGAGGAAGAAGGAGTGCAACAAGATCAACTCTGCACCTACCAGGCGAACCCGTGCCCATGGGCCTCGAAGACCCCGTGCGCATGGACTACTCAGAGAGCTGGCGCCGGAGCACCCCGTGCGCACGGGCTTGTACCGTGCCCACAGGACCCCCATGCACACGGGCCCAACTTACCCCATGCGCACAGGCCCATCAGGATGGACGGTTGTGACCTGCTGTTGGGCCTCCACCTTGTCCCCTCCTTCCACCTACCTATATATTCAGTACCTAGACCATATGTTAGGGATAGCAAAGTATTGGATAGACAAAGAGAGAGCTTTGCTCATCATCCTCCTCTTGGAGATCAAGGCCTCCTCTTGGAGAAGATCCTCTTGTGGATATCAAGGCCTCCTCTTGGAGAAGGATCCCCATCATAGGATCATCAAGACCTCTTTCCTCATAGGATTGGGATGAACTAGTTACCTCTTGTATCTTCTTGTGTTGGATTTGGACCTTCGTATCTCTCTTTGTGTAATTGGACCTAGCACATGTGTGATTGGATCAAGTAAATTTTGAGTGTTCCTCTTGTTTTCCCCCTTTGTGTTCTTCTTGTTCTTAGGGATTCCCTCTCCAATTCGTGAAAGATCTTCACTTAGGGTTCGACATTACAACACCTAGTTTATGCGCTATTCCGTAAGGGACCGATTGGATCCAAAAGTTTAATGCCATGGTTAGTATTTATTCTTAATACTTTTCTCGTAGTTGCGGATGCATGCGGGAGGGTTAATCATAAGTAGGAGGTTTGTTCAAGTAAGAACAACACCTAAGCACTGGTCCACCCCACATATCAAATTATCAAAGTAGCGAACACAAATCGAATCAACATGGTGAAAGTGACTAGGTGAAATTCCCGTGTACCCTCAAGAACGCTTTGCTTACTATAAGAGACCGTTTTGGCCTGTCCTTTGCCTCAAAAGGATTGGGCTACCTTGCTGCACTTTTGTTACTATTATCATTACTTTCTCGTTACAAATTATCTTGCTACCAAACTACTCTACTACTTACAATTTCAGCACTTGCAGACATTACCTTGTTGAAAACCACTTGTCATTTCCTTCTGCTCCTCGTTGGGTTCGACACTCTTACTTATCGAAAAGAGCTACAGTTGATCCCCTATACTTGTGGCTCATCAAGGCTAATTTCTGGCACCGTTGCCGGGGAGTGACGCTCCTTTGGTAAGTGGAATTTGGTAAGGAAACATTTATATAGTGTGCTGAAATTTATTGTCACTTGTTACTATGGAAAACAATCCTTTGAGGGGTTTGTTCGGGGTATTTTCACCTCGACCGGAACCACAATTAGCTACCCCTCAACATACTCCACCTACAATAACAGAATTCTTGTATATGTTTCTCATGTATTAAGTGCAGCCAAATTCGATTTATTCCTCACATGGTATACAATAACAGAATGCAGCCACAACAATTGAACATCGCATTGCAGAATTGAAGCAAGCAGTTAACTAAACACCACAACAAATGAACCAAACATTAACTGAGCACCACATTGCACAATATAACATACTCCTAATAGAAGATCAGACATTTAACCAAACCAAGCATGCTTAACAACTTGGAAATATAGCAATTGTATTTGTTTCTCATGTATTTAGTACAGCCAAATTCGATTTATTTCTCACATGGTATACAATAACAGAATGCAGCCACAACAATTGACATCGCATTGCAAAATTGAACCAAGCAGTTAACTAAACACCACAACAAATGAACCAAACGTTAATTGAGCACCACATTGCAGAATATAACATACTCCTAATAGAAGATCAGATAGTTAGCCAAACCAAGCATGCTTAACAACTTGGAAATATAGCAATTGTATTTTTTCTCATGTATTTAGTACAGCCAAATTTGATTTATTTCTCACATGGTATACAATAATAGAATGCACCCACAACAATTGAACATCGCATTGCAGAATTGAACCAAATAGTTAACTAAACACCACAACAAATGAACCAAACATTAACTTAGCACCACATTGCACAATATAACATACTCCTAATAGAAGATCGGACAGTTAACCAAATCAAGCATGCTTGACAACTTGGAAAATTGCACCCTGAAGAATTGAACATCACATTTGCAGAATTGAACCAAACAGTTAACTGAACACCACATTGCACGACATATAGAACATATACTCTAGAGCAGAAGATTGCATGGTAAAAGTAGATAACACAATTCACTAGAATTTGTTAAGGAAAGGTAGTAGCTAGCAAACTGAACTTGGGTCCTTATAGTGAGCTAATAAGACAAGCTACTCCTCATTGTCAGAGATATCGATGACGATTGGCTCCTTGGACATGGAAGATGGCGAGGCCTCCGCATCGTGGGTGCCCTCGTTGTAGTGGTGAGTTGCCTGAGCCACTCCGGGCACCAACCTGCTGGCTCTCGAGATGAGGTAAGCCCGTGCACGCTTAGAAAACACCTCGTAGTCTTCGTCGAAGGCACCGACGGTGGCCTCGAGAAAATGCCACGAACTGTCGTTTAAAGCACCAATCGCGTCGCGGCGTCGGTGCCCGAGGCGTCGATGGTGGCCTCGACGGCGAGGTGCTCCTCCAAGATCTGGGGGCCGGCACGAATGGCAGCTATCGCGACCTCATCCACGCGTGCGGCCGCGATTTGCTTCTCCGCTGCCAAATGCTCCTTGAGATCCTGGCTATACTACATGCACCATGGCTTAGTGCAGCACTTATTTGGTGGAGGGGTCAGTGATTTGGGTGGAAGGTGTCGTGCCGGTGGTCGGGGCATGTGGGATGTGGAAGGAGGAGGAGGATGGGGGTCGGGTGTGGATTACCTGCCTGGATAGACGAGGACGAGCAGCTTGAAGGAGGGCCGCCGGTGAGGAGGCGGCGCTGCAAGCAAGGAGTGAAGGTTTCAACTTGGAAAGGAAGGCGGAAACAGGGGAAATGTGGCTTTTGCTAAGGGGGGTGGGCGGGGAGGTAGATATTTCTGCAGAAGCCGAAAATTTGGAATCCCTTCAGCGAAAAAACTGGCGCGCAAAGTGTCATCAGACACGGTCCCTTATTTAGAGCGGGCTGTGGACTGTAGCCATCGCACCTTCTCGCATAAGTCGTATGCGTACTATACTCCGACGGTGCTCCAAGATATTTTGTGCTGCATCTCACACGGTTGGTTATAATAAACTGTGTGGGATCTACTTGATTTTTCTTCTTGATTTGAATTACATAATGGGGTCATAGCGGCAATGGAAGGCGTTTGAATTGATGGACCTTTTCTCTGCAGTGAACATGCAACTATATGTGTGTCGTAAAAGAATTGGAATTATTCAGGGTTCGTTTGGACATTTTATACATTAAATTGGTTTTCTAGCCATTTCAGGTGCACAATTCAAAATTAAACTACATGCACATGCTCCGGTGCACCAACATGGGTTGTAAAATCATATATGTGTCCATGGGTTTATGCTTATGTCCCATGCAAGAAATGGGGATGAATTCCAAACACCACAGTATCGTGGCTCTCCGGCAAACATTGACGTACTTGGTTTTGTAATTCTATTAAATCCAAAAGTCGCCTGAAATTCATGAAACTTGGCATGCTATCATGGAGCGGCATCAACATGCCGTGGTAATTTTGTTATCCCATTTGGGGCAGGTTTGGGTATAAGCTTCTCATAAACCAGAGCTTCTCACAACAAGTGTGATGGTTTCGGTAGGGAACGTTTCACTTTTCTGGACAAAACGATATTCGTTGCCTCTTCTCGATTTCAAAATTTTTCCTAGTGTCAACATAGAACAATAGGAGTGTTGTGTCAATTTTTGGGATTTTTTGGGGTTCGCTTGGACATTTTTATACATTAACTGAGTTTTCTATGCATTCATGTGCATAATTCAAATTGGAACTACATGCAGATGCTCTAATGCATATAAATAAGTTGAAAATTCAAATATGTGTCCTTGGTTGCATGCTTAGGTCATGCAAGAAATGGGAATGAATGTCAAACACCCTTCCACCGTCACTCGGCCACAAACATTGTGACACCTGGTTTTTAAATTCTAGTAAATCCAAAGCTCGTCTGAAATTCATGAAACTTGGCATGCTGTCATGGAGTGGCATCAACATGCCGTGGTAAATTTTTTTGTCCCATTTGGGGCAGGTTTGGGGATATGCTTCTCACAAACCAGAGCTTCTCACAACGAGCCCGATGGTTTCGGTAGGGAATATTTCACCTTTCTGGACGAAACGATATCCATTGCCTCTTCTCGATTTCAATTTTTTCCTAGTGTCAACATAGAACAACAGGAGTGTTCTGTCGATTTTTGGGATTTTTCGGGTTCGCTTGGACATTTTTATACATTAACTGAGTTTTCTTTGCATTCATGTGCATAATTCAAATTTGAACTACATGCACATGCTCTAATGCATATAAATTGGTTGAAAATTCAAATTTGTGTCCTTGGTTGCATGCTTAGGTCCCATGCAAGAAATGGGAATGAATGTCAAACACCCTGCCACCGTCACTCAGCCGCAAACATTGAGATACCTGGTTTAAAAATTCTAGTAAATCCAAAACTTGTCAGAAATTCGTTAAACTTGGCATGCTATCATGGAGCGGCATCAACATGCCGTGGTAAATTTTTTGTCCCATTTAGGGCAGGTTTGGGGATATGCTTCTCACAAACAAGAGCCTCTCACAACAAGCCTAATGGTTTTGGTAGGGAACGTCCTACCTTTGGGGACGAAACGATATCCATTGCCTCTTCTCGATTTCAATTTTTTTCCTAGTTTCAACATAGAACAATAGGAGTGTTGTGTCAATTTTTGGGATTTTTTGGGGTTCCTTTGGATATTTTTATGCATTAACTGAGTTTTCAATGCATTCATGTGCATAATTAAAATTTCAACTACATGCACATGCTCTAGTGCATATATGTTGGTTGAAAATTCAAATATGTGTCCTTGGTTGCATGCTTACGTCCCATGCAAGAAATGGGAATGAATGTCAAACACCCTGCCACCGTCACTCGGCCGCAAACATTGAGATACCTAGTTTTTAAATTCTAGTAAATCCAAAACTCGTCTGAAATTCATGAAACTTGGCATGCTATCATGGAGCGGCATCAACATGCCGTGGTAAACTTTTTGTCCCATTTGGGGCAGGTTTGGGTATATGCTTCTCACAAACCAGAGCTTCTCACAACAAGCATGATGGTTTCGGTAGGGAACATCCCACCTTTGGGGATGAAACGATACCCATTGCCTCTTATTGGTTTCGAAAATTTTCTCGTGTCTACATAGAACAACTGGAGTGTTGTGTCAATTCTTGTGATTTTTGGGGTTCGTTTGGACATTTTTATGCATTAACTGAGTTTTCAATGCATTTATGTGCATAATTGAAATTTGAACTACATGCACATGCTCAAGTGCATATAAATTGGTTGAAAAATCAAATCTTTGTCCTTGGGTGCATGCTTAGGTCCAATGCAAGAAATGGGAATGAATTTCAAACACCAGGGCACCGTTGATTGCCGACAAAACGTTGAGATACTTTGTTTTAAATTCTAGTAAATCCAAAACTCGTCTGGAATTCATGAAACTTGGCATGCTATCATGGGATGGCACCCGACATGCTGTGGTATTTTTCGTGTCCATTTTGAGAGAAGGCGCACTCGAATAACAATCAATAAGGCATTTTGAAAAAATAGTTGCCACTTTAATATCTCAAACGTTTGTATAATTCAAACCGTGTGCGTTCTGTTAACCATTCACGTGATGCCACGTGTCTTGGTTTTAATGGCTATAGGTTTTAATGGCTCTTGATCGCAAACGTTTTAGGTAGAACACCCGTATGCAAAGTGAGAGCAGGATTTGTGCATCTCTTGAACGCAAACGGTTCTTCTCGATGACCCGTGTCCAACCATTTACAAACAATTTGATAAGATTTGCATCTGTCATATTGGGTATGTTGCCATTTGTCAAACTGGAAAGATTGACATTTGTTGATCTAGTAACATTGCCATTTGTCAACCTTGTAACACTGCGATTTGTCAAAATATGAAGCTAAAAATCACTAGCAGTATCTAATTTTTGCAACTAAAATTCAGTAATTAAGCATAGATGGAGGCGAGGAGGCGTGTTCAGCCGGGCGTGCAGCGGGCGGCGCAGTACTATTCAATTTGACTGCGGGCGGCGCAATTCCTGATACGGCTTTAATGCAGATGAGGGGGAGGGTAGTCATTCCCAAAATGTTGAACGGCCAATGATGCATCCCCCTTCAATTAGCATCGTGTGAATGCATGAGGGAAGTAATGGGAGGAGGACCGGGAAAAGAGGTAGCACGATGTGAATGCAAAGCATTTCGCACTCATCTAAAGGCGCCCCTCCATTCCAATGCATCTACCACATCGTATGCACCTAAGCATTTGCCTAAGCACCTACACTAATAAGCGCAAAAGTGCTCACTCCAGACCCATGGTGGCGATGCGCGTGAGCGGCCAGTGGCTGTGCCAGATGGTCCATGATGCCGGCCTGCGGCATGGCACCGAGGATCGTCTCCAGACGGTGTTGGCGATCGGCTGGTGGATGGCCGCCGTCGACGCTAGCTACGACTCTCAGTTGGACCAGATGATCGTTGCCACCACCAACAAGTTCACTGTCGTCAAGAAGCTCGCAGACGACATCGCCGTACTCCTCCAGCCCGCGTGCCCGGGCTCCTCATTGCCTGCCACCCTAATCGGCCTCCATGGTCGAAACCTCTTTCAAGCACTGGTGGCCCTACGACTGCGCGCTGATGCCACGAAAAATGTCCACCTGGAGGTCGCGCTCGCCGTGGGGCACCTCGCCCTACAAGAATTCATCGACCTACACGTCCACGTGTACGAGCAAATAGTGTACATAGGTATCTACAAGGCCAGTGAGGACGCTACGACGTTAGCCTTCTTCAACCGGCTGGAAGCCTTGGATGCCTTTGCTGAGAAGCACCTTGACCTCGCCACAAAAGCCGCCGCTCCTTAGCCACCGGTCGGTGGCCCGACGCACTGAGTTTAGGGGGAGGAGGTCGTACGTTTGATGGATGCATCTTTCTTCTTGCCTCCTGTAACCACCACTGCGATCGCATCATCGTGGCCTTAATTCTTATTGTGCTATTGCATTCTCATTCCAGTCAATACAGACATGTGCGATCCCTTTGCTTAATTATATGCATCACTGTAAATAGTATTCCATCCGTCAATTTATAAATTGTGCTGCCAGTGTTTGGGGTCGGCGCATGATCACACACGTTCGTGTGCATGTGGTTGCGCCGGGCGCTGCGCGATGATGCAGTTACCCACTGCAAAAACTGCCATGCGGGGGACGTGGCATTGACCATTGGGAGGCAACAGTCGGTCATCCGGGTGCCCAATAAAGGATGCAAAGAGGGATTGATGCGAAGCATCCTACGATCATCCCCATGTACACTCGAGCCTACGCCATTGGACCTAAGGTGAACCCGCTCCTAAATGCTTCTCCTTTCCATTCATGTGAGACATGGTTGCTACCTAATGCAAGGACACTACACATGCCTAGGTACCAAGGAGACCCTCTCGGAGATGCTCGGAATGACGGACAAGTCCCCAAGTACAAGGATGAAGGAGCACGACGAGAGGAACCGGAGAAGTCTACAGGCCCCGGACATCCGGCCCTGGCCCGGACATCCGGCCCCTGAAGATGTCAACAACAGCAGCAACGCAGCAACCGAAGTGCTACAGGGCCCGGACATCCGGCCCCTCCCGCAAGCCCGAATATCCGGCACCAGCCCGGAAATCCGGCGCCCATCACAGAACGTCCAGAAGCTGGATCTCGCTAGCCCGGACATCCGGCCCAGCGACCGGACATCCGGCGTCTCGGGAAAGCCCAGACATCCGGCTCCTCCTGCCTGCGTGCAGTGTATCCGGGCCGAAAGCCCATGTACCCCTTCGCCCCTTAGACTATATATACTCCCCCTCCACCTATGTTTTAGGGTTAGAAAAGGATTACCTCATTTAGAGATAGCGCTTTGCTCATCCATTACAGATCTACTCCATGAGAGAGACCGCGGCCCCTCTATGGAGAAGATCACCTTGGATTCAAGACCCCCTCTTGGGTGGCCCCCATCAAGACTTCCTTACGGAGAAGAACCGGTTACCTTTGTATCGTCCTTTGTTGACTTTGGATCTTGTATCTTACCTTTGTGTTCATCGATCTAGCGCATGTGTGATCTATTCTTGTTGGTTGAGTGATTTTTTCGTGTTTCCCTTGTGTTTCCCCTCGTGTTCATCGCGTCCTTCGTAGGGATCCGCTCCTTTCGTGAAAGATCGGCCATCTAAGGTTCCACCCTACATCATCTTGGTATCATGAGCCACGTTGATCACGATTTCGGAGCCTCCCCGTTGTGTTTTCTAGCCTAGTTTTGTTAATTTTGTCCCAAATTCGAAAAATCCCCACCAAAAATAGCCCCAATTTTTTTGTGATTTGTTGGTTTGATGAAGTTTTGTTGGATTTGATCCATGGATTTGCTTTGTTACTTGTGGATCTAGCTTTCCCCCAATTTTCCCCACTTTCCATCCACGAAATCTCTCCAATTTTGCCCCCGAAATCATCAATTTCCGCCCCCCAAAATCGAGTTATCGAGTTCGTCCTCGGATTTGGAGCCCGGACATCCGGCCCGTAGCCCCGGACATCTGGCCCCCCGGACATCCGGCTCCTGGAGCACATTTTCGCGCGCGGTTCTGGACATCAGGTCCCGGAAATCCGGCCCGAGCCCCGGATGTCCGACCCCTGGCATTTCAGCCTTCCCCGTTTCACCGTTTTGTGCATAACTAATTCATCCAGAGTCCGTTTTTGACGACCTTTAGCTCGTTTTGAAGCTCTTGACATCCCCCATCCCACAAAAATACTACCATCCCCATTTGACTCCATCAAATTTTGGAACTTTGGCATCTTTGCCTAGGGCTTCAGCCATAACTTCCGCAAAACCACCATAGCCTTCCACAACCTAACCAATTTTGTTCCCCTTTGCATTTGAGGTTGTTTGAGTTGTGATTCAAGTCTCTTAAGGTGTTTCGGCTACTTAGGGATCGTGCTTCCAATTCCGACACCGTGTATAGTATACAACCTTACCCTCCACTTCTGGATTCCGTACTCCAAACCCCATCATTGCATTTTGGCAATCCCTTTGAGCTTCCCTAAAACCACCACCGCATTCCCGCAACACCATTTGACATTTGATATTTTGAGTTCACGGTTTTTCCGTTTCCTAAGGTGTTTCGGCTACTTAGGGACGAGTCTCCATCATCTTGGTATCTCTATCAAGAACACCGCCACTCATCATCGCCACGAGGTCATCATCGACATTAACCAGTTCATCATCATCTGTCCTTGGCGTACAAACGAGAAACCCTCGACGGTAACCTCCATATCATCTTGGTATCATGGTATCCCTCCATTGTATATTCCCTTGCAATTGCATTGATAACCCCTAGCCCATTTTGCGTCACTTGCCTATCGAGACTAGCCATTTGAGTATTGCCGGCAACGTTACTTGTGCACATTAGTGGTCTACACCTTCCATTGCATACATACCATACCATATTGGTATCATATCATCTCTTGTGTCACAAGTTTGTTCCCGCATATACACTATTGCTATCTTGGTTTGTGCATTGTGCAAAAGTGGCCATATCATACCAAAAAGAGAAGAATAAAGCTTTTAAGCAAAAGAGAAAGAGAAAAGAAGCTTGTAAGCAAGTGCCATTGCATCATACCACATTGCACATAAGATTGTCATATCCGATCATCTTGGATCATCTTGAGAGAAACACCGGGAGCCATACATACATAGCATACTTGGGATAGAACTTTATCCATTTTGCATATCATAGGTTGTGCACAAGTGTCGTATCCGCCTATAGAGCAATCGTGCTAGCGTCTCTCTTGAGTTGTGCAACACGAGCGTTTTCCGTGGACTCCACATTTTGAGCTCATTCCTTGGTTGCACGAACCCATTTATCTATTCGTGTGTGTTTCCGTGTGCCATTCTTTGCTATTGGTCTACTTGTTTCACTTGCGAATTTGTGAATCTTTTTCAACATTATTGACTCTTGCTAACATTTTGCATCAAATTTTTGTGCCACTATCCTCACTGAGCTCCACCATCAGCCTTACTTGTGTAGGTGTGAGAAACCGACAAGAATTGGTACCAATTGTGCTATTTCCTTGTTACACATTGAGTGATCATTGATCCATTTTCAACATCGGTCAAGGTACATTTGGTAAGAGTTCTTCTCTTTCTCCCACTCATATTTGCTCGAGTCTTGTGATGGATAGGCAAGACATTTCATCTCCGGTCTTCGACAACAACGACGGCGCGAACAACTACATCACCAAAATGTCCATCTTCGGACTACGACACGAAATGCAAGGTGCACAATCTACCTTGCGAGGTCGCCTCAACAACCTCGCCATCGACATACACCACTCCGAAGCAAGGAAAAGGGACTACATCGACACCAAGTTGGGCGAGCTAAAGGATCAACTACGAGACATGGTGGCCGACTACAAGTCTTCTTCCCCTTCATCATCCTCAAGGCGGCGGTGACCAAGTCGATCATCTTCGGAGCGCAAACAAGATGCAAGCGCAAGTCGTCCACGTCCACATCTCCATGGCGACCATCGCCAACATCGTCATGAAGGGCAAGACACCTCCAAGCATCATGTGCACAACGACGATGAACGACATCTACAGCGAGCTCAAGTGCGACAACGACACCATCAACATGCAGATGCTCCACAAGCGCAAACTTACAAGTCCCAACAAGCCCTACTTCATGCCAAGTCCAAGCTTCATGAGCAAAAGAGAAGACCGTGAGACGAGCACCACCAAGACAGAGCTACGGCTACACCAACCACTTCGGCATCTTCGCCAAGTGCTATCAAGACATATTCGCCTTTGGACGTACGACATCTTCTCTACTTCCCACGAGTACGCCTAGAACGACTTCATCAAGTCCAAGGCGACCACCTACAAGCGAGGGCGACACTTCCATCTCCGGAAGCCCCTCAAGGAAGATGGCCGAGCATGGAAATTTCCCTTCGGTCATGGAGACGAGCTACGATGTGCCACATCATATGGGCCTCCAACAACAAGACGGCGACAACAAGGTCGAGTAAGGGCCATCCCCTTCGACTACGGCGACGAGCATGAACCTCTTCAACAACATGAAGACGACGCCCATATTGGACTCATACTCCGAGTCAAGCTACGAGACCGCACATGAGACCTTATCTTTGGTCTTAGAGGAGAGTGATGATGTGCCATCTTTGGCCTTTATCCACGGCTACGACTACGACATGATTGAGCATGGAGACATTTGCACCAACATCTCTCCGACGCCCACATATGAAGAGATGCCCCAATTGCCATGTGAGGAGAGCCACCCCACCATGAGTGACATGAGTGACTCCACCATATGTGACATTGAGTGCATTTCCCATGAGAGGATGAGTGTGATCACCACTAGCCCCACACTTGAGAGCATGCCACACATCCTATGTGAGGTTGAGAGCCATTTGAGTGACTACACCAACCATATGTGTGAGTGCATCTTACCGGGAGTGAGTGATCCACAACACTTAGTGAGTGAGGTAGTTGACACGGCATGTGAGGCCACTATGATTTCTAATGACTTAACCTCTACTGCTAGTGTGCTTTCTTCTTTGGCGCTAGGTCTCCTACATGACGACATGCCTATCCTCGATGAGTCCATACCTCCAATGGAGACACCAATGGCCATGGTGGACGATGATACACCCCCCACATGGTTCCATCAAGATGAAGATGACAACGGCTTGTTCTTCGACACCTCACCTACAACACATGAGCGATGCTCCAAAGGTAACATAGGTGACAATGCTTCTCTTGTCCCACTAGTGGACTATCTTACCAATGATTGCTTGCATGATGTTGATCCACCTATTCCCATGCTTCATGCTAGTGCGACTTCCTCATGTCATGACTTACCAATTTATGATGAATATGACGATGAGCATGTTGAATTGCCTAGTTGTGATGCTATGCTCCATAGGATATCATGTGAAAATTCTTTTGGTCACATCATGTTTGACAATCCATTGAACTTTTCATATGCTATGAGTGAGATCTCCCATATTGCATCATTTCAATCTCAACATAGTAACTATGCATGCCCCATTAAAATAAATCCCATTTGCACTTATGGCATAGATGACGAGATGATGGTCATTGGCTTTTGTTTTTCATGCGATGATATTGCCATGCTCCCTTTACATGATTTGCGCAATTCATCTACTATGCCATGCCATGATCACATTGCTCCAAATATGCATTGTTTTGAATGTTGTCCATATTCTCCATGTGATGTTTCTACTCATGCTCATGAGGAGACCCCCATAGTTTCCTCATACATATTAGGAGATTTTGATGCATTCCATACTTTGCATGATTCCCATAATTGTTTGCACCATATGCATTCCATGAATAACAATGCTCTACATATTTCCCATGATGCATTACACAATTTGAGTCTCCGTTATGCTATACATAATAACAAACCTCTCATGATGGATGACATGTTTCTATATCACGCATCTCATTTATTTGAGCATTGGATATTTGGTGCTAACTGACACAAGCACGTATGCATCATGATGGATGATGTGTACATCTACCACGCACAAAAAAATTTCCATTTGTCTTTGTTTTGTGTAGGTACTTATGAACACTCGTCAACCTCACAATCCCATGAGTTGACGAAACGAGCTCTTGAGAGCAAAGATGACTTGGGATCTCGTGGATTGTCCTTCCCACCATTCCCTTCGCGCAACGACTTCGCGCATTCCTTTTACTTGGCTCTCACACGGCTTTGGGCTATATATCACTTGTTACGTTATGTCCATTTTCCCGTGTTCACTTTGCATGCTATGCCTCTTTCTATGATTTTGCCATGCAATTGTGACCCTTGCTTGCATCTACCCATGATTCACCATTATGCTACTCCTATGTGTATTTGCATGCTTGGTGGAGATCCTTGTTGCTATTACCATGTTTACCATGTGCCACATGCTATTGTTGATTCTTGTGTTGGGAGAGTCATGATGTCCCATTGCTATTTACATATGGCCTCTCGCCAATACAATGATGATACTTTCCTCATATCTTGCTTTCATGCTTGTGATATGTCATGTGCTTTATTCATGCCCACTATTTGCACACATGACATGCTTGCCATGATTCCTTCTAGTATGTTGCATCTTCGCACTACTAGCTTGCTTGACTTGATCGCTATGATTGCTTGCTTTGTCGCATCACCCATTTTCCACTCTTACTTGCTTTCTTGGGTTGATGACATATATGTTCATGCCTCTCACATGATATATCTTGATCTTTGTCACTTGTCTCCATTAGTTGCACCTCTCATATGCCATTATAGTGAGTGAACCCATGCTATGCTTATTGATCGTGGAGACTTGGACATATTACTTGTGATGCATGCTTGCTTGTTTAAGCCTATTGTCTTCGGTTGTAGTTGCATCTTATGCTTTTATACCATACCACACGTTGTCCTTTCTTATGATAAGAATGATGAGAATACTTGTTGGGTATCTTACCACTCGAATGATAGGTGCTACATTTGCACTAACCTCATTTGTTTTTCCGAGTGTTTGTCATGTTCTTTCATTTTGAGGAATTCACAAGGCGGTACCATCGCGAGACATATTGGTCATGTGAAGGCATACATGATGTGCAACACCAACATTGTCGACATCCACATAAAGGTGAACTCATTCCCTTTTAGCCATTCTCAAATATGCATATTGGATGGGCCATACTTTCATTGTTGTTTCCTTCTTCTTGTCTACATGATACATATATTGGATGGAGGACCGACATTGGATATGGACCCTTTGGACCTTCAAGTTGAGGAGTCCCCGGACTTAGTGGATGCACCATCGGACCAACACTTCTACCACGACATCGAGCTATGGTACAACACCACCCATGACAAATTTGCATCTTATGCATGGATTGACACATATTATGCTTGTCTTGTTGCACCTATTCCCATGTCATCCATGATATATGAGCTTGTGCATTTCTTAGCATATTTGTTGTGATCTTTCTTGATGGCATATTCATACATCATGATCATATTGCCTACCATCAATTTCATGATAACATAATCATATTGAGCATCCATTGCCATATTCATGCTATTGATCAACCGTCTCACTATGACATCATTTTGCGTCGTGGTTGCATTGATCTTATTCACAACACATTTGTGTGCACAATGAATGCTTTTGCTCCCATGAATGCTTTAAATCTCATTCCATATCATCTTGCTAAGCTTCATGTGCTTTGTCATGAACAACCTTGCCTCGCGGACTCATTCTTACATGATGGACACCTTGCATGCGCTAACCATTGTATTTCCAAGTGCCGTTTGTGTTTGCTCTTTTTGCATGTGTACCACTCCGGAAACACCTTGGAGTACTTGGATTGCGCCATGACTTCCACTCCGTCCAATTACAAGTCCATCCACGACAACTGTTTCCATGGTGATGAGGATTTCGATCCGAGGTCGGATCTTTCCCAAGGGAGGGGAGATGATGCGGAGCATCCTACGATCATCCCCATGTACACTCGAGCCTACGCCATTGGACCTAAGGTGAACCCGCTCCTAAATGCTTCTCCTTTCCATTCATGTGAGACATGGTTGCTACCTAATGCAAGGACACTACACATGCCTAGGTACCAAGGAGACCCTCTCGGAGATGCTCGGAATGATGGACAAGTCCCCAAGTACAAGGATGAAGGAGCACGGCGAGAGGAACCGGAGAAAGTCTACAGGCCCCGGACATCCGGCCCTGGCCCGGACATCCGGCCCCTGAAGATGTCAACAACAGCAGCAGCCCAGCAACCTAAGTGCTACAGGGCCCGGACATCCGGCCAGGCCCCGGACATCCCACCCGTCCCGCAAGCCCGGACATCCGGCACCAGCCCGGAAATCCGGCGCCCAACACAGAACGTCTAGAAGCTGGATCTCGCCAGCCCTGACATCCGGCCCAGCGCCCGGACATCCGGCGTCTCGGGAAAGCCCGGACATCCAGCCCGTCGCCTGGACATCCGGCTCCTCCTGCCTGCGTGCAGTGTATCCGGGCCGAAAGCCCATGTACCCCTTCGCCCCTTAGACTATATATACTCCCCCTCCACCTACGTTTTAGGGTTAGCAAAGGATTAGCTCATTTAGAGATAGAGCTTTGCTCATCCATTACGGATCTACTCCACGAGAGAGACCGCGGCCCCTCTATGGAGAAGATCACCTTGGATTCAAGACCCCCTCTTGGGTGGCCCCCATCAAGACCTCCTTACGGAGAAGAACCGGTTACCTTTGTATCGTCCTTTGTTGACTTTGGATCTTGTATCTTACCTCTGTGTTCATTGATCTAGCGCATGTATGATCTATTCTTGTTGGTTGAGTGATTTCTCTCGTGTTTCCCTCGTGTTTCCCCTCGTGTTCATCGCGTTCTTCGTAGGGATCCGCTCCTTTCATGAAAGATCGGCCATCTAGGGTTCCACCCTACATCAGGGATCCTACAGCAGCAAGGACCAGCTTCCCTACCGATAGCTCATCTAACAGAACTCCCAAGTTAAGTGTGTCGAGGCTTGAGTAGTCATCAGATGGGTGACTGGATGGGAAGTGGCCTCGATGTTAAATTAACTGATGTGATGGGTCACTGTAAACATTTAATTGCGCTGAATGTATATAGTGCTCCATCATATTAGTTGAATTAACCTCGAGGTCCTTGTTTTGTAATTTTTGACATTTTTTGTTTTTTGTACACATGTTGATTGGCTTGAAGAAGGTCTATCTCGTTACTTTTTGATAATTTCTGTTTTTTGAACACATGTTGATTGGCTTGAATGAAGATCTATCCCGTTACTTTATGACATATTTCCAAAACATGGACCCCGAGGTTAATTCAACTAATAGGACGGAGCACTATATACATTCAATGCAATGAATTTTTTTCCAAAAAAAGTGCTATGATTTCCGTGAAACTTATAAGTCATGTATGTCAAATTAACCTATGTGTACTTGTTCTCGAATTAACCTCCAGGCCTTTTTGCCGCGTATCACACACATCTTGTTAAGTTGAACCGTTTATGTTCTCTTCCGTAATCGAAAAAAGTTCATTCGACTGAACCGTATGCCGTATATCACACACACCTTGATCTGGTGACCGTTTCTGTTGCTTTCCCTAATAGCAAACAGTTCATCGGAGTGAACTGTATGCCGTATATCACACACACACATTGATATGGTTGCCCGTTTCTGTTGTTCTGTCTAATCGCAAACAGTTTGTCTGGATCAACCGGATGCCCTACATCGCACATGCAACTAAAATCTGAGCCGTGTTTGATGGCTCCGCCATCGCAAACATTGGGCACCTTTTTGACGGTTGTTTTACACCACTGTTTCTGATTATTGCATCGCACACAGTTTCATCGAAGGGTCTCTGATCGTAGTGCCGCGTTAGCAGCATCCTGCAGTAGTGACTGTCAATAGGTCCTGGAAGAATTGGTCTAATAAATTAGATGATGCAGTTTGGGCTTATAGAACAACATATAAAAATCCTATGGGTATGTGATGTAGGGTAGAACCCTATACGGCCGATCTTTCACGAAAGGAGCGGATCCCGCGATGAACACGAAGAACACAAGGGGAAATCCTGAAAGGAAACACAAGAGAAACACTCAAACCAACGAGATTAGGTCACACACATGCTAGATCCAAGTACACATAGAGATCACACGGTCCAAATCCAACAAGAGACGATACATAGGGTAACGGTTCTTCTCCGTGAGGAGGTCTTGATGTCTTCCCGAAAGGGGTCTTGAATCCAAGTGGATCTTCTCCGAAGAGGTGTCGGTCCCTCACGGTGGAGTAGATCCGGATGGATGAGCGAGGCTCTATCTCACATATGAGCTATCACAACGCTGATCTTAACTAGGAGGAGGAGGAGGTCTATTTATAGTCTTAGTGCAAATGGGGGGCGAAGTGAAGGGGTACATGGGCCTCGGCCCGTAACTGTGCGCAGACAGGTACGGGACGTCCGCTGGAGATCGGTCGTCCGGTGGCTCGTGGGCTTCCGGACGTTCGGTGGTCGCCGGACATCCACTATTTTCGTTCTGTGAAGGTGACGCCGGACGTCCGGTGACTTCGGACTTCCACTAATTTTGGCTCAGGTGTGGTGGCGCCGGATGTCCGGTCCTGGCCGGTCATCCGCTTGCTGGGAGGTATGGCCGGTCATCCGGTCCTAGCCGGACGTCCATTCATTGTAGCTTGTGTTGGCCGGGACTTGGGCAGGTTGGGCTTCAGGTGACGAACGTCCGGTCCCGACCGGTCGTCCGGTGGCTGTAGCTTCCGTGGCAGCTCTTCTTCTTGTCCTTCACACTTGGTGTCCTCGTCGACTTGTCCGTTGGATGTAGCTGCTCCATGGCCTTCCTCCAAGTACCTGATCACACATAGTGATTCCGCTTGAGGTAGCAGCCATGTCTCATGTATAGAAAGTGGTAATTCGAAGAGGAGCGAGTTCACCTTATCTTCGATAGCCTTTACTCAGGCTCTTGTCATTGGTCCAAGTGGTGTCGTGAGAGATGTAGGTAGGTCCATGGGGATGACCTTGGGATGCTCCGCATCAGTATGTCTCCTTATAAAATGGTTTATGGAAAAGCTTGTCATTTGCCTCTTGAGTTAGAACATAAAGCATATTGGGCAATCAAAGAACTCAACTATGATTTCAAACTTGCCGGTGAAAATAGGTTATTTGATATTAGCTCATTAGATGAAAGGAGAACCCATGCTTATGGAAATGCCAAATTATTTAAAGAAAAAGTTAAAAGATGGCATGATAAAAGAATTCAAAAGCGTGAGTTTAAAGTTGGGGAATATGTTCTTTTGTAAAACTCTCGTTTTAGATTCTTTGTAGGAAAAATCCTCTCAAAATGGGAAGGACCCTATGTTATCAAGGAGGTTTATCGGTCTGGAGCTATCAAAATAAATAATGCCGAAGGTACTAACCCGAAGGTTGTCAATGGGCAACGAATAAAACATTATATCTCAGGTACGCCCATTAATGTTGAAAGTAATATTATCCAAACTTTGACACCGGAAGAACACATAAAAGAGTCCTTCCGGAACACTCCAGAATCGTGAAAATAAGGAGCTATGTGATACGGTAAGTAAACGGACTCCAAAAAATCCGCAAAAATATTTTTGGTCAGTTTTGGAATATTTAGAAAATTAGGAAAATAAGAAACTTCCAGGAAGCGTACCCTGGTGGGCACAAGACACCAGGGCGCGCCTGGCTAGCCAGGCGCCCCTAGGTGGGTTGTGCCCACCTGGGGTACCTTCCAGACTCCGTTTTTCTTCCGTTTGCTTGTCTCCCAAGATAAAAAATCTTTATATACCCCCGAAACCTATTGACCACCGTATCGCGGAGAAATCTTCTGTTTTCTTTTCCTTGCTGTTTTCTATCAGACCCCGTCCACCATGGCCGCTTCAAGCTCCTCCAAGGACAAGTTCTTAGAGAACGTCATCAACCCATATTTGCGAGAGGTGGTGCAGCACCCTCAGGCCATCCAGATGCATGAGGGGGTGCTGCACATCCGCGATGTGCAAGGACCCAAGGGGATGGGAACCGTGGAGGCCAGGCTTGAAGCTATGGAGTAGGAAGTCTTCAGGTGCAAGGGGATGGTGGAGCGTGGACTTAATGCCAATCACCTCATGATTATGGACCTTACCCGTGATCTCAAGGTGGATGGTAAGTCCATGAAGTACATCATCTTCACCCTCAACGAGCAAATCAACTTCCTCCAAAGCCACATCTATGATCTTCAAAGCCAAGTCTTTGAATATGAGGCGAGGTTTAAGGGTATGAGTTTGGCTACCAGTTGCAGGACTGTGAGACTCATTCTTCCTCTTATGATGGTGGACCTCTGCCATGGAAACCCGAGGACAATATCACATCTACTTCATCACCACCACCCTCTTCTTCGGCACCAAAAGAAAATTGAGTTTCGGGTATGGGCAGTCCCCTTGGCTTCCGCCAAGCTTGGGGGAGGTGCCCCGGTATCGTATCATCCCCACTATCTTTTGCCTTCACTTATTTTAGTTCGATCTTTTGCTTTAGAGGAATAAAAGTTTAGTTCGATCCTTTCTTTTCGAGAGCTTGCTTAGTGATCTATCCTTGTAATCGTGTGCGAGATATATAATAAATTTGTGTTTGAGTTTTTGCTTTCTTTACTTTCATGTTGCAATAAAAAGAAAGGATATAAATAAAAAGAAATGAAATAAATGAAAAAGATCATATGCTAATCTGATGGTAGGTGATGACACCACGTAAGGAAAAGTATAAGTAGGAAATTTTATTAGAGACTGACAAACATAGCATTGGTCAATGATGCAACTCATGAAAGAATTAATAAGGAAATAGACGATTCACATATAAATACACTATCCTACAAATCTTCTGTGATTGTGAGCCCCCATCAAAATATTATTTGCCAAAATTGTTGCCGTTGGACAAGGAAGACAAGGTAAAGATTTATGTTTGTTCATATTCACATAGAAGTTATATTGTCATAGATCCTTCAACATGTGGTGCTTGCCCCTATCTTTGCTAGCCAAAAATTCCGCACTAAGTAGAGATACTACTTGTGCATCCAAAAAGCCTTAAACCCAAATCTTATTTTCAAGAGTCCACCATACCTACCTAGGGATTGAGCAAGATCCCTCAAGTAAGTTTTCATCGGTGCAATAAGGAAATAAAAATTGCTTCTAAAAGTCTGAGATCATTTAGTGTAAGAGAAAATTGAGCGTAGTACGAACTTGTGATGGTGAGGAATAAAAGCGACAGACTGCATAATGAATGTCGCTATCACAAGGGGCAATACAATGTGACTTTCTTTTGCACTAAGGGGTTGAGCATACAAACAAATAAGCGCATGGCAACCTCTGCTTCCCTCTGTGAAGGGCCTATCTTTTACTTTTATGTATTTACTTTTATGCAAAGAGTCAAAGTTTTTCCATCTATTCCCTTTTATTTTCTCCTTTGGCAAGCATCATGTGGTGATGAAAGATCTAGGCACATATGTCTAGTTGAATATGGGTGGCATGAGTTATTATTGTTGACATCACCTTTGAGGTGAATACGTTGGGAGGCGAAACTATGAGCCCCTATCTTTTATGTGTCCGGTTGAAACGTTTTGCTCATGTGTATGCGGTGAGTGTTAGCAATCATAGAAGACTATATGATGGTTGAGTATGTGGACTTCATAAAGGCTCCGATACGTGACCCTTCCTGAAAAGATGATGAATTGTAGTTGCAAAGTTGACTGAGAACATAGTTTGTTGGTTTCTAATAGAGTTTATGCTTTATACTTCAATTGTATGATGAATTGTCACTTGTTCATGGGAAGTCTACGATAAAAGTTCTATGATAAAAGTTTTATGTTTAATTTTGTTGTTGTTATAATAATCAACATGATGCTTCTATGTCCGTATTTTGGTTTTATCGACATCTCTCTCTCTAAGCACGTGGACATGTTTTTCGATTTCGGTTTTCGCTTGAGGACAAGAGAGGTCTAAGCTTGGGCGAGTTGATACGTCCATTTTGCATCATGTTTTCCTATTGTTATTTATGATGTTTTTATGCATAATAATTCTTTTTGGAGTAATTCTAATGCCTTTTCTCTCATAATATGCAAGGTACACACAAAGAGGGAGAATTCCGGCAGATGGAAATCTGGACCTAGAAAAGCTACATTAGGCTACCTATTCTGCACAACTCCAAACAAGCTGAAACTTTGCGGAGAATTTTTATGGAATAAATGAAGAATATTGGAGCAAATAAGTACCAGAGGGGGCCACCCTGGTGAGCACAAGAGACGAGGGCGTGCCTGGGCCCCCAGGCGCGGCCTGCTGGGTTGTGCTCACCCAGGCTCACCTCCGATGCCCATCTTGTGGTATATAGGTCATTTTGACCTAGAAAAAATAAGGGAAGGATTTTCGGGATGGAGTGCCACCGTCTCGCGGAACTTGGGCAGGAGCACTTTTGCCCTCCGGCGGAGTGATTCTGCCGGGGGAACTTCCCTCCCGGAGGGGGAAATCATCGTCATCGTCATCACCAACACCAACAACTCTCCCATCTTGGGGAGCGTTATCTCCATCAACATCTTCAACAACACCATCTCATCTCAAACCCTAGTTCATCTCTTGTGTTCAATCTTGTTACCAGAACTATAGATTGGTGCTTGTGGGTGACTAGTAGTGTTGATTACATCTTGTAGTTGATTACTACATGGTTTATTTGGTGGAAGATTATATGTTCAGATCCAATATGCTATTTAATACCCCTCTGATCTTGAGCATGATTATCATTTGTGAGTTGTTACTTTTGTTCTTGAGGTCATGGGAGAAATCATGTTGCAAGTAATCATGTGAACTTGATATGTGTTCGATATTTTGATAGTGTGTATGTGGTGATTCCCTTAGTGGTGTCATGTGAACGTCGACTACATGACACTTCACCATATTTGGGTCTAAGGGAATGCATTGTGGAGTAGTAATTAGATGATGGGTTGCGAGAGTGATAGAAGCTTAAACCCTAGTTTAAGCGCTATTTCGTGAGGGGCCGATTGGGTCCAAAAGTTTAATGCTATGGTTAGAGTTTATTCTTAATACTTTTCTCGTAGTTGCGGATGCTTGCGAGAGGGTTAATCATAAGTAGGAGGTTCTTTCAAGTAAGAACAACACCTAAGCACAGGTCCACCTACATATCAAATTATCAAAGTAGCGAACACAAATCGAATCAACATTGTCAAAGTGACTAGATGAAATTCCCGTGTGCCCTCAAGAACGCTTTGCTTACTATAAGAGACTGTTTTGGCCTATCCTTTGCCTCAAAAGGATTGGGATACCTTGCTGCACTTTTGTTACTATTATCATTACTTGCTCGTTACAAATTATCTTGCTACTGAATTACTCTGCTACTTACAATTTCAGCACTTGCAGACATTGCCTTGCTGAAAACCACTTGTCATTTCCTTCTGCTCCTCATTGGGTTCGACACTCTTACTTATTGAAAAGAGCTACAATTGATCCCCTATACTTGTGGGTCATCATTGTCGTCCACCACTGCCGGGTCGATGGTGTACACCACCGAGAGATTCGTCTCCCTCGCATGGGTCTCCACTTTATGCTCGCCGAACTCCATGGGAGCACCGCTAGACATCCTCTCTCTACGTGTCGTCGTGGGTGTGCTTGTTGTGTTGTCGGTCATGATCGAAAGGTTGAAGAGACTAAGGTTATAATGGCAGCGGGAATTAAAGGGGAAGCTGGACGGCCTGGAATATTGGCACGCCCGGATGGCAGTTCTAATTTGCAGCGTGTAACTCCATCGTGCCGCACGTAACTGCATTGTGGCAACGCGCGAGGCGCAACCGCATGCACATGGGGCCCTCGACGTGATCGTGCGCAGGCCCAACCGCTGGCAGAGTGCACGCGGAGGGACGTGAGCAGAGCACTCTGCGGTTGCCTCAATGACGAGCAACCATATATATGCATATAGCAGTTGAACATGCAAGGAAAAGCTGTCCACAAGCCGAGCGCATGGAGGTACGCGAGCAGAGTGCGCTGAGGGACGCGAGCAGAGGCCAGCACAGTGATACATTGCAAAATAAGACGAACTGTGCGAGCGATGTCGGAGACATCAAGCACGAATCAGGTTAGAGTTGTGTTTGCGGTACGTGGCATACCGTTGATCCACCCGAGCTGTTTGTTAAGGAATAAGCCGTGTGTTTTGGGCAAACGCTTGTTGGTATACAACCTTCTTCGATTGATGAATTCATAACCGACGGGTTCCCTAGTGTGGTCCGTGTGCGATGTGATATGCTCTGTCTATAGAACGTCAACATATATACTTATAAGAACAACATTGCATAACCAAATTAAGCATACAATTACATAAGTGACTACACACATAACATTTCCACACACCAAAGTAAGCAATTACATGCATACTAAACTAGGAGAAACAAGCATCTAATCATCTACATATTATTGCGACAATGTTTGCCATTGCTCTGCTTCCGGCTGGATCCCTGGTCGTGAATGGTTAATAAAATCTAAGTCTATTTCATATCAAGGTCAAAATAGTACTACCAATCTACGAGTCTCATACGATGCCATTTCAATGATTGTACCACAAAAGCCCGAAATATTACAAGGTTCAAATTCCAGAGTTACATGGCTCAAATTCGAAGATTACAAGGTACAAACTGATATTAGAAATGAAATTCAGCTCATTCAGCTGCAAACGCCCGTCCTGATCAGCTGAACATGGATATAAGAGAAGTTCAAACTAAAAATAAAAATAGTAAGGCCGGTTTCAAAACCTCATCATTTCTACAAAGGGATCGGCCGCTGATAAGTCATGTATGGGGTTGACACAATGACTTCCAATTACTCTATCATATGCACTTCCAATACGAAGTTTAGCTTTTTTGGAGCCTCTTCAATTCTGTAGTAGCTGCCGGCTCTGATCAACAAACCATTCATATTTCCTATTTAAATGCATGTTCAACCTCATTACCTTCAGCACCCTTGCTCTGGCAACAAAGAACCTGGCGAATATAATCTCCGGTAAGGTCCCTCGATAGGAGTTCAAAGTAATTTTTCAGAGATGTAGATCCACGCATTCGATGTGATTGTCGTTATAAACATTATCCACCACCGGGCCTATTATTATCTGCAAAATAAGAGAACGTGTTAGTGCCTACATGCATTTTTGAACACTACTACACGCCTAATTGGTTTGCAGGATTTCTAAAATGCACCAACGTGCCATCTTTGATCTGACATGATTAACATGGGCATTTGATTATAATCTAGAAAAAGGTAGCCTTCTTCACAAGAGGTTGGAGTGGATGAAAAATTCCCTAAGAAAACTAGTACAGATGAATCCAAAGGAGAAATGCTTATGGATTGTAACCATATGAATCAAGCAACCAATATGGGGTGGGGGTGTACGTCGTAAAATCCTCCAAAATTCCTTCAGAAATCGTAGTACATTTTCATTATAAACTTGGGAAAAGGTGCAAAAAATTGAACTCCCTTATGGTTAACATTTAACAGGAAAGGAACATCACCTCGATATACAGCTTCTTCAGGCACGTAAAGCATCTCAGGCAACTGACAACTTGGTCCAGGTTGGGGCCGATAGGTTCTAGTGCTAAGACCTTCACTGTGCGCAGAATCTGGGTGAAGCTTTTCTGGATGACAGATGAACATACATCTTCAAAACTAGAAATAATGTTGATATCAAGAAGGAGAGGTAGAAGGCGACTGTTGTACCTGAAAGTAGGAGTATTTGACAGACGAGTAGCCCACCACTGTCAATTTTGATGCAGAAATGACATTGATTCTTGTTGGACCTTGTTGATCAACTACAAGTAATCTCTCAAGTGATGGTGTGTCCTCAATGACCATATTGTGGTCCACCTTTTGTGATCTCTCGTTGCAGCACCAACAACACACACAAATAGTCCGGAGAGTCTTGGAGATGATGTGGAAGCTACTCGACCAATTCATCGCCTCGAGACGAAGGAACTCGAGTGCAGTACAGCCGCGGAGCAGGCACTCCATGTCATCCTTTGGGATGCAGACGGCGACGAGCTCGAGGTGCTTCAATCGTGGTAGAAAAAGAGTGGGCGCGTCATTAAGGGGGGTGGTAGTTCATGAACTTGGCGAGGCGCAGCATGGGCGCGAAGCGGAGCGCGGACGTTGGTAGCGAGCGCATATGCCCATCATTAAAACTGAGCTCCTCGAGCTGATCTAGGGCAGGGGATCAGAACCACTCGTCAAGCTTGGCTCGGTCCTTGCCATTGGAACAGAACTTGCCCGTGATAAGGCCTTTGATTGGGCCATGGTGACTGCCAAGGATCTAGGAGAACGCATCCAAGCTTTTGCGACAGCTATGGTAGAGCTCGTGGGCGTCGAGGAGGTCGAGAGTGGTGGAGAGCCATAGGGGGCGCCACCGCCGGGAAAGTGCGGTTGTCCTCGCCCCATATTTGATTGGGAGGATGATGACTGTCAACATATCATCGGGGAGGCTGCGGATGAAGTCTAGGCCTGCTGGAGTCGCTTGCGGTTCTTTCTCAACCCGCCTCCGCTTGTTGGCAGCCTTGTTCTCCACCTCGTCGGTGGCGACGGAAACCTCTGTCTCTGTATTCACGCCGTGCTCCCGTGCTTTAGCAGCCCCGGCGTCACCACTCCCTCCGATGGGGCGCTTCGGCGACATCCTCATACACTGACGGCTTTGAGGACTGAGAACGGCGTCAAGGATGCGGGCGGAGAGAGAGGATTGTGTGTGTGGCGAGGATGGGGGTGACGGCTTTGAGGACTGAGAGCAGCGTCGAGGATGCGGGCGGAGAGAGAGGATTGTGTGTGTGAGGATGGGGGGTGCGACCGCTCGGGCGCGCCATTAATACGGACCAGTGGGAGCGAGGTGGGCGGCGGTCAAAGGCTGTCTCGCTTCCCGGTGAGCCTGCGCGTTGGACATCTGGCATTCCTATACCATCATTTCACGGAGCGAGGTGGGCGGTGGTCAAAATCAATCCTCAAGATCTGGCTTCGAATTATTAGCACACACACTAACCCTAGTCGGATTATTAGCAAAAAAATCATTTGTACAGAACAAACAATTAATCACTAACCATAGATACCATTCAAACAATTAATACACTACACGGATCTAACAAATCTTACTCTGATTTCATGGACTGGGTGAACATAACCAAGGGTTTCTGTTCCAACAAGGGGGGGGGGGCTAACCGGTTTTCCATCGGAGTCCGAGTTGTTGCCGTAGTAGCTATGGACGGGGTGTGCGGCCGCCTATTATGACCAGCGGATCAGGCGCGCCATTAATATTGTATCATCCCAATTTTCAATTTGGATGCTAATCATTAGGTCATCATATGCATCCATCATTCTTGCATTTTATTTGGTTTTATTTGGACATTTTGATCCTAGAGACCTTAAGCAACTCAAGGACCATTTGAGAGAGTTGGAGGTTTTCATAAAATCCATTTCTGAATTTTTCAAAATTGGTAAAATTGGATCAAAATGATTTTTATTTGAATTTATTTTTTTCCAATTATTTGGAAAATAAATAAAATAATGAGAGAAGATAATATGACTTCTTCAAAACAGAGGAAATAACGGAAATTTAATTTTAAATAAAAATATTTGTTTTATTCCAATTTTATTTGACATTTTATTCGAGTAAATTAGGGAATAATTGCATTTTAGCCCAGAAAAATTTTCATGTTGTCCTAAATATTAGTAGAGGACTGTGAAAATTGTTTTTGGGATTTTAGGATTTTTATTTATTTTATTTTGGATTTTTTTCCGTTTGGGCGAAATTATTAAAAAAAACTTTTCGGACCAACTAGGCCGAAGCCCAGCCGGCCCACGTGCGCCGCCGCCTCCCCGGAGTCCGCCTCCAGCATGCGCCGCCGCCGCCCGAGAGTCCGGCTCGGACTCCCGACGCCGCCGTCACCCCTCCCCCGGCCTTTATAAGGCGCCGCCCCGGTCCCCTCTCGCCTCAGCCGTCGCACCCCGCCTCCCGCCGCCGCCTGCCCCCGCTGCCGCAGCCGCACGCGCCGCCGCCTCCCGCCAATCCCCGTCGCCGATGACGCCGCCGCCCGACGCCGCTGCCGCCGCTCGCCGGAGTTCGCCGCCGCCTGTTTTTCCGCCCCGAACCACCCCAAACCGGTATAAAACCGAACTGCCGCCCTGGTTTTTTTTCGGTTTATTCGTTTAGGTCGGTTTTACTTTTAGGGTTCGCTAATTAGCGAATGTTCACCCGATCTTCTCTATTAGCGAACGAATTCGTTCGTTAGTCTCTGTTAGCGGACGTTCGGCCAATAGATTTTTCTTTTTAGTTTTATTTTCGGCCAGGGACCTTTCTGTAATTACTTTTATCACAGATTAGTCCCTGATGTTTAAACCTTCGTTACTTTTTACTCGTTTGTCCAAATCTAGTGAAACCAACGCCAAAATCTTGGTCGTGTTCCCCTCTGGCCAGATAATCAACTTGAACATGATTTTGAAAATTTAAAATTTGGTTTAAAGCGTATTTGAATTTGAACTTCTTTTGATCGTAGTTTGAGTTTCGTAACTCCGATTCGATTGATTCTTTTTGCAAATCGAAGCTCTTCACTTGTATTTTCTATTTAGATCTTTTCTTTTGGGTTTTACCTTTGCATATTATGCTTGAGTGCTTATGTATGCTATTGTTTGTCCACGATAGAGTTTCCGGAGTGCGAGGCTTGCTACTACGAATCTCTAGGGTTTTCCGATCGTCAGCAAGGCAAGTAACACTTGGATCATACCCCTTTATTACCCAGTTTTTTATGCATTAGATTCAACTCTCAAACATTGCATGAGTATGACTTGTTAACATGTGGGTATTGGGATGTAGTTGATGAGGTAGAACCTATTGTCTTGCATTCAAACCTTGGGTGTTACTACGTTATGCTTGCACTGCTATGCTATGCTCGTAGACATGGATTGGTTTGAGTGATTCATGAAAGATGTGAGAATTATTATTAATGGTTAACCCATGGATAATTTAATACACATCTGGGTGGATTTGTTGCGGGCACCTGGGGATATACCAATGTTGTCCAAGGAGATCCCGAGGAACCCGTGTGACCATCCTATGGTTTGCCACCCAGGCTCTATGGGATCATAATGTTATTCATGTGGAAACTTCCGTGTGTAGCCACAAGCCATTATGGGCTCTGGCATAGTTGAGTATGTTGTGTGACCTCTTTTAGTGGTAGACTAGCAGATGTAGGGGATGTAGGTGGTACTGTCTTCCCATAGTAAAGAGTTAATGCTTCTGAAAGACTGTGTTTCGGTCATCCGTTTCTCAAACATCATGTAGTGCGAGAAACTCAACGGAGGAGATCGAGTCTTGTGGGGAAAAGTGCGCAAACCTCTGCAGAGTGTACAAACTAATCATGGTTAGCCGTGTCCCCGGTTATGGACATCTTGAGTATCTGGTGCTTGAATTATTATGTTGATCTCATCACTCTACTTAATTAATTTGTCGGGTTATTAACTTTTAATTTTGGGATTGAGTTGGGGTTACCTTCTCAATGATTTCGACCAACTTTGTAGTTAAATAAAATATATTCCTTTGTTGTAGGGAAAAACTAGCTTTATGAAAAAATGATAACCATAGAGCCTCCACCAGCCATATATGCATGTAGTGATAGCTGTTATTCTGTTCATTGCTCTATAGTGTTATCTTGCCAGCATATTCCATGTGCTGACCTACACAGGCTGCAACGTATTATGTTGCAGAGTTTTCAGACGAAGAGTAAGGTGCCCTAGGTCGTTGTCGTGCACTTAGTTTTGCCGTGGAGTTGGATGGACTAATTTATCTTCGAAGCTTCCGCAGTTATCTTATTTAGATGGCCTTCAGCCATATTATTGTAATAAGTTCTCTTTTTGAGACTCTCGATGTAATAAGTGTGTGATTGAACTTGCAATAAATCCTCGAGTACTGTGAGTGTTAGCAATACCGATCCAGGGATGACACTTAAGCACAGAGACTTGACCGTCTAAGGTCTGGTCGCTACAATTGGTGTCGTATTACACCCCGATAAGTTTCAAGAATTTCAACTTAGTTTTCGATTTATTGGATTTTAAAATCAAGATTCTAGATGTTAGAAATTTCTTGCATGAGGACTAAACATGCACCCAGGGACACATACACATATGATATTGCAATCCATTTTCGTGCACTATCATGGGTCTCATGTAGATCAAACTTGATTTTTGCACATTTCAATCCCTGGGAATTCAATCAATGAATAAAAAACGGACAGATGTTATCTATTTTTTTTCAATTTTCAACACTAAACTCCTTTGGTCGCATGTTCGCTGCAGAAACTTTTTGGCATGCATCTTTGGGCCACATGCATGCGGTGGTCCTAGGACACTCACTCGCGTGGGCCCGCGAGGTCGCCGTCCAACACTATGACATGCAATGAGAGAGGTTAATTTGACCGACAAGGATGGTCATTTTTTGGTTTTTGTTATACGTACGGTAGGAATATATATATATATATAGCACACATTGAAGAGGGTGGCCGGGGGCAATACTACGCGTCATATAGGACACTCACTGGCGTGCGATGCTTCCATCCATGGGCCTGCGAGGTTGTGCTCCATCACTTTGACCCAACAAGGATGTTTATTTTTGGGTTGTGTTGCGGTAGGAGTATATAGTACGCGTTGAAGAGCGGAGGAGGGGGTCGGGGCAGCACATATATACTACACATGCCTCATGAATCGATCCCGCTCCGTGTGGGGACTTTTCGGTTTCCGAGGCAGGTGCCGCAAGCAAGTTGTGCATATTGGGTATTAAAAACATCACCAACACATTGGGCCATGTGTAGACGATGATTGTCACTCATTCGCCTGTGACTCTTCCCTCCATGGGCCCGTGAGGTTGTCGTCCATCTAATACATGACACAACGAGAAAGGTAATTGACGAACAAGGAGGATTATTTTTGGGTTGTATTACGGTACGTAGGAGTATATATGGCGCGTCGAAGAGGGGAGGGGGGCAACATATATATACTACGTGTCATGAACCTCGGTTCGTGTGGGGGACTTAAAGGTTGCCGAGGCAGGTGCCACATCAAAGTTCTGCATATATATTAGGTATTCAAACATCACAACCACACATCTCCATACATGTGTTTGGCCCACAAGCAAGCGATGGAGGATATCCTCTAGCACTCACTCATGGGGTTATCGGCGATATGCTTCGTCCATCTCTATGTGCCCGCTTGGTCAATCACTTTAACCGACAGCGATAGAGGTTAATTTGACTTATAATTAGGAGGGGATTAAATTTTGGTTTGTCTTATACGGTTCGGTACGTGCAACTATACTTCGCGCGCATGTGTACACACGAATCCCTCCCACCGGGTCGAAGTGGGGGGGGGGGGCGAGCATGCGATGCATCATGAACCAGATCTGTGTGGGGACTGTGCGTTTTTCGATGCATGCATGCGCCACATCAAAATGTTGTGCTTTTGGTATTCAAACATATATGCATGCATCACGCATGTCCATAAATATGTTTGGGTACATACATGCAGTGGTTGTCTTTGGACACTCTCCCTTGCTTGGTTATCATCGACGGCCCATATATTCGTGGGCCTGCGTGGACGTCCATCACTTCGACCAACAATGTGAGAGAGGTTACCAGGGTGGATTCTTCTTCTCTTGGTTCACGTTACCGTATAGTTGTACGTCGATCATGGCGAGATTCGAGACCTAAGTTCGAGGGCTCGCATCCACTTGAATCAAAGTTGTGCATTGGGTATATTCAAACACCACATGACACTTCATACATATTGTTGGGCCACATGCACGCAGTGGTTGTCTTCCGGCACTCCCTCGCGTGGTTATCGGCGACAAGCTAGCCTATTTTATGGTGCCGCATGTGGAACATTAATGCATGACTTTGACCCAACAAACAAGAGAGGTTATACGACCAAGGTGGTGATTCTTCTTGGTCAGTCTTACAATACGCCTTGGTGAGAAGCCCCTCCCACAGACTCAAAGTGTGTGTGTGTGGGGGGGGCACGTTACTACTTCGTACTAGATGAACCTCCATGGGGTCGGGGATGCCCGGTTAATTGGCGATGCACATGTGCCACATCAAATTTGTGACTTGGTTATTTAAATATCATAACACATCGTTTTCACACACACACACACACACACACACACACAAATCGGGCCACCCGCAGGTGTGGTTGGTAAGTGGTCTCACCCATCTAACGCCAGAAGAACACATCAGTGGGCCCGCACACGGTCCACATTTGATCGGAAGCAAAGGGGGGAGGGGGTTGATGTACTCCTTTCAGTTTTGTGTTATGGTACAGTGAGATGTGAGACCTAGCTATTTGGGGGCATGTGTTCATTGCTAGGATTCCCCTCCCAGCAAGACGAAGTGTGTGTGTGTGTGTTTTGGGGGGGGGGGGGGGGGCTAGCAATAATAACGTGCGCTTTGTCCGACAGGTGCCACATCGAAGTTGTGCATTGGGTATTTGAACATCAAACCACCCTTTTCATACATATATTTGGTCCACATGCAAGTGTGTTCGCGTTTTGACCCTTTCCCGCGTATTTTGGCCAAATTTATAAACAGCAAATGAGTCGGACGCAGCAACCGTCTGCGATCGGGTACGAAACAGACATAGTTCCCTAGGACTACCCGTGTGTCGCGCCCCTGCCCCTGTCACCCACATGATCACAGTAGATTGGGATCCACGAGGCTTCCCTCCCCCTCTCAAAAATATCAACTCCCTTGCCATCTCGAAAATATCTACCCGCGTAGATGATTTTTCTATTTGATAGCACACAATTAGTATGTCTAGTCCGTGTGCGATGTCTGTTACTCCCGCTCTGCTTCAATTAGTAGATCCAAATTTTCAGTAGCCCCGGCATTTTACTCCCGCCTCCATCCCTCGCAATCTCAAAAATATCTGCTCGGCTGGAGTGTTTTTCTGTTTGATAGCACACAATTATTATGTTTTAACTGTGCGATGTTCGTTACTCCCGCCCTGCTCTGCTTCAATCCCTTGATCCAAATTTTCGGTAGCCCCGCCATTTTACTCCCGCCTAGTAAAATTTTAAGTACCCGCGACATTTACTCAAACACCACCTTGGACCCCCTCCACACACACCCCCAAATCCTTCGCTCACCCCTAATCCCCCGCTCACACACACACACACACCACCCCTCCCGCGCTCCAAACCTAGCTAGGTCGCCGTCGCCGCTGCCGCCACGCCGCGTCCATCGTCAACCTTTGCTGGTCAGGCCGTGTTGTTTACCCACCGATATACATACCCTGCCGCCTTGAGTTTCTTAGATGACACCTGCGAAACGCCGCCTTTCCCAGAGATCCCCTCCCCCACTCTAGAGCGTCGCAGCCTAAGCTTGGCTACGCTTCCCGGGAGCTCGAGGAGCGAATGGCCCAAAAGAGCTTTTCCACGGCCTCTTCGCCCAACATCGGCGAGGTGGCCGCTGAGGAAGCTTACGATGATGACTGGACCTGGATTGCCTTTCAATCAGCGGGCTAGAGTATTATGGCATGTCGCGGACACAGGCTACGACATCGAGGTCGTCGACACCGATGGCTTGACGCAGGTTATGTCACAGGTTAAGTTGCCCAACCCCAACCCTTCGGGTCCGACAACCGTCGATCTCATCGATGGCCCTGCTGCTGATCTCCTGCGGCTCGTTATGAACAATTTGCCATCCTTTATTGCCATGGAGCCCCTTTTGTCATTTCTTAAGGACACGTTCTGTGACGCGGGCTTGGGATCCTCAGCTTCCAAGTCAGACCTCATCGACGGCGAGCACGAGGAGGAGCCAATCTGTGACAAGGTGAGGAAACCCATGATTTGTTTTCTCGAACCCCTTCTGTAGTGAGAACATGTCCAGTATTTATTGCTATATTTGGTTGTTTGAATTACAACTTGTTTATTTCTACGGTTTATGGTTTTTCGGTTGTTTGTAGTTAGCAAATGTCCAGTTTCAATTTCCATCTTTGCTTGTTGGTAGTATGCCTTGTTTATTTCAGGTATTAACTGTGTGATGTTCTATATATGCTAGTATGAACTGTCCAATTCAATTTCATTAATACCAAATTTAACAATAGCTCTATGAATGACTATATTTGGTTGCTGTTAAGCATGTTGTACTCCCTCCGAATCATTTTAGTTCGCATATAAGATTTGTCTAAAGTCAAGCCTCGTAAAGTTTGACTAACTTTATAGAACAAAATACCAACATTCACAATATGAAATAAATATCAGTACATGTGTCATGACTTAAATTTTCATATTGTGTAACTTTAGCATGGTAGATGTTGATATTTTTTCATATAAATAAGGTCAAACTTTATGAAGTTTGACTTTAGACAATTCGGATATGCAGAGTAAAATGGACCAGGGGGAGTATTGAACACGCCTTTCCATTTGATTTAACAATGACACTGTTGGGATACTCTAACTTACATAGTGGTTAGAGTTAGTTTCTAGGTCATGACAGTTAAAAGGGAGAGAGAGAGAGATTGGTGGAATAGTTGATTATATTGCTTGATCCTCGTGGACATATATATAGGAGTACATGGTCATATTGGAGTACAAGTGACGGTAGAATAAATCCTACGCTATCCTACATTTCCTAAATAACAATGATACTAAACAGTGACTAACCCTAAAGTAACTCTAGCCAAAGAGGTGTATGGATGACAGTGTTAAATTGACAACAAATGCACTAGGAGAACTAGCCCCAATCAGCACCTCTTGGGTCGGATAGTTGTTTTGGGTGGGTTTGACGCAACTAGCTTAAACTAGCCCTCATGTTTGGATACTTTAGGGATATTTGAGACCAAACTAGCTCAAACTAACTCTAACCCATGGATCCAAATAGGGCCAATAACTAGTGTACTTAGACCTGCACAATACAAGTTTGAATAACTACCTTTGCTTGTTTTTGAATATTTGGCATGTTGCAGTTAATAACACACATTTCCACTTCTTGTTTTTAAATATTAGGTTTTTAACAATTCAGTTTGCACATGTAGGTCCTGCTGTCAGAGGTTTTGACCCACTGTTTGACCCTTTTGCATATGTGGAAATGAGTTGTCCATGAATATCAGTCAAGTCAAGAAACTTAGAAAGATTGTTACGATAAAGAAATTAGCGACAAAAAACAACAAGATCTTTGTCTACACAATGAAGAAGACACCAGTTCATTACGGGATGGTACTAACTGTTATACCTTGTCTTTTTAATTCCTTTGCACCATTTCAAATCTAGAGAAGATATTTATGCATATCCTTGTTTCTTTCCAAAGCAGTTCACTGATGATTACCTCTCAAACCACCTGTATGGTCAGGAGGTGAGGAAGGTTTTCATACAACACCCACGGTTCAATATTGAAGTGTTCTTGAAGAGGACGAAGGATGGATGGTCAATCATCCACAAGCACTGGCCTAAAGTTGGAAAGACCTTCAACATCAATGAACGCTCAATATTCGCCTTCCGTTTCAGCAGTTTTCCAGATGAGATTCATCTGTCTATGTACCGTCTATGATGCTAAATTCGAAAGGTTATAGATGTTGCATGTGAAACTTGGTGCTGGGGAAGTTGTGTAATGGGGTAGCTCAGTGCTGCAGCTATATGACGTTGTAGTCTGATGTATTTCAATTATGAAATCCTGCTTGCTTAATATGGAAATGAAATATATTGTGTGCTTAATATGAAATGTCAATTAGATTAATAAATGGATTATTAATAATAGGGCAATAAGCCTGCTAATTGGGTTTTTCTATTGCAAATGGTTATTGAGAAAACACCGTGGGCGATGACCTTAGGCAACGCACATAGTTTCTAGGAATAAACCATGTTGGATCAATGAAAAATCACACACGACATCCTCTTGAAAACTGTTTATGTTAGGCTACCTTGCGCAAACATTTACCACATAAAAAGTGTGTGTGATGGACAACCTTTATCACACAGTTTCTTCTACGCACCGTGAGTGATGCATTCAATAACGCAAACGATAAAATTGTTAATATCGCGTGCAATGGCAACGCTATCACAAACGATTTAATGGGGAAAATTGTGTGATGTACCTACGAACGGAAACGTTTTCTTTGGAGTGACTATGTGGGATGTATATACGAACGTAAACATACTTCTTAGATTAACTGTGTGGGATGTACATACTAACGGAAACGTATTCCTTGGATTGACTGTGTGGAATGTACATAAGAACGGAAACGTTTAGCCAGGACTGATTGTGTGGGATGTACTTACGACCGGAAACGATTTGGCCTGTATAATTGTATTGTTTTAGCACAACTATACGTATAACCGTATTTGATCGCTCGCCCATCGCACACGACCTCATTTTTCCCAGCGTGTGTACCAGGAGGGCCTACCCCTGACGGTTTTTGGGTTGTGTGGGAAGGACCCCCCCTATCGCAGTCACTCACTTGGCGATGGTTCAGAACGACGTCGCGGAAAGGGGTTAAAAACCATTTGTATAGCACCTCGCTATACCAATGTAAGATTGCTTGCCGGCTTCAATTTAACCTCTCCTTGGCAAAGATGATCACCTCAAGAGACAACATGATACCAACTTCACCTGGAGATGCAAACAACTGATTAGCACTTTCCTAAAAGCCACTTCTCATATTCTTACTGTTGTCTTCCACATCTCCAAGAACAACAATGAAATTGCTCACAACTGTGCTCACCAGGTTCTCTACTCGAGAGTAGAACATGTTTTTAGTTCTACTCATTCTGTTCATACTAAAGCTTCTTGCCCTATTCTGCAATCCTTTCTTGATTTTCATGAGCAAGGTTATGTAATTCATGTTGTACACCGTCGATGAGTTGAATGAAAATTTGGTGCTTGATGGCGCCTTACTTGTGTAAAAAAAAGAACATAGAAATAACAAAAATTACATTCATGTCTGTAGACCATCTAGCGATGACGCCGAAGGCATGCCGCCATCATCACTCCTCCCTCACCAGAGCCGGGACAAAAAATTTGTAGTAGAGAGTCGGGAAGTCATCGTGCTAGGGCCCATAGGACCAGTGCACCAGAACAACAACCATTACCAATGAAGTGATGTGTAGATCGAAAGGATCCAACCTGTAGACACATGAACGGAGACGAACAAAAGACGATATCCAAGTTAATCCACCGAAGAGCAGCACCGATCAAATTCTATGAGATCCGTCAGAGATGCACCTCCAGACGCACTCCAATGATGCTAGATGTATAACCAAAACGGGGGCTAGATAGAGAAAACCTTATTCCATCTTCAAGGAGCTGCCATCGTCTCATGTTCTTAAGCAGGACACAAAACCTAAACAAACTAAAAACATCTAAAATCAGAGTGAGATCCCTCCCACTTGCAAGGTCCGGGGTCCACCATGCCTCCATGACACTAGGGTCAGCGGAGACAAGTGTCACACCCAATATGCGATCCTATCCGAGAGGAACTCGAAGGTCCCACCAAGGATAGAGCCGCATATTGAAGACGCTTTGCAAGGTGGATATCATTACATCATACCATTACATAATAGTTGGGGATACATATATACAAAGGGCATACAAATGCCACATGAATACGTCAATACATAGCAACCATCATATAGAAGAGCGGCATCCACCCTGCTAGCCCAAGCTGCCGACCAGGAACCTATCCCTCAAACAAAGAAGAAGCAGAAGAAGAACTCCAAAACAAGTAAACATCGCTCTCACGTCATGATCATCGCATTACCTGTACCTGCAACTATTGTTGTAGTAATCTGTGAGCCACGAGGACTCAGCAATCCTATTTACATGGGTAACAAGACTAGCAAAGCTTAATGGGTATGGAATGGATAAGTGGTGAGGTTGCGGCAGCACTAAGCATTGTATGATGGCTAACTTATGAGTACAAGAATAAGATGAGAAACTACGCAACGGTCGCAAACTAGTAACGATCAAGAAGTGAACCTGAACTACTTACGTTCAAACATAACCCAATCGTGTTCTCTTCCCGAACTTCGTCGAAAAGAGGCAATCACGTTTACACACGCAGTTGGTGTATTTTAACGAGTTTAGTGTCAAGTTCTCTACAACCGGATATTAAAAAAATCCCATCTGCCACATAATCGCGGGCACGACTTTCGAAAGATTAAACCCTGCAGGGGTGTCCCAACTTAGTCCATCACAAACTCTCATGATCAACGGAGGAAAATCCTCCTCCCAGAACAACCCGATCAAGCTCGGAATCCCGGTTCACAAGACACTTCGACAATGGTAAAACAAAACCAGCAAGACCTCCTAACATGCTGACACCCTGATAGTAGCCGCGCGTATCTTGTCTCAGGCCACGATCGGATGGGAAAGCCTACGAGTAAAACCAGACCTCGAGTTGCCTCGCGGTGGCCCCGTAGTCTGCCCATTTTGGACCAGCAGTCATGAGGAGCACTGGCCCAGGTTGTTAATTAAGAGTCCTCGGGTGCTAGCCAGTCTCTATGCAAGTTTCAGTTGTTATTAGGCAAATGGTAAAACCAATGTTGGGTCTTTCTGGAAGAGTTTTATTCAAAGCAAACTGTCAAGGGGGTCCCATAAACCCCGACCGCGTTAGGAACGCAAAATTCAAGGAACATAACGCTGGTATGACAGAACCTAGGGCGGCAAGAGTGGAACAAAACACCAAGCAAAAGGCCGAGCCTTCCACCCTTTACCAAGTATATAGATGCATTAATTAAATAAGAGATATTGTGATATCCCATGCTATCCATGATATCCATGTCCCAACATGGAACAACCTGCAACTGCACATGCAACTAACAATGCTATAAGAGGGGCTGAGCAAAGCAGTAACATGGCCACACAATGGTTTACTGGGATGGTGGAAAAGGTTAGAGGCTACCATGGCAATTTGGGAGGCTTGATAAACAAGTGGTAGGCAGCGCAACATAGCGATAGCATCGAGAAAATTAGCATAGCAAAGATAGTAATGAGGTCCAAGGTTATGGTCATCTTGCCTGAAATCCCGCTAGGAAGAAGATCGAGTCCAAGAAGTAGTCGAACCAACGTAGTCGAACGAATCCTCACGATCGCAACGAAACAGGAACTATCGAGAAGAAGAACATCCAGAAAGAAGCAAACAACACGGTAAACACACAACAGATAACATGGCATGATGCTCATCCAAGTATGATGCATGACAAGGCTACATGATGCAACTCATGGCAAGAGATGATGCATACAAGAACTCGACATCAAAGCAAGTTTAAATGAGGCCAAATTTCGAATTGGGCACTGGTCAGAACAAAACATTATGTTTAAGTCATTAAACAACAAGTTAAAGTGCACCATGATGATCTACACGTCTTTCGAGTCAAGTTACATATAAGGTTCATTTAATTCGGAGCTACGACCTAGAAGATATGATCAAAACAAGTTAAACATGGCATTGATGCAAAATGCATACAAACATCAAGCACACATACTCAAATCAAGGGTGCAACATGACATGACGAAATTACATGTAAAACCAAGCAAGTTCCATATAGAGCATGATCAAAACGGAGCAACGGATCAACACATACACACAACGCAAGTTTAAACAACAGTCTGCCCAAAACAACAACTAGGCATATGGAAAGCATCAACACAACATGCTACAGGAACAATATGGGCACAAACTTAATATGCACTTAAAGTAGAGATGACATGCTTCAAAACATCTATACTAATCAGGTTCATAAGCATCATGGTTAATTTACTATGATCCATGCAAAATGCAATGTTATGAAATAGATCATGACAGTGAAAAACTGGGCATACATGACATCAGAGTTAATATAGTGGCATGTTGGAGGCATGAAACAAGTATGCTACAGTGCATGAACATGGCATCAAAAGGCATATCATGCTAGTAAATATAATGGGGCTCAAGTAACACAACATGGCATATACATAGGAGCAACAAGTTCAGGGGAACCATCAAAACAATATGCAGCCGTGAAATAAGCTGATTCTCACACAGTAAAATCTAGGAATGCAAAACAGTAACATTATGATGCTGACTTTGGAGGCACATAACAGCACGCATAGCAATTTTAATATTTATTTGAAAGAAATGGGCTTGTAGTAGACATGGCATACTCCAACTTACTCCATGGGCACAACTCCATATGATGCATAGATTAATTACAATGAGGTTTGCAAAAAGGAACATGCTGTTAACAGGTTGACAGATTTAACATGATGACAACTTTAGAGCAAGAATGAGTCAAGCTATAGCAAGTTTATGTGACAACCAAGGGCCTAACATCAAAGTAAATGTAACATAAAGCAAAACACGTCAAATAATCATATGCATATGACTAATGGATTAGTGAGAACCATCAAGCAAAGATGGAAAGTTTTATAACAAACAGCTTTAACTTAGTGAAATCAACAAGGCGGAAACAGATTTAAGATGCACATTTGGATCCAAGAAATAAATATGCTAGATGTCAAGAACATGGCATAAAATGGCAGGGCATGATAGAGCATAACATATATGACAAAACTTGTTTACTAATCATGTTCAAAAGAGGCATGGATATGATGATAGCATCAAGTGAACATGGAAAGAAGATAATAGACATGTAGACATGTTGGTCAAAAGAAAATCACACGTTTCAGACTTAGCAGAACAGTAACAGCAAGTACCCTACTTTGCAAGCTTGTGCTAGTCACCGCAGGGCATTTCATGGCATGAGAGTTATACCATTGCAAAGATGACATGATTATTCTCCTAAAACATCTAGACATGTAGCTCAAACAAAATCACACAAAAAGATATGAAAAAGACAAAATGACAAGTTATAACAGTTTTTAGCACTAAACACCAGCAAGCACTTTTGCAACAGAGATTATGACATGAAGATTAACCCTAACATGAATGCAACAGCCACCATCATAAAGAGCACACTGAGCAGATCATTTCCATATAAAGAATATCATCATCGGACAAATATGCACAAAATTACATCATTTTGAAAGTGCACATGTGATGCTGGAAATGCCAGGGACTTAGTCGAAATCAACAGAAAAACAGATTGAGCGTAAAGTAATTATGTCAGGCATGGGCGGAGTTTAAGGGCGTAGTCCCCCACCTAGGACCCAAGGGCCTGTCAGTGCTGGGCTGGGCCGGTGGAGACGGCTCTGGGCCGGCGGAGAGAAGGCCGGGCCAAGCGGGCGTCAACTCGAGCGGCGCGGTGCTCGTTGCCCTCGATCCGGCGACGGCTGGACTCCGGCGACGGCGGGGAGCAGGGGAGGCCGGAGACAGACGGGGACAGGTGGATCCGGTCCGGCCTGGTCGGATCCGCAGCGAGGGCGAGGTGGTGCGGCACGGCGGGGCGGAGGCCGGCGGCGGCGGGCTTGTGGCGGCGCGAAGGGAGGCCAGCGCGGGCGGCGACAAGGCGGGGAGCGGCGGCGGAGGATCCGGTGGCCGGGGCCCTCGAGATCGTCGGATCCAGGCGGGGCGAGGTCACGGAGGCGGCGGGGTCGAGGGCGCGAGGCAGATCGGGAGCTCCTCTTCCTAGAACTCGGGTGAGGGTGGCGGCGTGGTGCGGGCGCCTCCGGCCCAGATCGGCCCGGGGCAGGCCGCGGATGGACTTGGAGGGCCACGGCGGCTGGTGGGTGGCTGGGGGCGACGTGGCGCAACGCGGTTGGCTGCGGGCGCCGGCGCTGGCGACGGCTGGTGGGTGGGACGGGGCCAAGTGGCGGAGGAGGAGGGGTCGACGCAAAAATCGAGAAAGGGGGAGGCTAGAGGTAGGGGAAGGCTAGGCTGCTAGATCTGGAAGGGGGAGGTGTTTATATAGAGTAAAGGGGTTAGGGTTAGGGGGTTTTGCTCCATTTTCGGACCGTTTGATCGCCATCGGACGGTCCAGGGCTGAGGGGGTTGGTAGGTGGGCTAATGGGCTGTGTAGAAGGCCGTGGGTTGTGGGAGAGAAGAGAGAGATAGAGGCCCGACGACTGTTTCCAGAGACCGAAAACGTCCGACGAATAGACCGACTATAGTGCCGCTATAGTTATCCGTTGGGGTATCAAACGGACTCCGAATGCGATGAAATTTGGTAGGCGGTCTACCTACAGCATAACAACACCGCACTCCAACTTTCAACTCATTCCGAGAACATTTTTATCCCACTTATAAAATAATATTTCGCAGGTGCCGCGGGTGATGAGGACATCAATACCACTGTTACACCCACAACCCCTACTGTTACATACAATGGACCAATTACTAGAGCTCGCGGATGCCAATTAAATTACCAGGTACTTTCGTTTCTTGGTAATGATTCTAATGTTCATGAGAATATGATGCTGCCTAAATTGGATACTTTTGTTTTGCTTACAAATGAAGGGCCTAGCTTGGAGAACGATGAACATTGGAGCAAGAACAAGCATGGAGTTGATGGCATGTGCAAGGGGAACAAGAACGGAGTTACAAGTGATGATTTCAGGACTTTGAAGCCACCATAAGGAGTGAATGAAGCCTTGGACGAAATATACAAGATGCCACTTCATAAATTTCGTCCAGAGGCTATTCTAGGTGTTGCGTCACCTTATTATTGGGCCAGGCCCATGTAATTTCGAAATACATAAGTATAGGCTGTTTTTAGAGTCCGTATGTGTGGGGAAATAAGAGATAGGGTTGGTTTCGGACCCCTTCCCCAAGGGACACGAATTCCCCCCCCCCCCTCTTCCTCCATATATACAGCCCTTAGGGCACCGTTTAGACTTTGGGTTTTGTTTAGATTAAAAGTTCACCATAGCTGCAACTTCGCGTACTTCGTTTGTGTTCAACAACCAGACAAAGGCGTCACAGAACCCCACATTGATCAATAAAGCTTTCCTCTTATATTCACAATATCCAGATTGCAACCTTAGTTTCTTGCTTGTTCTTCGTTTGCCTGCAGGAAACAGACCTTCGTGGTCAGGTTGATCGTGCTCCGGCGTGGTCAATAACCTCTCGGAGTTGGTTTAGCGATTGCTAAGGTGCGATGTCCTCGCACGTTCGTAGTCGGATCGTCAAAGTCTACTTCCTTCGAAATGATAGCCACCATCTCATCGAAAGACGGGACACCTTTGCCTCTATCAAGTGGTATCAGATTTCCAGGTTGCTCGGTGAGATTTTACAGTTTTTTGTAGTTTAGATCGAGTCTGTTCTTCATACCTATAGTCCACGAAAAACCCAAAAAAATATATTAGGGTTAGTTCATCTTATCTGAACCAATCTGAGCCTTTGCATAATATTTTCTTTATTTGGTTTGTTGAATTTGCGGTTGCATCGTCGTGTCAAGTTGCTGGTCCTAGCGTCTAGTACTTTAGAGTTTCGAGTTCTGTTCACAAGTTGTCACGCCGCCGCCGCACCATCGTCATCACCGCTGCCATATACCACCATCGTCATCGCCGCTACCATATACCACATATCCACTGCCATCACGCTAATCCGAGTCCACCTGCATCACAGATTCGCCACCGGTTCGTGTTCCATCGCCATACAAATATCCGCCACCAGTCCGAGTTTCCACCAGATTCATCTCCGCCACTAGTCCTAGTCCGAGTCCAGTAATTATTGCTTTGTTCTCGATTTCCAGATCACGCGATACTCCGAGTCGTGACAAAATAGGACTCCCCAACTTCCGAGCCATCCGCAGAAGAAAAATAGTTCCAGTTTAAAAAAAACTAAGTCTGGAAAATTCTGGCTAGGTAGTTTTTAGGACGTTTGTAGACTTTTTCGAAAAACTTTGTTGCGGAGGAAAAAAAAAGAGGAAAAAAAGTGCAAAAAAAAGTGAAAAAAGAAAAAATCAGAGTGTGCTCCTCCCTTGTTTACGTGTAGCGCCGTGATTTTGTTAGTGTTCTAGGCTCGCGTCTCTAGTACGGTCTAGCCTAGGACCAGCACAGTACCGTCGTTGAGCGTTTATTCAACTTTGCATCTCTGAATTGATTACTGCCGACCCTTTTTGCTAACATATTATAAGTCTTCCCAACTCCACATACATCTACATCGTGCGTTTGACTCTCCCTGGTAATCCCTCTATCCAAGCTTTGAGAGTTTTGACTAGATCGGTTGCCGATCACCGCCTGCTGCTGGGTAAGAACTGGTAAGAATTTGAGATTTGCTTGATGGATTTGTGACACCCACCACCACCACCACTTGTTAGTAGTCTATAGGATCATATTTGTGTGTGTTTCTATTACTGCTAACCATGCCAGGATCATAAGCCGACGAGATTGATTGGGAGAACTTAACGAACAAGGATCTTCATGATAAGTTTCAGCAAATGATGACTGAACAGGTGCAAGATGTGCTGAACAATTTTGAAGAGGCCATGGACAAGAACACTGGCCTTGAGAAGACGTTCGAAACAAAGCTTGATAACAGATTTAATGAACTGCTTGCGCGTCTTCCACCATTTGATATGCTCCACCTCTACAACAACAACAACAACAACAACAACAACAACAACAACGACGACGACTACCTCCACGTCGGGAAACAGCCGTCCGCCGAGCGAGCCGTGTCCCTCTTCAGCCTAGCCAAACTGCTAGTGCTGCTGTTGATACTTCTGTGGCTCCTACTGCTGATGTGGAGGAGGATGATTATGTGGGAGATTACGAGAATGAGGTTGATCAAAATCAGAACTACGTGCAACCACCAGCACCACAACCACGAGGTCGTCCTCATGCAAATAATGGCAATGTTAGGGCTCCCCCTCAGGTACGAGATCGTGACCATCTCCCTAAACTGAAATTGAATATTCCACCATTTGAGGGTAGATATGTTCCTGATATATATCTTACTTGGGAGTTAGAAACTGAACAATGATTTACATGTTCACATTATCCTGAGGAGAGACGTGTTCCTGCTGCTGTTTGTGCTTTCACTAGCTTTGCATGTGTTTGGTGGTCTAAACATTGTAGATTATATCCTGTTCCAGCTACTTGGGCTGCTTTGAAAACTGCTATGCGTACTCGTTGGGTTCCACCATATTATCAACGTGAATTACTTCAAAAATTGCAATGCTTAAGACAAGGAAAAATTATGTAGAAGAATATTATGAGGAATTACAAACTGGCTTGATTAGATCTGGTATTGTTGAGGAGAATGAAGCTATGCTTGCACGTTTTATGGGTGGATTAAATAGAGAGATTCAGACCATTCTAGAGTATAAGGATTATAATAATGTCACTCGTTTATTCCATCTTGCTTGTAAAGCTGAACGTGAAGTGCAGGATCAACAGGCATTGGCGCGAACTAACTTTTCTGTAGGTCGACCTTCACCATGGACACCACGTGCATCATCTACTTCCACTGCACCATCACCTCCTTCAGGTGCCACCTCCAACCGTGATACAAGAAAGCAGGCACAACCACCACTATCTGCCAAGAGCACACCTGCCGGGCCTGCACAGAGCTCTTCTTCTTCCATGGTGTCAATAGGGCACACAAGTGATATTATTTGTCGTCGTTGTAAGGGAAGAGGACATTTTGCGAGAGAATGCAAATCTCAGCGTGTGATGATTGCTACTGAGGATGGTGGGTATGAGTCCGCTAGTGACTATGATGAGGAGACTTTGGCTCTTATTACACATGAAGAACACGGTGGAGATGATTCTGATCATGAGACGCAATACATGGCTGCTGAAGATGCTCACAGGTACGAATGTTTAGTTGCTCAACGTGTTTTGAGTGTGCAGGTTACACAAGCTGAGCAAAATCAGAGGCATAATTTGTTCCATACAAAGGGAGTTGTGAAGGAACGTTATATTCGCGTCATCATAGATGGAGGGAGTTGCAACAACTTGGCTAGCATGGAGATGGTGGAGAAGCTATCTCACCACAAGACCACATCCACATCCTTACTACATCCAATGGTTCAACAACAGCGGCAAGGTTAAGGTAACACGTACTGTTCGGGTGCATTTTAGTATCTCTACATATGCTGATTATGTTGATTGTGATGTGGTACCTATGCAAGCATGTTCCTTATTACTTGGTAGACCATGGCAATTTGATAAAAATTCTGTACACCATGGTAGAAACAATCAGTATACTCTTGTTCATAAGGATACAAATATTACTTTGCTTCCTATGACTCCGGATTCCATTTTGAAAGATGATATTCATCGAGTTAATAAAGCAGAACAGGAGAAAAATAAGAGTGAAAATCAGATTGTGGCAAAAGAATTTGAGCAACAAATGAAGCCTAATAATAAACCATCTAGTGTTGCTTCTGAAATTAAATTGAAAAGTGCATGTTTACTTGCCACCAAATCTGATATTGATGAGCTAGTTTTTAGCAAATCTATTTGCTATGCTTTTGTGTGCAAAGAGGCATTATTTTCATTCGAGGACGTGCCTTCCTCTTTGCCCCCTGCAGTCACTAACATTTTGTAGGAGTTCTCTAACGTCTTCCCACAAGACGTGACACCGGGGTTACCACCTATTCGAGGGATTGAGCATCAAATTGACTTAATTCCCGGTGCGTCGCTACCCAACCGTGCACCATACCGTACCAATCCAGAGGAGACGAAGGAGATTATGCGTCAAGTACAGGAGCTGCTCGACAAAGGTTATATTCGCGAATCCCTTAGTCCTTGTGCTGTTCCTATTATTCTAGTGCCGAAAAAGGATGGTATGTCGCGTATGTGTGTTGATTGTAGAGGCATTAATAATATTACTATACGTTATCGTCATCCTATTCCTAGGCTAGATGATATGCTTGATGAATTGAGTGGCTCTACAATATTCTCCAAAGTTGATTTGCGTAGTGGATACCATCAAATTCGTATGAAATTGGGAGATGAATGGAAAACAACATTTAAAACTAAGTTTGGTTTATATGAGTGGTTAGTCATGCCTTTTGGGTTAACTAATGCACCTAGTACTTTCATGAGACTAATGAACGAAGTTTTACGTGCTTTCATTGGACGATTTGTGGTAGTCTATTTTGATGATATACTGATTTATAACAAATCTTTGGAAGAACATTTGGAACATTTACGTGTTGTTTTTATGGCTCTACGTCATGCACGTTTGTTTGGTAACCTTCGGAAGTGCACCTTTTGCACCGACTGAGTATCTTTTCTTGGCTATGTTGTTACTCCACAGGGAATTGAAGTTGATAAAGCCAAGATTGAAGCTATTGAGAGTTGGCCGCAGCCCAAAACGGTCACACAAGTGCGGAGTTTTCTTGGACTCATTGGTTTCTATAGGCGTTTTGTGAGAGATTTTAGCACCATTTCTGCACCTCTCAACGAGCTTAGAAAGAAGGATGTCCCTTTTGTTTGGGGTACCGCACAGGAAGAAGCCTTCATGGTATTGAAATATAAGTTGACACATGCTCCTTTACTCCAACTTCCTGATTTTAATAAGACTTTTGAGCTTGAATGTGATGCTAGTGGAATTGGATTAGGAGGTGTGTTATTACAAGATGGCAAACCTATTGCATACTTTTCTGAAAATTGAGTGGGCCTAGTCTGAACTATTCTACTTATGATAAAGAATTGTATGCTCTTGTTCGGACTTTAGAAACATGGCAACATTATTTATGGCCCAAAGAATTTGTTATACATTCTGATCATGAATCTTTGACACACATTAAAAGTCAAGCAAAACTGAACCGTAGACATGCTAAATGGGTTGAATTCATTGAGACTTTCCCTTATGTCATTAAACACAAGAAGGGTAAAGAAAATGTTATTGCTGATGCATTGTCTCATCGTTATACTATGCTTTCACAACTTGACTTTAAAATATTTGGTTTGGAGACCATCAAAGATCAATATGTGCATGATGCTGAATTTCAAGATGTATTGCAGAATTATAAAGAAGGTAGAACATGGAACAAGTTCGTCGTTAACGATGGATTTGTGTTTCGTGCTAACAAGCTATGCATTCCAGCTAGCTCCGTTCGTCTTTTGTTGTTGCAGGAGGCGCATGGAGGAGGACTAATGGGACACGTTGGCGTGAAGAAGACGGAGGATATACTTGCTACACATTTCTTTTGGCCAAAGATGAGACGGGATGTTGAGCGTTTTGTTGCTCGCTGCACTACATGTCAAAAAGCTAAGTCCCGACTCAATCCTCATGGTTTATATATGCCTTCGCCTGTACCTAGTGTTCCTTGGGAGGATATATCTATGGACTTTGTTTTAGGTTTAGCTCGAACAAAGAAGGGGAGGGATAGCATATTTGTTGTCGTGGATAGATTCTCGAAAATGGCACACTTTATACCATGTCATAAAAGCGATGATGCTGTTAATGTTGCTGATTTGTTCTTTCATGAAATTATTCACTTGCATGGTGTGCCAAATACTATTGTTTCAGATCGTGATACTAAATTTCTTAGCCACTTTTGGAGATGTTTATGGGCTAAGTTGGGGACTAAACTGCTTTTTAGTACTACTTGTCACCCCCAAACTGATGGACAAACTGAAGTAGTCAATAGAACATTGTCTACTGTGCTTAGGGCTGTTTTGAAGAATAATAAGAAAATATGGGAAGAATGCTTGCCTCATATTGAATTTGCTTATAATCGTTCATTGCATTCTACTACTAAGATGTGCCCTTTCGAAATTGTGTACGGTTTCCTACCTCGTGCACCAATTGATTTGTTGCCTCTTCCATCTTTGGAGAATGTTAATTTTGATGCTAAAGAACATGCTGAATTGATTTTAAAAATGCATGAGTTAACCAAGGAAAACATTGAGCGTATGAATGCTAAATATAAACTTGCTGGAGATAAGGGTAGAAAACATGTTCTGTTTGCACCTGGAGATCTTGTTTGGTTACATTTGCGTAAGGATAGATTTCCTAATTTGTGCAAATCAAAGCTAATGCCACGTGCTGATGGTCCTTTTAAGGTGTTAGAGAAAACAAATGATAATGCATATAAACTTGAGCTACCTGTAGATTTTGGGTTTAGTCCCACTTTTAACATTGCAGATTTGAAGCCTTATTTGGGTGAGGAAGATGAGCTTCCGTCGAGGACGACTTCATTTCAAGAAAGGGAGGATGATGAGCACATCAATACCATTGTTACACCCACAGCCCCTACTGTTACATATAATGGACCAATTACTAGAGCTCGCGCACGCCAATTAAATTACCAAGTACTTTTGTTTCTCGGTAATGATTCTAAGGTTCATGAGAATATGATGCTACCTAAATTGGATACTTTTGTTTTGCTTACAAATGAAGGGCCTAGCTTGGAGAAGGATGAACATTGGAGCAAGGACAAGCATGGAGTTGATGGCATGCTCAAGGGGAACAAGAACGGAGTTACAAGTGATGATTTCAGGACTTTGAAGCCACCATAAGGAGTGAATGAAGCCTTGGACGGAATATACAAGATGCCACTTCATAAATTTCGTCCAGAGGCTATTCTAGGTGCGTCGTCACCTTATTATTGGGCCAGGCCCATGTAATTTCGAAATACATAATTATAGGCTGTTTTTAGAGTCCGTATGTGTGGGGAAACAAGAGATAGGGTTGGTTTCGGACCCCTTCCCCAAGGGCCACGAAATCCCCCCCCCCCTTCCTCCATATATACAGCCCTTAGGGCACCGTTTAGACTTTGGGTTTTGTTTAGATTAAAAGTTTGCCATAGCTGCAACTTCGCGTACTTCGTTTGTGTTCAACGACCAGACAAAGGCGTCACAGAACCCCACCTTGATCAATAAAGCTTTCCTCTTATATTCATAATATCCAGATTGCAATCTTAGTTTCTTACCTGTTCTTCGTTTGCTTGCAGGAAACAGACCTTCGTGGTCAGGTTGATCGTGCTCCGGCGTGGTCAATAACCTCTCGGAGTTGGTTTAGCGATTGCTAAGGCGCGACGTCCTCGCACGTTCATAGTCGGATCGTCAAAGTCGACTTCCTCCAAAATGATAGCCACCATCTCATCGAAAGACGGGACACATTTGCCTCTATCAGCGGGCGCGCAAGAGTGTGTATTGGTCTCGGAACGGACAACAGAGAGAACTGGGAGTAGCCGGCAACTATGAACGGATGCAAGTTTTAAAAAATATGCGGATGAAATGCACATGATGACATGGCAAAGTACAACACACAAGCAGATGGCATGGCAACGACGGCGAATAACTTGAAGACATCTGGCGCATCGGTCTCGGGGCGTTACAACGAGGCATACTGATGACGGCGTAGGCGGAAGGCAGAGGAACCATAAGCTTTTTTTCTTGGAGAAAGGTCGTGGCTGCATTCGTAATAGCTGTCATCCGACTTGATATATTTAATGTTAGTTTTTAAGAGAAAATACTACTAAACAAATGTCGTCGTGCAACCTCACTTTAAGTCATCGATCGATAATATTCAACTATATGTAGATCCTAATAAAAATGTCGTGTTCCATAAATTTTTCATTGATCCCAAATTTAATCATACTCCACAAAAGCAGCCTTCATCTCGAGCTTTCTCTACTCGAGTTTCAACTTCTTCATTGACGTTCACCTAAATGGGTTGCTCCTTGAGCTTCATACAACAATGCGTTAATGTGAAGGGCTTGCCCTCCGTCCTTTGATACATCAGGGCAATGTGTCTAAACTATAGAATGATGCGATCATTAAGTTGCAACATTGAGTAAATCATAGAATTGACCAACACATAGTGCAACAAGAAGTAAAACTTATGATCTCCATAATTGACGCGACCACCAGCCACATGCTTTCCATTTGTACAATTGCACCACAATACTTCACTATGGCGTTTGAAATGGTGTACCACCGATGGATTAGCGACTTTGCATTGCGATCATGGATCACATCCAAGTTGCAAGGCACCTAGTTTTTGGTGCTCATGAACCATTGCATCTTCAGGTCTGAGCTTCTCGATGAGCCGTATGTCACCGTGAGGCTACCAGGTGGAGGTTCCCTCATTAGCAGTAACAACAACTCATAGTTAGTGTTGTACTAGAAGGGTTGGGTGCGCTTTGTTGTGCCGTTGGCGTTATTGAGTTTTCCTAATTTTTTTACTCAGCATGTTTAAAAAAAGAAGGTGTATTAATCCTTTGAAAAGTCAAATCTCTTTAAGTTTGATCAAATTAGTAGAGAAGTATATCAAAATCCATAACATAAAACGATATCATTAGATTCATCATGAAATGAATTTATATAAATTATCTTCTTTAGTATTTTGGATGTCGATATTTTTTGCTCCGAACTTGGTCAAGTTAAATAAATTTGACTTTCCAGAAAACAAATGCACCTTATATTTTGGAATTGGGGCGCTATTTAGTTTACCGAGTGAGGGAGATGATGGAGTCTGTTTTAATTTTATTTATTTAATGTGGTGTTTTGGTCGGACTTTTATAGCGTGATTTTATATTATCCGCTAATCAACCCATATTTATATGGGGAAATTTCTGCAACGGTTGCGGCGTATACTATATTGGTACTACAGTGTCGTATGATGTCTTTTTTCTAGGTGGTAAGAGGGTGCACGAGATTGATTTGTTTTTATAGGCTCCAAAATTAGGGAGCATAGTGAATTAAAAGAATTGAATAAGAGAGCCCCTTGTGAAATTTTTGACCCGATTAAAATCGAATGACCTAATTTTAAATTGGAGTCCTCAATTAATTGCAAGGTCTTAAAAATTAGGAAGCATAGTGTATAGTATAGAATAATTGAATGAGAGAGCTTTGAGAAATTATTACTCCGGTCAAATTTAGATGACCCAGTTCCAATTGAAGACCTCAATTGAATGTAACCTCTTTAAAACTAGGGAGCATAGTGTTATAAAGGATGTGTAATAAATGGCTATTCATTCTGAAGACTCAATAGGTAAGCAAAAGAAATACTTCTGACAAATCAGTTACTGACCAGCAAATTCAACATTTTCAAACTGGACTCACTATACTTGTATTCAACTCATAGTAAGTCACGGATGTGTCATAATCAATTGATATCCCTTTCTCCGCTAAATCCTTCCTCAGAGCTTCTACCTTAGATCCTTCCCCACATTTTACATAGGCCACAACCATGATATCAGAAATATCACTGCAAGCAACAACATCCTTGTCCAACATTTATTTATACATATTTTCCATCTCATGTATTCTTCTTGCATCACCCAACGCACTCAAAATAATATGATATTTTCTAAATGAGGGTTTGATGCCACACTTGCACATTTCTTTCCGAAGCTCCAAGGCTCTATCAGTGTTGCTCCTGTCGCAATATGCTGATATTAGAGTATTATAGCCGACAACATCAGGAGTTAATCCATGATTTCTTAAGCTGTGAATTAGTTCCTTTGTTTCAGATATCCGAGACTGCTTGCATAGGCCTTTCATCAGCAAATTGCATGTAACTGTACCCCACTAGTCTTCATCTTCTCAGCTAGAGTAAAAGCCTGTTCAGTGGCATCACAGTCTATATATGCATCTATGATAGCATTGTACACCTGTGCACTTGGTAAAACATCTTTATGGAACATATCATCCAAAATAGCTACTGCTTCCGGGATTTTCCCATTCTTGCAAAAGGCATTGACAATAAAACCATAGGAGACTACATTTGGCTTTACCCCCTTCTCTCGCATATCAGAAAGTAGAATGAAATTTTTTTCAAGCTGCCCATCCCTTCCATAACCATCAATAAGCATATTGAAAGTTTCCACACTAGGACTTGCTCCATTTTTCTCCCTCTCTTTGACCAAAGCATGTGCTTCTGTGATCCTTTCAGCCTTACCCAAACCGTTTATTAGTGCATTATAGGTGATGTGATTTGGACTAACAAGGCGTGATTTCATGTTCTGAAAGGTTGAGAAAGGCCCCTTCAAGCTCTCCAATCTGACAGTACCCATTGATTACAGTGTTGTAGATAACCCTTGTTGGGAGTTGTCCTGCATTTACAAAAGTCTGCAATAACTCTTCTGCATTTGAAATTTTGCCATCGTTGCAAAGACCATTCAGCAAAATACTTAAAGTGTAAGCCCCAATCCTCACACCCTTCTTCACAGACTCCTCAAACAAGGAAAGCATTGCCTACGAGTCTCCAACTCTGGAATGACCATCAAATCGAATGCTATATATGAAACCATCCAGCACCATCTTCCATGACATCATTTCATACAACACAACGGTCATCTCGCCTATCCTGCCAGCATGGCATGGCCCTGACAGGAGCATATTGTAAGTGATCATATTCGACTTCATGCCATGATGCAACATCTGATCCCGCGGCCTAAAACAAGCCTCTAGGTCCCCTATCTTGATGTGTCCATCAATCATCGTATTGTACGTGATATGACTTGGCAGCACAACCCTCTTTGCCATTTCATCAAACACGTCGACAACATCACTACCCCTTCCTGCTCTCCACAGTCCAGCGATGACCACATTGTATGAGAAGGCGTGGGCGCCGGGGCGCTGTGACCTTCACAATCCATCCGATGAAGCATCAGGACAGCCTTGTCGACATCACCTAACACGACGCACACTTGGATGGCCTTGTTCCATGTGAAGGTGTCGGGGCGTGCCCCAGGGGCATTTAGGAGGTCGAACGCCCGGCCCACATCGGCGTGGCGGTCGAGGGAGAGGAGGAACTCACGGAGGAGGTTATAGGAGGAGAGGGATGGCAGATTTGCGTGGGCGTCGGCGAGGAGGGATAGTAACCAAAGTGCGCCATCTGGGAGGGCGAGTAGCGCGGAAGCAACGATGAGCGCGGAGGCGGCGTTAGAGAGGAAGGATGGGGGATGCGGGTCGACCTGGGAGGCGGCGGCAGTGGAGACAAGGGTGTGGTAGAGGTCGGGGACGGAGGTGGCTGGCGGCTGGGAGTAGAGTAGGAGTGATTTCGCCAGGCCGACGGAGGTGTGGAAGTGGCAAGCAGCGACGAGGGTGGCGAGCTCGCGGATGAAACCAGCGCCAGCGGTGGGAGTGGTGGAGGAAGAGGAGCAAAGGAAACAGCGCAGGAGTAAGCGATGCATTTCTTCTCCATCTTTCGACGACAACCCCGTTCTCCTTGTACCGCTTCCCCGAAAATCATCAGCGCCTTCACCGGAGGTTCAATTCGATCCCCCACCCCCTCCGAGCAGCAAATCGTTCACTTGAATTTGTAATTTCAGGATGGTAAGATCATCTACAGCCGCACTAACCCTAATGCCGAATCCCCCTTGTTCCTCGATGGTAGAGTGGTCGGCTGTTAACTCACTGGTCATAGATTCAAATCCTATTCGAAAAGATTTTATTCATTCTTTAATATAAATAATTTTAATGTAAAAAAATTGAATTAAAGGGCTTGCTTTGACCCTCAAGAGTAGGTAACCCATTTGCTATCCTCGTTTCTATTTTTATTGCATTCTATCTTATTGTATCACATTATGTTCTACGATTTCATTTCGACAAAAGAAAAGAGCATAGTAAGTTCAATAGTTTCATGTCCGCTATTTCAATCACGATTTTCCCTACCCACAGGGGAAAGGTAAAGGCCCAAATTCTTTTGCCACAATTTGATTTTCACTTTTATTTTGCTTTACTAACTCTAGTAAGATCATCTTTCAAAATGTGTTCAGGAGACATAGGAAGCAAAGTAATATGGTTATCCTTATAAACAAAAGTATACTGATTCTTTTTACAATCGTGTACACATTTTTATGCTTGCATGGGTACCACATCACAATCAACATAATTAGCATATGTAGCGATACTAAAATGCACACGAATAGTACATTTTACCTTAACCTTGCCGCTGTTGTTGAACCATTGTGTTTTCTCTTCCCGAACTCCCTCGAAAAGCGACGATCATGGTTACGCACACGTGGTGTATTCTATTTTGGGTTTCGTGCCAAATTCTCTACAAACGGATATTATAAATTTCCAAGTCACCACATAACTGCGGGGACGACTTTCGAAAAGATTTAATCCTGGGTGCTCCAAGTAGCCCATCATAAATTACCACACACATGCGATGAAAAACCTCACACCGTGATAACATGATGCCTACCTTGAATGAGGTAACAACCACGAAATAGAACGAACGGGTCTTGAATGAAAACCCGATTCTTCTGAGATATCTTCAGCACACCGGAGAACGGATCTAACAAATCTTACTCTGATTTCATGGACTGGGTGAACATAACTAAGGGTTTCTCTTCCCAACAAGGGGTGGGGGACTTACCGATTTTCCGTCGGAGTCGGTGTCGTTGCCGGAGTAGCTGTGGATCTCCGGCTCTGGCTAGGGAGGCACGACGACGGCGACGAAATCAAGGTCACGCTACTGCCCGCACGAGACCTCGTTGGCGCGATAGCAACCTCTGCGCCCAGCTTCATGCGTTGCGCGGGTGCTTCACCAGCCCCGGCGTCGCCACTACCACCGATGGTGCGCTTCGGCAAAATCCTAATACACTCTATGTGGCGGTGACAACTGTGGACGGGGTGTGCGCCCGCCTATTATGACCAGCGGATTAGGTGCGCCATTAATATGGAGCAGTGCGAGTGAGGTGGGAGGTGGTCAAAGGGCTGGCGCGCCTCCCGGTGAGCCTGCGCAGCGGACTGCTGGCACGCGAACTGTCATTTCACACAGCAACCACACCAAAAAAAGGACACATCCGTGACATTTTGGGCCGAACAATTTTTTTTCTGTCATGCTTACAACACTTCTATGACGATAATTGTGACAAAACTCGTTATCATCATAGATGTGATGGGCTCCTACTTCTATGACAAAAAATCATGACAGAAAATGGGCTTTTCGTCCTGGGCGGGCCAGAGACGCAGCTGCATGACATTCTTTGGGCCGTCCATGACGGAAAAAACCATCGTTCAAGCCAGGGCGAGGAAAATATCGGGGAGTTCCCGGTTACGGTGGGTGGTCGGGGCCGAGCGATGCGCGTTTCTCTTGTACCCGCACGTGCGTGGGTGCGAGGCGTTGGGCTCTAACTGAACCCGAGTGTGGCGTTCGCCTACTGAACTCGAGCGACTGCACTGCAGGCTAAGAGTTACTGAACCCGAGCGATCGATCGATGCCTGGCTGTTAACTGAACCCGATCGAGCGATTCCTTCGCTATTACTGCTAACTGAAGTCGATCGAACATGCTGCCTCTTGATGAATAGTGAGCATTGTTGGGGGGTTGGATGAATAGTTCCTGGTGGGGGCTGGATGAACATGACCCCGTGGTAGTAGAGGCCATTGCCGCTGGATGAACAAGAGCACGATCGATCCGGTTGGGGTTGGATGAACTGGTCCCCGTGGAGGCCTGGATAAACAGCAGCCGGTGGAGGGCTGGTTGATCAGTAGCTGGCGGAGGGCTGGATAAACAGTAGTCCGTGGAGGGGTGGTTGACCAGGACCCCGTGGAGAGGGCTGGTTGAACAGTAGCCGGTGGAGGAGCGTTGGAGGCTGGATGAACGGGAGCCCGTGGATGAACAGTAGCTCATGGAGGCAGGAGGGAGACGCCGTGGATGAACAGTCGTTGGTGGAGGCTGGAGGAGGTCGACGGTGGATGAACAGTAACCAGTGGAGGCTGGAGCGAGGCAGTAGACGGTGGATGAAAAGTAGCCCGTGGAGTCCCGTTTTGCGGTACGCCACACCCCTCCCGATGAACATGACCCCCGTTTCGACCGTAGGAGGTCGAAAAGAAGTCCATTTTGCGGTACGCCACACCCCTCCTGATCAACATGACCCCGTTTCGACCGTAGGAGGTCGAAGAGAAGTCCGTTTCCTCCGTTTTGCAATACGCCACACCCCTCCCGGTGAACAAGATCCCGTTTCGACCATAGGTGGTCGAATACAAGGCCGTTTCCTCCGTTCTCCGGTACGCTAGGCCTCGTTTCGGTTGTTCTGTCCAAACCGGTTGGCTCCCGATGAACACGACGCATTCCGTTGCCTCCCGATGAACACGACGATGCAGTTTCTCCTTTCCGACCCAGCCGGTTGGCTGCCGATGAATAGGACGCCGTCGCTGCCTCTCCGTGTACACGAGCTATGGCCGTGTGTATGCGCGAGTAGGCGTTGGAGACCCCGCCCGTATGTACGTATGTGGTCGTATTTACTTTCTTGCACCCTGGTTGTACGTACATGTACATGCTACGTTCCCGCCTCTACTATGACACGTGCCCTTCCTTACTCGGCCATGGTTCATCGCTGCAGCCTGCGGACAGACCAATCGTATGTACGTACACGTTCCCGACCAGAATGACAACGCTACGTACGCTTCGACCAGGTGGGTCCCGACTGTTAGGGAGGATAAGGAGGAACTTCCTTGTGTGCGAAGATGTAGCTGGTGGATCCCAGCACTCAGGGGGAAACGTTTTTTCCACGAAATACGGTGGCCCGTCCGGTGGGTCCCTGCTGTCAGGTGGGGAATCATTATTTTGCGTGTAATAAGGAGGCACTTCGTTGCTGCGGCTGTGGACCCAACTGTCAGCCTCTCCACGTATAGTACTCTTCCGATGGAAGTCATTCCTTGACCACATTGACCACGCCGCGCCGAGAGCACCAAGGCGGTGGACGATGGCGAGGCCTAGGAAGGGGACGACGCGGAGCTGGGGTAGACGCGGTAGTGGATGCCCACGCGGAGAGGAGTACAAGGGTTGACTAGTTCGGCTGCAGTGTGAGGCCGCCGTCGCCGCAGAATAACAGGGGGTGTGGGTGAGTAGAGGGATGACCTGGCCAGCGGTGGGAGTAGTAGGGGGTGATGAGGCCTTCGCGGCAGCACAGCCGGCCACCGGAGGAAGGAGCAGGCGACATGACCGGCGCTGGTTTGGGCGGCTGGAGCAAGAAGACCAGAGGTTGAAGAAGCACTACAGCCGTTGGATGGACATCGTACGGTCACTGGAGCTAGAATCGTTCATATTGACTAAGATGACAAAGCCTCCGTCCGCGTCAACTTAGTAGGCCCACAAGTCAGCCTCCCACTATGGCGGGTCCTAGCTAGCAGGGGGAGTATTCATTTTTTTGTACGTAATAAGGAGGCACTTACTTGCGTGCGAGGATATAGCTGATGGGTCTGAGCTGTCAGCGAGAGGAATGTTTTTTCGCAAAATACAAAGGCCCTTCCAGTGGGTCCCAGCTGTCAGGTGGAGGAATCATTATTTTGCGCGTAATAAGCAAGAATTTCCTTGCGTGCAGCCGTGGACCCAGCTGTCAGCCTCTCCATGTACAGTCCTCTTCCGATGGATGTCATTCGTTGACCATGTTGACCACGCCGCGCCGAGAGCTCTAGGGTGGTGGACGACGGCGAGGCCTAGGAAGGGAACGACAGAGATCCAGGGAAGAATCGGCAGTTGTTTGCCATGCGTAGGGGAGTACGAGGGTTTACTGGTTCGTCTACCATCGCTGGAGAATAACAACAGGTGTGGGTGAGTAGAGGGATGGCCAGGCCAGCGATGGGAGTAGGGTGGGGCGGTAAGGCCTGCGCGGCAGCGCAGCCGGCCACGAGAGGAGGGAGCAGGCAGTCCTGCCGGCGCTTGTTTGAGCGGCTGGAGCAGGAAGAGTAGAGATTGAAGAAGCACGATGGCCGTTGGATGGACATCCAACAGTCACTTCTCTCGTGTGTTGACTAAGTTGACACGGCGTTGCGTGTGCGTCAACCTATTTTTTAGGAAAGCGTAGCGTCAAACTATAGTAGGCGCACAAGTCAACGTCAAATCTATGGAAAACAGCATACAACCGTCTGCCATTATTTCTAATAATTTACAGCCCATTTTCTAATAGGTTTTTTTGGAGCCCATATTCTTTTTGTTAGCATTACAACCCATATTGTGGCCATGGTTAAAAATTATACGAAATTTTGCATATTCCGGTGCGGTCCGAACTATTTTTAATCCCGAAATTTCGAGTCACATTCAAACTAATTTAAAAAATAAATTTATATCAATATAAAATCCAACAAATTGTCCACGCATAAAAATCATTGGAATTTAAAATCTTGAAATGAAAAAAAAATTGAAACTAATTGTCGGTTTGATGTGTTTTAAAAATGTACAACCCATTTCTCAGTACTGATAGCCCATTTTCTGGGCCAGCTGACTGAAGCTCTCCACATCTTGAAAGATTTGCAGCCCAACAGGGCTGACGAAGCGACCTACTTGACAATGCACGAAAAAACTGGGCTAGCCATTTTAAGAAAGAAAAAAAACTACTGGGCTGGTCTTGTGGTAAACATAAAAGAAAAGGCTGTCTAGACAGGCCAGAGTGGCCCGCACAGCCCAGTTGACACCCTGCTTCTGTCTCAAAAACAAAAATAACTGGGCGAGCTGCTGGGTCCCTGGTGTAAGCCACTCGTTGTGCAGTTCTCTCATTTATTGACTACATTGACAATGGAATCGGACCCAGATGTCAGAAATCCATTAGGAGGAACCATTTTGTTTTTGCTTGAAATAAGGAGCCACTTGCTTGCGTACTACCATGACCTTGCTGGGTCCCTGCTGTCATCCTCTCCACGTAAAATCATGTCCTGATTGTGTACGCGTCAACCTGGTAGGCCCACAAGTCAGCCTCTAAATCCGTGGCGGACAAATACAACTCATTTAAAAAAACTAACAGCCCATTCCATATGTTCAAACGGAAAGTTCAACATTCAGCGCAAAGTAACAGGTCTCATCCAGATATAGAGTACTGAACTTCCACGTTGACAACCATCATAGCCAAGTTAACAATATACTCCCACTAATACTCTAGTAGTGTACAAGTACTAACTTACTCTTAGCTAACTAGATGATGCCAGCCGCCATCTGTGGTACAAGCTAAACGCCGGCACCGACGTCCTCCGCCTCGCCTTGGACTTGCCAGAGGTGCGATAGGGCGCATTGCTCGCACGCGTTGGCCCTTTCCATGCCGGCGTGGTGCACCGAAGCTTCGGCTTCTAAGAGGGAAACCCACTTGACGAGCTGGTAGTAAAATTCGGTGTAGCGAACGCGTGCATGCCCGACAGCCTCCGGGGCTATTTGTCGGGCGCCGGCCTCCATGTAGTCGGCCCAGTTGTGGGCGCTCTGCTCATGACTTAGAGCATCGGTGCTCTGCTGCTCCATGCCCCGCTAGCGGTGCAAATCGGCGATACACTGCTCCTCCGCCAGGCGGTCGCGCTCCAACAAGTCCTCATACTCCGCATTGCCATCTAAAGATCGATAGAATGCCTCCTCCCTCCGTCTGCCTTCCAGTGAAAAACCGAACACTAGTTCCGGCGGTGACCGCCTCCGGTGTCGCCTATTGCGAATGGGCGGGGACATGGCGGAGGTGGCGGGAGCGAGGATAAGTGACGAGCGACATCGGGCCGGTGGGGGCTTATGAGGATAGGGCGATTTGGGTGATGGTGCCACCGGAGAATGCCGGGAACCAGTAATTATAGGCGGAAGGTAGGTGAACTAGCGTGTCACGGGAAAAGCGACGGTCATCGTGGTCATCGGAATTCAATGCATAAGCAGGCGTGGCTTAGCACGCCAGCTTGCCGTGGAAAACTAGAAAAACTGAAATTATGACTGTGCCGTCCCGTCCCGTCCCGTCGCGTCAGTGGTGCGTCCGTCCGTGTTGGGTCGCACGTTGGCATGACGGTCAAACTAGTGCGCTCGATTCAGCCAGATGAGGTACGTGTGTGATCCGCTGGTTATTCGCGTAGGATCGAGTCGGTCGGATGGTGTATGTGTAGGATCGCAATAGCGTATGAACGTTTGCTGGGCGAAAAGGCATTTGCGAACGTTTTTGCTGGCAGTTTCTTCAGATTCGCATGGCATTTTCTTCAGAACAGCATGTCAGTTTCTTTAGAGGTAGGCATTTTTATTCAAAAAAATGCCACTTCCGATCTTGCGTCGGAACTAGAACTGCCAGGAGCGCATTAGTAGGCTAGCTAGTGATCGATCAGTAACTTGTAAACACTGAGCGAACAGAAATAAGGAACTGTTAGTAACTTGTAAACACTGAGAACGTAGAATAAGGATCATGATGTGCACAGTAGTAAGAGCCGATCTGTTCGAAATGTTCACACGAGACTCACAGGCCTCGCATTGTAATATGTTCTCACACTAGTACGCGTCGGTGCTATACAAACGGTTTTTAACTCCTTTCTACGATGACATTTGGAACTGTCACCAAGTGAGTGTGGGCGATAGGTGGGTCCTTCCCACACGAGCCAGAAATGGTCGGGGATAGGCCCTCCTAGGACACAGGCTGGGGCCGTGTGCGATCGGGCAAGGCATCGAAACCCCATCATTTCCGTTCGTATGTATATCCCACACGGTGAATCCCAGAAAACATTTCCGTTCGTATGTATATCACACACAGTCAATCCAAGGAATACGTTTCCGTTCTTATGTACATCGCACACAGTCAATCCAGGGAAAACATTTCCGTTCGTATGTATATCACTGACAGTCAATCCAAGGAATACGTTTCCGTTCTTATGTACATCCCACACAGTCAATCCAGGGTAAACGTCTCCGTTCGTATGTACATCCCACACAGTTTTATGTGTAGGCTCATGTGTGAAAGGTGTAACTATCACACACGCTCTGCCTTGGTTAACTGTTTGCTTTTATCAACTACATCACACACGATTTGATGAAGAAAACTGTGTGGCATTGGGCTATCCATCACAAGCGCTTTTACTGCTAGAACCGTTTGCAAAGTTCCATGAAACATTTAGTTTACAATAATAATTCTAGTATTACGCAGATTCACATTTCATATCAAACAGTTGTTTGCCAATTTCATATCGGGCACATAAATATATTATAACATCACAGTATGATAGCTACATGAAAACAGCACAGTACAACATATAGCTAGTTAAACTTCATAAGAACAATATTAGAACAATATATTCATTTCCCTAATTGAGATCATCCAGGCTCGTCTTATCCACCTTTGCTTTCAGTTTAGTAAGAACCTGTTTTGCACTGGCCAACTGGGAAAGTGCCTCCTCCTTCGCCAACACCATCTTAGCATAGTCTGATTTAAAAAATCTGAGCTCATTCTCCACCTTCCTCTTTTTATCCCGCATCTTCAAATATTCTTCAGCGTTGACAACACTTTCTCTAAGCGTACGTCTGTTCTCTTCCTCATACATACTCCAGAGCTTCGCTAGGCACATCTCCAAAGACTGTGGCCACTCTTGATCAACCCACTCCAAGCAAGAACACTTCGTTCATCCTGTAATATTTAAAACTAGATCAGTAACAATTGTAGGGGAAATGGGTTTATAGCAACATAGAAAATCACCAGTGCTTATTTTGAAAAACTGAGGAAACATTTTAATTATGACATATATTCTCAAAAAGATCAATGTGCAAATGAATTAATTGCTACTGAGACAACAACCAAATTCTAGAACATCAGAAGCTGTAATTAACTACAACAACGCTACAAGTTCTTATTCATGTACAATAAAAACAAACTGAACATTTTATGAGGAAGGTAAATATAACTGCAACATCATAGTGACAGTGTTTGGATGACATCAAATTGATACTAACAGGTGTGTAGATGCACAAATTTAGTAACATAGAACTAATAGCACTAAGGCCGTCCACTATGTATGCCAAAACTGGTGTAAAGACAACTGTTGCTACATCTCGCACCTGTGCCCTGCACTGGCGAGCCGATGCAGCGGAAAAAAATCAGGGACCCGGACTCCGGAGCACCTAGTTGCTCCGATGCGCAGTTCCTTCGTGCCATAAAGATTTAGTATTTTACTGCTTAGCTGCTCAGATGTGTGGACCAAAGTTGGCTGCACAAACTGCTGAAGCGGTGCCAAATAATTTTCTAATGGCACCGCTGATGAGATGGCAAAAAATTTAGATACTAGGTACAAATTGTGACATTGTCTTAGGATGCGTTTGGTTGAAGGTGTTGTATGAATGGGTTGGGACCGTGAGAGTGTGTGAATCACATCTAACAAATGATTTGTAACAATGAAAGAGGGTCTAACCTTCTCTGCACATGCCAGAAACTTCCTCCCACTGTCCACAGATTCAAACGCAACTAGCTTCACGGATGGAGATTGATGGTGACAATGAGCAGATAGATCTTCAGCCACCCTGCTCCATTCGTTGCCACTGATGGTCCTAGGGAGCTACAAGAGGAAGAAATGACTCAAATCGACCGCCGGGTAAAAATCCTTCATTCCAAGTCATAGCCCGAGAGAGAGAAGAGAGGCATACCCGGGTGGTGAAGGAGTCATCGCCTGAGGAGGAACCGCTGGATAGGTCTTTGAAGAAGACCATGGTGACCCCGGCGGTAGGATGCGAGACGGCGAGAGTGAGGAAGCGGCTATAGCTTAGGAAGGAAGGAAGGAAGGAGGAAACAGGGGAAATGTGACTTGTGGTCAGGGAGAAAAGGGGGTGGGGAAGGGGGTAGATATTTTGGCGGTAGGCCAAAATTTTGGAAATGTGGAGGGAAACTTTGCGCGCGGTGCTGCCGGACCATTCACTTTGAACGACTGTGTGCATCGCAAATGACTCTTCTGCTTTACGCACATGGGATGAGTTTGATAATTCAAATTTTGGTGGAAATTTCCCCGGGTACGTCATTGCATAACTTACCATCGCTTGCTAATTTGGGCACAAAAATGAGCGTACAACAAACATACCACTGTTACTAAATCGAGCAATTTTAGTAATTAAACAGAGCCAGTTGACCTAAAAATTGCTCTAACAAAAGACCAGCATTAAAAACAAAGCCTAAGTACGCATAATTTTAATAAATCGGCCGCCGCGCCGGCCTATGCATCGCCGGTGTGAGATGAGACGTCGATGACATGTCCTGGCGACATGCCGCTGTTGGTTGACTCCGCGTCCCCCCTCCTGAAGTCGAGCGCGTCCTCTTCCTCATCCTCATCCTCGTCCTCAGCGCCGCCCTCAAGGTTGTAGTACTCGTAGTAGTGGTTGTGCCAGAGCTCGCGTTGGTACTCCACCGCCTATTCCTCGACGGACAGACTCTTCTCTACCTCGACCTTGGCCATGCGCAACTCCTCCTCCCGGCGCTCCTCGATCTCCGCCGCCTCCTGCATCACCAGCTCCTGCTCGGCGACCTCATGAGGAAGCAGGTGCTCCATGGCCACCACCGCCTTTTCGAACATGGGTTGCATGCTGTAGTCCGAGGTGGCCTGGAATATCTTGGCGTGTGCATCCTCGATCTTGGCGTGGATGGCCTCGACCCGGGCGAGGGCGACATCGGCGGCACGGACGGCAGCTCCGGCGCTCTCGGCGTTTGCAGCCGCCGTCTCGGCTGCTGCAGCTTCCTTGTCGGCTGCCGCAGACGCCCTCTTGGGTGAAGCGGCCGCGATCAATGCGGATGCGGCGGCACTCTCGGAGTAGGCGGCCGCGATCTCATCACAGGCGGCGGCACTCCGGTGGAGGGGGGACGTGGCCATTGTACGGAACTTCACAAAGCGTTTCCACAGCGTCATCTATGCAAGAAGGGGGTGCGGGAATGGGGATGAGGATCCGTGGATTTGGGGGTTACCGGTGACGATGACATGTACCTAGGGTAGGGCAATAGACCTGATCTAAGTACCCTACCCAAGGACACTGCCCTACAGTCAAGAGGTCCAAGTTCACAAGATTTCTGTGGTCAGAGGATAGTCAGTCGACAGGCGCAAAGTATGATTGCTTCCGAGTAATAAAATAACAAGTTCAAAGAGTTCTAAGACTACTGCCGAATCAAACATTCAACAGTAGTCTCGGGGAATACACCCAGTGGGTGCACTCAGCGTGCCCCCACTGGTTCGACTTTTCAATTGATTTGGTCCGTCCAGTCGAAATATATATATATATATAGCTTGTTCTCAGACCATAGCCGACCGCTCGCAGTCGACTATGGTCTCGGGGACTACACCGAGTGGGTGCACTCAGCGTGCCCCCACTGGTTCAGGTTCCACTCGACATGATCTGCTTAGACCGAGTGGATAAGTTCCGTTCAAAAACCCCCGCCGAATCAAACATTCTACGGCGGCCTCGGGGACTACACCCAGTGGGTGCACTCAGCGTGCCCCCACTGATTTCAAGATTCAATCGACACAACATAGTCGACTCAAGTGGAAAAACTATTCAGAAAGAAATTAAAACACCCAGTGGGTGTACAGATGCAAGATGCAGACTGACAAGTAGAAGCACGATACAAGTTTTCAGGTAGCATATCCTAACAGAACAAGCGACAAGCCAGAAGACCAGTCGGATATCAGCTAACCTAGACATTGGCTTGGAGTGCTGAGCTGCCGTCGTAAGCAGCTTGGCTGGCATCGCGAACCACTGTCATCTGATCCATCATAATGCCTTCCTGGCGTATGGCTTCCTTAGCAGCACCCACTTGGTGATGAGGACATCAATACCACTGCTACACCCACAACCCCTACTGTTACATATAATGGACCAATTACTAGAGCTCGCGCACGCCAATTAAATTACTAGGTACTTCCGTTTCTTGGTAATGATTCTAATGTTCATGAGAATATGATGCTGCCTAAATTGGATACTTTTGTTTTGCTTACAAATGAAGGGCCTAGCTTGGAGAAGGATGAACATTGGAGCAAGCACAAGCATGGAGTTGATGGCATGCGCAAGGGGAACAAGAACGGAGTTACAAGTGATGATTTCAAGACTTTGAAGCCACCATAAGGAGTGAATGAGGCCTTGGACGAAATATACAAGATGCCACGTCATAAATTTCGTCCAGAGGCTATTCTAGGTGCTGCGTCACCTTATTGTTGGGCCAGGCCCATGTAATTTCGAAATACATAAGTATAGGCTGTTTTTAGAGTCCGTATGTGTGGGGAAACAAGAGATAGGGTTAGTTTCGGACCCCTTCCCCAAGGGCCACGAAATTCCCCCCTCTTCCTCCATATATATAGCCCTTAGGGCACCGTTTAGACTTTGGGTTTTGTTTAGATTAAAAGTTCGCCATAGCTGCAACTTCGCGTACTTCGTTTGTGTTCAACGACCAGACAAAGGTGTCACAGAACCCCACCTTGATCAATAAAGCTTTCCTCTTATATTCACAATATCCAGATTGCAATCTTAGTTTCTTGCTTGTTCTTCGTTTGCCTGCAGGAAACAGACCTTTGTTGTCAGGTTGATCGTGCTCCGGCGTGGTCAATAACCTCTCGGAGTTGGTTTAGCGATTGCTAAGGTGCGACGTCCTCGCACGTTCGTAGTCGGATCGTCAAAGTCGACTTCCTCCAAAACGATAGCCACCATCTCATCAAAAGACGGGACACCTTTGCCTCTATCAAGTGGTATCAGATTTCCAGGTTGCTCGGTGAGATTTTACAGTTTTTCGTAGTTTAGATCGAGTCTGTTCTTCATACCTATAGTCCACGAAAAAGCCAAAAAAAATTAGGGTTAGTTCATCTTATCCAAACCAATCTGAGCCTTTGCATAATCTTTTCTGTATTTGCTTTGTTGAATTTGCGGTTGCATCGTCGTGTCAAGTTGCTGGTCCTAGCGTCTAGTACTTTAGAGTTTCAAGTTCTGTTCACAAATTGTCACGCCGCCGCCGCACCATCGTCATCACCGCTGCCATATACCACCATCGTCATCGCCGCTACCATATACCACATATCCACCGCCATCACGCTAATCCGAGTCCACCTGCATCACAGATTTGCCACTAGTCCATGTTCCATCGCCCTGCAAATATCCGCCACCAGTCCGAGTTTCCACCAGATTCATCTCCGCCACCAGTCCGAGTCCAGTAATTATTGCTTTGTTCTCGATTTCCAGATCACGCGATACTCCGAGTCGTGATAGAATAGGACTCCCCAACTTCCGAGCCATCCGCAGAAGGAAAATAGTTCCAGTTTAAAAAAAACTAAGTCTGGAAAATTCTGGCTAGGCAGTTTTTAGGACGTTTGTAGACTTTTTCGAAAAAAAATTGTTGCGGAGCAAAAAAAAGAGGAAAAAAGTCAAAAAAGAAAAAAAATTCGGAGTGTGCTCCTCCCTTGTTTACGTGCAGTGCCATGATTTTGTTAGTGTTCTAGGCTCGTGTCTCTAGTACGGTCTAGCCTAGGACCAGCACAGTACCGTCGTTGAGCGTTTATTCAACTTTGCATCTCTGAATTGATTATTGCTGACCCTTTTTGCTACCATATTATAAGCCTTCCCGACTCCACATACATCTACATCGTGCGTTTGACTCTCCCTGGTAATCGCTCTATCCAAGCTTTGAGAGTTTTGACTACATCGATGCCGATCACCGCCTGCTGCTGGGTAAGAACTGGTAAGAATTTGAGATTTGCTTGACGGATTTGTGACACCCACCACCACCACTTGTTAGTAGTCTATAGGATCATATTTTTGTGTGTTTTTATTACTGCTAACCATGCCAGGATCACAAGCCGACGAGATTGACTTGGAGAACTTAACGAACAAGGAGCTTTGTGATAAGTTTCAGCAAATGATGACTGAACAGGTGCAAGATGTGCTGGACAATTTTGAAGAGGCCATGGAGAAGATCACTGGCCTTGAGAAGACGTTTGAAACAAAGCTTGATAACAGATTTCATGAACTGCTTGCGCGTCTTCCACCACCAGTTGCACCTCTGCAACAACAACAACAACAACAACAACAACTACTACTACTACTACTACTACTACTACTACTACCTCCACCTCGGGAAACAGCCCTCCGCCGAGCGAGCCGTGTCCCTCTTCAACCTGGCCAAACTGCTGGTGCTGCTGTTGATACTTCTGTTGCTCCTGCTGCTGATGTGGAGGAGGATGATTATGCGGGAGATTACGAGGATGAGGTTGATCAAAATCAGAACTACGTGCAACCACCAGCACCACAACCACCAGGTCGTCCACATGCAAATAATGGCAATGTTAGGGCTCCCCCTCAGGTACGAGATCATGGCCATCTCCCTAAACTGAAATTGAATATTCCACCATTTGAGGGTAGATATGTTCCTGATATATATCTTACTTGGGAGTTAGAAACTGAACAACAATTTACATGTTTACAATATCCTGAGGAGAGACGTGTTCCTGCTGCTGTTTGTGCTTTCACTAGCTTTGCATGTGTTTAGTGGTCTGAACATTGTAGATTATATCCTGTTCCAGCTACTTGGGCTGCTTTGAAAACTGCTATGCGTACTCGTTGGGTTCCACCATATTATCAATGTGAATTACTTCAAAAATTGCAACGCTTAAGATAAGGAAAAGATTCTGTAGAAGAATATTATCAGGAATTACAAACTGGCTTGATTAGATGTGGTATTGTTGAGGAGAATGAAGCTATGCTTGCAAGTTTTATGGGTGGATTAAATAGAGAGATTCAGACCATTCTAGAGTATAAGGATTATAATAATGTCACTCGTTTATTCCATCTTGCTTGTAAAGCTGAACGTGATGTGCAGGATCGACAGGCATTGGCGCGAACTAACTTTTCTGTAGGTCGACCTTCACCATGGAAACCACGTGCATCATCTACTTCCACTGCACCATCACCTCCTTCAGGTGCCACCTCCAACTGTGATACAAGAAAGCAGGCACAACCACCACTATCTGCCAAGAGCACACCTGCCGGGCCTGCACAGAGCTCTTCTTCTTCCATGGTGTCAATAGGGCACACAAGTGATATTATTTGTCGTCGTTGTAAGGGAAGAGGACATTTTGCGAGAGAATGCAAATCTCAGCGTGTGATGATTGCTACTGAGGATGGTGGGTATGAGTCCGCTAGTGACTATGATGAGGAGACTTTGGCTCTTATTACACATGAAGAACACGGTGGAGATGATTCTAATCATGAGACGCAATACATGGCTGCTGAAGATGCTAACAGGTACGAATGTTTAGTTGCTCAACGTGTTTTGAGTGTGCAGGTTACACAAGCTGAGCAAAATCAGAGGCATAATTTGTTCCATACAAAGGGAGTTGTGAAGGAACGTTCTATTCGCGTCATCATAGATGGAGGGAGTTGCAACAACTTGGCTAGCATGGAGATGGTGGAGAAGCTATCTCACCACAAGACCACATCCACATCCTTACTACATCCAATGGTTCAACAACAGCGGCAAGGTTAAGGTAACACGTACTGTTCGGGTGCATTTTAGTATCTCTACATATGCTGATTATGTTGATTGTGATGTGGTACCTATGCAAGCATGTTCCTTATTACTTGGTAGACCATGGCAATTTGATAAAAATTCTGTACACCATGGTAGAAACAATCAGTATACTCTTGTTCATAAGGATACAAATATTACTTTGCTTCCTATGACTCCGGATTCCATTTTGAAAGATGATATTCATAGAGCTAATAAAGCAGAACAGGAGAAAAATAAGAGTGAAAATCAGATTGTGGCAAAAGAATTTGAGCAACAAATGAAGCCTAATAATAAACCATCTAGTGTTGCTTCTGAAATTAAATTGAAAAGTGCATGTTTACTTGCCACCAAATCTGATATTGATGAGCTAGTTTTTAGCAAATCTGTTTGCTATGCTTTTGTGTGCAAAGAGACATTATTTTCATTCGAGGACGTGCCTTCCTCTTTGCCCCCTGCAGTCACTAACATTTTGCAGGAGTTCGCTGACGTCTTCCCACAAGACGTGCCACCGGGATTACCACCTATTCGAGGGATTGAGCATCAAATTGACTTAATTCCCGGTGCATCGCTACCCAACCGTGCACCATACCGTACCAATCCAGAGGAGACGAAGGAGATTATGCGTCAAGTACAGGAGCTGCTCGACAAAGGTTATATTCGCGAATCCCTTAGTCCTTGTGCTGTTCCTATTATTCTAGTGCCGAAAAAGGTTGGTACATCGCATATGTGTGTTGATTGTAGAGGCATTAATAATATTACTATTCGTTATCGTCATCCTATTCCTAGGCTAGATGATATGCTTGATGAATTGAGTGGCTCTACAATATTCTCCAAAGTTGATTTGCGTAGTGGATACCATCAAATTCGTATGAAATTGGGAGATGAATGGAAAACAACATTTAAAACTAAGTTTGGTTTATATGAGTGGTTAGTCGTGCCTTTTGGGTTAACTAATGCACCTAGTACTTTCATGAGACTAATGAACGAAGTTTTACGTGCTTTCATTGGACGATTTGTGGTAGTCTATTTTGATGATATACTGATTTATAGCAAATCTTTGGAAGAACATTTGGAACATTTACGTGCTGTTTTTATTGCTCTACGTCATGCACGTTTGTTTGGTAACCTTGGGAAGTGCACCTTTTGCACCGACCGAATATCTTTTCTTGGCTATGTTGTTACTCCACAGGGAATTGAAGTTGATAAAGCCACGATGGAAGCTATTGAGAGTTGGCCGCAGCCTAAAACGGTCACACAAGTGCGGAATTTTCTTGGACTCGCTGGTTTCTATAGGCGTTTTGTGAGAGATTTTAGCACCATTGCTGCACCTCTCAACGAGCTTACAAAGAAGGATGTGCCTTTTGTTTGGGGTACCGCACAGGAAGAAGCCTTCACGGTATTGAAAGATAAGTTGACACATGCTCCTTTACTCCAACTTCCTGATTTCAATAAGACTTTTGAGCTTGAATGTGATGCTAGTGGAATTGGATTAGGAGGTGTGTTATTACAAGATGGCAAACCTGTTGCATACTTTTCTGAAAAATTGAGTGGGCCTAGTCTAAACTATTCTACTTATGATAAAGAATTATATGCTCTTGTTCGGACTTTAGAAACATGGCAACATTAGTTATGGCCCAAAGAATTTGTTATACATTCTGATCATGAATCTTTGAAACACATTAAAAGTCAAGCAAAACTGAACCGTAGACATGCTAAATGGGTTGAATTCATTGAGACTTTCCCTTATGTCATTAAACACAAGAAGGGTAAAGAAAATGTTATTGCTGATGCATTGTCTCGTCGTTATACTATGCTTTCACAACTTGACTTTAAAATATTTGGTTTGGAGACCATCAAAGATCAATATGTGCATGATGCTGAATTTCAAGATGTATTGCAAAATATTAAAGAAGGTAGAACATGGAACAAGTTCGTCGTTAATGATGGATTTGTGTTTCGTGCTAAGAAGCTATGCGTTCCAGCTAGCTCCGTTCCTCTTTTGTTGTTGCAGGAGGCGCATGGAGGAGGACTAATGGGACACTTTGGCGTGAAGAAGACGGAGGATATACTTGCTACAGATTTCTTTTGGCCAAAGATGAGACGGGTTGTTGAGCGTTTTGTTGCTCGCTGCACTACATGTCAAAAAGCTAAGTCACGACTCAATCCTCATGGACTTTGTTTTAGGTTTACCTCGAACAAAGAAGGGGAGGGATAGCATATTTGTTGTCGTGGATAGATTCTCGAAAATAGCACACTTTATACGATGTCATAAAAGCGATGATGCTGTTAATGTTGCTGATTTGTACTTTCGCGAAATTATTCGCTTGCATGGTGTGCCAAATACTATTGTTTCAGATCGTGATACTAAATTTCTTAGCCACTTTTGGAGATGTTTATGGGCTAAGTTGGGGACTAAACTGCTTTTTAGTACTACTTGTCACCCCCAAACTGATGGACAAACTGAAGTAGTCAATAGAACATTGTCTACTATGCTTAGGGCTGTTTTGAAGAATAATAATAAAATGTGGGAAGAATGCTTGCCTCATATTGAATTTGCTTATAATCATTCATTGCATTCTACTACTAAGATGTGTCCTTTTGAAATTGTGTATGGTTTCCTACCTCGTGCACCAATTGATTTGTTGCCTCTTCCATCTTCAGAGAAGGTTAATTTTGATGCTAAAGAACGTGCTGAATTGATTTTAAAAATGCATGAGTTGACTAAGGAAAACATTGAGCATATGAATGCTAAATATAAACTTGCTGGAGATAAGGGTAGAAAACATGTTGTGTTTGCACCTGGAGATCTTGTTTGGTTACATTTGCGCAAGGATAGATTTCCTAATTTGCAGAAATCAAAGCTAATGCCACGTGCTGATGGTCCTTTTAAGGTGTTAGAGAAAATAAATGATAATGCATATAAACTTGAGCTACCTACAGATTTTGGGGTTAGTCCCACTTTTAACATTGCAGATTTGAAGCCTTATTTGGGTGAGGAAGATGAGCTTCTGTCGAGGACGACTTCATTTCAAGAAGGGGAGGATGATGAGGACATCAATACCATTGTTACACCCATAGCCCCTACTGTTACATATAATGGACCAATTACTAGAGCTCGCGCACGCCAATTAAATTACCAGGTACTTTCGTTTCTTGGTAATGATTCTAATGTTAATGAGAATATGATGCTGCCTAAATTGGATACTTTTGTTTTGCTTACAAATGAAGGGCCTAGCTCGGAGAAGGATGAACATTGGAGCAAGCACAAGCATGGAGTTGATGGCATGCGCAAGGGGAACAAGAACGGAGTTACAAGTGATGATTTCAGGACTTTGAAGCCACCATAAGGAGTGAATGAAGCCTTGGACGAAATATACATTATGCCACTTCATAAATTTCGTCCAGAGGCTATTCTAGGTGCTGCGTCACCCTATTATTGGGCGAGGCCCATGTAATTTCGAAATACATAAGTATAGGCTGTTTTTAGAGTCCGTATGTGTGGGGAAACAAGAGATAGGGTTAGTTTCGGACCCCTTCCCCAAGGGCCACGAAATTCCCCCCTCTTCCTGCATATATACAGCCCTTAGGGCACCGTTTAGACTTTGGGTTTCGTTTAGATTAAAAGTTCGCCATAGCTGCAACTTCGCGTACTTCGTTTGTGTCCAATGACCAGACAAAGGCGTCACAGAACCCCACCTTGATCAATAAAGCTTTCCTCTTATATTTGCAATATGCAGATTGCAATCTTTGTTTCTTGCTTGTTCTTCGTTTGCCTGCAGGAAACAGACCTTCGTGGTCAGGTTGATCGTGCTCCGGCGTGGTCAATAACCTCTCGGAGTTTGTTTAGCATTGCTAAGGCGCGACGTCCTCGCACGTTCGTAGTCGGATCGTCAAAGTCGACTTCCTCCAAAACGATAGCCACCATCTCATCGAAAGACGGGACACCTTTGCCTCTATCACTTGGTCCTCTGGGATGTAATGGGCAGTGAAAAGTGTAGATGGCGGATCAGCTGCAGCAGAAGGAGCTTGTGCAGTCGACATTGAAGGTTGTGCACTCGACAATGGAACGGCAAAAGTAACAGAAGCCCGGTTGATGTCTCCGGACTGCTGAATCTCTGGTTCCGCCACTGGCGTCGACTGAGGTGTCTTGCTAGACGTCTTCCTGCCCGAAGTCCTGCCTCTCCTTCCTGTGGGTCTCTGTAGCACATCCTCGTCATCGTCTGAAAGTTCTATGACATTGGGCGGAGCTCCAAAAGAATCAATCGCAAGGGTTCAGTCGACTGTTAAGTAAAGACAGAACAACAAGAGTTATACCTGCGTTGGAGGTGACTACGTCTTTCATATCCTCATCTTCATCATCTTTATAAATAGAAGTCCCAGAAGTAGCAGCACTTCAAATTCGAAATTCACTCGGTCAGAACAGGGAAATGAGTCGACCAAAGAGCAAGTCGCGCCAAACTAAGAGGTCAAATTCAGGGATTACCCAGAAGCAATAGGCACAACCACTTTGATCTTGGGCAAGGCCTTCCTAGGTTTTGTTGGTACGACTTTGGGCTACTTCGGAGCCTTCTCAGTCGGCACAAGAGAAAACGTCCGAGTGTGCTTTGAAGACCGTCCAGTCTGCGCAGTTGCTTTGCCACGGATGCTGACTGGGTCATGGGTATGCTTGGATCGCCTTTCCATGCGGGGAGGAGAGTCGACCTCCTCACCATCACTCGAGTCGTCACTCTCCTCGTCCTCCCCTCCATCAGACTGCTAGTCGGTGCTTTCTCCTCCGCTCACCTCTCCCTCCTGCTCCTGCACCTGCTCTCCGTTGGGCATCGAGTACATCACCGTATAAACCTGCAAGGCACGGGATCGAACAGTTATCAGTCATTTTTCTAAAACAATTTCATATCGGATCAAAAGACATTCAGAAGTAAGGAGTTGGACCTTGTCTGGTTTGTAGGTGTTGTCGAGTGGAGGGATCCTCCTAGAGCCCCTGGGGTTGTCCTTGTTGCCAGTGATGCCCTGCAGCCACTGCGCCACCGTCTCCTCGTCAACTTCCTCTGGGTGGATCCGAGCGGTGTCATCAATTCCAGAGTACATCCACATCGGTGATCGCGGGCTTGAAGTGGTTGGATGCGTCGACTGAGAAAAACATCCAGCAAATCCATACCAGTCACGCAATCACGGACAAGTTGGATTACTCGCTCAACCAAAAATTTCACCTCCACCTTCTCCGCCAGATTCACTTTCAAGGAAGAGGGCTTCTTGACTCGATCCATGGAAAAGGGGGAAGCCCAGTCGACTGACCAGGAGTCGGCTGGCCTTTGCAGTAGAACCAGGTCGACTGCCACCCTCTAACTGAGTCGGGCAGCATCATAGCAGGGAAAGTACTTTTCCCCCTCATCTGGATCCCTAGACCTCCACACATCTGGATCACGTGTGTCCTCTCATCACTCGGATTGGCATTTTTTACAGACTGAAAACGACAAGTGAAAGTGTGTTTGAAGAGACCCCAGTGTGGTCGACAGCCTAGAAAGCTTTCACACATGGACACGAATGCAACAAGGTACGTGATAGTGTTGGGAGAAAAGTGGTGGAGTTGGGATCCAAAGAATTTCGGAAAACCCCGAAAGAAAGGGTGGGGAGGCAAAGAGAAACCGCGGTCAACATGAGTCGCGAGGAGGACGCACTCACCCTCCTGCGGCCGCGGCTCGGTCTCGTCCTCCGGAAGCCTCCAAGAACCATGGGGGATCAGTCCCCCCTATACCAGATCCTCCAAGTCCTCCTGCTGGATCGTCGACCAGATCTAGTCGCCTTGGATCCAGCCGGGCGGCAGGCCAGATCTCGACGACGACCCGCCTCGGCTCGTCTTCTTGCCCTTCGCCTTCGCCGTCGTCTTCTTCGCACGCTCCAGAGCCGCCGTCTTATCCTTCGCCATCGCTGCGAGTTGCGCTCGAGCTGGGAGGCGGTGTCGAGGGAAGAGGCGGGTGCAGTGGAGAAGCAGAGGAAGGAGAAAGGAAATGAGGCGCACCGTGCAAAGGCACCGGCCTGAATGCCTTATATAGGCTTGTTCCCCGAGTGACTGACTTGTGGGTCCGGGCAATCCTGTCAAATCCCGCAACAGTTGCGCGTGCGATACATGGAGAAAAAGGTGGCGCGGGGATCAAGGCGCTCCTGTCTAATCCACTCCGATTACCACGGCCCTCTCCGCCCCGCGCGCTTCCCCAAATTTCAAATCTCGCGAGATCCGAGAATGGCAGAGCAATCAATCACGCCAGAGATTTTGTACCATATCAAACACTCGAAGCTTATCAACAAAAGTTCACTCGACAACCTCTGAATGGCTCAAGGCGACTGAAAATGATGTCGAAGTTTTTGCGTGGTTCACCAATCCAAGTACAATGCTTCCGAAGCATGAAAATTGAGTCAGAACCATCTTCAACTTCATCTCCACTCGAACCCAGAACCATTCGGGGGCTAATGGTGATGACATGTACCTAGGGTAGGGAAATAGACCTGATCTAAGTACCCTACCCAAGGACACTGCCCTACAGTCAAGGACATTCAAAGAACAACAGATTCTACCGACTGAAATCACCACCTGATGCAATCCACTCGACTGTGAGTTCCACTCGGACAACCCAATTCCATTCGACAGGAGAATGCTCACTGGACCGTATCAGAAACCACTTGGAGTATAGAAGATCTGAGGTCACTCTGAATGAAAACGGTCAGGCGTTCACTCTGTAGTCTTAATGATCATTTATAAGACTTTAATGCTGGCGTTACCAGTAACGTCCTATCTTTATGTACATTGAACCCTGTGTAACTAAGGGCCGGAGGGGTCTGGCAAACTCTATATAAGCCACCCCCCTCCTCGGGCACAGGGGTTCGCACCCCCTGTAACTTCACGCATAAAAACCAATCGACCAAGCCTCCGGGCACCGAGACGTAGGGCTGTTACTTCCTCCGCGAAGGGCCTGAACTCGTAAATCTTGCGTGCACAATCTCATCGTAGCTAGGACCTTGCCTCTCCATTCATACCCCCTATTCTATTGTCAGGTTTAGACCCACGACAACTGGCACTAGAGCACACGAGCCGGCGACGCTTAAGGAGGAGACTTAAATAGACCCAGATATTTTCATCGCAAACGGTTCCTAGAAAACAACTGTGTGTGATGTTGTAGATATTTTTTTATTAGCTGTGAAAGATGAATTTGGAGTAAAGTGGCAACAGATGGTGTTTTAAATGTACGGGAAATTTTGTAGTACTAATACAACTCTCATGTCAAATTTTGGAAAATTTCAGGGGTCATTTGACCTTTAAAGACATTTAAGTGATTTTATAGCCATTTAATGACCGTAATTGAAATTTGAACTACATGTACATGCAACAGCTAACCATAATGGTTTGAAAAGTCATATTTTGTGTACTTGTGTGCGATTTAATTCCATATGCAATAAATTGGAAGGAATTTTCAAACATATTGGTCTAACGGCTATGAAACAATTAAGCATGGAGTGCCATGGCATTTCAATTCCAAAAAAATAAAAAATATCAGAAACACATGAAACCTTGTTTGATGTAATGTCATGCCACCAAGATAATGTGGTAAAAAATTTGGCATGTGTGACGAACCTTTGGACACACACCCCTCACAAACTGGAGCAACTCACTAGAAGGCTCGTGGTTCCGAGAGGGAACAATGCATGTTTGATGACGAACGGGAGATAGCTTCCTCTTACAGGCTTCAAATTTTGTCTACGTCTAACGTCCACTAATACAACTGTCAGATGAAAATTTGGAAAATTTCAGGGGTCATTTGACCTTTTGAAGACATAGAAGTGATTTTCTAGCCATTTAATGACCGTAATTCAAATTTGAACTACATCTACATGCAATGGCTAACCATAACGGTTTGAAAAATCATATTTGTGTACTTATGTGCGAGTTAATTCCATGTGCAGTAAATTAGAAGGAATTTTGAAACATATTTGTCTCATGACATGGACACATGCATATGTATGCATGGAGTGCCATGGCATTTTAATTCCAAAAAATTTAAAAAATATCACAAACACATGAAACCTTGGTTGATGTAATGTCATGCCACCAAGATGATGTGGTAAAAAAATTGGCATGTTTGACGAAAGTTTGGACACACACCCCTCACAAACCGGACCAACTCACTAGAAGGCTCGTGGTTCCGAGTGGGAACAATGCATGTTTGATGACGAACGGGAGATAGCTTCCTCTTATGGCCTTCAAATTTTTTCTATGTTTAACATGCACAACTAGAACTGTAATGTGAAAATTAGGAAAGTTCTAGGGGTCATTTGACCTTTTAAAGACATTTAGGTGATTTTCTAACCATTTAATGACTGTAATTCCAATTTGAACTACATCTACATGCAACGCCTAACCATAACGGTTTGAAAAATCATATTTGTGTACTTGCGTGCGACTTAATTCCATGTGCAGTAAGTTTGAAGGAATTTTTAAACATATTTGTCTCACGCCATGGACACATGCATATGTATGCATGGAGTAACATGGCATTTTAATTCCAAAAAATTAAAAAAATATCAGAAACACATGAAACCTTGCTTGATGTAATGACATGCCACCAAGATGATGTGGTAAAAAAATTGGCATTTTGACGAAAGTGTGGACACACACCCCTCACAAACCGGAGCAACTCACTAGAAGGCTCGTGGTTCCGAGAGAGAACAATGCATGTTTGATGACGAACGGGAGATAGCTTCCTCTTACGGCCTACAAATTTTTTCTACGTTTAACATGCACTACTCCAACTGTAATGTGAAAATTTGGAAAATTCTAGCGAACATTTGACCTCTCAAAGACATTTAAGTGATTTTTTGACCATTTCATGACCGTAATTCAAATTTAAACTACATCTACATGCAACGCCTAACCATAACAGTTTCAAAAATCATATTTGTGTACTTGTGTGCGAGTTAATTCCATGTGCAGTAAATTAGAAGGAATTTTTAAACATATTGGTTCAAGACAATGACACATGCATATGTATGCATGGAGTGCCATGGCATTTTAATTCCAAAAAATTAAAAAGTGATCAGAAACACATGAAACCTTGCTTGATGTACTGTCATGCCACCAAGATGATGTGGTAAAAAAATGGCATGTTTGACGAAAGTTTGGGCACACCCCCTCGCAAACCGGAGCAACTCACTGGAAGGCTCGTGGTTCCGACAGGGAACAATGCATGTTTGATGATGAATGGGAGATAGCTTCATCTTAAGGCCTTCAAATTTTTTGTACGTTTAATGTGCACTAATACAACTGTCATGTGAAAATTTGGAAAATTCTAGGGGTCATTTGACGTTTTAAAGACATTTAAGTGATTTTCTAGCCATTTAATGACCGTAATCCAAATTTGAACTACATCTACATGCAACGGCTAACCATAACGGTTTGAAAAATCATATTTGTGTACTTGTGTGCGAGTTAATTCCATGTGCAGTAAATTTGAAGGAATTTTCAAACATATTGGTCTCACGACATGGACACATGCATATGTATGCATGGAGTGCCATGGCATTTTAATTCCAAAAAATTAAAAAAATATCAGATAAACATGAAACCTTGCTTGATGTAATGTCATGCCACCAAGATGATGCGGTAAAAAATTGGCATGTTTGACGGAAGTTTGGACACACACCCCTCACAAACCGGAGCAACTCACTAGAAGGCTCATGGTTCCGAGAGGGAACAATGCATGTTTGATAACGAACAGGAGATAGCTTCCTCTTACGGCCTTCAAATTTTTCTACGTTTAACGTGCACTACTACAACTGTACTGTGAAAATTTGGAAAATTCTAGCGCTCATTTGATCTTTTAAAGATATTTAAGTGATTTTCTAGCCATTTAATGACCGTAATTAAAATTTGAACTACATCTACATGCAACGGCTAACCATAACGGTTTGAAAAATCATATTTGTGTACTTGTGGGCGAGTTAATTCCATGTGCAGTAAAATAGAAGGAATTTTCTAACATATTGGTCTCACGGCATGGGCACATGCATGGAGTGCCATGGCATTTTAATTCCAAAAAAATAAAAAATGATCAGAAAAACATGAACCCTTGCTTGCTGTAATGTCATGCCACCAAGATGATGTGGTAAACAAATTGGCCTGTTTGACGAAAGTTCGGACACACCCCCTCACAAAATCGGACCAACTCACTAGAATGTTCGTGGTTCCGAGAGGGAACAATGCATGTTTGATGACGAACGGGAGATAGCTTCCTCTTATGGCCTTCAATTTTTTTTTCTACGTTTAACGTGCACTAATACAAATGGCATGTGAAAATTTGGAAAATTTTAGGGGTCATTTGACCTTTTAAAGACATTTAAGTGATTTTGCAGCCATTTAATGACTGTAATTCAAATTTGAACTACATCTACATGCAACGGCTAACCATAAAGGTTTTAAAAATCATATTTTTGTGTACTTGTGTGCGACTTAAAAAATCATCAGCTGATGTAAATACCTGGTGTTCAAAAAGAAAATGTAAAGATCTGGCAAGACAACCGGCCCCCACACGATTGGCACTCTATCTCGCAGCTCGAGGTTTGGTAGGTGAGTGGCGGGGATCATTAATCAAACACGGTTCTGTATTGGAAACTGTCAGCTATTATGTTCACACACAGATTTTGTTGTGGGAATCATGTGTAATTCAAACTACAGTACTCGTTAATTCTGGCGACCGGCGTGTGTACTGTTCCCGTCGATCTAGATTCCGGCCGCCAATAAATACTACCTTACTCACGTCGTGCTGCCTGCATTCTCATCTACATCCTCCCCTCGCTCGCCCTCTCTCTCTCTCTCTCAAATCTCTGCCATGGCGCCGTCGTCTGCCCACGCGTCGACGAGGAGTCGCCGCCCCCCGAGGATGCTCACTCGAATAGCAGCAACAAGGACCCTTATGCGCCGCTAGACCAGGATGCACCGGACCCCCCAACTTTGGATTGGTTTTGGGGCCAGTACAATCTTTGTCTATGGAAGTCGCTGCCGCCGGCTGAGAAAACTAGGCAGGTGGTGTTCAAGAAGGAGATGGCGGAGGAGGAAGCCAGGTACCAGGCGGCCTGTCAAGCCCATGATGCCGCCTGGAAAAAGGAGGCGGCGAAGCTTTGGGGGCGGGCGCATCGTCGTGCGGAGGAGGTGTACGAAGACGGGTACGTCGCGAGGAAGGTCAAAGGCCTGGGCGCCTCGTCGCTGCGTGGACGTGGGCCGATAAGGTCCAGTGTGCCACCGAGCTCCAGTGGGCGCCCAACGAAATGGCAAGATCATTCGTGCTCGTCCGCCAGCAAGAGGCAGATCGGTACGTCAAGCGCTGCGAGGCAAAGGAGGCGGAGTACTGCCTCCACACTGGAAAGATGTCGCGCACCAGGGAGCTGCTGGCGAGGGGTTGCCGGAATACTGGCCCCAGGAGGGATTATTAGTTTTAGTATTGTTCGTTTTCAATTTTATGCATTGTACCTAGTAGTTAAGTATCATCACGTATATGTGATGATATTATATATATATATATATATATTCTGTGATGAACTAATGAACAATTAATATATAAGAACATATAAGAACGGAAAACAGAGTACACACATTGAAACAGAGCAATAAATAGAGCAATACTATGATTGCTGTGAATACATAGCTATCCACGTCGAAACGACTCAACAAAATAAAATGCGTCCATGAGACGATGACCAGCAGCCTCTGCCTGAACTCGTGCAGGCGTTCGTCAAAGCGGTCGATACGCTCGCGGTACATCTGCAGCGCGATCTCGAGCTCCAAGTTGGCTATTTCATCGGAGATCACCAGCTCGAGGATGTGACGGCCATGTTCCTCTACTGCGCCCAGGTGGACACCTGGGCCAAGGAGGCGGTCGAGCCTACCGACCAGCGCGTTGGCATCAAGCGGGCCGCAGACAAGGCGAACGGTGCGACACATGCGAACAGCGCGGCGGGTGTCCGGTGCAAGAACGGCGCGGCCGGCCTCTGGTGCAAGTACGGCGCAGAGGGCCTCTACCCACTCCTGGTGAGGAATGGGGGTACTGACAGGATGTGTACCCAGCTGCGACACCGTGTCGACAGCAAGCAAGCGCCGATGGATCCGCTCTTGCTGTGCGGCGCGCCGCGCCTCTCGCTCTGCGGTGCTCCAACGGTCTCGCTGTGCAGCGAGCCGCAGCCTATCGGCGCGGACGTGCTTAGCTTGCTCTGCGGCGCGCCATCGATCATGTTGTGCAGCGAGCTGCAGCCTGTCGGCGCTGACATGCCTATCTTGATCCGTGGCGCTCAAGTGCCATGCACCAAAGGTCTGCTCAACCCTGGCGATGACGCACATCATGGCGTCGTCCATCGCGTTGCTGGGGAGCGCCTTGGCCTTGACGGGCCATGGCGCCTGCTCATTTTCCTCGTCGACGAGGTTGATGGAAGAGGCGGCACTTTGGTGGGTTGGCATGCTTGGAAAAGGTGGATGAGATACAGGTTGCGCTTGTCTCCTCCATGCGTCGCGCGCCGCCTAGGTTTATGCGCAATATCGCTGGGTTGCGGGAAACAGGTGAGGAAATGATGTGAAATGGTGGCGTGTTCATAAAACGCCATCAATTAATGGAAACTTAGCATAGAAGGAACATCGAGCTAGCACAAGAAGTAGATGATGATCAGATGAACACGGACGACACTAGGGAACCCGTCAGTGATGAATTCATCAATCACAAATGGTTGTATACTAGCAAGCATTTGCCCACAACACACATGGCTTATTCCATCACAAATAGGTCGGATGGATCAACTGTATGCCACGTATCGTACATTGTCAAAAAGTAATGTGGTAGACCTTCTTTAACATGTGTTAAAAAAACAAGGACCTCGAGGTTAATGTAACTGATGGGATGGATCATCCAGGTCAAAGGTAATTTAATTTGACCGGGATGACCCATCACATCAGTTAATTTAACATCAAGACAACTTCTCATCCATTCACCCATCTGATGGTTGCTCTAGCCTGAGCACACTTAACTTGAGAGTTCTCTTACATGAGCTACTGGTGGAACACCTAGTCCTTGCTGATATAGGATGCCTCTTCGCTTCCTTATGGCGTATCCGCATGACCGCCCGTCCCCCAATGGCCAATAGATGTTGTGTAGCCAGAGCATATCACATACGTCTTATTAGAAGCAATCATCTGTGTTATTATCGGCCTTCACACACATTTCTGATTACAGACCTGTTTGTCGCGTATCACACACATCTTGATATATTGAACTGTTTCTGTTCTCTTGTCTCAACGCAAACAGTTCATCCGAGTGAACCGCATGCCGTATATTGCACACACCTTCATCTGGCTGCCCGTTTCTTTTGTTGCCCCTCATGACCCTTTCTTTTGTGTTGCCTAATCACAAACAGTTCATCCGAGTGAACCGTATGCTGTTCTTTTGTGTTGCCTAATCACAAACAGTTCATCCGAGTGAACCGTATGCTGTACATCGGACACAGCTTCATCTGGCTGCCCGTTTCTTTTGTTCCCCCTCATCGCAAACAGTTAACTAAACTGAACCGTATGCCCTGCATCGCACACAAAACTAAAATCTGAACCGTGTTTGATGCATCCTCCATCGCAAACGTTTTGCACCGTTTTTGACAAGTACACCACTGTTTGCGATTATTGCATCGCACATAGTTTCGTCGAAGGGCCTCTGATCATAGTGTCGCGTTAGCAGCATCCTGCAGTAGTGAAATTAGTAGCCCCAATTCACAACCAACTAGTACGATTCCCATACATAAGACCAACATGTTAATGGATCTCAATGATTCACAGATCCTATACAAATATGTAGCTCCAAAGCAAAGATCTAGAAAAAACAGATGTTCTTCCTACTAACATGGATGCTTCTCTTGGCCAACATTCAGTATTGAGTGAAAGAAAAATTTCTTTGTGAAGTCTACAATTCCTCTTGCAAACGTAAGTGTTTACACCAACAGCTGGAACCATGAGAATGAACCACACATGATGGAGGAACATCCACTGCAATATGATTTGGTCTTCTCTCGATCACACGGCGAGACTATGTTCGGAATACAAACTTTAACTTAGGCAAAATGATGCCCATTGTATAATCAGACCAAAGCAATGATGCACCCAGTGTTGGCCAATAAATAGTATAGTACTACTTTTGTGCAGTCCATGAAGTGACTATCCAATCTTTCTGTGTCTATTTTCAAATGGCACTTCATGTAGTGACTATACTATTCTCTTGTGCAGTTCCACCAAAATTGCGGTCACTTTGTTTGTTTGCCAAATAGCAATGGGCAGACATCTGTCTGCACAAATATCAAGTAGCTAGTAAACATATACCCCATCTTGTATTTTCGGTTTAAACACGTCTCTTCCGCTTAGCATCTGTCATGTTTTGCACTGGACAATTTGATACTGTCATGTTTTGCCCTGGACAATTTCGTACTGAATTGATTTGCTGGTACAGAGCAGAAATATAGCGCCTATTCTTCATCAGACCAAGGATATCCATGTTCGCAGTGATGGAAGAGGTGAAATCGATACAACCGAAATTGAGCATCCAATCATTGAATCATGTCCCGCACCTCCAATGTAGGTCCACCCTGCCAATAAATTCACATGCAAACCACTAATATTACTATCTAATGACATTACAAAAAGAGTAGCAAGATAGTAGCAAACCATTTACCTACGTAATGAACAGCTCATAGTGCCACCAATTGGATATAAAGGTTTGGAAGAAAACATGCTCCTAATGTTGAACCATTTTGACTTTTTGTGTAGTGTCACTAAAATTGAGCATCCTTGTTTGCATAGATATTGAAAGTGTGGTTACTATAAAAGTGGCACGAGTTGAAGCATAGACTCACAAATATAAGCATTCCAATTTCTTAATGGGAAAAGGTAGCAAGACTGTTTCTAAGTACCTATTTGAAGGAATAAATAAGGCAACAGCGGATGATGTCAGGAAGGCATACATAGTATTTTCTTAAAAACTGAACCATTCCTCACCTTTCCTCTTCTTTTAAGCATATTTTGTGCAGTTCAACTAAAATAAAATGCCATCACTGCCTTGACAATTCAGTGACACTGTACAAAAAGAAATGACTTAACATTACATCATGATGTCAGGTATGTAATCGACATGCATTAGAGACAAACATATAGACATCCTCCGATAACATAATGAACATTAATTTTAACAAAGGTGTGACTAGCTTTACTGGGATAATTTGAGTGAACCCTACCCCCTCTGTTCCTTAATATAAGACGTTTTCGCACTTCAATTTAAAGTACCCAAACTTCTAGTATTTAGAAAATCAGGTAGTAGTTTTCTTGAGCACATATCTGGGAAAGCTTGCCACACTTTATATATGTCCATAGGCTAATGCAACACCATTCGAATGGTATAAATATACACTAATCCACAGGCTAGTGCAACAGTACAATAAGTTTTTATTACGGGGTACAGTACAATGCTTTTACTGAACATATTTCCATAAGCTAGAACTGGAAGATTTCTATAAGTGTTAACTATACAAAATGTAAAGGTAACAAGTTTCAGCATTGGTATACTAGCTGTGCAAGAGCATTAGACCAAATACAAAAGTCTGAAGGTAACTAGCATTATTAACTAATGATAGTATAAAAAATTGCAAACCATGTACCTTCAAGGTAAACATGATTTTGAACTCGAGGGGACCGAAAAATTGCTATCCCAATCTTGATAATCGATCAAACATAAAAACTTGATCGAACGGATCAAGAGAACAGCCAGAGGAGCAGGTGCCCACTCTTGACCTTTCCTCTTGTCTTCATAATATTTTATGCAGTTTAACCAAAATAAAGTGACAACAACGCCTTGACATTTTGGTGACACTGTACAAAAAAATAGACTTATCTCATGAAAGTGATGTATGTAATCTATAAGCATTAACAGTGCAAAAATCTAAAGGTAGTAACAAGTTTCATCATTGGTATACTAGCTGTGCAACAGCATTAGAATGCCTTAGCTGAAAAATCTTTAATACATCCACAAGCAACAGCTGACCCTGAAATGATCCAATGACATTAAATGGCATTACTTAAATTTATCGGTGGCATTAGACTGAGTGCGGCATTAGTTAAATGTGGCAACACTTTAGCAGTAGCATTGCTTGACTTTACCGTTGGCGTTATACTAACAACAAAAAAGTGGCAATAAGAGCATGGAAGGACCATTCGCACAGTGGGCGCACCAGTACGATGCACCTCCACGGACGCATAGAGTGGTGAGGGAGGTATGGTTGCCCAGAGCAACAAATATCCAGGCAACATATGTGGATTACATCCCTTTTTTGTTCTCGTTAGCCACCTTTTTCCTATGTGAGGACAACAAACCGATCGACCTGGTCATTCTCTATTGCGTTGTCATGCCTTTCTACCCTTTTTCACCCTTTTTCAACCAAGAGACACGAGACTCGTTCCTTCGCAACTAATTTCTCCCTTTTCAACCTAGATGCGGGTTCGATGCCTAGTCTCTTGGACAGTACTTTCTCCCTTCCTTACCTTATTCAACTCAGACATGGATTAGTCTGCATGAAGTACGGTTTCCTTTAATAGTGCAAATTAAGGTTTTCGTCTGCGTGACCAGCAGAGCAGAGGATAACAAATTGGGAAGATGGTGGAGTGGAAAAAGATCCACATGCAGTGACGTGGCAGATGGGGCAATAGAACAAGGGTATGGTTCGAAAAGAGGTAGCATACCTGAGGGTCGGCGGGAAGTGGCTTCGCTCCTGGTCGTCGTCCTCCGCACACACTACGGCAGCGAGCTTGGGGACAGAGGCCATCCCGCGCGGGCGCTAGGTCTGAGAGGACGGCCTTGTCGTCAGTGCGGGACCTCGCTCGCCGATGACGAGTTCGTCAACGCTGCATGTCCCTTTCTTCCCTGGCGGATCTGTGACCACCGGTGAGGAGGGAGAGAGAGAGGCCGTCTTTTTTAGATTTGGAGAGAGGGTGATAGTGTGAGAAGCAAGTGGGCAGCCCTTAGCAAGAAAGCGTTGAAGCTCTAGCCTATATATCTTTCTTGATACTAGTACTAGAGGTGGAGTAGTGGTAGAGTAGTTTATATTTTATCTGCATACAGTACCAGTTAGTCGTGCTTCAAAACTGAATGGCACGCCATTAAACAATTAAAGTCGAGAACTAATGCGGCACCTCGGGCCAGCGCGGCCAGATCGCATTTTGCACGAGAAATTACACACCATGTTTCATTGACATGTGGTCCCGTTCCAACCTGTTAGTGAGACGACGACAGATCTTTTGAACAATTTCCGAACGGACGTCTATGTAGGCCGGGGTGCCTCTCGTGTACCGTGGCAACCGTCCACCGCCTCTTCACCTTTCGCTCTTGATTTGGAACTGCTGTCGCATGCTCTTCCTCCTCCTCCATTTGCCTTCACCGTTCCTTCTGCCATTTATCGATCGTCTTCTCCATGATGGAGGGAACAGGCCGGAAACGACCCCGTTATTCTTGCCCTGATCTGAAAGATGACATGGTGGAGGAACTTATTGATCGGTGCGACGTCATCACCTCGGCTAGCATGGCAGGTTCATTCAAGACCATTCTCGACTCAACTAATAACAACATTACAAAGAACCCAAGGGTCCAGGAGTAGATTGATCTCCCCTATCTTCTTCGTCATGACCCTGATCACTGGCACGCGGATGACGGAAGCCTCGCCCGGTGCAAGTTTATGCCGCTTGATAATGATACGTGTGATGTTAAGATGCCATCGCTTGAGGGTAAGGCTTGGGACGGCCCAAATGGAGATTGGGTTGTTTATCTTGGGTACAACAACAAGTGGGAATGTCAGGGAAACGACACTTATGGGATCACTGGGATCCCTTCTATGGTTGGGGGGCGTGGGGTTGTGGAAAGAGCGGGTCTGATAGGAAGCACACGGATCGTTTACCCAAGTTCGGGCCGCGAAGATGCGTAATACCCTAGTCCTGCTTTGGTGGATGTATTTGAGTGTTCTTGAGCTAGCTACAGGGTGTAACTTGCCCAAAAGATCCCAATCCTTCTCCTGGTCGCCTCGGGCCTCCTTTTATAGACAAAAGGGGTTGCCGCAGAGGCACACGGGAGGTGGAAAGGTGTAGTGGATGAGTCTATCATCTGGCACCGTCGGACAAACGCATTAAATGCGCTGCCGACGTGCCCCTCTCGCTTTATCGGGGAAGGCAAGGAAGCACGTCCCAGCTGTCGCCGCCTCGCCTGGCTTCGGCACGCGTCCGAGCTCACGAGGCATCATAGTGCCATGTTGGCTGGCTGCTGGGCTGGCGTGGTGGTGGAGCCTTCACGAAGGTCTGCATGCCACCACGCAGGTGCTTGCTGGGTCGGCGTAGAAGTCGCTCGTCGCCACGCAGGTGCCTGCCTAGCTGGTTGAGCTAGCAGCTGCATGGGAACGGCGGTGTAGTCTTGGCAGGCGTGGGCCTGGCTGCGGCCCTGTAGATGCGTTCGGCAAGGGTCTTGCCGTGGCGTGGTGGTCGTCCCTGGCAAGGATCTTGCTGGGGGTCTTGTGGATTTCCTCGGCTAGGATCCCGCCGAGGGTCGTTGTCTTCTGGTCCCCATCTGATCTCGTATGTTTATGATCTTGACAAAGATCTGCATGCCACCACGGAGGTGCCTCCCGAGCCTTGGTTCCAACGTAGCCGTTGGCAGTGTTTGGAATCCTTGGGCTCAAGGGTGGCTCGCTCTGTTGGTGTTGGGCAAGGCTGCCCCGGCAAGGTTCTCGCCGGGGCCGCGGAGGCTGCCCTGGCAAGGGTTTTTCCGGGGGAGTCCACCTTGCCCCCTTGCTCTTTTGTGTTTCTGGTCTTGGCGTTTCCTTGGTTGTCTTGTGCTCCGGCTTCCCTCCTCTGCCCTGCTGAGTGTGGCCGCGGGCGCGGCTCTGACTGCCCGTGCACAAGTAAAGGGGTCAAAAGGAGAGCCCCTACTTTTGTACACCGACAGGAGCCCCCGGGCCTGGGCCACACATAAGCACGACGATTTGTTGGGCTAGGCCCAGAACGGTGCACGGGCAGGTGGGGCGGATTTTATCGTAGTAACTTTTCATCCGCTGTGCTTCCCCACGACCCGCGTTGGTCGCGCGACATGGAGGGTCGTGCGTGACGTGGGGGTCATGCGTGGGGCGGTTCCCGCACGCATGCGTCACATCATGGTAAAGAGGCGGCTCGCGCCTTCCCCATAAAAAGAGGGAGGCGTAGAGGCGCGGCTCATTTACTGAGTGGACTCGGCTCGTGGTCTTCAAGGCGTCCGTGCCCCACGATCACGGGGTGGGGAACGGTCGCCTCACCCGTCCCCCCGATTCTGCTTGCTCGCCACGTGTCCCCCATGCAGGTGGCAGGCGGTGGAGGCGGGAAACTGGGCCGTCGCTGATTGGGGCAGCGGGTCGGTCTCGATTCCCTGCGCCCCCCATGGCCGGATTGGTCGAGTGGGCGGCCGAGCCCCGACCCCGCCCCTTTATAAGAAGGGGGAGGGGGATGGCATCCCACATCCTTTCATCATCCGTCTCCATTCACTTCGGCTCCTTTCTTCCACCTGCCATGGCGAGAGGAGGCGCCGGCCCTTCAACGGTGGCGGCAAGGGTCGCTGCTCGACAGCGCGTCCCTCCTTGCCAAGAGCTCGTGGCGGCAGAGCCGGCCACAAGAGGAAGGGGGAGGGGCGAGGCTGAGGTCGCCGTGGCGCTCGAGGAAGAGGGGGACGGGGTGGCGCACCGGCCTTGCCTCTGCTAGCGATGCCTCCCCCGATGGAGGGCCACGTCGGGGATCAGCCCCATGAGTTCTTCATCAGGCTGAGCCGGCCACCGCGTCGTCGTCTCCGTCTCCCTACCCCATTTGCTCGGGAGATGGAGCTCGATCCACCCCAGACCCTCAGGTTGCACATGAGGGTCTGCGGGAATGGTGGCATGCGGGTCAACGTCGACTTCCTCGCTCCTCACGTCATGTACCTCCGTCGCGGATGGAAGACGTTCGCTCGTGTCCACAGCCTGACGGCGGGGCTCGTTCTCTACTTGAAGTTAATGCAGAACGGCCTGCTTTCCGTCAAGGTCTTTGGAGATCTTGGAACTCGCCTAAAGTGCTGCGGGAAGAGCTCCTCCGACGATGAAGATTCCTCCTCAAACGGGAGTGACGAGGAGAAAAGCGACAGCGACAACGAGGGCGCCGAGCAGCGGGACGCTGACCTCGTCTCCGACTGACCGCGTCATCCCTCCCTTGGCCACGCGCCCTGCCGAGGGCCTTCCTCGTCAAGCTCTCCATCGGCGCGTTCCCCGTCGCCTCCTTGGGCGGCTGGCGTAGGAGGGCCGGAGAAGGCAAAGAAGGCGGGTGGCGGCCGTCAAGTCGGAGTACGCGGGCACCGACGCGTTCGTCGCGTATTGTCGGCCCGCTGCCTCATCTTCCAGCTCCCCTCCCGGCACCGTGATGTTCTCTTGGTGCCTTCGGCTCCTTGTACCTCGCCTAGGTGCTCTTTTTGCCCTCCTGCTATCTTGTTCAACCTTCTGAGGAGAGGGACAAGAAAGGGACTACGGGCATCTTATCTCTTTTTAGTTTGTAAGCCTGCGGGCACTTGTTAGATTTAAAACTTGTAATCCCCTTGCTCATGTTTTTTATCCCGTATGAACTGTACCTGTATGGGACGTTTTTAATGAAAAAGGGTGCTTGTCAGGTTCTTTGTGCGTGAGCGAGCCCATGCCAAGGAATGAATCCTTGTTATTTTTAAGATAAACATTGTCGCCCGGCAACAGGCCTTGCCGTCCCCTAACTTCAGTCGACCATTCTCACGCCCTTGGCGGAGGCAGGGCGAAGTAGAGTTAGGCCCCTCGTTTATTTCCTCGCCACCGCGACTACGACCCGGTTCCGACCCAGGGACTTGGGTCTAGGAATAAAGGGGGAGCACGGTGGTCTAGGAGCAAAACGAGGTTTCATATGTCCCAACTTCATACGGAAATGCGTAATAGAGGAGAAAAGACTTATCTGAATCTGCAGCCCCCGGCAGCCCTGGCTTGCCGTGGTTGGATTCTTGTATCAGCAGCCCCCGGCAACCTTGGCTTGCTGAGGCCGGAGCGCCGGCTCATTCTCTTTCTTCCAAATAGCTCAGCAGAAACGCCCATGTACCCTGCGAAACAAAGAGGACGGAAAGGAATAGAGAAACGCACACTCGACCTCTATGCTGGGGGTTAGTCACCGCTAAGCAGTATCAACCCTAACCGAGGGAGAGACTCAATCTAGCATGCATGCTAAAACTTAGGGCGCCAGCGCTGCATTTATTTATGCTCAGGGTCTGCGCCTGGCTTTGTATAGAGGGTTACATGCCTTGCCGGCAAGGCTTGTACAAAAGATGGTTTGCCGGAGGGGCCGGCAACCGTGCCTTATGGGTAAAACTTGCGAAGATGTTCAATGTTCCAGGAGTTGCTCACTGGAATAGCATCTTCGGTCTCTAGGCGGATTGCGCCGGGCCTGGTGACTCGTATTACCCGATAAGGGCTTCCCACTTTGGCGTCAACTTGTTGGAATTCTTGGCCGATCGAATGCGCCGAAGAACAAGATCGCCTTCCTCAAAGCTTCGGGCATGAACCTTGCAGCTATGGTAGCGGCGCAAGGCTTGCTGGTAGCGCACTGCTCTCACAGCTGCCCGAAGACGATCTTCCTCGAGGAGCGTTGCATCATCTTGCCGCAACTGCTCATGCTCAAGCTCATCGTAAGCGAGCACTCGAGGTGACCCGTATATGAGTTCCATGGGGAGAACTGCTTCTGCCCCGTATACCAGGGCAAAGGGTGTCTGGCCGGTGGCTCGATTTGGTGTCGTTCTCATTGACCAAAGAACCGCCGGCAACTCATCAATCCAGCGCCTTCCGCTCTGGTGCAGCTTGTGAAAAGTCTTGGTCCTCAGGCCTCGCAGTACTTCAGCATTTGCCCTCTCTGCCTGGCCGTTGCTCCATGGGTGTGCCACGGAAGTGAAACAGACCTTGCTGCCGAGGTCCTGGATGTATTGCATGAAGGTGTGGCTTGTGAACTGCCTGCCGTTGTCGGTGATGACTCTGTTTGGCACACCAAAACGGCAGACTAGCCCCTTGAAGAACTTGATGGCTTACTGAGCTGTCACCTTCCTCACTGCTTCCACTTCCGGCAACTTTGTGAACTTGTCGATCGCAACGTACAAGTACTCAAAGCCCCCGACAGCGCGGGGGAAAGGGCCCAGTATGTCGAGCCCCTAGACCAAAAGTGGCCAGGAGAGAGGAATTTTTGAAGGGCTTGAGCTGGTTGATGAAGCTTCTTCAAATGGAACTGGCACACTTCACACTTTTACTAGTGTTGTTGCATCCTGGAGGGCAGTGGGCCAAAAGAAACCTTGCCAGAACGCCTTGCCAGCAAGGGCCCTCGACCCTATGTGGGAGCCACATATGCCTCCGTGTATCTCCGCCAACAACTCCAGTCCTTCTTCCCGGGGGATGCTCTTCAATTTCACACCATTTGTCTTTTCCTGTACAGGACGTCATCGACGAACTGATACATAGCAGACCGACGGGCTACTTTCTCCGCTTCTTCCTGCTCCTCAGGAAGCTCCCCTATTTGGAGGAATCGGACGGTATGTTGTGCCCATGCCGGAGCCTGAGGCTCGACGACAAGGACTAAAGGCATTTCTTCTGCCATGGGAACGGCCGTCTCTACGGCCAGGGCTTGACGCCCTACCGGAGTCAGCTGCCCCTCGGCAGGCTCAGTACCCACGGCAACATCCTTGTCGGCGGCCCCAGGGGGCTCGGCGGGAAAGTACTTGCCGGGGCCTGATTTCCTTCGCTTGTACTGCTTCGTTGATGGTTCAACGGATGGTTGAGTTAACCGAAGCACAAAAGTACCTGGTTCCACAGGTAGCTTGAATGCAGCGCGCTTCGACAGGTAATCGGCGATGTCGTTCTCCACTCGGGGAACGTGCTCCGCTTGTATACCGTCAAAGCGCTCTTCCAGCTTCCTCACCTCATCCACGTAGGCTTCCATCAACGGGCTTTGATAATCTTTGTTGACTTGCCTGATGACAAGGTGTGAATCACCCCTGACGATGAGCTTCTTAATCCCGAGGTCTACCGCGATCCTGAGACCGGCAAGCAACCCCTCGTATTCAGCAGTGTTGTTTGTGGACATCTCCCTGGGAAAGTGCATCTGGATCACATACTTGAGGTGCTCTCCGGTGGGCATGACAAGCAGCACACCAGCACCGGCGCCTTGCAGCGAGAAAGCCCCATCAAAGTACATGATCCAGTTGCGACTGGCTTCCTTGCCGGGGAGAGTGGTCTCATGGATCTCTTCGTCGGGTGTTGAGGTCCATTCCGCAATGAACTCCGCCAAGACTCTGCTCTGGATTGTCAAAGTACTTTCAAACTTCAAACCAAAGCTCGACAGCTCCAGAGCCCACTCCACAATCCTCCCGGTTGCGTCTGGGTTATGCAGTATCCATTGCAACGGGAGGAGGGTGACAACAGTGATCTCATGTGCTTGGAAGTAATGACGCAGCTTCCTCGAGGCCATAAGGACGCCGAAGAGCAATTTCTGCACACCGGAGTACCTTCACCTAGCCCCCTGCAAGAGGGAGCTGACAAAGTAAACCGGGTGCTGCATCATCTTCTTCCTCTGCACCACTTCATTTGGTCGTGTGGGCCCTGTCCCGATGGCGTCAGACTCTACCGGGGGCCTTGCCTTGCCGGCGCCAGGCCCTGCCGGGGGAATCTCTGGCTTGCCATCCGCCAGTCCCGCCATCGCCACTGCCTCTTCGTCGACCTCCCTCTGTGCCACTAGCGCGGCGCTGACCACTTGATTCATCGCCGCCAGATACAGTAGCAACGGCTCTTGTGGTTTAGGCGCAACTAGTATCGGTGTAGAGGAGAGGTATTTCTTCAGATCCTGCAGCGCTGCCTCGGCCTCTGGGGTCCACTCCATTGGGCCCGCCTTTTTCAAGATTTTGAAAAAGGGAAGGGCACGCTCAGCAGACTTGAAGATGAATCTGCTCATGGCGGCAACGCAGCCAGTGAGCCGACGCACATCCTTGATCCGCTTGGGCGCCTCGATCTGCTCAATAGCCTTGATCTTGTCTGGATTTGCCTCGATCCCACGCTGTGACATGAAGAACCCGAGAAGTTTGCCGGACGGAACGCCAAAGACACACTTCTCAGGGTTCAACTTGAGGTTGATCTTGCGCGGATTTGCAAACGCCTCCTCTAAATCTTGTACAAGAGTCGCCTTGTCCTTGGTTTTGACCACTATGTCATCCATATAAGCTTCCATATTTCTATGTAGCTGGGGCTCAAAACCAATTTGGACCGCCCTTGCGAACGCTGAGCCAGCACTCTTCAACCCGAAAGGCATCCATAAAAAGCAATACGTACCACATGGGGTGATGAATGCTGTCTTCTCTTCATCTTCTCTTGTCATGAAGATCTGGTGGTAGCCCGAGTAGGCGTCGAGGAATGATAACAGATCACACCCGGCCGTGGAGTCAACAATCTGGTCAATGTGCGGCAACGGGAAGGGGTCCTTAGGACAAGCCTTATTGATATATGTGTAGTCAATACACAACCTCCACTTCCCGTTTGCCTTGCGCACCACCACCGGATTGGCAACCACGTCAGATGGAGCACTCCTCTAACCAAGCCTGCCGCTTCCAACTTCCTGATCTCCTCTGTGATGAACTCCTGCCGTTCCAAAGCTTGCTTCCTGACCTCCTGCTTGACGGGTCGCGCATGGGGGCAGACAGCAAGATGGTGCTCAATTACTTCCCTGGGAACGCCGGGGATGTCGGATGCTTGCCATGCAAACACATCGACATTCGCCCGCAGGAAAGGGACGAGCGCGCTTTCCTATATGCTGTCGAGGGTGGAGCTTATGGTGAAAGCCCCTCCAGTGCCATCCTCCCTGACGGACACCTTCTTGGTCACTGGTGGTGCGGCTCTGGATTTCTTGCTCTTGCCGGTGGAGCTCTCTGGCACGTCCTCGACGGGAGCACAACACTCCGAAGAGGTGCGCTTGCTGGAGTGGGTGCGAGAGGTCTTGCCGGTCTTCTTTCCTCCTAGGGCTTCAGCGGCAGGAGCAAGTGCCTTGGCGGCAGTTGCCGCAACTGCTTCCCGGTAGAGTTGTTCAGCGCAGATTAGCATGTCCTTCTCGTCGGAGGGGACAGTGATGATGGTCATCGGCCCAGGCATCTTCAGCGTGTTGTAGGCGTAGTGCGACGCCGCCATGAACTTGGTTAGTGTCGGGCGGGTGAGGATTCCGTTGTAGGGCAGGGGGATCTCGGCTACATCAAAGACAATCCTCTCTGTCCTGTAGTTCAACTCACCTCCAAATGTCACAGGCAGCGTGACCTTACCCTTCGGCTGACTCCTTCCCGGATTGACCCCTTGAAACGTGCCCGTTTCTTCAAGGTCTCCATCAGGAATTTGCAGTCTCTTGATCACAACGGGTGAGATCAAGTTCAGACCGGCCCCGCCGTCAACCAGCATCTTGTTCACCTTGAGGTTGCATGTCGTTGGTGAAACCAACAACGGCAAACACCCGACCACAGTTGTGCGATCAGGGTGGTCCTCGACGTCGAAGATGATAGGCGTGCTGGACCACTTCAGCGGCTTCTGAGCATCGAATGCTGGCTCCGCTGCTGTGATCTCACGCGCCCACTGCTTGAGCTGGCGATGAGAAGTATGCACCGAGGCACCACCATCGACGCACATGGCCTCTGTAGCCTTCTGGAACTCATGCTCGCCGGACTCGTCGTCCTCGTCATGATCGTCGTCTTCCTCCTTCTTGTCGCGGCCCTGAGCGGGCCTCTCTTGCTGGTTATCCTTGCCGCGGCGACCTCCTTGGCCGCCATGCTTCTTGCCGGATCCCTTGGCACCATCCTGACCCTTCTCCTTGTCCCGCCTCTCATAATCGGCTTTTTGCTTTTCAGCAAGCAGCTCAACTTCTTGGCAGTTCTGGAGGTTGTGGCCCTTGGTGCGGTGGATCTTGCAATACTGCTTGTCAGAGCCCCCTGGCTTGTCGGCAACCGCCAAGGCCCGGCAAGCGGCGCACCCGGCAATCTCCTTGCCGGGGTCGTCTGCCTTGGCCTTCTTGGCGGCGCCGGTGTCGTCGGATCCCTCGACGGCAAGCACGGCCTTGCCCTTATGCTTCCTGTTGTGGCGCCGGCCCTTTTTCGTCGGGGCAGCGGTGTCTTCATCCGTAGAGTCGGTTTCCGCACCGGCGTCCTCGCCGGGGTACTTCCTTCCTTCTTCAGCTCGGGCGCATTTATCGGCCAGAACATAAAGTTTGGCCACATCTTTAACCTTGTTCATCACTAGATCTTCACGCATCTTGCGGTTGCATACATTCTGATGGAAAGCTCTGATCACGGCGGCGGGATGAACATCTGGGATGCTGTATTGCACCCGGCTGAACCTCTATATGTACTTGCGCAGGTTTTCACCTTCCTTCTGGGGAATGATATAAAAATCACTCGCCTGGCCATGGGCTTGGTGGCCTCCAGTGAAGGCACCAACGAACTCATGACACAGATCCGACCAAGAAGAAATGGAATCCGCCGGCAAGTGCATCAACCAAGACATGACATTGGGCTTCAGGGCCAACGGGAAGTAATTTGCAAGCACCTTGTCGTCACGAGCTCCAGCGGCTAGCATCACGATGTTGTAGATGCTGAGGTCCTCTGACGGATGGGTCTTGCCATTGTAATTCTCGCCGACATCGGGCTTGAACATGCGGTGGGACGGCCACCGGAACTGCCGCAGCTCACGGGTAAAGGCTGGGCCACCCACCTCGTAAGGTAGGCCGCCGGAGCCTCCCGGTGCTGGGTGGTCCATAGCGGGCCCCGCCCACTTATCTCACTCGTGGCGTGTATCGCGCCGGCGCTCGATGGTGGTTCGAGCGTCTTCATGGGCTCGCTCCCGAAGAACTTGGCGCTGGTCGCGGTGGGTCTGTGGGTCGGACGACACTATGGAAATGTTATCACAAGCGTCATCACGACGGATCGACACCCACGATGGCTGGCGTGGAGGAGGAGAGTGCACCGTGGCCGCAGCACCCCCGGCCCCTCCACCGCTGGCGTGCGGTGGTTCGACGGAGTGTCGGCCCAAGGGCCCCGCTGGCCGTGGCTCGTCTTTGTTGGCGACGCCGACGAGGCTCCGGATGGTGGCCCTCCACTCGTCGAGCTTTTCCGCGGCGGGAGGGAAGTCGAGGAGCAGCTGCGCGCGCGCCAAAGCTTCTGCTGGCGTGGGTGGTGGCGAAAGCTGCGTGGACCGTGACGCGCTCCGACTTCTAACCATGTTAGAAGGAGCTCTATCACGGCCTTGCGGCTGCGTGCCATTTTCGCCAGTGCTTCGGCGGGCATGCTGGCCTCCTCCGTCCCGCGAATGATGCACATGACTCTTTCCACGGCGGCGTCCGGGGTCACCAGCGTGGTGATGCTGCTCGTTGCGCACACCCTGGGAAGAGCGCGTTGTGGGCGTCGGCGTAGGCGTCTTGGAGGTTGCTGCGCCGCCCGTAGGTGGCACGGCGCCACCCCTTGAGGGGCCCACGCCGCCTGCGGGGGGTCCAACTTCGTCGTTGGGTTCGGTGACGTGCGGCCCGTCGTCTTGCGCATAGCGATGCCGCTCACCAGGCTCCGACTGCTAGAGCGATGTTGATGGTCGCGGGCCGCGCCCCGGGTTCTGTCCGCGACCAGCCCGCTGCTTGCCCACACCGGCGTGGGCTGTCCGGCTCCGGATGAGTCGATCATGGTGATCGTCTTCTTCTTGGGAGCCATGGCGATGAAGAACTGCTAGGCTAACCGCTAGACCGGATTTTCACAACTGCGCCCCCCTACCTGGCGCGCCAAAGATGTTGGGGAAACGACACCTATGGGATCACTGGGATCCCTTCTACGGTTGGCGGGCGCGGGGTTGTGCAAAGAGCGGGTCTGACAGGAAGCACATGGATCGTTTACCCAGGTTTGGGCCGCGAAGATGCGTAATACCCTAGTCCTGCTTGGGTGGATGTATTTGAGTGTTCTTGTGTTCTTGAGCTAGCTACGGTGATGAGGACATCAATACCATTGTTACACCTACAGCCCCTACTGCTACATATACTGGACTAATTACTAGAGCTCGCGCACGCCAATTAAATTATCAGGTACTTTAGTTTCTTGGTAATGATTCTAATATTCATGAGAATATGGTGCTTCCTAAATTGGATAAATTTGTTTTGCTTACAAATGAAGGGCCTGGCATGGAGAAGAGGGATGAACACTGGAGCAAGACCAAGCCTGGAGATGATGGCATGCGCAAGGGGACAAGAACGGAGTTACAAGTGATGATTTCAGGACTTTGAAGCCACCATAAGGAGTGCATGAAGCCTTGGACGAAATATACAAGATGCCACTTCATAAATTTCGTCCAGAGGCTATTCTAGGTGCTGCGTCACCTTATTATTGGGCCAGGCCCATGTAATTTCGAAATACTTAAGTATAGGCTGTTTTTAGAGTCTGTATGTGTGGGGAAACAAGAGTTAGGGTTGGTTTCGGACCCCTCCCTCAAGGGCCACGAAATTCCCCGCCCTTCCTCCATATATACAGCCCTTAGGGCGTCGTTTAGACTTTGGGGTTCTATTTAGATAAAAAGTTCGCCATAGTTGCAACTTCGCGTACTTCCTTTGTGTTCAACGACCAGACCAAGGCGTCAGAGAACCCCACCTTCATTAATAAAGCTTTCCTCTTATATTCGCAATATCCAGATTGCAATCTTAGTTTCTTGCTTGTTCTTCGTTTTCTCGCAGGAAACAGGCCCTCGTGGTCAGGTTGATCATGCTCCGGCGAGGTCAATAACCCTCGGAAGTTGGTTTAGTGATTGCTAAGGCGCGACGTCTCGCACATTCGTAGACGGATCGTCAAGGTCGACTCCCACAGAAAACGATAGCTACCATCTCATCGAAACATCGGGACACCTTTGCCTCTATCATACGGGGTGTAACTTGCCCAAAAGATCCCAATCCTTCTCCTGGTCGCCTCGGGCCTCCTTTTATAGACAAAAGGGGTTGCCGCAGTGGCACACGGGAGGTGGAAAGGTGTATAGTGGATGAGTCTATCCTCTGGCACCGTCGGACAAACGCATTAAATGCGCTGCCGACGTGCCCCTCTCGCTTTATCGGGGAAGGCAAGGAAGCACGTCCCAGCTGTCACCGCCTCGCCTGGCTTCGGCACGCGTCCGAGCTGACGAGGCATCATAGCGCCATGTTGGCTGGCTGCTGGGCTGGCGCGGTGGTGGATCCTTCATGAAGGTCTTTATGCCACCACGCAGGTGCTTGCTGGGTCGGCGTAGAAGTCACCCGTCGCCACGCAGGTGCCTACCCAGCTGGTTGAGCTAGCAGCTACATGGAAACGGCGGTGTAGTCTTGGCAGGCGCAGGCCTGGCTGCGGCCCTGTTGATGCCTTCGGCAAGGGTCTTGCTGGGGCCCCGGCAAGGGTCTTGTCGTGGCGTCGTGGTCGTCCCTGGCAAGGATCTTGCGGGGGGTCTTGTGGATTTCCTCGACTAGGATCCCACCAAGGGTCGTCGTCTTCTGGTCCTCATCTGATCTCGTACGTTTATGATCTTGACAAAGATCTGCATGCCACCACGGAGGTGCCTCCCGAGCCTTGGTTCGAACGTAGCCGTTGGCAGTGTTTGGAATCCTTGGGCTCAAGGGTGGCTCGATCTGTTGGTGTTGGGCAAGGCTGCCCCGGCAAGGTTCTCGTCGGGGCCGCGGAGGCTGCCCCGGCAAGGGTCTTGCCGGGGGAGTCCACCTTGCCCCCTTGCTCTTTTGTGTTTCTGGACTTTGCGTTGCCTTGGTTGTCTTGTGCTCCAGCTTGCCTCCTCTGCCCTGCTGAGTGTGGCCGCGGGCCCGGCTCTGACTGCCCGTGCACAAGTAAAGGGGTCAAAAGGAGATCCCCTACTTTTGTACACCGACAGGGAACTTGTGAATGTGTACACTCATCACCGGGTTCCACTTCCAAAAATCTCAGACTGCCCAGAGGTTGAGCACACCGGTATCCTACGTACGTTCAACTACGATCATGGTGACTGTCATCTACAGAAGATAGCAATTTGTCGAGTCCCCAACCTCTCTTGGGGTTATAGGAAAGCTTGTGGTGTCCCTATCTTCGACAAGCTTGTTGTCGTCCTTCATACTTCGACTCGATGGATATTGCTCAAAAATCAGTTTCTATGCACGGATGTGTACTATGATGCAATTCAATACGAGGGTCTTGTGTTTGCTGCCACCACTCGTGGCACTGTTTTTGCATGGAATCCTGATACTTTCGGTACGTTTGTCTTCCATCGTAAATATAGTTTTTTCATCCACATGCATGCGGGTTAGCAAGTTTCCCTTTACTAATTAACCTTCCTGTGTTTCCAAGGTCATGTGAACATTCCACCACCTATACTTGAAAAAATTTATAACCAAGGGGGAGATGACGCTGGTGATGATCACGAGCATGCGGACGAGCAGGACCTATATAATCAGTGGTGCCTGGCAACTTATTCCGATGGATCACGTCTTCTTGTCTGTATACAGGGCACTGCTGATGTTACTAAGGAAGCAGGTGTTGTCTCGCATGGTCGCACTCTCCGGACCTATTCCAACATCCGTTGTAAGGTATTCAGGATGGTACTAGTGTGCTACCGCCAACACCTTCTCCCTGGTTCAGTCTTGATAGTCTTGGAGGAAACTCGCTCTTCCTTGGACAAAGCTATCCAATGATGGTGAAAGGTGATCCAGCTGCTGTTGACACAACGTTACTACCATTTATGAGAAGCAACTGTATCTATACCTCGGACATTGCTATGGTTCCCTACCATGGCTATCACAATAGGCATCCTGATATAGGCCGCTTCAGCCAGGATGATCAGTCCTGCATTGGTCTTGAGATTGACAATAGCTGGCCCTTCCCAGAGAATCACTTCTGGTTCAAAGCAAGCATTTCCAACGTTGAGGATTGGTTGAGCTGAAGTTCATTTCATTGCTTGTTATTTGTTGTGTGATGAAAACTTTAGTATTTATAATGTATCCTCGTTGTCATTGTGGGTTGATGACCTGTTGTATGTAATGCTAAATGATATGCCTATGATAAACTTACTAAATTTATGAATGTCTTTCGAGTCGCTTCTTAGAGTGGGTGTTGCGACAACGCAAAAATATATTTTCCGAATACATAATTGTACATGCATTGCAACAGGTTATTGGATGAGTCCAATCAACAATAGTACTACTATTTGTACTAGCTTCACATGCTTCACGCGTCGGGCTGGTGTTTTTACTGTAACTGCGAATCCCATCATCCTAGGTCCTCGGATGAGTCCAATCAACTGTAGAAATTGCATTCTGATGTTTGGGTTCAAACTTTCAAAACTGCTGCACTATCTCTACATCTACGTATACGTAATACAACAAGTTTTAAACTTGAGACCAGCCATCCACCCTCAGAAACAGCACTTTTTAACCTAGCACAGACTCCAGGAAATTTGGCCATAGTGTGAGGTGGGCCATATGTTAATGTGTTCGTTGTACATAACCAGCACCTCGAATGCTTGATATATAGTAGGGTGGCATGGGCCATTCACGTCCAGGAGTACGGCACACGCCACCAGCACGACTTCCATCTGACACCATATTTCTTGGAGTCCGTGCTACAGCTATCTCTCCAACCTCCTCATTTCTCTAACTCAGCCATCGCGTGACGAGCGAGGTGGGGGTTTGCCGATAGTCAGATTCCTCAATAGCGGTCCCACTTGTAAGGCCAACTCCAGTGCACGACCCCAAACGGACGTCCATTTTGCTCGGATTCAGTCCGTTTGGGTAGGGCAATGGGGTCGTGTCCGGGCCATTTCTCGGATGCGGTGGCCGTGAGCCCAATGCGTGGACGCATCCCGGCCGCGTCCATTTTTCTTTCCAAACACATATTTTTTTCATCATTGATTTTTGGTACATGGTAATACATCACCAAATTTTGACTAGAAAAGCAGGACCAAAGAAAACAAGAACCACAAGAATACATTTTATAAGATATTCAACTTCCATAACTGCTCCTGTAAGTTGGATTAGTGCCTTCTCGATGCATTCATTGTTGATCTACGGAGGCTCGATCTGGCGTGCTTCTTTCTTCTTCGAGTGTAAAGAAGTAGACGTTGCTTCCTCGCATCTAGTCTCATGTCTAGCCTCTATTCTATCAAAAAGTGCACTAGTCTCATCTCTAGCCTCTATGCTAGCTAAAAGTGCATGAACATCTACTAAACTGCGCTCTATCAATATATTGATGTACTCTTCTTCCCAATACCAAAACTTGCATTCATTCTACACAATAAAATTTTAAGTTAGCATAACCAGTCAAATCCGAGAGCACAACCAAAGCTAAAGTAGCACATACCCCATCGATTGAGCACTTGATGAACACCCATCTGAGATGTTCTGGAATTGTAGACATGCGGCGCAAGACCTTCTTTGGGCAGTCGTCGCACGTAATGAGTGGAAACGGTGTGCCGACGAGCTTTTGGGCCAGCACTGAGCCCGGTCGACCGCCATTCATGTATCTGCCGGTGGACCACCGATGGTGTAGATCCGAGCGGCTAGAGGAGGAGTCAGTACCTGCATACGGCCTTGCGACCTTGCCGGGGCCTTCGAGCCTGGTGCCCGGCTAGTCCATGGTGCGGCGCGGCCTCCCACAGCCGAGCGAGCACAAGCCCAACCGGATCCGCTCCAAATCTGGCCGCCGGGTGTGCAAAACAGGTAGCCATGGTTGGGTAGCTCGGGGGTGTCGAGGGAAAGGGGGCTAGGCGAGCGCGCGTCCGAGCTGCACGCGCTAGAGTTGGCCTAAGTGAAGATGCAAGACAACACGCGTTTCCCTAGCGGCGTGGCGGACCAACCGTGTGGGGGTGCGAAGTGGCTTTGCTCGTCAGTGTGTGACCTCTCAGGCAACCGTCCGCTCCCCACTAGCCTCTTCTTGTACCGTGGCAACCATCCACCGCCTCTTTGCCTTTCCCTGTCGATTTGGAACTGCTGTCGCACACTCTCCCTCCCTCCTCCATTTGCCTTCACCCTTCCTTCTGCCATTTTTCGATCGTCTTCTCCATGGAGGGAACAGGTCGGAAACGCCCCCGTTATTCTTGCCCCGATCTGAAAGATGACATGGTGGAGGAACTCATTGATTAGTGCGACGTCATCACCTCGGCTAGCATGGCAGGTTCGTTCAAGATCATTCTCGACTCAACTAATAACATCATTACAAAGAACCAAAGGGTCCAGGAGCGGTTTGATCTCCCCTATCTTCTTCGCCATGACCCTGCTCGCTGGCATGCGGACGACAGAAGCCTCGCCTTGTACAAGTTGATGCCGCTTGATAATGATACATGTGATGTTAAGATGCTATCGCTTAAGGATAAGGCCTGGGCTGGCGCAAATGGATATTGGGTTGTTTATGTTGGGCACAACTGCGAGTGGGAACTTGTGAACGTGTGCACTCGTCACCGAGTTCCACTTCCAAAAATCTCAGAGTGCCCAGAGGTTGAGCACACAGATGGTGTACGTTCGTTCAAGTACGATCGTGGTGACTGTCGTCTACAGAAGATAGCAATTTGTCGAGTTCCCAACCGCTCTTGGGGTTATAGGAATGCTTGTGTTGTCGCTATCTTCGACAAGCTTATTGCCGTCCTTCATACTTCGACTCGATGGATATTGCTCAAAAATCAGTTTCTATACACGGATGTATATTGTGATGCAATTCAATACGAGGGTCTTGTGTTTGCTACCACCACTTGTGGCACTGTTTTTGCATGGAATCCTGATGCTTTCGGTACGTTTGTCTTCCACCGTAATTATAATTGTTTCATCCACATGCACGCGGGTTAGCAAGTTTCCCTTTACTAATTAACCTTCTTGTGTTTCCAAGGTCCTGTGAACATTCCACCTATACTTGAAAAAATTATAACCAAGGGGGGGAGGACGATGGTGATGATCACGAGCATGAGGACGAGCAGGACCTATATACTTAGTGGCGCCTGGCAACTTATTCCGATCCATACCTCTTCTTGTCTGTATACAAGGCATTGCTGATGTTACTAAGGAAGCATGTGTTGTCTCTCATGGTCGCACTCTCCGGACCTATTCCAACATCCGTTGCAAGGTATTCGGGATGGATACTAGTGTGCTAGCGCTAGCACCTTCTCCCTGGTTCAATATTGATAGTCTTGGAGAAAACTCGCTCTTCCTTGGACTAAACTATCCACTGATGGTGAAAGGCGATCCAGTTGCTATTGGCACAACATTACAACCATTTATGAGAAGCAAGTGTATCTATACCTCGGACATTGCTATAGTTCCCTACCGTGGCTATCACATTATGCGTCCTGATATAGGCCACTTCAGCATGGATGATGAGTCCTGTGTTGGTCTCGAGATTGACAATAACTTGCCCTTCCTAGAGGCTTACCTATGGTTCAAAGCAAGCGTTTCCAACCCCAAGGATTGGTTGAGCTAAAGTTCATTTCATTGCTTGTTATTTGTTGTGTGATGAAAATTTTAGTATTTACTAGAATGTTTTGTTGGAACTAATCTATAATCCAACATGTATCCTTGTTGTCGTTGTGTGTTGATGACTTGTTGTATGTAATGAATGGTACATTTGCATATGCATGTCACAAACTAAATTTTGAATGGTTTTCGACTTACTTCTTGGAGTGTGAGTACCGTAGTAGTATAGCCAACATCCGGTTATATGAAGTTGCCACAGCACATAGAGCCAACCTAATATTGGAGTATGCTAGCACAATAGTTAGTTCTAGTTAGATCAACTAGAGCTAGGTGTTGCGCGGAGGCAGAGGATGGTGATAGCGTGACTGCGTGAGGTGGGCTTGTCCGTAGTATGATGTAGGCACATGGCTTGCCGTGTTTCCTACTCCTCCAGTCTGAATGTGGAGAAGATTTGGTCCACTTCTTTCTCCTTTTGCCGACACGTGGGACATCCAGCATCCAGGTCGTGTCCTGCAAGAAAATGGAGTGCTAGTTGAAGCCACGTGATGTGCATCTTGGATTAAACTGTAAATAGAATCTTACTCTTAAGTAACTCCAAAAGCGGCCACCGAATATCATTATTGGATTTGTTTTTCATCACCAGCACGTCTAGGTGAAAGATGTGCAAGCTCGGTGGGTCCTCTTGCGTTTTCACTGACATGTGGGACCGCATGTGAGCAAACAGACAATGGGCTCCGCACGTTTGCTGGCTGGCTGAGAAGAGAGAGAGAGAGAAGGGCTGAGCACGGACTCCAGGAAATTTTGCGACAATGTGAGTAGTACTAGCTAGTGGTGTACCGTACTCCTGGAGAGATAATGTATTCTCTCTATGTAACGAGCACCTCGATATAGTGGGGTGGCATGGGACGTAACTAGCATTCACATCTGGTAGTATGGCACATGCCACCCACACGAGTCCCATTTTGATGCGGAGCATCCGACGATCATCCCCATGTAAACTCTAGCCTACGCCATTGGACCTAAGGTGAACTCGCTCCTTTCCGAATCTTCCCTTTCCGCATGCAAGACATGGATGCTACTTCAAGCACGGACCTTGTTCATACTCAGGTACACCCGAGGAGACCATGGAGAACCCAAGGACCAAGGCCAAGCGTGCGTGGAAGCAAAGGAAGGAGAAGGAAGAAGAGACAGCTGCTACAGGCCCCGAACATCCGGCCCGACCCCCGGAAATCCGGCGCCCATCACAGAATGCACTCGAAACTGAACCCCGTCAGCCCAGACATCCGGCCAGAGGCCCAGACATCCGGCTCTTCCCGAGCCGCCAGATATCCGGCCCCCAGCCCAGACATCCGTACCCCGCCTATCCAGAGAGCTCCGAGACCGGCCACTCCAGCCCGGACATCCGGCACCTCGCGAAGGCCCGGACATCCGGCCCGACGCCCGGACATCCGGCCCCTCCCTGCATGCGTGCAGCGCATCTGGGCCGAGGCCCATGTACCCCTGCGTCCCTTAGACTATACATACTTCCCCACCTCCTCCTAGTTAGGGTTAGCAAAGGATTAGCTCATAGTTGAGATAGAGCTTTGCTCATCCATTACGGATCTCCTCCTCGAGAGAGACTGCGGCCCCTCTTCGGAGAAGATCACCTTGGATTCAAGACCCCCTCTTGGGTGGCCCCCATCAAGACCTCCTCACGCAGAAGAACCGGGTACCTTTGTATCTTCCATTGTTGACTTTGGATCTTGTATCTCACCTTTGTGTTCATCGATCTAGCGCACGTGTGATCTATTCTTGTTGGTTGAGTGATTTCTCTCGTGTTCCCCTCGTGTTTCCCCTCGCGTTCATCACGTTCTTCGTAGGGATCCGCTCCTTTCGTGAAAGATCGGCCATCTAGGGTTCCACCCTACATCATCTTGGTATCATGAGCCACGTTGATCACAATTTCGGAGCCTCCCCGTTATGTTTTCTAGCCTAGTTTTGTTGATTTTGTCCCAAATTCGAAAATTCCCCACCAAAAATAGCCCCCAATTTTTTTTGTGATTTGTTGGTTTGATGAAGTTTTGTTGGATTTGATCCATGGATTTTCTTTGTTACTAGTGGATCTAGCTTTCCCCAAATTTTCCCCACTTTCCATCCACAAAATCTCTGCAATTTTGCTCCCGAAATCATCAATTTCCGCCCCCAAAATCGAGTTCCTCGAGTTCATCCTCGGATTTGGAGCCCGGACATCCGGCCCGTAGCCCCGGACATCCGGCCCGTGCCCCGGACATCCGGCTCCTGGAGCGCATTTTCGCGCGCTGTTCTGGACATCAGGTCCCGAAAATCCGGCCCGAGCCCCGGATGTCCGGCCCCTGGGCATTCAGCCTGTCCTGTTTCACCGTTTTGTGCATAACTAATTCATCTGGAGTCCGTTTTTGACGTTCTTTACCTCGTTTGGAAGCTATTGACATCCCCCATCCCAAAAAAATACTACCATCACCATTTGACTCCATCAAATTTTTGAAACTTTGTCATCTTTGCCTAGGGCTTCCACAATAACTTCTGCATTGCCACCACTGACTTCCGCAACCTAACCAATTTTGTTCCCCTTAGCATTTGTGGTTGTTTGAGTTGTGATTCGAGTCTCCTAAGGTGTTTCGGCTACTTAGGGACGGTTGCTTCTTCATCAACCACCACCATAACTTCCGCATAGGCTTACCCACAATACACTTCCGCCAACCCAACTTAACCCAATTTTGTTTGTGTTGTGAGTTGTGTCTCCTAAGGTGTTTCGGCTATTTAGGGACCGTGCTTCCAACTCCCACACCGTGTATAGTTCACCACCTTACCCTTCACTTCCGCATTGCGTCTCAAAACCCATCATTGCATTCCCGCAATCCCATGGAGCTTCCGCAAAACCACCACCGCTTTCCGCTACCACCATTTTGACATTTGACATTTGAGATTTTGAGTTCGCGGTTTTTCCGTTTCCTAAGGTGTTTCGGCTACTTAGGGACGAGCCTCCATCATCTTGGTATCTACATCAAGAACACCGCCACTCATCATCACCTCGGACGGTAACATCCATATCATCTTGGTATCGTGGTATCCCTCCATTGTATATCCCCTTGCAATTGCATTGATAACCCCTAGCCTATTTTGCGTTACTTGCCTATCGAGACTAGCCATTTGAGTATTGCCGGCAACATTACTTGTGCACATTAGTGATCATAGCTCCCATTGCATACATACCATATCATATTGGTATCATCATACATACCATATCATATTGGTATCATCATACATACCATATCATATTGGTATCATCATATCATATCTTGTGTCACAAGATTGTTCCCGCATATACACAATTGCTATCTTGGTTTGTGCATTTTGCAAAGTGGCCATACATAAAAAAAAACAATAAGCTTTTAAGCAAAATAGAAAGAGCAAAGAAGCTTGTAAGCAAGTGCCATAGCATCATACCACATTGCATATAAGATCATCTTGGATCATCTTGAAAGAAACACCGGGAACCATACATACATAGCATACTTGGGATAGAAGTTTATCCATTTTGCATATCATAGGTTGTGCACAAGTGTCGTATCCGCCTATTGAGCAATCGTGCTAGCGTCTCTCTTGAGTTGTGCAAAACGAGCGTTTTCCGTGGACTCCACATTTTGTGCTCATTCCTTGGTTGCACGACCCCATTTATCTATCCGTGTGTGCGTTTCCGTGTGCCATTCTTTGCTATTGGTCTACTTGTTTCACTTGTGAATTTGTGAATCTCTTTCAACATTATTGACTCTTGCTAACAATTTGCATCAAATTTTTGTGCCACTATCCTCACCGAGCTCCACCATAAGCCTTACTTGTGTAGGTGTGAGAAACCGACAAGAATTGGTACCAATTGTGCTATTTCCTTGTTACACATTGAGTGATCATTGATCCATCTTCAACATCTGTCAAGGTACATTTGGTATAGTTATTCTCTTTCTCCCACTCATATTTGATCGAGTCTTGTGATGGATAGGCAAGGCATTTCATCTCCGGTCTTTGACAACAACGACGGCGCGAACAACTACATCACCAAAATGTCCATCTTCGATCTACAACGGCAAATGCAAGGCGCACAATCTACCTTGCGAGAGCGCCTCGACAACCTCGCCATCGACATACACCACTCCGAGGCAAGGAAAAGGTACTACATCGACACCAAGTTGGGCAAGCTAAAGGATCAACTACGAGACATGGTGGCCGACTACAAGTCTTCTTCGCCTTCATCATCCTCAAGGCGGCGGCGAGCAAGTCGATCATCTTCGGAGCGCCCATGCGATACAAGCGCAAGTCGTCCACGTCCACATCTACATGGCGATCACCATCACGTTCGTGATCCACATCGTCATGAAGGGCAAGTCACCTCCAAGCATCATGTGCACGACGACGACGACGAATGCCATCGAGCTCAAGCACGACAACGCCATCACCATCAATATGAAGATGCTCCACAAGCGCAAATGTACAAGTCCCAACAAGCTCTACTTCACGCCAAGTCCAAACTTCAAGAGCACAAGAGAAGACCGCGAGACGAGCACCACTAAGACAGAGCTACGGCTACAACAACCACTTCGGCATCTTCGCCAAGTGCTATCAAGGCATCTTCGCCTTTGGACGTACGACATCTTCGCCTACTTCCCACGAGTACGCCTACAACGACTTCATCAAGTCCAAGGCGACCACCTACAAGCGAGGGCGACGCTTCCATCTTCGGAAGCCCCTCAAGGAAGATGGCCGAGCATGGGAATTTCCCTTCGGTCATAGAGACTAGCTACGAGGTGCCACATTATATGGGCCTCCAAGAACAAGACGGCGACAACAAGGTCGAGCAAGGGCCATCCCCTTCGACTACGGCGACGAGCATGAACCTCTTCAACAACATGAAGACGACGCCCATATTGGACTCATACTCCGAGTCAAGCTACGAGACCGCACATGAGACCTTATCTTTGGTCTTGGAGGAGAGTGATGATGTGCCATCTTCGGCCTTCATCCACGGCTACGACTACGACATAGTTGAGCATGGAGACATTTGCACCAACATCTCTCCGACACCCACATATGAAGAGATGCCCCAATTGCCATGTGAGGAGAGCCGCCGCCACATGAGTGACATGAGTGACTCCACCATATGTGACATTGAGAGCATTTCCTATGAGAGGATGAGTGTGACCACCACTAGCCCCACACTTGAGAGCATGCCACACATCCTATGTGAGGTTGAGAGCAATTTGAGTGACTCCACCAACCATATGAGTGAGAGCATCATACCGGGAGTGAGTGAGCAACAACACTTAGTAAGTGAGGTAGTTGACACGGCACGTGAGGTCACTATGATTTCTAACGACTTAACCTCTACTCCGAGTGTGTTTTCTTTGGTGCTAGGTCTCCTACATGACGACACGCCTATCCTCGACGAGTCCATACCTCCAATGGGAAAACCGATGGCCATGGTGGACGATGATGAACCCCCCACATGGTACCATCAAGTTACAACCTCACCTACAGCACATGAGCGACCTTACAAAGGTAACATAGGTGATGGTGCTTCTCTTGTCCCACTAGTGGACTATCTTGACATCGATTGCTCCCATGATGTTGACACACCTATTGCCATGCTTCATGCTAGTGCGACTTCCTCATGTCATGACTTACCAATTTATGATGAATATGATGATGAGCATGTTGAGTTTCCTAGTTGTGATGCTATGCTCCATAGGATATCTTGTGAAAATTCTATTGGTCACGTCATGTTTGATAATCCTTTAAACTTGTCATATGCTATGAGTGAGATCTTCCATATTGCATCATTTCAATCTCAACATAGTAACTATGCATGCCCCATTAAAATACATCCCATTTGCACTTATGGCATAGATGACGAGATGATGGTCATTGGCTTTTGTTTTTCATGCGATGATATTGCTATGCTTCCTTTACATGATTTGTGCAATTCATCTACTATACCATGTCATGATCACATTGTTCCAAATATGCATTGTTTTGGATGTTGTCAATATTCTCCATGTGATGTTTCTACAAATGCTCATGAGGAGACCCCCATAGTTTCCTCATACATATTAGGAGCTTTTGATGCATTCCATACTTTGCATGATTCCCATAATTGCTTGCACCATATGCATTCCATGAATAACAATGCTCTACATATTTCCCATGATGCATTACAAAATTTGAGTCACCATTATGCTATACATAATAACAAACCTCTCGTGATGGATGACATGTTTCTATATCACACATCTCATTTATTTGAGGATTGGCTATTTTGTGCTAACCAACACATGCACGTGCGCATCATGATGGATGATGTGTACATCTACCACGCACACACAATTTTCCCTTTGTCATTGTTTTGTGTAGGTACTCACGTATACTCGTCAACCTCTCAATCCCAAGAGTTGACGAAACGAGCTCTTGAGAGCAAAGATGACTCAGGATTCCATGGACTATCCTTACCACCATTCCCTTCACGCACGGCCTACGCGCATCTCTTCTACTTGGCTCTCACAAGGCTATGGGCTCTATATCACTTGTTACTTTATGCCCATTGTATCATGTTCACTTTGCATGCTATGCCTATTTCTATGATTTTGCCATGCAATTGTGACCCTTGCTTGCATCTACCCATGATTCACCATTATGCTACTCCTATGTGTATTTGCATGCTTGGTGGCGATCCTTGTTGCTATTGCCATGTTTATCATGTGCCTCATGCTATTGATGCTATTTTGCTCATATCTTGCTTCCATACTTGTGATATGTCATGTGCATTATTCATGCCCACCATTTGCACACATGACATGCTTGCCATGATTCCTTCTAGTATGTTGCATCTTCGCACTAGTAGCTTGTTTGACTTGATCAATATGATTGCTTGCTTTGTCGCATCACCCATGTTCCATTCTTACTCGCTTTCTTGGGTTGATGACATATATGTTCATGCCTCTCACTTGATTTATCTAGATTATTGTCACTTGTCTCCATTAGTTGCACATCTCATATGCCATTGTAGTGAGTGCACCCATGCTATGCTTATTGATCTTGGAGACTTGGACATATTACTTGTGACGCATGCTTGCTTGTTTAAGCCTATTGTCTTTGGTTGTAGTTGCATCATATGCTTTCATACCATACCACACCTTGTCCTTTCTTATGATAAGAATGATGAGAACACTTGTTGGGTATCTTACCACTCGAATGATAGGTTTTGCATTTACGCTAACCTCATTTGTTTTTCCGAGTGTTTGTCATGTTCTTTCATTTTGAAGGATTCAAAAGGAGGTACCATCATGAGACATATTGGTTATGTGAAGGCATACAAGATGTGCAGCTCCATCATCCTTGAGAAACTCCTAAAGGTGACCTCCTTCCCTTTGAGCCATTCTCAAATACGCATATTGGATGGGCCATTCTTTCATTGTTGTTTCCTTCTTGTTGTCTACATGATACATCTCGTGAATGGAGGAGCATCATTGGAGATGGACCCTATGGACCTTCAAGTTGAGAAGTGCTCGGACTTAGCGGATGCACCACCGGACCAACACTTCTAGCACGACATCAAGCTATGGTACAACACCACCCATAACAAATTTGCATCTTATGCATGGATTGACTCACATTATGATTGCCTTGTTGCATCTTGTATTTCGATGTCATCCATGATATATGGGCTTGTACACTTCCTTAGCAAATTTGTTGTCATCTTTCTTGATGGCATATTCATACATCATGATCATATTGCCTACCATAAATTACATGATAACTTATTCATATTGAGCATCCATTACCATATTCATGCTATTGATAAACCGTCTCACTATGACATCATTTTGCACCGTGGTTGCATTGATCACATTCACAACACATTTGTGTGCACAATGAATGCTTTTGCTCCCATGAATGCTTTACATCTCATTCCATATCATCTTGCTAAGCTTCATGTGCTTTTTCATGAACAACCTTGCCTCACGGACTCATTCTTACATGATGTACACTTTGTGTGCACTAACCATTGTATTTCCAAGTGTTTATTGTGTTTGCTCTTTTTGCATATGTACCACTCCGAACACACCTTGAGTACTTGGATTGCGCCATGTTTTCCACTTCGTCCAACTACAAGTCCATCCATGACAAACGTTTCCATGGTGATGAGGATTTCGATCCGAGGTCGGATCTTTCCCAAGGGAGGGGAGATGATACGGAGCATCCAACGATCATCCCCATGTACACTCGAGCCTACGCCATTGGACCTAAGGTGAACTCGCTCCTTTCCGAATCTTCCCTTTCCGCATGCAAGACATGGATGCTACTTCAAGCGCGGACCTTGTTCATACTCAGGTACACCCGAGGAGACCATGGAGAACCCAAGGACCAAGGCCAAGCGTGCGCGGAAGCAAAGGAAGGATAAGGAAGAAGAGCCAGCTGCTACAGGCCCCGAGCATCCGGCCCGACCCCCGGAAATCCGGCGCCCATCACAGAACCCACCCGAAACTGAACCCCGTCAGCCCGGACATCCGGCCAGAGGCCCAGACATCCGGCTCTTCCCGAGCCGCCGGACATCCGGCCCCCAGCCCGGACATCCGGACCCCGCCTATCCAGAGAGCTCCGAGACCGACCACTCCAGCCCGGACATCCGGCCCGCTAGCCCGGACATCCGGCACCTCGCGAAGGCCCGGACTTCCGGCCCGACGCCCGGACATCCGGCCCCTCCCTGCATGCGTGCAGTGCATCTGGGCCGAGGCCCATGTACCCCTTCGTCCCTTAGACTATATATACTCCCCCACCTCCTCCTAGTTAGGGTTAGCAAAGGATTAGTTCATAGTTGAGATAGAGCTTTGCTCATCCATTACGGATCTCCTCCTCGAGAGAGACTGCGGCCCCTCTTCGGAGAAGATCACCTTGGATTCAAGACCCCCTCTTGGGTGGCCCCCATCAAGACCTCCTCACGCAGACCGGTTACCTTTGTATCGTCCTTTGTTGACTTTGGATCTTGTATCTCACCTTTGTGTTCATCGATCTAGCGCATGTGTGATCTATTCTTGTTGGTTGAGTGATTTCTCTCGTGTTCCCCTCGTGTTTCCCTCGCGTTTCCCCTCGCGTTCACTGCGTTCTTCATAGGTATCCGCTCCTTTCGTGAAAGATCGGCCATCTAGGGTTCCACCCTACATCACATTTGACACCAATTTTCTTGGAGTCCATGATACAGCCATCTCTTCTCCCTCCTGTTTTCTCAGCCATCGCACGGTGGGAGGGGTGGGGTTTGCCGATAGTCTATTTGCTCAACTGTGGTCCCACTTGTAAGCTAAATGGAATATAGCACGCATTCCCCCTTGAGCGACGCGCCGGACCAACCATGTGGGGGTGCGATGCGAACACGGCAGGCTTTTCCTTTTGAACTTGTATCTTGTAAAATTTGGTTCTGCTCCATGGCGCGAGCGATAGATAGAAATAATGATTTTCGCTAGAGTAATGAGAAGTTCGGTGCTGGCACGGTTCATGCATGGAGTACGTATGAAAATTATGAAGTTTGTGCGAAAGGTAAGATAATTAGTATTACCATATACTACTACATGGATTTAACGGAAAGATAAAGATACATACGGATCCATCTACGACCTCCTCACTCCCTAGTGCGCTGGGTCACCAACCGGCGTGTTAGGAGCAGCGGTGTTGGCGGCGAGCTCAACATGCTTCTGAACAATGCCGTCAAGGTTTCCCTGCAGTCCAAGAAGGCCAGCGTCCTATCGTCCTCCTCCTTGCACGTAGTAGTCCTTGTGGATGATTTGCGCATAGACGTGGGTGATTATGTCGATGGTGTCTTGCTACGCCAGGCGCTGTGCGGCGAGCGCGACCTCGAGGTGGACATTCTCCGGCGCGACGGCGGGCAGTCGCAGGTCCACCAGTGAGTCGAAGAGGTTGTCATCATAGAGGCCGTTGAGGTTGGCGGGCATCGTAGAGCTTGGGCGCGTGGGCTAAAGGCGTACGTCAAGGTCGTCGTGAGCTTCTTGATGATGGTGAACTTGTCGAGTAAGCCGACGAGGACCTCGTCGAACAAGGATATGAAGCTGTCATCCAAGTGGCCTCTCGCCCTGGTGGCCTCAAGCACGACTTGGACACATTCCTCGGTGTCGGGCCGTAGGCCGGCGTCGTGGACCATATGGCATAGCCGGCTGATGCTCGCGCTCATTGCCTCCGTGGGTCTAGCTTCTAGTCAACTGATCTTGCGATTGGAGTGGTCACTCTTGCCCTTGGTTACGGTGCATAGGTGCGTAGGATTTCGTAGATTGGACTGGCGGTAAGCCTTTATATGAGAAGTGCAGACTACGTTGCATTCACGTGTATGTTGGCCATCTACTCCTTGGCCCTCCCTCCGTGGGACTGAGCTTTGGTGCTTTAACTGCACCTACCTTTGGTTGTATGACACGTAGGCCAGCCACCTATTGGGCCCACCTGTAATACACCCAAAAGCAGGTGAAGTAAGTCAATGAAGCTGTGTCCCCCACCGTGTCGGTGAACTATAGTCATCTCATCGGGCCTCTAGTTGGGGAAAAACGAGAGAACTTTGATGTTTACTGGTTTATTTGTCCCCTTATCATTTTGCGCCAAGTTTGACCTCTGATTTAACTAATAAAATGTTAATGCATGTAACCAAAAATATTGTGCTAAGTAGTCTCAAGTCATTGAATGCATATGCACCCCACGTCTCCTATTGGGTGATTTCTTTTTTCGTGGTAAAAAATAGGGAACGGGGTGGGTATTAATGCACCATTCCTAAAAGTTTTGGGATTATTTGGTTTTCGTAACGTGACTAATGCACCAGTACGGAGGGAGTACAATAGTAGTCTTTGATTTCAATTTTTTGTTGGTAGCTTACCAAGCTGAGCGCTCGGTGAGTACAATAGTAGTCTGATTGATGAGACTTCAGATTTGAGCCATCTACCGGAAGGGAGAGTGTATAATATCATCGGGAACTACATTCAAAAATGAATAAAACAACACTCCATTTATTTATTTATAGAGGGAGTAGTATATTTTTTGTGACATGCATTACTAGATATTGCTAGTCAAATACTAAATCCAGACGGACGTGGTAGTCCTACTAAATCTAGATGATGGTGCTAGATTAGTAGTAGTACTACCAATGTAGTACTAGTACTGTACTACCCGTTGGTCACATTACTCCTCACAGTGAAGTGACATGACCCTGCGCTGGAGATGACACCTGAGTGTAGGCGCCGTGTTCGTCATACCAAAGTCAGCCTCACCGTGTGCAGTCACTATCATCATGGCTATAGAGCTAGCCTGCTTACAACTAGCCGTGTTCGACATAATTTCCCGTGCGTTGCCACGAGTATCTCTACTCTTTTCCTATATGGAGTATGTCAGGACCCCGATTCCAAGTCACACCGATCTAGCCTGTAACACCTCATATCACATTGCGGCCTCACGCACGGTACTCCCACGGGTGTCGCCTTACCATGGCCCGGGACCGTTTGCGCCTTTTGGCTCACGTATATGACAATGTCGCTAGCATCCATATGACAGAGAACCCGGGCCGACATGGCTAGTCGTGAACCCAAAGCGGCACTAACGTATGGGGACAGGCATACATGAATCAACATCGAACATGTCGGTCAGCAGCGTGTGAATCCGGGCTGAAGCACTGGGCTAACAGGACTCCGGGAACCCGGGCTGTAGCAGGCTAGGCAGGACTCCGGAAGTCACCGTGTGACATTTCCCCGAAGGGACAGACACAGGAACGATATGACTCACATGCCGGCCAGTCAAGTGTCCAGAGCAGTAGTGCTGGGCTAGCAGGACTCCGGTGAACCGGGCTGTAGCGGACTACTATGGCTCAAGGAGGCACCAGACTACATTTCCCCATAAGAGAGGCTGCTAAAGATAGACAACTAGATTGTCGGATCCCACACATACCAAGCATTTCAAACATACACACAATATGCTCGATATGCGCGAATACAACATGGCATCACAACAAAACTCTACAACTCAAGTACTTTATTTAAGGGGCTCCGGAGAGCCTTACATAACTTGTTCATACAGATAGGGGTCGCATGACCCAACACTCAAGTCATACAATCATACAAGCACATGCGGAAGCAAACTGTCTGGGTACAGACACTAGAAGAAAGAAGGCTTGACGAAGCCTGTCTATCTACATAGGCCCTTCACAAGCCTAGATCACCACCTGGGTGGCGCGTCACTCGTCGTCGTCGAGTTCTACGTAGAACCCGTCAGAAGGGGCGGTGTTGTCGTCTGAAAACAGTAATTAAAACAACATGAGTACAAAGGTACTCAGCAAGTCTTACAACAGATCCTACTATACATGTTCATTCTCAAGAAGGTAGTGGGGTTATTGCGGCAAGCCAGCTTTGACTCTTGGCTAAGCTATCCTACGATACACCACTTGTGAAATAGTTTTCGCACACGAGTCCACTAATCACCAACTCAATACTCCACCGTGGATCCTCCCTCGTCATCCAACGAGAGGGCCATCCGCGGTACTCACACTTATCTTGAGGCTTTTAGTAGTATCCATTTACTTGTCTATGAACTGCATAAGCGACCAAGTAGTCCTTTACCGCGGACGCGGCTATTCGAATAGTTTCATACCCTGCAGGGGTGTACTTCGTCACACACGCTCTCACCACTTATCGTCGCTACACGACGTGTACTCGGCAACCTTCAAGCGGAAGCCCAACGTGGGTGTCGGCCACAGCCTACCTAAACACTCGAGTCTCTAGTCCAGGTTTATCGCCTATTCAGGTTCCATCCGCAGGGAGTCCGGCCGAGGTTTCCACATACGGCCCCGAACGATGTGTGCAGGGTTCCCGGACACCAAACGGGCGACTCGGTACACCGTGCCACGAGCCTACCGCATCACAGCCCACCCCTTGGTCAGCGCTGTCCACGGCCTCCAGCTTACTACAAACACCAGAAACTACGTGCAACTCCTGGACAGAGGACAAGGGTGAATAAGAAGCCGAGGGGGTCCATTGGTTTCGGGCCCAATGTGTGGTAGTAGCTGAATCTTAAATCACGCATACAGATCTCAGTTCTTAGGGACGGTCTCAATGAAACAACCCACCATGTACTCCTACATGGCCTCCCATCGATACCTTTACCAAATCGTATTCAACACTTTACTCTCCTTACCGACACACACACTTTCACTCCAGTTCATCACCCTGATGAGCCAGACCTGACACAACTCTAAGCATAGCAAGCATAGCATTGTAGGAACACAACATGGCTCAATCAACTCCTACACATGCTAGTGGGTTTCATCTAGTTACTGTGGCAATGACAGGTCATGCAGAGGAAAATGGGTTCAACTACCGCAACACACACAGCAGTTTGAATCGCGTTGTCTTAATGCAGTAAACGAGAGCAGAAGCGAGAAGATGGGTTTGTATCGAAATGATCAATGGGTTGCTTGCCTGACAGAGTGGTGGTGGGATACTGCCCTTCAGTTGGATACCCGTGAATATCCTCGGCGGCAGGACCTACCACGATGAGCATACCGAAGCACAATCAACACCAAGCAAGTGCAACAATATGATGCATGCATGAGACATGGCAAAATGGATGTATTGGGCTAATGCAACTAAGGTCAGAAAGGTTTGGACTAATTTGAATCAAAGATTCAAATTCCAAGTTCATAAATGGCCCATAATAATGCCTTATCTTGTTCTGTATAAAACAGTAGGTTAACTTGCTTAATCATGCATGAAACCAGTACAGATGGATAGAATGGATTTTTCTGATCATTTTTCATATATAAATCTTTTCATTCTGAGCTATAGATTATTTTCTATGATTTTTTGAAGTTTGTGATAATTTCTGGAATTTCCAATATAAGAATAATTCCAGTAAAAGCTTTACTGCGTCAGCCTGACGTCAGTGTGACGTCAGCAGATCAACGGGGTCGTCCAGGTCAATCCTGACGTGTGGGTCCCCTGTGTCAGTGTCACTGTTAGGTAATTAGTTAATTAGGATTAGTTTTAACTCTAACTCAGATTAGTTAGCAGGCGGGCCCCACTCGTCAGTGACCCTGGGGGGGTTAAACCGTGGTCAAACCACGTTGACTCGCCGGCGTTTAGCCGCCGGCGACGTCCAGACACGGCGGTGGAGTGCGGGATCCCTCTCCGGCGACCAAAAGGACGGCGGAGAGTACCTACGTGTAGCTGGGGGCGAACCGCGTCGACTGGTGGTGGTAGTGGAGCTCGGGGTCGCCGGAATCGACGCCGGCGACGAGCCGTGCGGCTGCCGGAGTACGTGCGTGGTTGAAACCGTAGCTAGAGAGCACGGCGAGGGACATGCGATGGCGCTACGGGTTCCTGGCGTTGCGGTGAAGCTAATGGCTACGGTGGTGCGGCCGTTGGATGGCCGGAGCCTCGTCGGCGACGAGCTCGTACGGCGGCGCGTTCGGGTGAGCTTCGTGCGGTGGCTACAGAGCTCGAGAGAGAGAGAGGGGAGGATGGGAAGGTGGCCATGCTCACGGCGGTTGCGACGGAGCAGGCGGCGGGGTCGGAGACGAGCTGTAGCAGTGGCGACGGCGGAGGGGATCTCCGACGGGGAGCGGCGAAGGCGAGGTCGGTGGCGGAGCTTCGGGGCAAACGAGCGCTCGGGGCTCGGCTTGCTCGAAGGAGTGGGTGACGGCAGAGCTGTAGGACACAGTGGAATGGCGCGAGGTCGACGGTGGCCACGGTTACTCCGGTGAGGTGTCTGCGGCGGCGTCGGCCATGGTGGGGAAAAGGCGAGGGAGAGGCGATGGGGGAGAGTGACGATGTCCAGGGGCTCGGGGCGCGTCGAGGAAGGTCGTCCAGCTCGTCCGCGGCGAGGGCGGCAAGCTGCTGGCGCCGTGGCGAGCTCACGCTCGCCGGCGTCAGCTGTCTGCCTGCTCTGGCGAGAGCAAGCAGCTCGCTGGCGCGGGCCAGCACAGTGCTGGGCCGCCAGGTGGGCTGCCAGGTAAGTTTTCTGCCTTCTGTTCTCTTTTCTCTTTTTATTTATTTCTGTACTGTGTTTTGAAATAGTAAAAATACTATTTCATTTGGAAAAATCCTGAAAATATTCTGAGGCACCTTTGAGATTATTCCCAACAGCCTAAAAATACTTCCAAGGTTATTTGGGCATTTGAAAATATTTATAGCATTTAAAATGCCCAATTGCAAATACTTATGGCTTGTGCAAAAATCCAAGATGGCCTCCAAAAATATGAAACCATTTTTGGCAGAGGTTTTAACCAAGACCAAAGGTGGAGAACATTTATGGAGGGCATTTCAGGTTCATTGGAAAAATTTTAGTAAACCCTAGTTGTTCCAGGGGGGGTGCTGGGGGTTTCTGGCATTCCCCATTTCAGGTTTCTGTGAAATGTAGCCATGATGCAACACTCTAATGCATGAACTAACTAGGATGTGACAACTCACCCCCACTCAAAAGAATCTCGTCCCGAGATTTAGGTTCCGTTGGAAAGAAGGTGGGGTACTCAAGTCGAAGACGATCCTCCCTTTCCCAAGTAGCTTCTTTCTCGGAATGGTGTGACCATTGAACTTTGAGAAACTTGATGTTTCGGCGTCGAGTGGTACGCTCGGCTTGATCAAGGATTCGAACGGGATACTCCCGATATGTGAGATTTTCTTGGAGATCAAGCGTTTCGTGGTCCACTCCACGGATAGGATCCGAGAAGCAACGCCTGAGTTGGGAAACGTGGAAGACGTCATGAACCTTGGAAAGATGCGGAGGTAGTTCCAATTGGTAGGCAACTTCTCCTCGCTTGGCAAGAATGCGAAAGGGTCCAATGTAGCGAGGGGACAATTTGCCTTTGATACCGAATCGGTGGGTTCCCTTTAAAGGAGTCACCCGAAGGTAAGCCTTCTCGTCAACCTCAAAAGTCATAGCCTTATGTTTGCGATCATAATGGCTCTTTTGGCGAGATTGGGCTGTTTTCAATTTCTCACGAATAATGCGAACCTGCTCTTCTGCTTCCTGAATCATATCCGGGCCAAAGAGTTGTCTTTCCCCGGTTTCTGACCAGTTAAGAGGCGTTCGACATTTTCGTCCATAGAGAACCTCGAAAGGGGCTTTGCCCAAGCTAGCTTGGTAACTATTGTTATAAGCGAACTCGGCGAATGGAAGGCATTTCTCCCAATCCATGCCGAAGGAGATGACAGAAGCTCGGAGCATATCCTCCAGAATTTGATTAACTCGTTCTACCTGACCACTTGATTGAGGGTGAAAGGCGGTGCTAAAAGAGAGACGAGTTCCCATTGCATTTTGGAAGCTTTCCCAAAATCGAGAGGTGAAGAGACTTCCGCGGTCTGAGTTAATTTCCAATGGAACACCATGCAGAGACACTATTCGGGAGATGTACAAGTCTGCTAGCTGGCTAGCGGTTATACTCTCACGAACAGGTAGGAAGTGGGCTACTTTGGAAAGACGATCGACAACAACGAAGATAGCATTATTCCCTCTCTTGGTCCTGGGAAACCCGGTGATGAAATCCATACCGATTTTATCCCATTTCCATTCAGGAATAGCTAGAGGCTGAAGGGTGCCAGCAGGTCGCTGATGCTCTGCTTTAACACGTCGGCAGACGTCGCAATTAGCAATGTATTGAGCAATTTCTCTCTTCATCCTAGTCCACCAAAACCTCTGGCGTAGGTCCTGATACATTTTAGTACTACCGGGATGAATGGTGAGAGGAGATTCATGGGCTTCCTTAAGGATCAATCGCCTCAGGTTGCGTACCTTGGGAACCACTAGGCGGTCTCCAAAGAACACAACACCTTGGTCATCAACGGAGAAACAATCCGCAACTCCTTTCTTGATGTTTCTCTTAATACGGGAGATCCCTGGATCTACCTTCTGAGCTTGGATGATCTGATCCGTAAGGGTAGGTTTCGCCACCAGGGTAGATAGAAATCCTTGAGGAACAAGGTGAAGGTTAAGCTTACAGAATTCCTCGTGGAGAAGTGGTTGGCTTTGTTGTAACATCAAGTTGTTACAATAGGATTTACGGCTTAGCGCATCAGCCATGACGTTGGCTTTGCCCGGGGTGTAAGTAATTCCTAAGTCGTAGTCTGAGATCAACTCAACCCAACGTCTTTGCCTGAGATTCAAATCCGGTTGGGTGAAGATGTATTTCAGACTCTGGTGGTCTGTGAAAATCTCGCAACGGTTACCGAGAAGGTAATGTCGCCATGTTTTGAGTGCATGGACTACGGCTGCAAGATCTAGATCATGTGTGGGATAATTATCCTCATGTGGACGCAACTGTCGGGAAGCGTAGGCAATCACATGACGGTCTTGCATGAGTATGCAACCTAGTCCTTGTCGCGAGGCGTCGCAATAGATAACAAAGTCCTTAGAAAAATCTGGTGGTACGAGTACGGGAGCAGATGTTAGGCGTCTTTTCAGTTCCTGAAAGCTGAACTCGCACTGTGGGGTCCACTCGAACTTCTTATCTTTCTTGAGGAGTTCGGTTAGAGGTTTAGCAACCTTGGAGAAATTCTCGACGAAGCGACGGCAGTAGCTCGCTAAGCCAAGGAAACTCCGAACTTGTTTAACCGTTTCAGGGGGAGTCCAGTCAAGGATGGCTTGAACTCGCTCGGGATTGACAGCAATACCTTTACCAGAGATCACGTGGCCTAGGTAGGTTACTTCTGGCAACCAGAATTCACACTTGGAGAATTTAGCATAAAGGCGATGCTCTCGAAGTTTCGTTAGTACTAGCCTTAGATGCTCGGCATGTTCTGCCTCGTTCTTGGAGTAGATGAGTATATCATCGAGGTATACTACGACGAATTTATCCAAATACTCCATGAAGATTGAGTTCATTAACCGAGAGAAAGTGGCTGGAGCATTGGTTAACCCGAAGGACATGACTGTATACTCGTATTGGCCATAACGAGTAACAAAGGCCGTTTTAGGAATGTCCCGGTTCTTGATTTTGATTTGATGGTAGCCCAACCTCAAATCCATCTTAGAGAAGACTGAGGATCCAGCGAGCTGATCATACAGGTCGTTGATCCTAGGAAGCGGATACTTGTTCTTGATTGTGACTAGGTTGACGGGTCGGTAATCTACAACCATCCGATCCGTACCATCCTTCTTCTTGACGAAGAGGACGGGGCAAGCCCACGGAGAAGAACTAGGACGGATGAAACCCTTTTTCAAGGACTCATCGAGTTGTTTCTTAAGCTCGGCTAGCTCTAGGGGTGCCATCTTATAGGGTCTTCTAGAGATTGGGACGGTTCCTGGAACGAGGTCTATCACGAACTCAACATCTCTGTCAGGTGGAATACCTGGCAGTTCTTCAGGGAAGACATCCGGGAAGTCACAGACTACCGGCACATCTTCGAGGTCTGGAAGAGGGTTGGCATTTAATGAGTAGAGCTGACGTTTAGACACTCGGGTCAAAACATTGACTGTCTTGCCCGACGGATGGGTGAGTTGAACAGTTCTAGTGGAGCAATCAATCTTAGCATAATGAGCTGACATCCAGTCCATACCCAAGATGATGTTTATGTCCGAGGACTTGAGAGCTATTAGTGACGCAAGGAAGACCAATCTGTCAGCAAGAATTTCATTGCCATGGCTTATCTTAGAGGTTTGCCACTTAGAACCAGGGGTTTGGATTACCATGGAAGTGGGCATGTCGCAGAATGTGGTGTTGTGTAATCGAGCATAGCTCTCAGAGATAAATGAATGATATGCTCCAGTATCGAAAAGAACAGTTGCCGGATGGCAATTAACAAGGAGCGTACCAAGGACGACGTTGGGATCCTCATGAGTTTCTTCAGCTGAAACATAGTTGACATGGCCACGTGCTGTGGTGGCTGGCTTGGCGTAGTAAGTCTTTCCTGCTGGCTTACCACGGCCAACGGACTGTCCAGGTTGATTGAGGTTGTTTCGGGGGCACTCGCGCTGATAGTGACCCGTTTCTCCACACTTGAAGCATGTCACAATATTGGGGCGTGGAGCAGCATTAGCAGTGGGGCCACCATAGACTTTGGGCGGTGCATGCTGCTGGTTGGGGCGAGGCGCCTCGAAGGATGGCCTCGGAGTGAACCTGGGTGGTAGAGCAGTATTTGGAATCCAGACCCGGCGCTTCTGGGATCCGGAGCCAGATGAGGAACCAAAGTCACGAGAGTGCTTGCGTGTAGCGTCATAGTCAGTTTGTCCTGTCTCGGCACTGATGGCCTTATTGACCAACTTTTGGAAAGAGGTACACTCATGCAGACGGAGATCACGGCGAAGCTCGGGGCTAAGTCCCTTGCGGAACCTTGCCTGCTTCTTGGCGTCGGTGGATACCTCTTCAGGAGCATAACGTGCTAGATTTCCAAACTCACGGCTGTATGCATCCACGGTCAGTCTGCCTTGGGTGAAGTTGCAGAATTCTTCGCGCTTGCGATCTATGAGACCCTCCGGGATGTGATGCTCACGGAAAGCCTCACTGAATTCAGCCCAAGTAGTGATTTGGCTAGCTGGGCGCATAGCCTCAAAGTTCTCCCACCAAAGGCTAGCAGGGCCTTCGAGGTGATAGGCAGCGTAGGTAACCTTATCAGCTTTGGCTACGTTGGCAGAACGTAGCTTATGGGTGATGCTGCGAAGCCAGTCATCCGCATCAAGGGGCTCGACGGAATGATTGAACTTCGGTGGGTACAACTTGATAAAGTCATTGAGGGACACCAGGTCGTTCCTCTGGTGACGTGCAGTATTCTGCTCAATTCGCTCTAGCAAGCGGTTAGTCTCACGCTTGTTTCTTTCTGCCTCCAGCATAACTTCGGCCAGTGAAGGCGGTTGGGGCAGATCCTCCGCCCTGGCTGCATTGGCTTCATCCTGCGCCTGGACAGCAGGGTTGTTGCGGGTGTTAACCATCCTAGGAGAAACAAGGCAACGATTTAGACGAGGATGGCTGAATCTTGATAGGGAAAAGCGGAATGTAATGGATAACGCGGAATGCAGGGATGACCATCAGTATGACATGGTAACATAGCAACATACATATACCAACGGTCATACACGCCATACATAGTTTAGTACAAGCCCAGGCTAAGGTACAACTACGATGAAAGACGATACATCTCATCAGAGGCATTCCAAGCTCCTATACATTATTTTTCTACACCTCCGGAACATGATACACACCAAGTTGTATTCCACAAGACACGCAGGACTGTGGAGATTACAACTGTTACAATACTAGTAGATCTACTGCCAACTCAGACGTCTCCGTAGTAATCCTCATAGAAGTCACCACCATGTCCTGGACGCTGAACATGATCATCCGGAAACAGTCGGTCCTGTGGAGCTTGCGGTCCATAGGGACTCGGGTGTGGCCTTGGTCCAACAAACGGTGGCAGACAGGGTCCACGAGGAGGGGTGATGCCTCCTACATCACACCATTCCATACATTCTGGCAGACCAGATCGCACGGGGTATAAGTCCCTCATGTCCATGAACCCAGCTTGCACGGCAGGTGCAAACCGTGTCAGTGTGGCCCAGTGATCAGCACGAGCATTAAAGAGCTCCATTCGCAAGGCACGATTCTCACGGTCCTTGTCCTCAAGCATCTCAGTGGTGGTGCGGAGTAGTGAGTCCTCATGGGTAGAATCACAGTAAGTAGCCTGATAGTACCCCTGTGCCCCAGGGAGTGCTGCTGGCATGTAGCGGTAGTCGGTGTTCTGAAGCAAAGCAGTTTTGGCTCGCATGATAGTCATCATTGAGTAAGCTGCGTCCTGCACAGACATCTCGATAGTAACCCCAAGTCCATAAGACCAATGGAGGGGTTCAGTGGCTCCGGGATAGGATGGATAAATCCTGACGGTGCAAAGATATTGACTTTGGTTAAAGTCTCGGAACTGCTCCTCGACGGTATACTCGGGATACCAACGATAGCCTGTCTCAACCATCACTCGGACCAACATGGCCGTGTGACCAGGTACGCCGATGCACCGGGTCAGACGAACCACTTGGTTCTGGGAACGGGTGGCCATCTGAAAGCACGAAATGATGCAAGGCATTAGTATTACTAGGAGAATTCGGACAGCATAACGGCTGTAAATGCTCGAAAAAAGGATTTGAGACATTCGCAACAGTTTTGCAATACCACTCAACAACATCATGTCAAGGTTCTGGTTCAACCGACAACATACTAGGGTAGTAGAAACTGAACCGAAGCATGGAACCAACAATCCTATAAGTTACTACGGATTAGTAACACGTGAACCTGATAGAGAGGAGAGAGCCTAGTCCTTAACCCACGTAGAATGAGAAGAGAATGACTCAGATCAGAGGGCATGAGGTAAAGGAGTAAAAGCACCTTACGTTCCCTCCCACAATCAATTCCCCTACATATAACTAAAGCATTTCTAGACTCGACATCGACCAGTTTGGCTTATCGCACCTACAGGCAGTCCGGCTCTGATGCCAACGCTGTCAGGACCCCGATTCCAAGTCACACCGATCTAGCCTGTAACACCTCATATCACATTGCGGCCTCACGCACGGTACTCCCACGGGTGTCGCCTTACCATGGCCCGGGACCGTTTGCGCCTTTTGGCTCACGTATATGACAATGTCGCTAGCATCCATATGACAGAGAACCCGGGCCGACATGGCTAGTCGTGAACCCAAAGCGGCACTAACGTATGGGGACAGGCATACATGAATCAACATCGAACATGTCGGTCAGCAGCGTGTGAATCCGGGCTGAAGCACCGGGCTAACAGGACTCCGGGAACCCGGGCTGTAGCAGGCTAGGCAGGACTCCGGAAGTCACCGTGTGACATTTCCCTGAAGGGACAGACACAGGAACGATATGACTCACATGCCGGCCAGTCAAGTGTCCAGAGCAGTAGTGCTGGGCTAGCAGGACTCCGGTGAACCGGGCTGTAGCGGACTACTATGGCTCAAGGAGGCACCAGACTACATTTCCCCATAAGAGAGGCTGCTAAAGATAGACAACTAGATTGTCGGATCCCACACATACCAAGCATTTCAAACATACACACAATATGCTCGATATGCGCGAATACAACATGGCATCACAACAAAACTCTACAACTCAAGTACTTTATTTAAGGGGCTCCGGAGAGCCTTACATAACTTGTTCATACAGATAGGGGTCGCATGACCCAACACTCAAGTCATACAATCATACAAGCACATGCGGAAGCAAACTGTCTGGGTACAGACACTAGAAGAAAGAAGGCTTGACGAAGCCTGTCTATCTACATAGGCCCTTCACAAGCCTAGATCACCACCTGGGTGGCGCGTCACTCGTCGTCGTCGAGTTCTACGTAGAACCCGTCAGAAGGGGCGGTGTTGTCGTCTGAAAACAGTAATTAAAACAACATGAGTACAAAGGTACTCAGCAAGTCTTACAACAGATCCTACTATACATGTTCATTCTCAAGAAGGTAGTGGGGTTATTGCGGCAAGCCAGCTTTGACTCTTGGCTAAGCTATCCTACGATACACCACTTGTGAAATAGTTTTCGCACACGAGTCCACTAATCACCAACTCAATACTCCACCGTGGATCCTCCCTCGTCATCCAACGAGAGGGCCATCCGCGGTACTCACACTTATCTTGAGGCTTTTAGTAGTATCCATTTACTTGTCTATGAACTGCATAAGCGACCAAGTAGTCCTTTACCGCGGACGCGGCTATTCGAATAGTTTCATACCCTGCAGGGGTGTACTTCGTCACACACGCTCTCACCACTTATCGTCGCTACACGACGTGTACTCGGCAACCTTCAAGCGGAAGCCCAATGTGGGTGTCGGCCACAGCCTACCTAAACACTCGAGTCTCTAGTCCAGGTTTATCGCCTATTCAGGTTCCATCCGCAGGGAGTCCGGCCGAGGTTTCCACATACGGCCCCGAACGATGTGTGCAGGGTTCCCGGACACCAAACGGGCGACTCGGTACACCGTGCCACGAGCCTACCGCATCACAGCCCACCCCTTGGTCAGCGCTGTCCACGGCCTCCAGCTTACTACAAACACCAGAAACTACGTGCAACTCCTGGACAGAGGACAAGGGTGAATAAGAAGCCGAGGGGGTCCATTGGTTTCGGGCCCAATGTGTGGTAGTAGCTGAATCTTAAATCACGCATACAGATCTCAGTTCTTAGGGACGGTCTCAATGAAACAACCCACCATGTACTCCTACATGGCCTCCCATCGATACCTTTACCAAATCGTATTCAACACTTTACTCTCCTTACCGACACACACACTTTCACTCCAGTTCATCACCCTGATGAGCCAGACCTGACACAACTCTAAGCATAGCAAGCATAGCATTGTAGGAACACAACATGGCTCAATCAACTCCTACACATGCTAGTGGGTTTCATCTAGTTACTGTGGCAATGACAGGTCATGCAGAGGAAAATGGGTTCAACTACCGCAACACACACAGCAGTTTGAATCGCGTTGTCTTAATGCAGTAAACGAGAGCAGAAGCGAGAAGATGGGTTTGTATCGAAATGCTCAATGGGTTGCTTGCCTGACAGAGTGGTGGTGGGATACTGCCCTTCAGTTGGATACCCGTGAATATCCTCGGCGGCAGGACCTACCACGATGAGCATACCGAAGCACAATCAACACCAAGCAAGTGCAACAATATGATGCATGCATGAGACATGGCAAAATGGATGTATTGGGCTAATGCAACTAAGGTCAGAAAGGTTTGGACTAATTTGAATCAAAGATTCAAATTCCAAGTTCATAAATGGCCCATAATAATGCCTTATCTTGTTCTGTATAAAACAGTAGGTTAACTTGCTTAATCATGCATGAAACCAGTACAGATGGATAGAATGGATTTTTCTGATCATTTTTCATATATAAATCTTTTCATTCTGAGCTATAGATTATTTTCTATGATTTTTTGAAGTTTGTGATAATTTCTGGAATTTCCAATATAAGAATAATTCCAGTAAAAGCTTTACTGCATCAGCCTGACGTCAGTGTGACGTCAGCAGGTCAACGGGGTCGTCCAGGTCAATCCTGACGTGTGGGTCCCCTGTGTCAGTGTCACTGTTAGGTAATTAGTTAATTAGGATTAGTTTTAACTCTAACTCAGATTAGTTAGCAGGCGGGCCCCACTCGTCAGTGACCCTGGGGGGGTTAAACCGTGGTCAAACCACGTTGACTCGCCGGCGTTTAGCCGCCGGCGACGTCCAGACACGGCGGTGGAGTGCGGGATCCCTCTCCGGCGACCAAAAGGACGGCGGAGAGTACCTACGTGTAGCTGGGGGCGAACCGCGTCGACTGGTGGTGGTAGTGGAGCTCGGGGTCGCCGGAATCGACGCCGGCGACGAGCCGTGCGGCTGCCGGAGTACGGGCGTGGTTGAAACCGTAGCTAGAGAGCACGGCGAGGGACATGCGATGGCGCTACGGGTTCCTGGCGTTGCGGTGAAGCTAATGGCTACGGTGGTGCGGCCGTTGGATGGCCGGAGCCTCGTCGGCGACGAGCTCGTACGGCGGCGCGTTCGGGTGAGCTTCGTGCGGTGGCTACAGAGCTCGAGAGAGAGAGAGGGGAGGATGGGAAGGTGGCCATGCTCACGGCGGTTGCGACGGAGCAGGCGGCGGGGTCGGAGACGAGCTGTAGCAGTGGCGACGGCGGAGGGGATCTCCGACGGGGAGCGGCGAAGGCGAGGTCGGTGGCGGAGCTTCGGGGCAAACGAGCGCTCGGGGCTCGGCTTGCTCGAAGGAGTGGGCGACGGCAGAGCTGTAGGACACAGTGGAATGGCGCGAGGTCGACGGTGGCCACGGTTACTCCGGTGAGGTGTCTGCGGCGGCGTCGGCCATGGTGGGGAAAAGGCGAGGGAGAGGCGATGGGGGAGAGTGACGATGTCCAGGGGCTCGGGGCGCGTCGAGGAAGGTCGTCCAGCTCGTCCGCGGCGAGGGCGGCAAGCTGCTGGCGCCGTGGCGAGCTCACGCTCGCCGGCGTCAGCTGTCTGCCTGCTCTGGCGAGAGCAAGCAGCTCGCTGGCGCGGGCCAGCACAGTGCTGGGCCGCCAGGTGGGCTGCCAGGTAAGTTTTCTGCCTTCTGTTCTCTTTTCTCTTTTTATTTATTTCTGTACTGTGTTTTGAAATAGTAAAAATACTATTTCATTTGGAAAAATCCTGAAAATATTCTGAGGCACCTTTGAGATTATTCCCAACAGCCTAAAAATACTTCCAAGGTTATTTGGGCATTTGAAAATATTTATAGCATTTAAAATGCCCAATTGCAAATACTTATGGCTTGTGCAAAAATCCAAGATGGCCTCCAAAAATATGAAACCATTTTTGGCAGAGGTTTTAACCAAGACCAAAGGTGGAGAACATTTATGGAGGGCATTTCAGGTTCATTGGAAAATTTTTAGTAAACCCTAGTTGTTCCAGGGGGGGTGCTGGGGGTTTCTGGCATTCCCCATTTCAGGTTTCTGTGAAATGTAGCCATGATGCAACACTCTAATGCATGAACTAACTAGGATGTGACAGAGTACGAGTAAGATGCCCGTGCATTGCATGGAACACCAAGATTGGGGGTGGACGGCGCCGGCAGCGGCCATCGCGCCAGATTTTTCCATGGCCTTCTAGATGTGGTGGGGAGGAGATAAGGCAGATTGTGAGAGACAAGGAGTTGTTTGTAAATAGGGAACAAGTGCGGGCATCTTTTTGCAAAACTGCAGAAGTTTGCTTTGTATGCGTCAGATCTAGATCCGACGGCTATTGGTAAAAGATGGCAGGCACACCATCATCACCAACTCAGGACCTCTTTCATTCGCAGGATTTCGTAGCAATAGGACACAGCAATATTACAAGTTTCAAACTGATATTACAAATGTTAGGAGTAATGTTGCACCTACGAAGAGGGAATTACTAGGAAGTTTACGTAAGAACTTTCGTTACTTTAGGTGGATGAAACATTATCATACAAACTAAAATCCACCGCCCTGACAAGTCACTAATGGGCAAATAAATTTTTGAGTCTCTGGCAACGTGATGTTTCAAAAAGAAATTCAGCTTCTGCGAAGACTTTGCCATTTAGGCTTAGACGCATGCAGTGATTAGCACGCCATTCATTGTTGCGCCAGAGAATGCCAAACCTCATTACCTTGAGCACACTTGCCTCCACAGCAAAGAACCCGGCCAATTTAATCTCAGATGTGCTGCCTCGGTAGTCGATCAAATCAATTTCTGTAAGATGGAGATCAAGGCATTCGATGAGATTGTTATAGTGGAGCACATTTTTCACTTTCGGGTCTTTTTTTATCTGGAAAAGAAGAGAACATATTAGAGCAGCTGGCTCTATAAGATTTCCGTGTCATCAAGAGGTACCAATATCATTCGCTCATACGATAGGGTTGGCTGGCTCGTGATATTCTCTCTCTCTCTCTCTGTCTCTCTCTCTTAATCTTTCCTCTCATTTACCTAGGACCACGTGAAGAGCTTGGGCATTTGTTGCCTTCCACTATGTGGCTAATGCCATATTTCTCAAAAGTATGCCACATAATACGCATCGATGTCAAATCAAAAGATTTTCGCACCGCTCTAGTTATGTGAGAGAGTTGGCACCGCCGTGCACACAGACCCACATGTATAAACAAATCAATCAAACCAACTACACCAGCCTCTTGCTCTCCCAAACAAGTGTTTTTTATTGCCTCAGTCCTCTCCCTCTCCCATGCAAGTGTTTTTTCATTGCGTGAGTTAATTTGGCACCGGAACAAAGTAGGTGATCGAGATTGGGGCACCAGGTGAGCAATGGAGGGGCATTGGTGCCAAATGCATCACAAGTGAATTTGGCACGTGTTTTGGCCTACATAGTGGAGGGCCGTTATAGCCCACTTTTGTACTACCTCGTATTTAGTGTAAAATTTTGACCATAGATTTACCTAAGAAAATGCCAATGCATGTCACAAAAAATTATACCATTTGAAATTATGTTCAAATACGAATCCAACAATATAATTTTTAGTGACATGCATTAACATTTTGTGAGTTAAATCTATGGTCAAATTTTGATACTACAAAATAGGAAGAGTAAACCAGGACAGAGGTAGTACTTGCTCTTGGGGTAACCATAGAGTTACTAGTCTAAGTTACTTGCCACTGTGACTAGCCTAGGCTACTAGTACTACAACAAAAAACGATGCAGGTGATCACGTGAGAAAAAAATATTAAAAACATTTCTTTCGGTGCAGTGCGTAGATGCAATTTTGAACACTACACTTGTGAAACAATTGAGCTATGTTGTGATTACCATTTACTAATAGGAAAGATGTTTCACCTCGATGAGTAGCTTCTCCGTGCACGGAAAGCATGTAAGGAATCCAACAACTTGATCCAGATTGTGGCCGATAGATTTTATTGCGAAGATCTTCACTATGCACATAGACTGGGTCAAGCTTGTGGGAATCATTTTCTGGATGACAGTCGTAAATACATCAAGATAAAATTTAAAAATGTGAATTTCAAGAAGATGTACAATAAGATGAGTGTTGTACCTGAAGGATTACGGATCCAATAAAGAGTTCGGAGAATTTGGCAGACGAGTACTCCAACGCTGTTAATTTCGCCGTATCAATGACCCTAATTTTTGTTGGACCTTCTAGATCACATACAAGCAATCTCTCAAGGAAAGAGGCATTCTCAATGACCATAATGTGGAACAGCTGGAGTGATCTCTTCACAATTGATGTCTTGTTGCGGGGCCAGGAAGACACATAAATCCATCGGAGATTCGTCCAGCCGATGTGGAGGCTAATGAACCCGTGGATCTGCTGAAGACGAAGGTACTCGAGCGCAGTACAGCTGCAGAGTAGGTGCTCCATAGCCTTCTTCGAGATGCCAACGTCGAAGAGGTTGAGCTGCTTGAGTTGAGGGAGAAGAAGGGCAGGCGCGACATTAATCTTGAGAAAATAGCAGGAGCTGAAGCTGGCGCGACGCAGCGTTGGCGTGAGGCGCAGCGCGGACGGCGGCGGAGAGCGACATCGTCCAGCTTCAAACCTGAGCTCCTCGAGCTGATCTAGGGCGGGGGATAAGAATCACTCGTCGAACTTGGCTTGGAGCTTGCAGTTGGTACTAAACATGCAGATGTCAAGGCGTCTGGCTGGCCCAGGGTGCGATAAAAGGACCTTGGAGACTGTAGCCATGCATTTGCAATCCCCATCGCAGAGGCAGCTGTCGATGGTGAGGTTCAGGGGGACGCGGCGCCAGAGGGGGCGCCACCGCCGGGAGAGCAGGGTGGTCTGCACGGCAGATTTTGTGGGGAGGAGGCCGATGATGACGAGCAGCATGTCATCAGGGAGGCTGCTGATGAAGTCTAGGCTCGCCGGATGCGGTTTTGGCTCGAGCCGCCTCCGCTTGTTGGCTGCCTTGCCATCCATCTCAGCCGGCGGCTACGCCGGTGTACACGTGTGCTGGTGTGTATTGTGTGCTGGGTGTGCGTGAGTGCGTCCTTCTGTGCATGCCGTCGCGCAGTGGGGAAGTGTGCGCGAGTGCGTCCTTCATGTGGAAGAAGTGTGCGCTCAATTTACTAGCGTGCGGGGTGCTACCCCGAGTGGTTTCAACTTTGTTTACTTCACCGCATGTCAGATGGGCCTCTAGTTTACTTATTTTCACCCACTGCCACATGGGCCAGCACACGAAGATACAGAACACGAGCTGACAAGGCAACATGTGGACTGGTTGACCGGTAAACTAAACAATATACGGAGCTATACGCTGACACAGTGACCGTATAATCCCTCGGTATAGAGAGTTCGAGTCAGAGGGGAGGCCCGTGAGAGATACTAGAGAGAGAGAGAAAGAGCTACTCCCTCTGTTTGATAATGTAGTGCCTACATTTTTTTAAAGTCAAACTTTTGAAACTTTCACCAAGTTTATAAAGAAATTACTTATATCTACAATACCAAAGATAAATGATAGTATGAAGTAAGTACATGTTGTGATGAATCTAATGATCGTTCCAGATGTAAATTTTTTTCTCCATATATACCTGGTCAAACTTTTCTGAGGTTTGACTTCTCAAAACATCCATATGTTTATGGACGTGCGAGAGTACCTAACTAGAGAGAGAGAGTGTGTGTGTGTGTGTGAAATAGAAAGAGAGACTGAAAAAAGTGTGTGTGCGTGTGTGAAAGAGACATGGACAACACACGATAAAAGTAGAGAAAAAGTTGTGTGTCTTATGCAAACATATCACACATGCATCTTTGACAACGGAAGCGAGGTGAGGAGATAGTGTGTGGTTGTTTGCAACCGAGAGAGAAAGTCCCCTAGCACGTGGCCAAGAGTGGTTTGACAAACAAGGGAGAGTGGTCGAGAGAGACGTATGGAGAAAATGCAAACATGGGGAGGAGAGAGTGTATGTTTGTGATAGAGAGATCCCCTGGAGATCGTGATGGGACTACATGGGTGGGAGATCGAGTGACAAGGTGTGTGCGTGATAGAAGATACCCCGAGAGATATCGAGATAGATGTATGGATGGAAGGAGACAATACGTGTGTTTCCGATGGCTAGTGAGAGATAGTCATACTTAGGGGGGAGTTCGTGCGCCTATGATGGAGTGAGGGATTATGGTACTTAGGGGGGCGGTGCATGCCACATAGAGAGAGAACAAGGGCAGAGAGTGTTAGATGGGTCTATGTAGCGCGAGCGAGATATGTGTATGTGTGAACCAGGGAGATATAAAGTTTGAGAGAGATAGAGGAGCCCCGATACGGCTGAGTGGTGCATCAGATAGCTGAGAGGGGGAAAGAGATATTCCATCTGCTCGATAATGCAGTGCATATAAATTTTTTAGAAGTCAAACTTTGGAAACTTTGACCAGGTTTATGCAAATATTATTTATATCTACAATACCATAGATACATCATACGAAACTACATTTCATGATAAATCTAATGATATATGTTTGCCGTTCTAGATGTAAATGTTTTTGTCCACGTACATGGTCAAACTTTGTGATGTTTGACTTTTCAATAAATCTATATGCTATGGACCGAAGAGAGTGCCTAAGTCGAGAGAGATCAAGTGCGTGTGAAGGAGAATGAGTGAGTGTGCAAAAAGAGTATGTGTATGAAAGAGAAAGGGACAACAAACGATAAATTAGAGAGTGTTTGTGTGTTCGTTTCTTATGCAAAGATATCACGCATGCATCTCCGAGATAGAAAATCGAGGTGAGGAGATACACGAAGATAGCTAGTGCATGATTGTTTGCAACCGAGAGAGACACCCCTATAGCACATGTCCAATAGAGGTCTGGCCAACAAGGAACAAAGGTCGAGAGGTACGCATGGAGAAGATGGATGCATGGGGAGGGAGAGAGGGTGTGTTTGTGATAGAGAGATCCCCTCGAGATCTTGAGGGGACTATATGGGTGGGAGATCGAGGGACGAGGTGCGTCTGCGATAGAAAGATGCCCCAAGAGAAATCGAGATAGACCATGCACATGTTTGTGATGGAGACTAAGAATTAGCAAGTCATATACATATAGGGGGACTCTGTGTGCCTACAATTGAGTGAGAGACCATCGTACTTGGCTAGGCATGAGATTGTGTGTGCGCGCGTGTGGGATGGAGAGAGAACGAGGGAGAGAGATAGAGTTTTAGATGGGTCTATCGAGTGCGAGTGAGATGGAGAGTTTGAGAGAGGGAAGAGCTCCGAGACGGTAGAGTGGTGCGTGAGATAGTTACGGGCAACGAGCCAGGGAATTTGTGTGCGTACGATGAGTGCACCCAAGATATTTAGCTTGGACTAGAGAATCATACATAGTGTGCGAGAGAGACCTATACATGGAGTGTGCATGCGAACTAGAAAGACCCCCCCCCCAAACACAAGATATGCGTATCAAACAAGTTCGTTAATTTGACTTTCAACATGTTCATGGAGTACTATAATACTGTACAACATGCTACTCGATTGAGGTGTTCAATTTTGGATTAAGTTCAATATTTGACCCGACGAACAAGCTATTTCATTGAATCGAGATATTTCATTTTGGGTTTGATTCCCTTTTTGAGTGGGTCAACTATTTGTCATATAGTAAATCGTTAGCAACGAGCATGTAAAAACACTTTAGTCCCGGGCATCATCTCTTCATCAAAAAAGAAGTGGCAAGCTAATATTTCAAAATTTGATTCGAATCGAGTTGGTCAGGAAGACGTGGATGCTCGTTCTCCCAAAATTTGAATGAACCACTAAACACCCTCTGCTCGGTGGAATTCGCCCGAGCAAATAAATGGGAGACGCGAAATTGCCGGCCTATGTGGGACACGCATCAATTGGCCTGTTGTACATTGAGGGTAGGTTCGTAACTGCATCCAAGCGCGCCTTCTCCTCGGCCGACATGACATGTGCCGAATAATTCATAAACCATGGGCAGCAAAACACCCTCTCCTCGCCCGAAATAGCTCGCGCCGACTATTTCAAAACACGCCCTCTTCGCCCGAAATGGCTCGCGCCCACTATTTCAGAACACGCCCTCCTCGCCCGAAATCACTCGTGCCCACTATTTCAAAGCACGCCCTCCTCGCCCGAAATCGCTCGCGCCCACTATTTGGGAGAAACAAAGTTACTCTACTATCCCCGACCCTCAGTACACACACCCAAGCCCAGAAGCCTAAAGGCAGGGGTAGAACTGTAACGCCCCCCCCACATTTCAGACAAATGCGTCCGTAAGACATGGTTCCCCCTCCCAGTGGGTGCCAAATCACCTTCTCCCCGGAAGCTCCCTTCTCCCCAGCCGCAAAACCTCAGCCCCTCCTCCATGGCGCCCCCACCACACCAAATTCACCGCCGCCCTCCTCCCCAATGCCGGAGACACTGTCTGTTTGCCCTCGTGCACTGGACTGTGTGCCTCTTACTCCATGCTGCCAGAGCTACCTCGACGACAGCTGCGTGAACCGTACCAGAGCCGATTCACACCGGCCGTTGTGCACGGCGCCAGAGCGGCTCCAACTTCGGGTGCGTCCAGGGCCCCGGCGCTCCTTCCCCGTAGTCGTTGACCGTCATGACATCTCTGCTTTCCTATCGCCAGTAGCCACCGCAACCACGTCGGCCTTACCGACTCGGCAGCTGGAGCTGCCTACTTCACCGCGCCGCAAGATAGGTCGTACCCTCATCTCAAAGCACTTTATTTAGGCGTCAGTTGTCTGAATTTTTATTCGGGGCCAATCAATTCCCAATGGAAAGCACCACCCCTCGAGGCAGCGGAGCTCCTAGGTTGCCGGTTGGCTGGTGTCTAACGTAAGGGTGCGGGGGCACAAGTTCACCGCGAAAGCAACGCTTAGATGGCTATCATAGAGATGCATGGGTTGAAGGTACTACCGCCGCCTGATCTGGATGACAGCGAGTCTTTGTGGATTTGCCGGGGCGGTGCAACCACGGCAGTGCGGTGGGGCGGGGAGTGGGGTTTTGGTCGGAGCTCTCACGACCATAGGCGGCGGAGGCAGGTTGCTCTGCTGGTGGTCGCTCACTCTTCGGGGAAGATTCTGAACAGAGTCAACCGAGAGGCACAAGATGGCCATCAAGCCATCCGGCGTAGATAGGACAATACCAAAATAAAATAAATTCGTGTGACCCCAATTTAGTCTTCAGTCAATAGACGTGTGACCACTCTCGTACCTTACTATTGATCTCTTAAGGTATTTCTTCAGATCAGGGATATGTGTCGTTCTTAACATTATGCTTTTTCTGCATCTTCAACCACACCGTCTTCCGACTCACCGTAGCTGCTCCAACAAGGGAAGCATACACCAGAAGGGAGCTATAGTCCCCACTCAACAGTTCCTTGCATCGAATGCGCGTGCCCGACATGGACAGCCACAACAACTGCAGGGCCATCGACAAGTCAGCACATGATGCTCACTCCTATGGATGGCGGCCAGATAGGTTGTACCCTCATCTTACTTGTGTGCAACATTTATGGCTTTGTTATTCATCTAAGCATGGAAAATATATTATCACATTTCACTATATATTCATGCTGATCTCTTACGGGTCTTGTTCTGGAGTTAAGGATGTTCCATAGTTCAACTAAGAGACTTGTTCTTCAGGTAACGTTGTTCCATAGTTATCATCCATCAATCAATGCTATCCCACAGGCTGGTGATTATAGTATTATACCACTTCTAGTATTACCTATGTTGTTCTTTAATACTTTTGTGTGCCACCTAGTTAATCTCTAGTACAAACGATACATATTCTGTAGCTTTCATCTGTGTTCTCCCTTTAGTTTTTGAGACCTGTTGCTGCGAGTTAGCCCCAGTCCTACTATTTATGTCATCTCCTACAGGCACTCATTACATAAATCTAACTACTAGTTTTCTTCCATGCATGTCATATATAATTGCACACACTCATTTATCCACAAGAACCTCACGGAGCAATGTAACGGCCAACAAACTTGATGTCAATGATACCCAATATGATGGAACATGTAAAGGCAGTTCTTCAGAAGACTTGCAGAAAGATGATGAATCCTATTCACCCCACAAGGTCCTTGCTCTAACTTGGCCTGTGATATGGGTACAACATGCATATAATGTCCTAGAGTGCATCTACTCTGTTGCAATGCCATGTGCTTAGCCTGCTGATCATCCATGTAAATATGTCATGCCTTCCTATTTTTCAGTACCTATTCCATTCATGATAACATGTTTTCAAATTCAAGTACTCTCATTCCACTCTATCGCAATGCCATCTACTTAGTGTGGACATCATGCTTCTGAATATCTTATGCATTGTTATTCATCAGTATGTACTTCATCTGTTTACCATACCATGTTTTTTTACATTGAAGTGCTGTTCTAGTGGTCTGTTGCAATGCCATCTTAGTTTCCCAATCATACACACATATGTTGCCTTAGTGTTTTTCTATATGTATTCCGCTAGCATACAGTTTTACATTTAACTAGTGTTTTTTACACTGTTGTCCTGTCGTATCCCTAGCTGTTACATCATCCTCCCTCCGTCCGATTACATGTCGTAGAAATGGATAAAAATGGATGTATCTAGAACTGAAATACGCCAAGAGCCATCCATTTATTTCCAGATGGAGGGAATACATGTCAATATGTCATGCCTTTCTATTCTTCTGTACCTATTCCATCTCTCTACTGTAGCATGTTTTATAATTGAAGCACCATTCTTCTATATAAGGCATGCAATGGGAAGACGGCTATGTTAGAATCTGAAGGGTTACAAACAAGGTCTTTGCAAAAGATCAAAATGCCAGGAGATAGTAAACCAACTCCAGTTTTCATAGATACTGCTCCAGCACAGAGAAAACCCACCTACTGATAATAAGCAAATTCCAGTGGCCAAAGAACTAGTCCGCTCTAGTCCAGCAAATATATGTCAACTCCATTCTAAGAAGCGTGTGCGTATCCTTGCATCATGAAATTTTATAGCATTCTGATCATATTTTCTACATGTTTCTTACCCATCTCTCTTTTAGAAAGTAAGCTTAAAGGATAGAAGACTTACTGCACTAGGATCGTATTCGAGGAAAGTATCTTGCGGGAATTCTCTGTGCTCCAATGCTGATGTAAGTACCTGTTCTATATCACTATATTTTTACATTAGCATATATTTTGTTAATCGGCGTGAATCCAACCTTTATCTGATCTAAATTTAGTTGTAGCAAAATGTAATTAAAGGCAACAATGTTGATTTTTGTAAGGAAAACTGCCTGGTAGTTTTACATACTGAGCTGCATGAGTCTCATATCATGCACATTACTGAATTGTAGTGCTACTCTGGTTGCCCATTCATTCATTGTGTCAATGTTGCTTTCGTATTACCTTACCTGGCTGATGATAGTTGTGCCATATTGTGTTAATTTGGTGTAGGCTGGTGTGGTCTGGTTGCCCAAATGTTCGTTGTGTCAATCTTGCTTTCCTATTATCTGCCTGGCCAATGATAGCAATGCTAGTGTGTTAATTTGGTGCAGGCTGCTGAAGATAAGAAGACAAACTCTGAAAACAGCAAGGAAACCGCATTGTTTCTTTTCAATAAATCTAGGCTAGGTAATATGGCAATAGCTCTTGATTAATCTATTCGGTTCCCCTCCTAATTTATGTTATAATGTAGTGGTCGAGACACTCTCCACTATCAATAATACAAGCCTGCCAAAATCGCCATCTGGATCTGCTCAGTTTCCTCTGTCTCGAATGCAACGGAAAAATGTATGTTTGTGAACCAATTACTGGCTGAAGCAATGACGGAAATGGTGGAGGAATCAGAGGTGCACATTCTTGCGCAACAACAACTAATCCATGTTTTCAAAGACAATGTAGCAAAGTAGGAAGAACTTGCCCACATGCTTATGAGCGTCATCCGCGCTGAGGTTGCAGATTGTGACATTGTAGATCGTTAGGTTCTATTCATTTATTTGCACTGGCATCAATCTTTGATTGTCCAGTGTATGTAATTTCCTGTAATATATGCTGGATGTGCAACGTTTTTTCCTGTATGTCGTACCTTTGCTTAGTGGGCCTCGCATTCCAACTAAATGGTCGCTAGGAAGCTAAAAAAGCAATGAAATTATTAGTTAGAATGAACAGTCTTGGGCCCTATATGAAGGAAGCAGCCCACTGCCCTTAATGGGCTTCCCTAATGGGCTTGCAGGGGCCAAAATTCTCATAGGCCTTTGATTGATCGGTTTTGGTCTTGTGCATAATTGCTCGTCGTAATGGACTCAAATTATCTAATTTGGCCTACAGACATGTTTGAACTTTAGTGGGCCCATTAAGTTAATGTGTCGTTATCAGGCCGAAAGTTAATGGTAGGCACTATTACCTCCCGGGTCGTTAACAGGCCGACATCGAAGTGGGCAACAGGTGGGCCCATTTGATTTCATGGGCCATTAACACGTCGTTTCTAAGGTTGGGCTACATATGGCCCAACTATACTGTGGGCCTTTAGCAGGCCGAAAGAGACAGCGGGCTCGTACTGGAGCATGAAGAGCATGGGCCGCTAAGAGGACGAAAGTCGGGTCGTATTGTGTATGGCCCAACTGTGTTGTGGGCCTTTAGCAGGCTGAAAGAGAAACCAGGCTGGTATTGGACCATGAAGAGCATGGGCCGTTAAAAGGCCAAAACTCAGGTCCGATTGCAAACGGCCCAACTCATTTATGGGACATCAACATGCTGAAAGACACACCGGGCTAGAAATTGGCCGAACACTTAAATGGGTCGCTAAAAGGCCGAAAGAGGTACATCCTGAAAATTGGCCCATCCCTTGAATGGGCCGTTAATAGGGCGAAACCACATCGGGCCGATATTGAGCCCAAATATATAGTGGGCTGTTAATGTGCTTGAACTGACAATGGGCTGCTATGGTGTCAAATCGTTAAAGGGCCGTTAACGGGCCGAATTGGCACATCTCGTATGGGCCGTGGGCTTAAATGGACCTGACACAAGTAGGCCTTATATGGGTCGGCCTGCTAATTTTTGCTAGGCTGGCCTTTTCACTGGAATGGGCCTCTGTTAGGCCGTGCCACGTGTCGATGAATCATAGGTGCCTTCGGTCTAATGAGTGGATGACAACTGTGACAACGGTGAGCTGACACGTGGTTCCTCTAACCATTGAGAATTTTACACGTGGAAAATCCCCATTGGGGGGCTATTAATGGGTTATCGGATCCAAACCGGAACGATAGCTTAACGGTGACCCGTTATGGTGGATGCCACGTGCCGGTCACCCTTGATGAAAGCACTTCTGTGACGCGCGATTTATCATCATGGAAGTGGACACTTCCGTGATGATAATTTTTGTAATGTCATGGAACACTTCTACGACAGCACAGGTATGACCATCTTGATTCTGTCATAAAATCTTCATGGATGTACATGCATGACAGAAAACGTGACCTATTGTGACAAACACGTATCATCACGGAAGTGTATTTTTTTGTAGTGTTGTAACATCCCAAATTTCCAATTTGGAATGTTGTGCATAGGTCATTCATGCATATCATATTTTATTGCATTTCGCTTTTGCGATCCTCGAAATTCTAAGCAAATCAAGGACCCATGGAGAGAGTTGGGGATTTCACCGTTTTCATATTTGAACTTTTATCAAATATCAAAACAAGGATCACTTTGGTTTTTACTTATTTTTCTCTCCGAAAATATATCTATTAAAAATATATGAGAGGAGATAATATGACTTCTCCAAAATAAATGAAATGTTGGAGGAAAAATACCAAAATCAAATAATATATTTTATTTGGATTTTATTTGAATTAGAAAAAATATGCATGTTTCAAAATTGCATTTTAGGCCAAGAAAATGTTCACCCTGTTTTAAATATTTTATTTAGACGGCGAAAATTTGTTTTGGTATTTTTAGATTTTTACTTATTTTTCTAGGATTTATTTTTGGCAGAATACGTTTAAAAAAAGTTTCCTCGCCGGACCAAACTGGGCCGAGGCCCAGTTGGCCCCACCGCCCCGCGCCGCCGTCTCCCTCGCGGAGACCGCGAGCCGCACGCCGCCGCCTGCCGTGGCCGAGTCGGCCACGCCTCCCCCGCCCCCTGCCGCAAACCGCCTCCCCTCCTCTCCTTAAAAGCCGACCCGGGCCCCCCTGGAGCCCCAAGTCGCCAGCCGCCGCCTTGCGCCGCTGCCGCCGCCGCCGCCGTCGCACGCCGCCGCCGCCCGCAAGCCGCCGCCTTGCGCCACTGCCGCCGCCGCCATCGCACGCCGCTGCCGCCTGCTGCCGCGCTGCCCCGCCTCGCCGCGGAAGTCGCCGGAGCTGCCGCCGCCGATCCGATCCGGAGCCGTTCGGTTTTTAGGTAAAATCCCGGTTTTTTAAAAAAACTCTAGTTTTGTTTTTTAGATCGGTTCATTCGGTTTTTCTTGGCTCGATTAAATTGCGGACGTTCGTCCGTACGTTCGTTTTAACGAACATTGTTCGTTCATTAGCCTGTTCACAGTTTTTCTTTTCCCAGGGTTTTTCCGTGATTCTTTTCAATCATGATTCCAGCCCTAATCTTCGATTTGGTATATCTTTTCGCTCGTTTACCCAAATCAGGTGAAACAAGCGTCTAGATCTTCATCTCGAAGCCCTCTTTCTGTTTAACCAACTTGAACAAGATTTTGGTACTGTAAAATTTGACTTTAGTCCAGTTTAGTAATCGGATCTTGTTTCTTTCGTAGTTTGAGTTTCGTTGCTCCGTTTGATTTGATTCTTTTTGCAAACCGGAGTTCTTCAGTTGAACTTTCTGGTTAGATCTTCTTATTTGAGTTTTACCCGTGCATCTATGATTGATTGCTTATGTATGATATTGTTTATTTGCGATAGAATTCCCGGAGTGCGAAGCGTGCTACTACGAGTCTCTAGGTTTTGCAGATCGTCAGCAAGGCAAGTAACACATTGATCATACTCCTTTCGTACCCAATTTTTATGCATTAGTATCAATCCTCAAACATTGCATGATTAGGATGTGTTTAACTTGTGGGTTTTGGGAAGTAGTTGTTGAGGTAGAACCTATTGCCCTGTTTATTATCAAACCCTTGGGAGTTACTTCTACATTATGCTTATATTGCTATGGTTTGGGTGAGTGAATCCATGACAGATGTGAGATTGTTAATTAATGGTTAACTTAAGGTGGCAACTTTAATACACATCTGGGTGGATTGCTTGAGAGCACCTGGAGAATCCAGTGTTGTCCTAGGATATCCCGGAGTACCCGTGTGATCATCCTACGGTCCGCCACCCAGGCTCAAAGGGATCATAAGGTTATTGATGCTAGAAACTTCCGTGTGCAGCCACAAGCTATTATGGGCTCTAGCATAGTTGAGTATGTTGCATGACCTCTTCCAGTGGTAGGCTAGCAGATGTAGGGGAATGTAGGTTGGTACTGTCTACCCGGGGTTAGAGTAATGCTTCTGAAAGACTGTGTCTCGGTCATCCGTTTCTCAAACATCATGTAGTGCGAGAAATCCAACGTAGGAGATCGAGTCTTGTGGTCAAAAGTGCGCAAACCTCTGCAGAGTGTACAAACTAATCATGGTTAGCCGTGTCCCCGGTTATGGACATCTTGAGTATCTGGTTCTTGGATTATCATATGGATCTCATCACTCTAAATATAATTTTGTTGGGTTGATAATTAATTTTAATTGGGATTTGAGTTGGAGGAACCTTCTCAATGTTGTTCAACTACCATGATAGTTAAGTAAAATATATTCCTTTGTTGTAGGGAAAAATGGCTTTTCTCAAAAACATATTAACCATACAGCCTCCACGAGCCATATATGCATGTAGTGATAGCAATTATCTATTCATTACTTTACTGTGTTACTTTGCCAGCATATTCCATGTGCTGACCCGTTTTCGGGCTGCAACGTATCAGGTTGCAGACTTTTCAGACGAAGAGTAAGGTTCGCTAGGCCATTGCCGTGCACTCAGCTATGCCGCTGGAGTTGATGGACTCACTTTATTTTCCAAGCCTTCCGCTGTTATCTTATTTAGATGGCCTTAAGCCATATTTATTGTAATAAGTTCTCTTTGGAGACTATCGATGTAATAAGTGTGTGATTGCTACTCTGTTATAAATCCTTTGAGTACCGTGTGTGTCAGCATTACCGATCCAGGGATGACAGTTATGCACAGAGACTTGACCGTCTGAGGTCGGGTCGCTACAAGATGGTATCAGAGCACACGCTGAATGTAGGACACGACCACTAAGAAAAGCCATAGGTCACTCTTCTCTACTCATTTCTGACTCCTCTCCATATTCTACTCTTTAGGATGGCAGACTCAAGGAACAAGTTTGCACAACCGGATGAAGACACACCTTTTGGACGACACTTGAAGGAAGTCACTAGGTACCTAAACATCGGAATACCAAGTTTCACCGGGACCTACACTGCCACTTTACCAGAAGAGGAGCGCTGGATGATTCGAGTTCAAGTTCCAGGAAGGACTTTCACGCCGGTCACTGAGCCCATCGAGTTTTCCTTTGATGCACCAACATGGAGTATAGGCAAGAGCATGGCAGCCCACATTGCTATAGGACGTATTGGAGAAGTCTACAAACAGGAGCAGAAGGACACTATCTACCAGATATGTGGGCGCCGAGATGAGCAATGGGAGATGATCAGTACCAGGAAGGACAGGTCCATTGCAGCTTTCATCCAGGAGTTAAACCAGCACATTCGACGTCAGGAGAACCAGATGTGCGCAAGCATGATAGATTTGAAGAAGGCTATGACCAGGAACATGGAGCTAGAGGAGGAACTCAAGTCTACACGCGACGGATACGAGGAGGAAATCGCAATACTATTGGAGAAGAATGATGACCTGATAAAGAAGCTCGGGGTATTCCTGGGAGACCCCGCACCAGGAGGAGATGGCGACGAACCCAAGGAGATTCGTTCTGAAGACTACATCATCATCGACGACACCGACTCCGATCCCAACAGTAGTGATGATGACTGTGAAGACGAAGCTGGAGCTGATATCATGGAGTCTTCCACCGATCAAAACTTCTAGTAGACGACCATATGATCAAGTAGTATTTCCCCCATGTATATAGTATAGTCTGAGCACTGTATCAATAGTTAGATCGACTATATGCCCTTGCTAGATTGATTGAGTGATATGATATGATTGTGTTTGTCTCATGTGCATATGGGTAGTGCTTTCCCACTAGACCTCATTCTCTTCTAATCTCTTCCCTCTAAGCCCATCAGATGCCTCCAAGATGTGATACCGGATTTGTCTTCCCACCGGAGCTCACTGAGTTGATCCAGCAGCAAAATGCCTTGATGCAGTTGTTAGTTCAGAACCAAGGCAACAACAACAACAACCCACCACCGCCACCACCAGTTGACAACTTAGCCCATTTTCTGAGGTTGCAGCCGCCGGTGTTTTCCAGTAGCACCGAGCCGATAGTTGCTGATGATTGGCTACGCAGGATTGGAAGGGAGTTGACCACCGCAGGTTGCACAGATGATGAGAAGGTGCGCTTTGCCGCACATCAATTGGATGGACCAGCAGCCTCATGGTGGGAGAATTACACAGCCACATTCCGTATAGCCAATGTCACTTGGGAGCAGTTTCAGCAAGCATTCCACACAGCCCATGTCTCAACTGGAGCTATGAGCATGAAGAAGCGTGAGTTTCGCAACTTACGCCAAGGGAATCATACTGTGGGACAGTACGTGGATGAGTTTAGCAAGTTATCTCGCTATGCCCCAGATGTTGTGGCCACAGATGCCGCGAAGCAGGAGAAGTTTATGGAAGGGCTGAACGATGAGATGGGTATGCAGTTGATGGTGGCAACATTTAACAACTACCAGGAGTTGGTAGATAAAGCTCTCATCATTGAAGGAAAGCAGCAGCAGATAGAGAGCCGCAAGAGGAAGTATGGACAAGGGAAGTACAATTCAGGAGCTCAGCAGAAGCCTCGTTTTACCCCGAACTCGGGAGGATTTACCCATAACCATGGAGGCCACACTCACAATGGAGGAAGTTCTCATAATCATAATGGCCCCAAGAATGGGAATGGGAATGGAGCAAGCAACAATCAGAACCGCTCCAATCCAGCCACACCCGCCAAGAGGGACCTAAGTCACATTACTTGTTTCAAGTGCGGGAAGACTGGACACTATGCCACTGAGTGCCCTGAAGTGAACAACGGAAATGGTAAGGGAGCTCTGGGAAGAAGCCCAATCCATTTAACAAGGGAAAAGTGAACCACGTGAGGTTGGAGGAGGTTGAAGAGCAGCCAGACGCAGTTATCGGTAAGTTTTTGGTTAATTCTTTTACCACTCTCGTTCTTTTCGATACTGGTGCATCGCATTCATACATATCAAGGGGATTTGTGGACAAGTTTAAGGTGCCAACCCTAGCCCTTAGGACACCCATGCTAGTGAGCTCACCAGGTGCAGAGTACATGGCCAGCCGATGGTGCGATCGGATACCCTTAACCATCGGGAGCCATGTTTTCCCCTCAGACCTAATAATTTTAGGGTCGCAAGGATTGGACATCATATTAGGCATGGATGGGTTATCTAAGTATGGAGGAAACATTGACTGCGCTAGCAAATCAATTCTACTCACCACCCCGGAGGGAAAAAGGATCAAGTATGTATCCAGGCATTCGCCAAGGAGGACTCAAGCAAATTCCCTCTTAGGAGTTGTTCAGGAGGAAGGGCATGTTGTGAAGGATTACTCGGATGTGTTTCCAGAAGAGTTACCAGGCATGCCACCAGATCGAGACATTGAGTTCTTGATAGAACTGTTGCCAAGCACCGGACCTATATCAAAGAGACCCTACAGGATGCCCGCAAATGATCTAGAGGAGATCAAGAAGCAGATTAAGGTGTTATTGGAGAAAGGTTACATCCCACGAAGTTCATCACCGTGGGGAGCCCCAGTGCTCTTGGTTGAGAAGATGGATGGATCTTTAAGGATGGTTGTTGATTATCGAGCATTGAATGAAGTGACGATCAAGAACAAGTACCCACTGCCGATGATCAATGACTTGCTTGATGAGTTGCAAGGAGCTAAAGTATTTTCAAAGATCGATCTGCGATCAGGATACCACCAGCTGAAGATTTGCGAGAAGGATATACCTAAGACAGCTTTCACCACCAGGTACGGGCTGTATGAGTATACGGTTATGTCATTTGGATTGACTAACGCCCCTGCCTACTTCATGAGTATGATGAATAAGGTGTTTATGGAGTTTTTGGATAAGTTCGTTGTGGTGTTCATTCATTATATCTTGGTATACTCAAAGACTGAAGAGGAGCACAAGGAGCATTTGCGTTTAGTGCTCGAGAAGCTCAGGGAACATCAGTTGTATGCCAAGTTCGGCAAATGCGAGTTCTGGTTGAAGGAAGTTGGATTCCTTGGACATGTTATATCAGGAGAAGGTATAGCAGTAGACCCCACCAAGGTCTAGTCAGTCACTGAGTGGTTGGCACCCACCTCAGTTGGAGAAATCCGCAGTTTTCTTGGCCTTGCGGGATACTATCGGAGATTTATTGAGAATTTCTCTAAAATTGCGAAGCCCATGATGGAGTTGTTGAAGAAGGACACTAAGTTCAAATGGACAGAAGAATGTGAGGCCATTTTTCAGGAGTTGAAGAAACGTCTGACTACGGCCCCAGTGCTAATTCTGCCGGATATACACAAGGATTTCCAAGTGTATTGCGACACATCTCGCTTAGGAATTGGAGGAGTGCTTATGCAGGACGTGAGAGTTGTTTCATATGCCTCACGTCAACTTCAACCGCATGAGTTGAATTATGCCACTCATGATTTGGAGCTAGCAGCTGTAGTGCATGCACTCAAGACTTGGAGACACTTTCTTATTGGAAACCATTGTGATGTGTACACGGATCATAAGAGTTTGAAGTACATATTCACCCAGAAGGAGCTGAACCTCAGGCAGAGGAGATGGTTGGAACTTATAAAGGATTATGACATGAGGCTGCATTATCATCCAGGAAAGGCCAATGTCGTAGCAGACTCTTTGAGCCGGAAGAGTTATGTTAATACTCTCCTAACGGGAGGGTTGCCAAAGGAGTTAGCCGAGGATCTCAGGGAACTTCGTTTGGAGATTGTTCCTAGAGGTTTTGTTGCAGCGATGGAATTTCAGTCTACATTGTTGGGAAAGATTCGTGAAGCTCAGAAGGATGACAAGGAAATTGCCGAGATAAAGGAGAGAATGAGCAAAGGAAAGGCCAAAGGTTTTCGTGAGGATGAGCACGACACCTTGTGGTTCGAGGACTGTGTTTATGTGCCCAATAATGAAGAAATCACAAAGTTGATACTACAGGAAGCTCATGACTCGCCATACTCGATACACCCCGGAAACACCAAGATGTATTTGGATTTGAAGGAGCGTTTCTGGTGGACTGGTATGAAGAAGGATATTGCCGAGTATGTAGCCGTATGTGATGTATGTCAGAGAGTGAAGGCAGAACATCAGAAGCCAGCAGGATTACTGCAACCTATGCCGATACCCGAATGGAAGTGGGATAAGCTTGGTATGGATTTTATCACCGGATTGCCCAGGACACGATCAGGATATGATTCTATCTGGGTAGTAGTTGATCGCTTGACCAAAGTGGCTCACTTTATCCCAGTGAAAACCACGTATACAAGTGCGAAGTTGGCCAAGATATACATGACCAGGATCGTATGTCTGCATGGAGTTCCGAGGACCATCGTATCAGATAGAGGAACACAGTTTACTTCAAAGTTTTGGAATCAGTTACACCAGACTTTGGGTACAAGGCTATAATTCAGCACAACCTTCCACCCGCAGACAGATGGCCAGACTGAGAGAGTCAATCAGATTCTGGAAGACATGTTGAGAGCTTGTGCGCTGGATTATGGATCTAGTTGGGATGATAATTTGCCATACGCGGAGTTTTCATACAACAACAAGCTACCAGCCCAGTTTGAAGATGGCACCATTCGAAGCCCTGTATGGAAGAAGGTGCAGAACACCATTGATGTGGGATGAAGTTGGAGACCGCCAGTTGTTTCGACCAGATTTGATCAAGGAGTCAGAAAAGAAGGTTAAGCTGATTCAGGATAGACTGAAGGTAGCTCAGTCTAGGCAGAAGAGTTATGCAGATTCAAAATGCAAGGAGGTAGTCTATGAGATCGGAGACCGAGCATATCTTCGTGTGTCACCTCTGCGGGGAGTTAAACGTTTTGGAGTTAAGGGAAAGTTAGCCCCGAGATTTGTAGGACCATACCGAGTTTTGGAACGTATGGGAGAGGTTGCCTACAAGTTGGAATTACCCGAAGGATTGTCAAGGGTTCACGATGTGTTCCACGTCTCTTAGGTGTCATGCTGAGATGGCTGATATACCTCTGAGAGATACAGTGCCCTTGGAAGTGATTCAGTTGGACAGTGATTTGACCTATGAGGAGAAACCTGTCAAGATTCTCGAGTTTTCCAGCCGAGTTACTCGCAGCAAGGTTATCAAGTTTTGCAAAGTTCAGTGGAGCCACCATACCGAGGATGAAGCCACATGGGAACGAGAGGATGATCTACGGAAGGACCACCCACACCTATTTTCTAGCCAACCCGAATCTCGAGGGCGAGATTCATCTTAAGGGGGGTAGGTTTGTAACATCCCAAATTTCCAATTTGGAATGTTATACCTAGGTCATTCATGCATATCATATTTTATTGCATTTCGCTTTTGCGATCCTCGAAATTCTAAGCAACTCAAGGACCCATGGAGAGAGTTGGGGATTTCACCGTTTTCATATTTGAATTTTTATCAAATACCGAAACAAGGATCACTTCGGTTTTACTTATTTTTCTCTCCAAAAATATTTCATATTAAAAATATATGAGAGGAGATAATATGACTTCTCCAAAATAAATTGAAATGTTGGAGGAAAAATACCAAAATCAAATAATATATTTTATTTGGATTTTATTGCTATTTTATTTGAATTAGAAAAAAATATGCATTTTTCGAAATTGCATTTTAGGCCAAGAAAATGTTCACCCTGTTCTAAATATTTTATTTAGACGGTGAAAATTTATTTTGGTATTTATAGATTTTTATTTATTTTTTCTAGGATTTATTTTCGGCGGAATATGTTTTACAAAAAAGTTTCCTCGCCGGACCAAACTGGGCCGAGGCCCAGTTGGCCCAGCCGCCCCGCGCCGCCGTCTCCCTCGTGGAGACCCCGACCCGCCCGCCGCCGTCTGCCATGGCCGACTCGGCCACACCTCCCCCGCCCCCTGCCGCAAGCCGCCTCCCCTCCTTAAAAGCCGACTCGGGCCCCCCCTGGAGCCCCAGGTCGCCAGTCGCCGCCGCCCGCAAGCCGCCGCCTCACCGCCTTGCGACGCTGCTGCCACCGCCATCGCACGCCGCCGCCGCCTGCTGTTGTGCCGCTACAGCGCCGCCCCGCGCTGCCCCGCCTCGCCGCGTCGCCACGGAAGTCGCCGGAGCCGCCGCCGCCGATCCGATCCGGAACTGTTCATTTTTTTCGGTTTTTAGGTAAAATCCCGGGTTTAAAAAAACCCCTAGTTTTGTTTTTTAGATCGATTCGTTCGGTTTTTCTCGGTTTGATTAAATAGCGGACGTTCGTCCGTACGTTCGTTTTAACGAACGTTGTTCGTTCGTTAGCCTGTTCATCAGTTTTTCTTTTCCCAGGGTTTTTTCGTGATTATTTTCGATCGCGATTCCAGCCCTAATCTTTGATTTGGTATATCTTTTCGCTCGTTTACCCAAATCAGGTGAAACAAGTGTCTAGATCTTCGTCTCGAAGCCCTCTTTCTGTTTAACCAACTTGAACAAGATTTTGGTACAGTAAAATTTGACTTTAGTCCGGATTAGTAATCAGATCTTGTTTCTTTCGTAGTTTGAGTTTCGTTGCTCCGTTTGATTTGATTCTTTTTTCAAACCGGAGTTTCAGTTGAACTTTCTGGTTAGATCTTCTTATTTGAGTTTTACCCATGCATCTATGATTGATTGCTTATGTATGGTATTGTTTGTTCATGATAGAATTCCCGGAGTGCGAAGCGTGCTACTACGAGTCTCTAGGTTTTGCAGATCGTCAGCAAGGCAAGTAACACATTGATCATACTCCTTTCATACCCAATTTTTATGCATTAGTATCAATCCTCAAACATTGCATGATTAGGATGTGTTTAACTTGTGGGTTTTGGGAAGTAGTTGTTGAGGTAGAACCTATTGCCCTGTTTATTATCAAACCCTTGGGAGTTACTTCTACATTATGCTTATATTGCTATGCTATGCTCGTAGACGTGGTTTGGGTGAGTGAATCCATGACAGATGTGAGATTGTTAATTAATGGTTAACTTAAGGTGGCAACTTTAATACACATCTAGGTGGATTGCTTGAGGGCACCTGGAGAATCCAGTGTTGTCCTAGGATACCCCGGAGTACCCGTGTGATCATCCTACGGTCCGCCACCCAGGCTCAAAGGGATCATAAGGTTATTGATGCTAGAAACTTCCGTGTGCAGCCACAAGCTATTATGGGCTCTAGCATAGTTGAGTATGTTGCATGACCTCTTCCAGTGGTAGGCTAGCAGATGTAGGGGAATGTAGGTTGGTACTGTCTACCCGGGGTTAGAGTAATGCTTCTGAAAGACTGTGTCTCGGTCATCCGTTTGTCAAACATCATGTAGTGCGAGAAATCCAACGTAGGAGATCGAGTCTTGTGGTCAAAAGTGCGCAAACCTCTGCAGAGTGTACAAACTAATCATGGTTAGCCGTGTCCCCGGTTATGGACATGTTGAGTATCTGGTTCTTGGATTATCATATGGATCTCATCACTCTAAATATAATTTTGTTGGGTTGATAATTACTTTTAATTGGGATTTGAGTTGTAGGAACCTTCTCAATGTTGTTCAACTACCATGATAGTTAAGTAAAATATATTCCTTTGTTGTAGGGAAAAAATGGCTTTTCTCAAAAACATATTAACCATACAGCCTCCACGAGCCATATATGCATGTAGTGATAGCAATTATCTATTCATTACTTTACTGTGTTACTTTGCCAGCATATTCCATGTGCTGACCCGTTTTCGGGCTGCAACGTATCATGTTGCAGACTTTTAAGACGAAGAGTAAGGTTCGCTAGGCCATTGCCGTGCACTCAGCTATGCCGTTGGAGTTGATGGACTCACTTTATTTTCCAAGCCTTCCGCTGTTATCTTATTTAGATGGCCTTAAGCCATATTTATTGTAATAAGTTCTCTTTGGAGACTATCGATGTAATAAGTGTGTGATTGCTACTCTGTTATATATCCTTTGAGTACTGTGTGTGTCAGCCTTACCCATCCAGGGATGACACTTATGCACAGAGACTTGACCGTCTGAGGTCGGTTTGCTACAAGTGTACTAGCACGCCCCACGGTGAGTGCATAGCGAACAGGCGCATGCCTCAGCCTCCCAGTTTGCCTGCTAGCATGCGTCTCGTCAACTCACGCATGCTCGTACAACACACGGGATGCGTGCACGGCACGTATTATATTGATTTTTCCTTTTGGATGATTAATTCTGCTGCTTTATTGCTTAACCGAAGCACAGGATTTACATTGTTGGTCTAACGCACACAGTTCGAATAAAGAGTTCGTTGCGATATTGGTCGATAATTATTTATAATTTACTGTATGTAAGAAGATTATATCAGAACTTGTCTCAAATTTGAAAAAAAATATCACAGTCTATTGGTGTCCTTATGACACCACGATAAGTTTCATGAATTTCAACTTAGTTTTGGATCTATTGGATTTTAAAATCAAGATTCTAGATGTTAGAAATTTCTTGCGTGGGGACTAAACATGCACCCGGGGACACGTACACATATGATTTTGCAATCCATTTTCGTGCACTATCACGGGAGTGTAGATCAAATTTGTTTTTTGCACATTTAAATCCCTGGGAAATCAATCAATGTATAAAAAACGGAAAGATATTATCTATTTTTTTTCAATTTTCAACACTAAACTCCTTTGGTCGCATGTTCGCTGAAGAAAAGTTTGACATGCATCTTTGGGCCACATGCACGTGGTGGTCCTAGGACACTCACTCACGTGGGCCTGTGAGGTCGCCATCCAGCACTATGCCATGCGATGAGGGAGGTTAATTTGACCAACAAGGATGGTCATTTTTTGGTTTTTACTATACACACGGTAGGAGTATATATATATATAGTACGCGTTGAAGTGGGTGGTCGGGGGCAATACTATGCGTCATATAGGAAACTCACTCGCGTGCGATGAGTCCATCCGTGAGCCCGCGTGGTTGTCCTCCATCACTTTGACCCAGCAATGAGGTTTCCTTTTGGGTTGTGTTGTGGTAGGGGTATATAGTATGCGTCGAAGAGGGAGGAGGGGGTCGGGGCAGCACATATATACTACACACACGTCATGAATCGATCTCACTTCGTGTGGGGACTTTTCGGTTTCTGAGGCAGGTGCTGCAAAGAAGTTGTGCATATTGGGTATTAAAAATATCACCAACACATTTGGCCACATGCATATGATGGTTGTCACTCATTCGCCTGCAACTTCCCTCCATGGGCCCGCGAGGTCGTCGTCCATCTAATATATGACACAATGAGAAAGGTAATTTGACGAACAAGGAGGATTATTTTCGGGTTGTGTTACGGTACGTAGGAGTATATATTACGCGTCGAAGAGGGGAGGGGGCAACATATATATACTACGTGTTATGAACCTCGGTTCGTGTGTGGGACCTAAAGGTTTCCGAGGCAGGTTCCACATCAAATTTCTACATATATATTAGGTATTCAAACATCAAAACCAGACATCTCCATACATGTGTTTGGCCCACAAGCAAGCTATGGCAGTTGTCCTCTAGCACTCACTCACGGGATTATCGGCTAGTTGCTTCGTCCATCTCTATGTGCCCGCTTGGTCAATCACTTCAACCGACAGTAATAGAGGTTAATATGACTTATAATTAGGAGGGGATTAAATTTTGGTTCGTCTTATACGGTTTGGTACATGCAACTATACTTCATGCGCATGTGTACGCACGAATCCCTCCTACTGGGTCGAAGTGAGGGGGGGCGAGCACGCTACGCATCGTGAACCAGATCTGTGTGGGGACCATGCGTTTTTTGACGCATGCATGCGCCACATCAAAATGTTGTGCTTTTGGTATTCAAACATATATGCATGCATCACGCATGTCCATACATATGTTTGGGGCACATACATGAAGTGGTTATCTTTGGACACTCTCCCTCACTTGGTTATCATCAACGGCCTATATATTCATGGGCCCGCCTGGACATCCATCACTTCGACCAACAACGCGAGAGAGGTTACCAGGGTGGATTCTTCTTCTCTTTGTTTGCATTACCATATAGTCATACATCGATCATGGTGAGATTCAAGACCTAAGTTCGAGGGCTCGCATACACATGAATCCCTATATATATAGTATACTACACGTCGTGAACCCTCGCTCCATGTGGGGACTTTCCGGTTCCAAAAGCACGCTGCCACATAAAAGTTGTGTATTGGGTATATTCTAACACCACATGACACTTCATACATATGTTTGGGCCACATGCACGCAGTGGTTGTCTTCAGGCACTCCCTCGCATGGTTATCGGCGACAAGCTAGCCTATTTTGTGGGGCCATGTGTGGAATGTCAATGCATGACTTTGACCCAACAAACAAGAGAGGTTATACGACCAAGGTGATGATTCTTCTTGCTTAGTCTTACAATACGCCTTGGTGAGATGCCCCCTCCCACCGACTCGAAGTGTATGTGTGTGTGGGGGGGGGGGGTGACATAGTACTACTTACTAGATGAATATCTGTGGGGTCAGGGATACCCGGTTAATTTGCGATGCACATGTGCCACATCAAATCTGTGATTTGGTTATTTAACTATCATACGACATCATTTTCACACACACACACACACATCGGGCCAGCCGCAGGTGTGGTTGGTATGTGGTCTCACCCATATAACGCCAGAAGAACACATCTATGGGCCCGCAAACGGTCCACATTTGATCAAAGCAAACAGGGGAGGGGGTTGATATACTCATTTCAGTTTTGTGTTATGGCACAGTGAGATGTCAGACCTAGCTATTTGGGGGCATGCGTTCATATCTTGGATTCCCCTCCCAGCAACACGAAGTGTGTGTGTGTGTGTTTGGGGGGGGGGCTAGCAATAATGACGTGCACTTTGTGCGAGAGGTGCCACATCAAAGTTGTGCATTGGGTATTTGAACATCAAACCACCCTTTTTCATACATATATTTGGTCCACATGCAAGTGTGTTCGTGTTCTGACCCTTTGCCGTGTTTTTTTGGCCAAATTTATAAACAACAAACGAGTCAGACGCAGCAACCGTCTGCTATCGGGTACAAAACAGACATGGTACCCTAGGACTACCCGTGTGCCGCGCCCCTGCCCTTGTCACCCGAATGATCACAGTAGATTGGGCTCCACAAGGCTTCCTTCCCCCTCTCTAAAATATCTACTCCCTTGCAATCTCTAAAATATCTACCAGCGTAGATGGTTTTCTCTTCGATAGCACACGATTAGTATGTCTAGACCGTGTGCGATGTCTGTTACTCCCGCTCTGCTTCAATCGGTAGATCCAAATTTTTAGTTGCCCCGGCATTTTACTCCTACCTCCATCCCTCGCAATCGCAAAAATATCTACTTGGCTGGAGTGTTTTTCAGTTTGATAGCAAACGATTATTATGTTTTAACCGTGTGTGATGTTCGTTACTCCCGCCCCACTCTGCTTCAATCCCTTGATCCAAATTTTCAGTAGCCCCGCCATTTTACTCCCGCCTAGTAAAATTTTCAGTACCCGCGGCATTTCCTCAAACACCACCTTCGACCCCCTCCACACACACACCCCAAATCCTTCGCTCACCCCAAACCCCACGCTCACACACATACACACCACCCCTCCCTCACTCCAAACCTAGCTAGGTCGCCGCCGCGCCGCCTCCATCATCAACGTCTGCCGGTCTGGCTGTGCAGTTTACCCACAGATATACATATGGTCGCCCCCTTTCCCAGAGATCCCCATCCCCACCCCCTCCCCCACTCTAGAGCGTCGCAGCCTAAGCCCGTCTACACTTCCCTTGGAGCTCGAGGAGTGAATGGCCCAAAAGAGCTTTACCACGGCCTCTTCGCTCGATGTCGCCGAGGTGGCCGCCGAGGAAGCTGACGACGATGACTGGACCTGGATTGAGCCTTTCAATCAGCAGGCTAGAGTATTCTAGCATGTCGCGGACGCCGGCTACGACATCGAGGTCGTTAACATCGATGCTTGACGCGGGTTATGTCACAGGTTAAGTTGCCCACCCCCAACCCTTCGGGTTAGACAACTGTCGATCTCATCAATGGCCCTGCCGCCAATCTCCTGCAGCTCGTTATGAACAATTTGTCATCCTTCATCGCCATGGAGCCCCTTTTTTCATTTCTGAAGGACACGTTCTGCGATGCTGGCTTGGGATCCTCAGCTGCCAAGTCAGACTTCATTGATGGCGACCACGACGAGGAGCCAATCTGTGACAAGTGAGGAAACCCATGATTTGTTTTCTCCAACCCCTTCTCTAGTGAGAACCTGTCCAGTATTTATTGCTATATTTGGTTATTTGCATTAAGCCTTGTTTATTTCTATGGTTTATGGTTGTTTGGTTGTTTGTAGTTAGCATATGTCCAGTTTCAATTGCCACCTTTGGTTGTTTGTAGTATGCCTTGTTTATTTCAGTTATTAACAGTGTGATGTTCTATATGTGCTAGTATGAACTGTGCAGTTCAATTTCATCAATACCAAATTTAACAATAGCTCTATGAATGACTATATTTGGTTGCTATTAAGCATGTTGTACTCCTTCTGAATCTTTTTAGTTCACACATAAGATTTGTCTAAAGTCAAGCCTCGTAAAGTTTGACCAACTTTATAGAACAAAATACCAACATTCACAATATGAAAGAAATATCAGTACATGTGTCATGACTTAAATTTTCATATTGTATAACTTTAGCATGGGAGATGTTGATATTTTTTTCATATAAATTAGGTCACACTTTATGAAGTTTGACTTCAAACAATTCTTATATGCAGAGTAAAAAGGTCCGGGGGGAGTATCAAACACGCCTTCCATTTGATTTAACAATGGCACTGTTTGGATACTCTAACTTAGCTAGAGGTTTGAGTTAGTTTCTAGCTCATGACAGCTAAAAGGGAGAGAGTCAGATTGGTGGAATAGTTGATTCTATTGCTTGAGCCTCGTGGGCTTATATATAGGAGTACATGGTCATCTTGGAGTACAAGTCAAGGTAGAATAAATCCTACGCTATCCTACATTTCCTAAATAACAATGATACTAAACAATGACTAACCCTGAACTAACTCTAGCCAAAGAGATGTTTGGATGATAGTGTTAGATTGACAATAAATGCACTAGGAGAACTAGCCCCAATCAGCACCTCTTGGGTGGGATAGTTGTTTTGGGTGGGTTTGACGCAACTAGCTCAAACTAGCCTTCATGTTTGGATACTTTAGGGATATTTGAGCCCAAACTAGCTCAAACTAACTCTAACCCATGGATCCAAACAGGGCTAATAACTAGTGTACTTTGACATGCGCAATACAAGTTTGAATGACTACGTTTGCCTGTTTTTAAATATTAGGACTATTGCAGTTAATAACACACCTTTCCAATTCTTGTTTTTAATTATAAGGTTATTAACAATTTGGTCTTGCACATGTAGGTCCTGCTGTCAGAGGTTTTGACCCACTATTTGACCCTTTTTGCATATGTGGAAATGAGTTGTCCATGAATATCAGTCATCAAGAAACTCGTAAACATTGTTACGATAAAGAAATTAGCGACAAAAAACAACAAGATCTTTGTCTGCACAATGAAGAAGACATCAGTTCACTACGGGATGGTACTAACTGTTATACCTTGTCTTTTTAATTCCTTTGCGCCATTTCAAATCTAGAGAAGATACTTATGCATATCCTTGTTTTCATGCCTTTCCAAAGCAGTTCACTGATGATTACCTCTCAAACCACCTGTATGGTCAGGAGGCGAGGAAGGTATTCATACAACACCCACGGTTCAATATTAAAGTGTTCCTGAAGAGGACGAAGAATGGATAGGCACTGGCCTAAAGTTGCAAAGACCTTCAACATCAATGAAGGCTCAATATTCGGCTTCTGCTTCAGCAGTTTTCCAGATGAGATCCATTTGTCTATGTACCGTCTATGATGCTAATTTCGAAAGGTTCTAGATGTTGCATGTGAAATTTGGTGCTGGTGCAGTTGTGTAATGGGGTAGCTGAGTGCCGAAGCTATATGATGTTGTACTCTAACGTATTTAAATTATGAAATCCTACTTCCTTAGTATGAAAATGAAATATATTGTTTGCTTAATATGAAATGCAAGTTAGATTAATAAATGGATTATTAATAGTAGGGCAATTAGCCTGCTAATGGCCAATTAGCCTGCTAATTGAGTTTTTCTATTGCAAACGGTTATTGAGAAAACATCATGGGCGATAACCTCAGGCAATACACACAATTTCTAGGAATAAACCATGTTGGGTCAATGAACAATCACACACGACATCCTCTTGAAAACTGTTTGCATTAGGCCACCTTCCACAAACGTTTACCACATAAGAAGTGTGTGTGGTGGACAGCCTTTGCCACACAGTTTCTTCTACGCACCGTGTGTGATGCATTCAATAAGGCAAACATTAAAATTTGTAATATCGTGTGCAATGGCAACGCTATCACAAACGATTTAATGGGGCCTGTATAATTTTATTTTTAGCCCAATTGTACGTATAACCGTATTTGATCGCTCGCTCGTCGCACATGACCTCATTTTGCCGAGCGTGTGTACCAGGAGGGCCTATCCCCAATGGTTTCCGGGTCGTGTGGGAAGGACCCCCCTATAGCAGTCACTCACTTGGCGACGGTTCAAAACGCCATCACGGAAAAGGGTTAAAAACCGTTTGGATAGCACCTCGTTGTACTCAAACCGTAAGTGTCTTGGTAGCGCACGGCAGCAAGCAGAGAAACACGATCATGTGACCCCGTCGCCCCGTCTCGTGGACTTACGGCAAGGGCTAAGAATGCCCGACCGTGCACATAATTATCTTGCGGGTACCCTCCAGGTCAACCCGACTATACATCAACTTGCGGGCACTTCACGGTCAACCCGACTTCACATTTCTCTCTCGGGTACCCCTCGGGGCCGACCCGACTTCAGTCATGGTTCTGGGGTAAAGTCAAAGTATCCATGTGTTTATAATCATCAAGGCGGAAATCTGAGGAATGACCCTCAATGGATTTCTACTCGATGGTCCATAACATCAAGGGGGAATCAGAGGAATCACCCTTGAAGGATCCCTCCTCGATGTAACCGTCAAGGTGGACTTGGAGGAATCACCCTCGATGGTCCAAACTTGAGGGGTTGCACGACAGAGTCGTTATCGGGAGTGGTGAAGGAGGAATCGTCCTCGATGACAACGACGGAATAGTTACACTATAGAGTTATCATCAGGAGTGCGTTATGAGGTATCACCCTTGGCACTCGATGGTAGCTCTGCAGAGTCGAGCAACTAAGGGGGGCGTGATGTGCTGTATCGAGCCCTGGACGTCGATCATATTGATCGAGTCACCAGTCATCAAGCAGGGGCAACTAGGACAAGGAGAGGGGTCTCTGGTGGATCACTAACCAACCTATACTAAGAAGTTTAGGATAAGTAGGTAAGGTACAAGAGCAGGTTACAAAATTAGGTTATGCATTAGAATAGGATCATACAAAAGCAGTAGCAGTTCTAATGCAAGCATAAGAGAGAAGGGAATGGGTGATATAAATGATCAAGGGGGGTTTGCTTGTCTGGAAGCTCTGCTGCAAAGGAAGAAGGGTCGTCGGTGATGTAGTCGATCACAGGGGCAGCATCGCTCTCAGGGTCTACCGGAGATAAGAGGGGGAAGAAACAGTAAATACAATGCAAACAAATGCATCACTAAGCATGACACGACAAGAAGCAGTGCTAGGGGTGAACTAACGTAATACTACACGTTGCAGACGAAGAGGGAAACATTTGGCGAGATTTTCCCGGCGTTAGGCATTTTCTGGACAGATGGAAGAGAGGGACCAATTCCATGTTCAGCGTGCTAGGGGCATGTGACAGATAAACGGACCGCGTATTCAGATCTGTTACGTTTTTTGAGCAACTTTCATATATAAATTATTTTCATCCGAGTTACAGATTAATTTATATTAATTTTCAAAGTTTTAAACATTTTCTAAAATTATTTTAAATAACTAATTCGAAAAAGGCAGAAAAAGGGGTTGGGTGCACCCGGTGCAGTGCACCCAGAGGTACACCAGTGGCCGACAGGTGAGGCCAGTCAACTGCTGATGTAGCAGTTGACTGGTCAATGTTTAACTAGTCAGCGGGTCTAGTGGGATCCGCATGTTAGTGACCCTCGGCCTAAAATAATTTTTATTAAAAACTAACAGGTTAATTAGTGGCCTGGGGCCCAACGTCACTGAGGGTTAGGGTATTAATCGGCGCTAATGTCGCGCCACGTCGGCGGTCAATAGCGGCGATGGAAGAATGCGCCGGTGCCAGCCATTCGGTCGACTCCGGCCACCATTTGGCCCGGGGATGGATCCCACGACACGCATGTGACGTCACGTCTCGGTTGGTGGCCGCGGTGCATGCGAGGGCTGCCGGGTTGCGCGGGACAGCGTGCAGCAGCACCGGCAGTGAGCAGAGCGGCAATGAACTTCGGCCAGCGCGACCGCACCGGCGACAACAGCGGCGGGGGCAGAGCTGGGCGAGGCCAAACGCAGGCGGCAGCACGCGTCGACGAGCGCGGCTCGGAGAGAGGAAAGGCGAAGTAGGGGGCAATCAGTGAGCCGAGCGACATGTGGCCGGCGGCAGCTTGGTTAACGCGGTCACGGCCGGCGCGGGCAGGGCGCGGGGTTAGGCGAGTGAGGTCACGCGGGTCTACGCGAGCGTGCGGGCGGAGGGCCAGTAGCAGCGCGGGGGAAGGTAGTGCGCGACGGACACGGGCGCGGTGACTTGGATAGCTAGCTACAGCGGACGAAAAAGCACTGGAGGGAGAGGGCTATCGCGCGGTGGCTCACCTTGAGGGTGCAAGAGGTCCCGTCGACAGGTTAGTAGTAGGAGAGGGCACAAATCGAAGTGGCGGAGTCGTGGTGGTCCGAGAGGACGAGATGGCGTTCCGACGCTGCAAGGCTCCCCATCTCCAACAGGAGCACCAGTGGACGAGGCGGTCAGCGGCGAGGCGGACAGACACGGTGAGGCTGCGCAGAGGGCACGGTGGGCACGTGGACTGCGGCGGGCGGTGATGTTTGGCCGTGGTGAAGAAGGGGGTGGGAGCGACAGGAGAGGGCGAGATCCGGGGGGAGGAGTGGCCAGAGGGGCGAGTGGGGTGAGTGGAGTGGGAGGATTGAGGCGTCGAGGGAGTGGAGGCCTTATCCTCTCGCGGCGACACCGGCGAGGCGATCTCGCGAGGTCTCGCCCCTGTAGCAATGCGGTCGCAGGAACAGGGGGACGACCAGGGAGGGAGGAGTTGGGCTGGCTGGGCCGCTCGGGTGGCCAAGTCCCAGGGGCAGTGGGCCTTTCTCTTTTTCTTTACAATTTTTTAAACTTCTATTTCTTTTATTTTAGTTAGCAAAATAGTTTACAAAAATTATAACTCTTACTCCTAAATTAGCATAGTAAAATATGACACTGCCACATTTAGGTTGAGGTTCAAAATAAATAGTTTAATATTTTTATAAATTAAAAAGCATTTAAATAATTATTTCAACCACTGTTTTAATTAGTTTAGGGCATTAAGACATTTTGGAAAAATGTTGGTTCACCACCAATATTATCAGAAGAATATTTTCCATATGATGAACATTTTAGTTTTCATGTTTGGGAATTTTTCAATTTCACTTATTATTTGAAATTGAATTCAAAGGGGAATTTGAAAGAGATATGAGACAATGATGGTCAAACACTTGTGTAATAAAATGATTAGCTTAACCCTAGGGGTTACTGTAGCATCATTACACAGGGGTGTTACAACTCTTCTCCTCTAAAACAAATTCTCGATCCGAGAATTAAGAGGTACAAGGGAAAAGATCGGGATATTCCGTGCGAAGATTATCCTCGCGTTCCCAAGTGGCTTCATCTTCAGAATGATTTGACCACCACACCTTGTGGAACTTGGTAACCTTCTGGCGGGTTTGACGTTCAGCTTCTTCGAGAATGCGGATCGGATGTTCTTTATAAGTAAGATCATCTTGCAGTTCGATCAATTCCGGATCCACTTCATGTTCCGGATCCTTGAAGCAACTACGAAGTTGCGACACATGGAAGACGTCATGGACCTGAGAGAAGTGAGGTGGCAACTCTAGTTGATAAGCCACGAGCTCACGACGGGCCAAAATGCGGAAAGGACCAATGTAGCGAGGATCTAGCTTGCCCTTGACTCCGAACTGATGAGTGCCTCTAAAAGGAGTGACACGCAGATAAGCTTGTTCACCAGGTTGATCAGTTGAACCCCAGTGTTTTCGGTCATAGTTGCTCTTCTGGCGGGACTGGGCCGCCTTGAGATTATCCCGGACAATGCGAACCTACTCTTCAGCTTGTTGGATGATTTCTGGACCAATGAGCATCTGTTCCCCAGTTTCTGACCAATTCGGATGGGTTTGGCACTTACGTCCATAGAGCACTTGAAAGGGTGCCATCTTCAAGCTAGCCTGAAAGCTATTATTATAAGAGAACTCCGCATAAGGGAGAGATTTTTCCCACTTCTTGCCGAAAGAGATAACACAAGCACGAAGCATGTCTTCAAGAATTTGATTGACTCGCTCGACTTGGCCTTGGGATTGGGGATGGTAAGCAGTGCTCCAGGTAATATGAGTTCCCAACACCTCTTGGAAACTATCCCAGAACTTCGAGGTGAATAAACTAACACGGTCTAAACTGATCTCCTTCGGAATGCCATGGACTGATATGATTCTGGAGATATACAATTTTGCTAATTCACTAGCAGTGATTGTCTCCTTGAATGGCAGAAAGTGTGCGACTTTCAAGAATTGGTCGATGACGACAAAGATTACATTGTTACCTCTTTGTGACTTGGGAAGGCCAGTGATGAAGTCCATCTGAATCTTATCCCATTTCCATTCAGGAATAGGGAGTGGTTACAGAAGACCAGCTAGTTTCTGATGTTCTGCTTTGCTGCGACGGCAAACGTCACATTTTCCGATATATCGAGCAATGTCTTGCTTCATCTTGGACCTCCAATACTTCTGACGGATGTCTAGATACACCTTGGTACTCCCATATGAATAGAGAGAGACGTGTCATGTGCTTCTTTCGTCACCTTCTCTGTCATAAGCTCGAATTGGGGTACCACAATGCGACCCCTGAAGTACAATCTTCCATCTTCAGCAAGTGAGTAATCTCTGGATTTCTCTAAGGCAAGATCCTTTTTCATCAGATCAACGTGAGCATCTTTGGCTTGAGCGGACTTAATTGTTTTTAGAAGAGTTGGTTCCAAACAAGGTTATTCGGAGAACCCTGTGGAACTAGTTGAAGGTTCAGCTTGCATAGCTCTTCATGAAGGCGGGGTTGAGCTTTGTAAACCATGTGATTGTTGCAATAAGACTTGCAACTCAGAGCGTCGACCATTACATTAGCCTTGCCAGGTGGATAAGTTATACCGCAGTCATAGTCGGTAATAGCTTCCATCCATCGTCGCTGACGGAGGTTCATATCAGGTTGAGTAAACATATACTTCAGACTTTGATGATCGGTGAAGATCTCGCAACAATTACTGAGATGGTAATGTCGCCACAGTTTTAGTGCATATATAACTGCCGCAAGCTCGAGATCATGAACTCGGTAGTTATCTTCATGGTGGCGCAACTGACGGGAGGCAGAAGCAATCACCTTGCGCTCTTGCATTAGGACACAACCTAATCCTTGACGAGATGCGTCGCAATAGATGACGAAGTCCTTGCGAGTATTAGGAGGAGAAAGCACTGGGGGAAAAGTTAGCTTGTCCTTGAGGGCCTGGAAACTTTCCTGACACTTTGTGTCCATTTGAACTTGATGCCGTTGTGAAGCAGATTGGTCAGTGGCTTGGCGATTTTGGAGAAGTTCTCGACAAAGCGGCGGCAATAGTTGGCTAGTCCGGGAAAGCTTCTGACTTGCTTGACATTCTTCGGAGGGGTCCAGTCAAGAATAGCCTGAACTCGTTCAGGGTTGACGGAAATACCATCCTTGGAGATCACATGACCAAGGTCGGTTACTTCGGGTAGCCAGAATTCACACATAGAATACTTGGCATATAGTTGATGCTCTCGAAGATTTTCCAGAATAAGACGAAGATGTTCAGCATGTTCTTCTTTATTCTTTGAATATACCAGGATATCATCCAGATAGACCACGACGAACTCGTCGAGGTAATCCATGAATATATAGTTCATCAAATGAGAGAATGTAGCTGTAGCATTGGGCAAACCCAAGGACATGACGGTGTACTCATATGAACCATATCGAGTAACGAAGGCGGCCTTGGGAATGTCCTCTTCACGAACACGGATCTGGTGGTAACCCAATCTCAAGTCAAGTTTACAGAACACTGATGAACCAGCCAGTTGATCATATAGATCATTGATCCGAGGAAGCTGATATTTGTTCTTAATAGTTGCCTGGTTGATAGGACGGTAGTCTTTGACCAATCGGTTCGTTCCATCCTTCTTCTTGAGAAAGAGAGAAGGTGCTCCCCATGCTGAGGAACTTGGACGAATGAATCCACTGCGAGGAGATTTGTCTATTTCCTCCTTAAGTTCAAGGAGTTCATGAGGTGGCATCTTGTAGGGTTGTTTGGTGATAGGAACGGCGCCTCGTTTCAAGCCGATGATGAACTCGATAGCCTGAGCAGGGGGTATTCCTGGAAGTTCTTATGGAAAGATGTCTTGGAAATCGTGTACGACTGGAATCTTTTCAATTCCCTTAAGAGGTGATGCGTTCAACGCATTCAAAGCATAAAGCCGTGCTTCAGTGTTTGAAACAAGATGAGCATGATAGCTTACTATCTCATTGGACGGATGTAGGAGATGAACAACTTTGGTGGCGCAAACAATAGAAGCAGTATGTGATTTCAACCATTCCATTTCCAGAATGAGGTCAATATTGGAAGACTCCAATATAATGGGGGAACCAAGGAATTCCAACCCTTCAATCTCAACGAGAACGTCGTGACCAATCATGGTAGTTTGACATTGGCCCGCAGGGGTGCGTACCACTATCGGAGTGTGTTGTAGGTTGGAACCCTATGGAGAGATCTTTCACGAATTGGAGGGGGAATCCGCAAGAACAAGATGAACACAAGGAGGGAAAACAAGAGGAACACTCAAGAACAAGTCCAATCACACATCCACTAGACCAACAAACACACAAGATCCACAAGGTACATGAACAATCAAAGGGAAACAAGATACATGGTAGAGTTCATCCCAAATCCTATGAAGGAGATGAGGGCTTGATGATCTAGGTAGATCCTTCCCCAAAGGGGGGGCTTGCATCCCTAGGGATCTTCTCCAATGGAGGTCTTGTACTCCAATGGAGCCTTCTCTCTCAAGAGGAATCCCACAAGGGGAGGTACATGAGCTAAGCTCTATGATTTGTGTCTATCCTTAGCTTTCTCTAAATGGAGGAGATGAAGGAGTATATATAGTCCTAGGCAAAGAGAGGGATAATTGGGGGCGAAATGGTAAAACAAGGGCAAAGCCCGCAGCATCACACAGGGGGGCCCGTGTGCACGGGGTAAGTGGAGCCCGTGCGCACGGGGTATCCAGAGACCTGACGCAAGGGCCCGTGCGCACGGGGTCCGTGAGGCCCATGGACACGGGGGTCCCGTGGGCATGGTACACTCCCGTGCGCATGGGGTCTTCAGGACCGCCAGCCTGTGAGGCCCGTGGTCACGGGGTCGGAGGGGCCCGTGGACATGGGGTCGCCTGGGAGCTGCTGCCTTCTTCTTGGCGCTTCCTTCTCCGCTCCAGGATTCCCTCTTGGATGGTGTAGATGTTCTCTTCCGCATGAACTCGTCCTTGCTAAGTGTGAAGCTCCGACAATACCTATGCATGCACACAGAAGGAATGTCAAGTAGTATACCATCCTCAAAGGGGTCAAGTGAACACGTTAAAGGAGAAGATTCACCTTTATGTATGTGAAGTAGATGTCGCACGTGTCACTTGCCAAATGGACTCTTGACTTGGTGATGTCCATAGGATGCTCCGCATCATCCCCTCCCCCTTGGGAAAGATCCGACCTCGGATCGAAATCCAAATCACCATGGGAAAGAGATGATGTTGCCGTGTAGAAGTTGACGATCACCAAGCATGCATCATCTTGTAGTTTCAAATGGGCACTCTCCAATGTCGCACCGTCTTGTAATTCCTTCCAAAGGAGCAAAGATAACAAGCACTTGGCAAAACAAATGTGGTTGGCGTAAGAGCAAAACCAAGCATTCAAGAGGTGATTCACCCAACAAGTGTTGTCATCAAGCATAGCATATGGTTTGACAAAGAAGTGTCGCATGGCATTTAAGCATATAAGGTGAGCACAATCAAGGACATCATGGAAACAAGTATGCAAATGGGAGGTAAAGATGCTAATATGTGTGACAAGTGAACAAGCATCTACCTCAAGATGATAGCAAGTATGCATAAAGCACTCAATGAAAGGTCTATGGTAGGCATAGGAATCATTCACAAAACCAAGTATAAGGAGATGTCTAAACACATGGGGCAAGTGCAAGACAATCCAAGCATAATGTGCATAGGGTGTAGTGAAGATATCGTGGCACTCAACACAAAGTAAAGAGCAATTTGTTCAACATGTGTGAGGCAATCAAGTCAATCATGTCGTGCAAACTAGTGGAGCGAAGATGCAACACACTAGAGGAAATGATGGCAATCATGTCATGTGAGCAAATAGTGGATATAGGCAATGCACATGACATATCGCAAGCACGAACATAAAGCAAGATCATAGCACAATCATAGGCATGGGGCACAAAGCAAACATGGCAATAACAAGTGATATCTCCACCAAGATTTCAAATACACATACAAGTATGAGAATCAAGAAACATGTGTAATGCAAAGCATGGGTCACAAATGCATGACAAAGGCATATGAATGATCATATCAAGCATAGTGAACATGGAAATATGGGCATAAAGTGTGTAATGGACAATAACCCATAACCATGTGAGGGACGTGTAGAAGAGATGCGCGAAGGGAGTGGTTGAAAGGACAATCCACGGGATCCCAAGTCATCGTTGCTCTCTAGAGTTCGTTTTGTCAACTCATGGGATTGTGAGGTTGACAAGTATTCCTGGGTACCTACACAAAAGAGACACAAACGAAAGAATGTGTGTGCGTGGTAAATGTACACATCATCCATCATGATGTGTATGTGCATGTGTGAGTTAGCACAAGATAAGCATCGCTCAAAGAAATTTGATGCATGATATAAGAACATGTCATCCATCATGAAAGAATAGTTGTTATGTATAACACGATGGGGATGCAAATTGACCATACAATTATTGGGATCATGCAATTGATGGGATGGATCAAAGTCTCCTAAAATGTATGAGGAAACTATGTGGGTCTCCTCATGAGCAATATTGGAAACATCATATGGAGAAAATGGACAACATCCAAAACAACGCATATCCAAAGCTAGGTGGTCATGGCATGGCATATGAGGTAAATGATGCAAAGGAAGCATATCAATATCATCACAAGAAAAACAAATGTCAATAACCATGGGCTTATCATCTATGCCATATGTGCAAACTGGGTTTATCGTAATGGCATATGCATAGTCACTATGAAGAGATTGCAAATATGACATATGGTGTATCTCATGCATAGCATATGACAAGTCAAGCGGATTGTCAAACATGATGTGACCAAGAGAATTATCACAAGAAATCCTATGTAACATGGCATCACAACTAATAGACTCCTCATGGCAATCATCAAACTCATCATAAATGGGTAAATCATCGCATGAAGAAATCATACTAGCATGAAGCATGGGAATAGGTGGATCAACATCATGCAAGCAATCAATATCAAGAATGTCCACTAGTGGGACTAGAGCATCACCACCTATGTTACCTTTCTCATTCCACTCAAGTGGTGTAGGTGAGGTGGTAAAGACCAAATCGTGGTCATCTTCATCGTGATGGAACCATGTGGGGGGTTCATCATAGTCCACCATGGCCATCGTCATGTCCAAAGGGAGGACGAAGTCGTCGCGAATCGGCGCGTCATCATATATGAGACCTAGCACCAAATGAGAAGACACAATAGAGGTAGAGGTCAAGTCGTTAGTGTTGAAAGTGGCCTCACATGACCTATCAACTATATCACTCTCTCTATGTGGTGGTTCACTCACTCCCTCAAGGTAGGTGCACTCAATGTCGCATATGGTGGAGTCACTCAACGCACTCAAGTGGTGGTGGTGGTGGCTCTCCTCACATGGGAATTGGGGCAGCTCATCATATATGGGGCTAGTGGTGAAGTCACTCTCACTCTCAATATGGTGGCAAAAGTCACTCAAGTCATCATATGTCGCCGTGGTCGAAGGGAAAATCCCATGATCAACCGTCCCATAGTCCTCGCCGTGGATGAAGGCCGAAGATGGCACATCATCACTCTCGTCGTGGATGAAGGCCAAAGATGGCACAACATCACTCTCGCCATGGATGAAGGCCGAAGATGGCACGTCATCACTCTCGTCGTGGATGAAGGCCGAAGATGGCACATCATCACTCTCGTCGTGGATGAAGGCCGAAGATGGCACAACATCACTCTCGTCGTGGATGAAGGCCGAAGATGGCACATCATCACTCTCTTAGTCTTGTAGCGTGGTCGTTGCGAAGTGAGCTCGGGGTCGAGTAGACTTGGTGATGTAGGGTCGAACCCTAAATGGCCGATCTTTCACGAAAGGAGCGGATCCCTATGAAGAACGCGATGAACACGAGGGGAAACACGAGCGAAAACACGAGGGGAACACGAGAGAAATCACTCAACCAACAAGAATAGATCACACATGCGCTAGATCGATGAACACAAAGGTGAGATACAAGATCCAAAGTCAACAAAGGATGATACAAAGGTAACCGGTTCTTCTCCGTGAGGAGGTCTTGATGGGGGCCACCCAAGAGGGGGTCTTGAATCCAAGGTGATCTTCTCCGAAGAGGGGCCGCAGTCTCTCTCGAGGAGGAGATCCGTAATGGATGAGCAAAGCTCTATCTCAACTATGAGCTAAACCAATGCTAACCCTAGAAAGAGGAAGGAGATGGAGTATATATAGTCTAGGGGGCGAAGAGGTACATGGGCTTCGGCCCTTCACTGTGCGCAGACAGGCGGAGCCGGATGTCCGGCGTCGGGCCGGATGTCCGGGGCTTCGGGAGGGGCCGGATGTCCAGGGTAGGGGGCCGGATGTCCTGGCTGACGGCGAAAGCTTCTGTAGGTTCTGGTGCGTGGCGCCGGATTTCCGGGCTTCTGGCCGGATGTCCGGGCTCTGTCCAGATGTCCTTGCTGGGGCTGGATGTCCAGGGCCTGTAGATGTTGGGCGGCTGGGATGTGGCTGTAGTAGATGTCTCCAGCGGCCGGATGTCCGGGGCTGGGGCTGGATGTCCGGGCCCTGGAGCTGTCTTCTTCTCCTTCCGGCGGTTCTCTTCATCCGTGAGCTTGGCAGCTTGTCCGTCTTCACATGCATCCTCGGGAGGTTCCTCTTGACACCTAATCATGCATAGCATATCGGACTTAGGTAGTAGCCATGTCTCGAGTGGATTATATGTGATATCACTAAGGAAGGAAGTCACCTCATTCTCGAGAGCTCTAGCTCGTGCTCGTGTCATAGGTCCTCTTGGCTCTTGATGAGACGATGGTAGGTCCATGGGGATGATCGTAGGATGCTCCGCATCAATTGGCCTTCTTGAGTTCTTGCTCCGCCTTGAGAGCACCAATGTAGTTGTCATCGAGGGACTTGTAGTTCGCGAGGAAGATAGTCTTGGAGATGTCGTTGTTCAATCCCATCATGAAGTGGAACTTCATTGACATGGGGTCGTCCACGTCGGCTCGTCGCAAGGCTTTCTTCATCTCCTTGAAGTACTCATCGATGGATTTAGATCCTTGGATGGTGTTCTCCAATTGGCGTAGAAGTTGTTCCGTGTAGGTTGGAGGCACAAACTCTCACCGCATAGCTTTCTTCGTCTTGGGCCAACTCATGTCGTAGCTCTCCGAAGGTGTGTGAAGCCACCATGTGGACGCGTAGTCGTGGAAGTTTCTTGAGGCGCACTTCACTTGATCTTCGGTAGGGACTTGATTTAGCTTGAGGTAGTCGTCCATCAAACGCTCCCACTCGAGATACTCCTCGGGTTCTAGAGTCCCATAGAAAGGAATCTCATGGTCGGTGTCGAGATCGTAGTAGCTCGTGGAGGTTGCGGACTTGAGCTCATGGAGTAGGCGAAGATGCCGTACATCCGAAGGCGAAGATGTCTTGAAGTCACTTGGCGAAGATGCCAAATGTGTTGAAGGAGCTGCAGCCTTGTGGTCGATGTTGCTGTACTGTATGGCCCGTGCGCACGGGGGTGCTGGAGGCCGTGTGCATGGGGTCCCGTGTGCACGGGGGTCGACGGCTCGTGTGCACGGGGGTGGCAGAGAAGCCAATTCTCGTCGAGGAGGTCGCTCTTCATGGTCTTGTCGATGCCGATGATTGTGTGTACTTGCCGGAGATGGTAGCACGAAAGTCTTTGCACTTGAGCGTCTTCTCGAGGATGAGGAAGACCGCTTGCGGTTCTTGATGAGGGCCTTGAGCTCCTCCCTTTGCTTGTCCATCTTGGCGTCGATGACGTTCTTCATAGCATCGAACTCGTTGTCGTGGTTGTAGACCGGAGATGATGTGCTTTGCCTATCCATCACAAGACTCGAGCAAAGGTGAGTAGGAAATGAGATAAACAATACCAAGCTACCTTTTCCCAAAGTTGAGGATGTATCTCGTATCACTCAATGTGAGATGAAAGAATAGTGGAATTGGTACCGGACTTGTTCACTCACACCTATCAAGTAAAGCTTATGGAGTAGCTTGGTGAGGATAGTGGCACAAAAATTTGATGCAAAATGTTAGCAAGAGTCAATAATGTTGGAAAATATTCACAAATTCGCAAGTGAAACAAGTAAATCAATAGCAATATGTGGTACATGGAAACACACACACGGATAGATAAATGGGGTCGTGCAACCAAGGAATGAGCACAAAATGTGGAATCCATGGAAAACGCTCGTGTTGCACAACTCAAGAGAGACGCTAGCATGATTGCTCAATAGGCGGATACATCACTTGTGCACAACCTATAAGATTCAAAATGTATGAGCTTTCTATCCCAAGTATGCTATGTGTATGATGTTCCCGTTGCTCTTCTCAAGGTGATCCAAGATGATCGGATATGACAATCTTATGTGCAATGTGGTATGATGCTATGGCACTTGCTTACAAGCTCTTTGCTCTCTTTTCTTTCGCTTAAAAGCTTATTCTTTTTTTTTGAATGGCCACAATGCGGAATGCACAAACCAAGATAGCAATTGTGTATATGTGGGAACAATCTCTGTGACACAAGAGATGATACGATACCAAGATGATATGGTATTTATGTAATGGAAGGTATGGACCAATGATCTCTAATGTGCACAAGTAACGTGGCCCGGCAATACTCAAATGGCTAGTCTCGATAGGCAAGTAACGCAAAATGGGCTAGGGGTTATCAATGCAATTGCAAGGGGAACGTACAATGGTGTCGTCGAGGTTATCGTCCTTTGTGATGATGAGTGGCGGTGTTCTTGATGTAGATACCAAGATGATGTAGACCCGTCCCTAAGTAGCCGAAACACCTTAGGAAACGGTAAAAACCGCAAACTCAAAATCTCCAAAGGTAAATGTCAAATGGTGGTAGCGGAGATGGCAATGCGGAAGTGGTAGTGGTGGTTGAAGAAGAAGCAACCATCCCTAAGTAGCCGAAACACCTTAGGAGACTCAAGTCACCACTCAAACAACCACAAATGCCAAATGGAGCAAAATGGGTTAGGTTGCGGAAGGCTATGGTGGGTTTTGCGGATGATATGGTGGAAGGCCTAGTTAAAGAAGCCAAAATGTCAAAATTTTGATGGAGTCAAATGGTGATGGAACCTATCTAGATGGATGGTGGATGTCAGTAGCTACTCAACGAGCTAAAGAACGCGAAAATTGGACTCCTGATGTGGAAGTTATGGCCGAAACGGTGAAGTGCACGTGGCTGCTGTAGGCGGGGCCGTGCGCACGGGGTATAGGGCCCGTGGGCACGGGGTGCCGTGCGCATGGTACACACACCGAGGGCACGGGGTCACCTGGGACACGCGAGTTTGGCGGATTTCTTCCCGATCTGGGCTCCAAATGGATGGATCTCGTTGCTGGGGTTTAGCTGGGGGTATGTGGGTGGTATGGGAGGGTGGGAGGTCGAAGGGGCAGCGGCCGAAGCGCACTGGAAGGGTCGTGCGCACGGGGTCTGTCTGGCCCGTGTGCACGGGGTCCCGTGTGCACGGGGTCCGATGGCCGTGTGCCTGGGGTGCTCTGTGAGCGGACGAACTCCTCCGGATCCGTGGGTAATCTCGAAATTGGGGTCAAAATCGAAGGATGGAAGGTAGGGGAAGGTGGAGGAAAGCTAGATCCACTTGAAACCAAGCAAATCCATGGATCAAATCCAACAAAACCTCATCAAACCAACAAATCACAAAAAAAATTGGGGCTATTTTTTGGTGGGGAATTTTCGAATTTAGGACGAAATCACACAAAACAAGGCTAGAAAACACAAAGGGGGCACCAATTTTGTGAGAAACCATGGCTCATGATACCAAGATGTTGTAGGGTGGAACCCTATGGAGAGATCTTTCACGAATTGGAGGGGGAATCCCCAAGAACAAGATGAACACAAGGAGGGAAAACAAGAGGAACACTCAAGAACAAGTCCAATCACACATCCACTAGACCAACAAACACACAAGATCCACAAGGTACATGAACAATCAAAGGGAAACAAGATACATGGTAGAGTTCATCCCAAATCCTATGAAGGAGATGAGGGCTTGATGAACTAGGTAGATCCTTCCCCAAAGGGGGGGCTTGCATCCCTAGGGATCTTCTCCAATGGAGGTCTTGTACTCCAATGGAGCCTTCTCTCTCAAGAGGAATCCCACAAGGGGAGGTACATGAGCTAAGCTCTATGATTTGTGTCTATCCTTAGCTTTCTCTAAATGGAGGAGATGAAGGAGTATATATAGTCCTAGGAAAAGAGAAGGATAAGTGGGGGCGAAATGGTAAAACAAGGGCAAAGTCCGCAGCATCACACAGGGGGCCCCGTGTGCACGGGGTAAGTGGAGCCCGTGCGCACGGGGTATCCAGAGACCTGACGCAAGGGCCCGTGCGCACGGGGTCCATGAGGCCCGTGGACACGGGGGTCCCGTGGGCACGGTACACTCCCGTGCGCACGGGGTCTTCAGGATCGCCAGCCTGGGAGGCCCGTGGGCACAGGGTCGAAGGGGCCCGTGGACACGGGGTCGCCTGGGAGCTGCTGCCTTCTTCTTGGCGCTTCCTTCTCCACTTCCAGGCTTCCCTCTTGGATGGTGTAGATGTTCTCTTCCGCATGAACTCGTCCTTGCTAAGTGTGAAGCTCCGACAATACCTATGCATGCACACAGAAGGAATGTGAAGTAGTATACCATCCTCAAAGGGGTCAAGTGAACACGTGTAAAGGAGAAGATTCACCTTTATGTATGTGAAGTAGATGTCGCACGTGTCACTTGCCAAATGGACTCTTCACTTGGTGATGTCCATATGATGCTCCGCATCAGAGTGTTCATGGGCTCTCACCGAATGTCGTGTGCGTATGCAAAATTTTCTGACATGAATGAATGCGATGCTCCTGAATCGAATAAAACAGAAGCATGTACTGAATTAACAAGAAGAGTACCCATCATAGTAGCAAGTTGGTCTTGAGCTTCATTCAGATCAACGTGGTTATTCTAACCACGGCCATAAGGTCTGCCATTGCCGTTGCGGGGTTGATTGTTACCATGACCAGCACCAGGAAGAGCCGGTTGATTCTGATTCGGAGAGCAGTTCCTGGAACAGTGACCAAGGCCACACTTTAAACACAGACCATCATTGGGGTTGAAAGCGGGAGCTTGGGGTGGTGTGGTCCGAAGAGGCCGCCTCGATGGTGGAGGCAGACGAGGTGCAGCATAGGACTGTCTTGGTGCAAGTGTAGTTGGACGATACATGCTGTGGGGGATCCAAATCCTACGCTTCTGCGATGCCGGGCCCAACGATGAGCCAGCGTCATGGTAGCTCCTGAGAGCTCCTTGGTGTTCCTAAAGACTAGTTTCAACCTGAATGGCCTTGTTCACAAGGGTGGCGAAGTCGGCAAAGTCATGCACTAGAAGCGCGAGCTTGATATCTGGTTGAAGTCCGTAAAAAAAATTCCTGCCTACGAGCATCAGTAGCAACGTGTTCTTCAGCATAGTGGGTCAAGTCAAGGAACTCCCGCTGATAAGCATCTACGGACTTGTTACCCTGGATGAGGTTGCGGAACTCTCGCTTCTTCCTGTCCATGATTCCCTGAGGAATGAAGCGGGCACGGAAAGCGGCTTGGAAATGCGGCCAAGAGATGATGGTTCCAGCAGGTAGCGAACGGCTATGGTTGTCCCATCATTAAGCAGCGGGGCCCTTCAGATAGTATGCCGCAAAGGTGATATAGTTGACAGGGGCTACATCTGCAGACTCTAGCTCGAAAGTGATGTCGTGAAGGCAGTCATCAGCATCAAGGGGCTGAGTTGAGCTGCAGATGAAATCCGACAGAGTTACTCAGGTTGGTTGATGATTCATATTGGGGCGCGGAAACTGAGCCATAACTCCTTCCATGAACTGGAGATTTAGTTCAAACTACTGTTTCATTCCAGCCATGAACTTGGGCGGTAGTGGAGTGTTCCCACCACGGCCACGACAAGTGGGTTTAACCATCCTGCTAAAATACAATAGGGGTAGTTTAGCATTGAGCATTTGCGAAGACAATGAATCATTTATGAGGTAACAAGCACAAAGAAGGAAGTGCGATTGATACATCATAGTAGTCAATGAAGACATACAGATCCATGCACGGACTAGGGTAAAATCGGCAGCATGAGTTCGGAAAACCCACGCAGCTAGACATCTAGGCGGCCCGCTAGCATGCGATGGAGCGATACAACAACGAGACATAGCAAAGGCTACACCAATGTCGGAGAAAACTGCTGGAGCGAGGAATCTGCAAGAGATGACGCAGGGGGCCCTCGTTAAAAGGATCTTGCGGTCCATGAACACTGTGAAGTAGATCCTCGCTCCCAATACAAGAACGGCGTTGTACAAATTTCCGTATGGATGTGATCATGAGATCCTATAGTTAAAGTTAGCAAAATCATTTAACCCCAGTAGAAGAGAGATCAGAAACCCAGTGTAAAGACGAGGAATAAAAGATCCTAATACCCCCCAATTGTGATGTGGGCCCGTAAGCCACACAATGATGTTAGTAAAACTTTTCCAAAGACTAGACTCAACTTCGGTCAAGGTGTTGGAAAGGGGGCTACCTACAGGCAGTTGCCTCTGATACCAACTTGTGACACCGCCGATTCAATCGTACACTAATCATACACGCAAATGTGTACGATCAAGATTAGGGACTCATGGGAAGATATCACAACACAACTCTAGACACGAATAAAATGATACAAGCTTTATATTACAAGCCAGGGGCCTCGAGGGCTCGAATACATAAGCTCGAATACACAAGAGTCAGCGGAAGCAACAATATCTGAGTACAGACTTAAGTTAAACAAGTTTTCCTGAAGAAGGCTAGAACAAACATCCACGATGATCGAAAAGGCAAGGATCCTGCCTAGGAGCCTCCTAACTACTCCTGGTCGTCAACGGTCTCCACGTAGTAGTAAGCACCCTCAGGGTAGTAGTAGTCGTCGGTGGTGGCGTCTGGCTCCTGGGATCCATCATTTGATCACAACATCCAGAAAGAAGAAGGTAGCGAAAAAGGGGTAGCAAAGCAACCGTGAGTACTCATCCAAATTACTCGAAAACATCAAATTTATACTAAGTATGCATTGGTATTAATGGAAGCGATGGATCTGTGGACTAAACTGCAGAATTCTAGAATAGAGGGGAAGGCCTATCCTATCGAAGACTAGCATCTTCAAGCATCTTGCAGCATTTAGAAGAGTACAAAATAACATATTATATTTAACAAGTATGTGGTAACATTAGCGTCCAGCGACCGTTTCTTGACTCCTTGCGAGAAAGCAATCCTGGAGCCATCATATCCTTTTCATGCGTCAACAACCAGTTCTAGTTGTATTGATCGGGATACAACTCCGACGTCCGTTACTGTGGACATGGCTATTCAAATGGATAATACTTCCTTCCATGGTGCACAAACTTACCCAACACGCTTGATCAACTATGGCCGGACACACGGATACGTCTCCGTCGTATCTACCTTTCCTAACGCTTTTAGTCTTGTTTTGGACTCTAATTTGCATGATTTGAAATAAACTAACCCGGACTGACGCTGCTTTCAGCACAACTACCATGGTGTGGTTTTTTGTGCAGAAATAAAAGTTCTCAAAATGGAACGAAACTTTTTGAACAATTTTTATACAATAAAAGAAAAATATTGGATCTAAGAACCACCGGAGGGGGGTGTCCCTAGGGGAGCACAACCCACCAGGGCGCGCCCCCCTCCTGGCGCGCCCAGGTGTGTTGTGCCCACCTGGTGGCCCCGCAGACCCTTTCTCCAATGGTATAAAATCACATTTTCGGAGAAAAAAATCAGGGAGAAAGAATTATCGCGTTTCATGAGACAGAGCCGCAGTCGCCTCCTGTTCTTCATCAGGAGGCCAGATCTGGAGTCCGTTTGGGGCTCCGGAGAGGGAATCTTCGATCTTCGTCATCACCAACCCTTCTCCATCACCAATTCCATGATGCTCCCCACCGGGAGTGAGTAATTCCTTCGTAGGCTCGTTGGTTGGTGAGGTAATTCCTTCATGCATTCAAGTTAGTTTTATTAGGGCTTGATCCCTAGTATCCATTATGTTCTGAGATTGATGTTGCTATGCTTTGCCATGCTTAATGCTTGTCACTTTGGGCCAGGGTGCCATGATTTCAGATCTGAACCATTTATGTTATCACCATTATATCTATGTTCTAGATCCGATCTTGCAAGTTATAGTCACCTATTACATGTTATGATCTGTAAACCCCGAGTGACAGTATTCGGGATACTTTCCGGTGATGACCGTAGTTTGAGGAGTTCATGTATTCACTATGTGTTAATGCATTGTTCTGGTTCTCTATTAAAAGGAGGCCTTAATATCTCTTAGTTTCCTTAAGGACCCCGCTGCCACGGGATGGTAGGACAATAGATGTCATGCAAGTTCTTTCCATAAGCACGTATGACTATTTATGGAATACATGCCTACATTATATTTATGAACTGGAGCTAGTTTTGTATCGCCCTAGGTTATGACTGTTATATGATGAATATCATCCAATGAATTCACCAATCCGATGCCTACGAATGTTCCACATATTGTTTCTGGTACTATTGCTATTGCTGCTGTCACAACTGCTACAAAATCATTGCTATCCTTGTTACCTTTACCGCTACTCTTACTACTACTATCCAAATTATCATATTACTTTGCTCCTGATCATATTGCTCTAGGTAATTAATCGCCAGGTGTGGTTGAATTGACAACTCAGCTGCTAATACTTGCTCCCCTTGTGTCGAATCTAAAAATTTGGGTCGAATACTCTACCCTCAAAAACTATTGCGATCCCCTATACTTGTGGGTTGTCAAGACCTTTTTCTGGCGCCGTTGCCGAGGAGCATAGCTATATTTGGTGAGTCACTTGGGACTATTATCTATTTATCACTATGAAGAATCTTAAGGATAGAAAGACCAAGATCATTCCCTCTAGGACGAGGGGAGGTAAGGAACTACCATCACACTTTGCACTTGATTCACCTTCTGTTTTGAGTAGATTTGCAACACAACCACATGCTATTAATCCTGATATGTCGCAAGTTATTGATGATGCTACTTCTATGAATGCTACTCATGATGATGCTAGTACCTTGCTTGATGATGGTGTGCCACTAGGTGATTTTCTTGATGAACAAATTGCTAGAGCTAAAGAGAATGAAATTACTGAAACTGATGAAATACCTGAAATTGGAAATCTTGAAACACCTATTAGAGCTAGCTCTCCTAGATATGAATTGCCTAAGATACCTCAAGTTTATTTTATGGATGAGGAGACAACTAGAGATTTTCTTGCTTGCAATGATAGAGATGATCTTAACAAATTATTATGCAAACTGAAAGAGAAATCTTTGAATGCTAGAATGAAATGTGATCCCTAGTTTGGTACTTCACCTATCTTTGTTGATGATAAGGATTATGAATTCTCTGTCGACCCAGAGTTAATCAATTTGGTTGAATCTGGTTCTTTCCATGGCTATGAAACTGAAACTGTTGTGGCACACCTTACCAAATTAAATGATATAGCAACCCTATTTGCTCATGATGAGAAGATTCGCTTTTATTATATCCTCAAATTATTTCCGTTCTCATTAAGGGGTGATGCTAAGATATGGTACAATACTCTTGCTCCTGGTTCTGTGCGCAGTCCCCAGGATATGATTTATTACTTCTCTGAAAAATATTTTCCAGCTCATAAGAAACAAGCTGCCTTATAGGAAATGTTTAACTTTGTGCAAATTGAAGAAAGAGTCTCCCACAAGCTTGGGGGAGGCTTATCCAATTGCTTAATGCTTTGCCTGATCATCCTCTTAAGAAAAATGAAATACTTGATATCTTCTATAATGGACTAACCGATGCTTCTAGGGACTTCTAGATAGTTGTGTTGGTTGTGTTTTCAGGGAACGAACTGTTGACAAGCTAAGGTATTATTGAATTATATATTAAAAATTATGATGATTGGACTCTTCCTGAACCACCTGCTAAACCCACTCCGAAGAAGAGGGGTATCTTATATTTAAGTCCTAAAGATATGCAAGAGGCAAAGAAAAGTATGGAGGAAAAAGGTATTAAAGTAGAGGATGTTAAAAATTGACCTCCTATTGAATAGATAAATGGACTTGATACACCACCACCCAAGGTGGTAGAGGTAAACTCTTTAATGAAATTTGATGAAAGTGACATCCCTTACAATAAACAACCTAGTCAATGCCTTTATGAGTACATTTACATTAGAAACCAAGATCACTTCAATGAAAATGTTATGAAACAATTGAAATATAATTCTGATATGATTGCTCGCTTGAGTGACTTGTTATTTAGAATCTCCAATGATGTTAGAGGTGTAGGAAAACATGCTTCTATGGTTGAAACTCAACTAGAACAAATTGCTAAATCTCAAAGAGAATTGCTTGATGAAATGAATAATAATATGAATGATCATGCAGTTAGAGTAATGACTAGAGGAGGTAGAATGACTCAGGAACAACTTTATCTTGAAGGTCACCCTAAAAAAATTGAACAAGACCCTCAAAGAATTAACATTGATGCACCTAGTCCTTATAAAAAGAAGAAAAATAAAAATGATAGAGCTGTGCATGCCTCTGGTGAACCAGAGAAAGAAAAACCTCCTAACAATGATGTTTCTATTTCTGATGGTGAAACTCAATCTGGTAATGAAAAATCACCTAGTGATAACGAGAAAGATAATGATGATGTTCGTGAAAATACTCAACCAGACAATGATAAACAACCAGATAATGATGTTGAAATAGAACCAGTTGTTGATCTTGATAACCCACAATCTAAAAATAAAAGATATGATAAAAGAGACTTTGTCACTAGAAAACATGGAAGAGAAAGAGAACCATGGGTTAAAAAACCCATGCCCTTTCCACCGAAATCAACTAGGAAAAAGGATTATGAAGAATTTGAACGCTTTGCTGAAATGCTTAGGCTAGTATTTTTACGCACTCGCTTGACTGATATTTTAAAGATGGCCCCTTATGCATAATATATGAAAGACATCATCTCTAATAAAATAAAGATACATGAAGCTGAAATCTCCACCATGCTTGGTAATTATTCTTTTAAGGATGGAGTACCTAAAAAACTTGGAGATCTGGGAATACCAACTATACCTTGCTCCATAAAAAGAAATTATGTCAAAACGGCTTTATGTGATTTAGGAGCTGGTGTTAGTGTTATGCCTTTCTCCTTATATAAAAGACTTGATTTGAATAAAATCACACCTACTGAAATATCTTTGCAAAAGGCTGATAAATCAACTGCCATACCTATCGTTATTTGTGAGGATGTGCCCGTTGGTGTTGCAAACGTTACTACTTTAACTAACTTTGTTATACTAGAGATGCCCGAGGACGACAACATGTCGATTATCCTTGGTAGACCCTTCTTGAATACTGCAGGGGCTCTTATTGATTGCAATAAAAGCAAGGTCACTTTTCATATCAGTGGTAATGAGCATACGGTGTACTTTCCGAAGAAACAATTCCAAAGTGAATGGTATTAATGTTATTGAAAAATCTCCGACAATCACTATTGGAAGTTTTCAACTATCTCTACCTACTGCCAAAAAGAAATATGAAATGCATATTGTTGGGGACATGCATATCCCCGTTGAGGTAACTTAGTGTTTTACGAAAGTTCTTCGGTTTCATGCTAATTGAAGGTGGTTATTAATAAGACTTGATCAACCTTATTAATGGATAATTTTTGAGAAGTATGAATTTGATGAATTTAGTATGCACAACCTTCTGTTTCCAACTTTTGTTTTATGTTTTTCTTAGTTAAATAAAATGAAATGCCATGTTTATCCTGTTTTCTGGATTTTCCATGCAATTAAAATGACCCAAAAATAAAAGTTCTCAGAATGCCTTGAAAATTTAACACGATTTGTTTCTGAATATTTCTGAATTTATATTGCAAATAACATCAAAGGGGGGTGCACCAGGTGGGCACAACCCACCTGGGCATGCCAGCAGCCCCAGGCGCGCCCTCGTGGGCTGTGGTCCCCATGTGGGCCCCCTCACTTATCTCTTTAGCCCATGTCATCACCCACCTCTAGAAAAAAATTACCATTACTCTCTCTCTCTCTCACTCACTCTTTCGTGTTCTTGCTCTCAAAACTACGGATTTCGATCTCTTTCCTCGAAGCTCCGTTTCTGAAACTGTTTTGGGGGGTTGCTACTTGGTATGTGACTCCTCCATTGGTCCAATTAGTTTTTGCTTTAGTGGATTATATTTTGAATAATTAGCTACTCTTGGTGCTAGTGTAGATGAGCTTGCATGTTGAATTCTTAGAGTTATAAGTAGTTTGAATACTCAATGTAGCCTCTATGCCTCCCTATGAGTAGTTGCTATCAATCTTGTGAAGTTTTGTTGAGAAAAAATTTTGTGACCCAATTTTTTTCCAGAAAATTGTACGCAATTATGATGAACCTCTTTGGAAGGAGTTCTTCGAGGTGGAGGTCCTCGGAGGCATCTTCTAGTAGTGGCTTAACCCGCCAGTGTTATGTTGAACCAAGTGAAAGTTCAATACGGGATGCCGCCACCAAATCATGCTTATGGTCGTGCTACGATTTCATGATGATGGCAGGTATTAAAGAAGAATTTGAGCAATATGTTCACAATGCCGAGATCGGTCCCTACATTGAAGATAAGTGCAACCAGCATCTCAGTCTCATAAAATCGTTTACTAAAGAGTTTAAATTTCATCCTCGTGAGTCTAGAGTTTCGTTTAAACTTTATGACCATTCGATTACCATGCCTCTAGACGCGTTTAGTGGTGTGTGTAAAATTCCATTTTGGGGTTCGTTGGACCAACCACCAAGGTCTGAGTATGAGTCATTTTTGACTAGTCTTTGCTACGGTGAGAATAGAGGGGTGACACAAGGTAGAATAAAAAGTATCCATTTCTCATCAATTCAATACTTTGCACTGTTTAATGGAAAATGCATCGTAGGCAAACAAGATTGTAGTACATTATGTGCTCCTGACTTGAGCCTCATACACACTACTCTCACTGGTGTTAAATGTTATAACCTTGGAGCGATTGTTAACTGCAGATTGCAACACAATGTTGGTAGTGGATATTTTTATGGTGGGATTTATGCTTCATGTTTAGCAAAGGAGTTTGGTGTATCACTTTGGCCTAATGACCCCATCCTACCTACTCAGTACTTAGACTTTGAGGCCATGAAGCGCCATAAGTTCCTTAAGGGCGAGATCACTAATTATACTTATAACCTGTCACTGGTACAGCGAGGTGCTATACAAATGGTTTTTAACCCCTTTCCGCGACAGTGTTCTGAACAGTCGCCTAGTGAGCGACTGCGATAGGGGGGGTCCTTCCCACACGACCCAGAAATCGTAGGGGATACGCTCTCCTGGCACACACGCTCGGCAAAATGAGGCCGTGTGCGACGGGTGAGCGATCAAATATGGTTATACAGGCCCAATCGGTTCCGGTCGTAAGTACATCCCACACAGTCGGTCCCAAACAAACGTTTCCGTTTGTTATGTACATTGCACACAGTCAATCCAAGGAATACATTTCCATTCTTAGGTACATCCCACACAGTCAATCCAGGGAAAACGTTTCCCTTCGTATGTACATCCCACATAGTCAATCTAGGGAAAACGTTTCCGTTCGTATATACATCCCACACAGTTTTATGTATAGGCTCGTGTGTGATAGGTGTAACTATCACGCACGCTCTGCCTTGGTTATCCATTTGCTTTTATTCAACTACATCACACCCGATTTGATGAAGAAAACTGTATGGCATTGGGCTATCCATCACAAGCCCTTTTATTGCTAGAACCGTTTGCAAAGTTCCATGACCTATTTAGCAGGTTTATTAGTGTCGGCGTTCTAGGAACGGGGATCCCCAGACTTGCCTGCCTGCGGCCCACGGCGCGGCTCCACCAGCGGCCCCGTACGGCCCATCTTCACCAGCAAACACTCAAGACTCTCGCGAGGGGCCGAGGCTCGCGAGGCGAATGACACAAGACCTCCTCAGGGGCAGCCTCGCTAGGCTGGCTCGCGAGGAGCAGAGAGATCATGGCAAGGAGCACCTCGCGAGGTCCGCGTGACGTGAGCCATGACGACCAAGGCCAGGCAGGCGCCAGCGGGCGCAGAGTACTAGTTTCCTCTTTGGTGCTAAGGGAGCGAGCGCAGGCGAGGAGTCCCGAGGCATCAGGCAAAGGTTTCCATATTGGTGCAATGAGACCGAGACCAGCGGGACCGCAGGATGGAGGTCATTGCGGAGCCCACGACGGCGTCACCACCAGAGCCTTTGGCAGGCGAAGACTACTTTTGTCAGGATAGCTTGTACTAGTTGTCCCCCTTCAAACTTGGCTGTTGTGGGATCCATTCCCGCCTGATATTTGAGAAGAGGACCAGGGCCACTATAAATAGGACTAGCCACCACCGTAGGGAGGAGGGGTGAAATCTTGGATGGATCATTCGGACCGCCCCAACACTCATCAGCTCACTGAGCCCAAGAACACCTCTCCTCCTGAGGTTGTTCTTCCCTTGTACTTGTTCATCCGTAGCCTACAAGGCAATCCACCACACCACACTGGAGTAGGGTATTACACCACAACGGTGGCCCGAACCAGTATAAACCCTCGTGTCTCTTGTTCGTCGAGTTAGGCCTTGAGATCGTGGTGAGAGCGAGCTAGAGAGAGAGGGAGATCTTCGTGTGCACCCCCAGTGTTCGAATCTCAAGGGTTTGCCGGAACCCGCAATCCGACATTTGGCGCGCCAGGTAGGGGGTGTGCCGAAGCCTCTCTTCCGCCAGCTGATCCGCCGACGCTCCACGGTCCCGATGTCCAGCGACCCAAGAACCAACACCGACCGTTGGGCAGCTTGGCCCGTCCTGGCAGCACCGTCCGCCCAAGAGGACCTCAACTCGCTCCAGGCAGCCCACGCACCGCGGGACGCGGGCAGCATGGACCAGCACCCCCACTCTCACACCGCGGCGTGCATGGGCCGCCGCAAGGGCCTCAAGCTACGCTGCGGCGACAGCACCGCACACCCGGCGGGAGCAGGGGAACATGCGGGCCACGCTCATCGTGGGGCGGGAGCTGTTACCGTGCAGGCTGGCCGAGAGCGGCCGCGACGCGCTGCTGGAACACGTCGCCGAACTGTTGGACTATGCTTGTAGGGGCGCGCAGCCCTTCTGCTCCTTATCCACGCCTCAAGTTGTGGCTGAGGCGCACGTAAGGCCCTGGCGAGCTCAAGCACCCCCCGGGGCGATGGAGGAGTGATGCGGAGCATCCTACGATCATCCCCATGTACACTCGAGCATAAGCCATTGGACATAAGGTGAACCCGTTCCTACATGCTTCTCCTTTCCATTCATGCGAGACATGGTTGCTACCTAATGCAAGGACACTACACATGCCTAGGTACCAAGGAGACCCTCTCGGAGATGCTCGGAATGATGGACAAGTCCCCAAGTACCAAGGATGAAGGAGCACGACGAGAGGAACCGGAGAAAGTCTACAGGCCCCGAGCATCCGGCCCTGGCCCGGACATCCGGCCCCTGAAGATGTCAACAACAGCAGTAGCCCAGCAACCGAAGTGCTACAGGGCCCGGACATCTGGCCAGGCCCCGGACATCCGGCCCCTCCCGCAAGCCCGGACATCCGGCACCAGCCCGGACATCCGGCGCCCCGTCACAGGATGTTCAGAAGCTGGATCTCGCCAGCCCGGACATCCGGCCCCAGCGCCCGGACATCCGGCGTCTCGGGAAAGCCCGGACATCTGGCCCGTCGCCCGGACATCTGGCCCCTCCTGCCTGCGTGCAGTGTATCTGGGCCGAAAGCCCATGTACCCCTTCGCCCCTTAGACTATATATACTCCCCCTCCACCTATGTTTTAGGGTTAGCATTGGTTTAGCTCATATGTGAGATAGAGCTTTGCTCATCCATTACGGATCTACTCCACGAGAGAGACCGCGACCCCTCTACGGAGAAGATCCCCTTAGATTCAAGACCTCCTCACGGAGAAGACCCCCATCAAGACCTCCTCACGGAGAAGAACCGGTTACCTTTGTATCGTCCTTTGTTGACTTTGGATCTTGTATCTTCTCTCATGTTTCAAGGATCTAGCACATGTGTAATCGAATCTTGTTGGTTTGAGTGATTCTCTTGTGTTTTCCCTCGTGTTTCCCCTCATGTTCTTCGTGTTCTTAGTTGGGATCCGCTCATTTCATGAAAGATCGGCCGTATAGGGTTCCACCCTACATCATCTTGGTATCATGAGCCACGTTGATCACGATTTCGGAGCCCCCCTCTTTGTTTTCTAGCCTAGTTTTGTTGATTTCGTCCTAAATTCGAAAATCCCCACCAAAAAAATAGCCCCCAAATTTTTTTGTGATTTGTTGGTTTGATAACGTTTTGTTGATTTTGATCCGTGGATTCGTTGTGTCTTGAGTAGATCTAGCTTTCCCCAAAATTTCCCCAATTTCCATCCACAAAATCTCCGCAATTTTGCCCCCGAAATCATCAATTTTCGCCCCCAAAATCGAGTTCTCGAGTTCATCCTCGGATCTGGAGCCCGGACATCCGGCCTGTAGCCCCGGACATCTAGCCTCCCGGATATCCGGCCCCGACCCCGGATGTCCGACCCTTGGCAACTCAGCCTTCCCCGTTTCACCGTTTTGACCATAACTTTCACATCCGGAGTCCGATTTTCTCGTTCTTTAGCTCGTTGAGTAGCTATTGACATTCTCTATCCCTCTGGATAGGTTCCATCACCATTTGACTCCATCAATTTTTTGGAACTTTGGCATCTTTGCCTAGGGCTTCCACCATATCATCCGCATAACCACCACCGACTTCCGCAACCTAACCCATTTTGTTCCCCATTGCATTAGTGGTTGTTTGAGTTGTGATTTGAGTCTCCTAAGGTTCTTAGGCTAATTAGGGATGGTTGCTTCTTCATCAACCACCACCACCACCATAACTTTCGCATAGGTTTGCCCACCATAAACTTCCGCCAACCCAACCTAACCCAATTTTGTTTGTGTTGTGAGGTGTGTCTCCTAAGGTGTTTCTACTACTTAGGGACCGTGCTTCCAACTCCTATACCGTGTATAGTCTACCACCTTACCCTCCATTTCCGCATTGCGTCTCAAAACCCACCATTGCATTTCCACAATCCCATTGAGCTTCCGCAAAACCACCACCGCATTCCCGCTACCACCATTTGACCTTTGAGATTTTGAGTTCGCCGTTTTTCCGTTTCCTAATGTGTTTCGGCTACTTAGGGACGAGTCTCCATCATCTTGGTATCTCCATCAAGAACACCGCCACTCATCATAGCCGGACGGTAACCTCCATATCATCTTGGTATCGTGGTATCCCTCCATTGTATATCCCCTTGCCATTGCATTGTTAACCCCTAGCCCATTTTGCGTCACCTGCCTATCGAGACTAGCCATTTGAGTATTGCCGGCAACGTTACTTGTGCACATTAGTGATCATCCCATCCATTGCATACATACCATATCATATTGGTATCATATCATCTCGTGTGTCACAAGATTGTTCTCGCGTATACGCAATTGCTATCTTGGTTTGTGCATTTCGCGAAGTGGCCATACGAAAAAGAAAGAGAATAAAGCTTTTAAGCAAAAGAGAGAGAGAGAGTAAAGAGCTTGTAAGCAATAGCCATAGCACCATAACACATTGCATATAGGTTTGTCATATCCGATCATCTTGGATCATCTTGAGAGAAACACCGGGAACCATACATACATAGCATACTTGGGATAGCAAGTTTATCCATTTTGCATCTTATAGGTTGTGCACAAGTGTCGTATCCGCCTATTGAGCAATCGTGCTAGCGTCTCTCTTGAGTTGTGCAACATGAGCGTTTTCCGTGGACTCCACATTTTGTGCTCATTCCTTGGTTACACGACCCCATTTATCTATCCATGTGTGTGTTTCCGTGTGCCATTCTTTGCTATTGGTCTACTTGTTTCACTTGCGAATTTATGTATCTTTTTCAACAATATTGACTCTTGCTACCATTTTGCATTAAATTTTTGTGCCACTATCCTCACCGAGCTACTCCATAAGCTTTAGTTTGTAGGTGTGAGTGAACAAGTCTGGTACCAATTCCACTATTCTTTCATCTCACATTGAGTGAAACGGGATGCATCCTCAACTTTTGGAAAAGGTAACTTGGTATTGTTTATCTCATTTCCTACTCACCTCTACTCAAGTCTTGTGATGGATAGGCTAGGCATTTCACCTTCGGTCTACAACAACAATGATGAGTTCGATGCCACGAGCAACTCCAACGACGCCAAGATGCAAGCTCAAATGGAGGAGATCAAAGCCCTCATCGAGTCCTACAAGAGATCTTCATCATATTCGAGAAGACGCTCAAGAGCACATGCCTCTGAGCTACCATCTCCGGCAAGGTCACATCGGCATCGACACGATCACCACCAAGAACGTGAAGGTCAAGAGCTCAACACCAACAACCGCTCAACGACTTCACCATCTCCCTTGGCATCTTCGCCAAGCGACTTCAAGGCATCTTCGCCTACGGACATACGGCATCTTCGCCTACGGACATACGGCATATTCGCCAACAAGCACCTCAAGACTACACTCAAGAGAAGCTCCCCAAGCTCAAATCCGTGACTTCCACGACCTAGACACCGACCATGAGATTCCTTTCTATGGGACTCAAGAACCCGAGGAGTATCTCGAGTGGGAGCACCTCATGGACGACTATCTCAAGCTACATCAAGTTCCTCCCGAAGATCAAGTGAAGTGCGCCACAACGAATTTCCACGACTACGCATCCACATGGTGGTTTCACACACCTTCGGCAAGCTACGACATGAGTTGGCCCAAGACAAAGAGAGCTTTGCGGCGATAGTTTGTGCCTCCAACCTACACGGAACAACTTCTACGCTAATTGGAGAACACCACCCAAGGATCCAACTCCATTGACGAGTACTTCAAGGAGATGAAGCATGTCTTGCGACGAGCCTGCGTGGACGACCCCATGTCAATGAAGTTCCACTTCATGATGGGATTGAACAACGACATCTCCAAGACTATCTTCCTCGAGAACTACAAGTCCCTCGACGACAACTACATTGGTGCTCTCAAGGCGGAAAAAGAACTCATGAAGGCCAAGGCTTCTCCACCCCAAGCACACTTCTCGAAGACCAAGCTCAAAGACAACGATCATGAGGCTAGTACCACCAAGATGTCCAAGCCCGATGAGCTCCAAGACGATGCTCCCAAGTTCGACTTGATCACCATCCCTCTTTGTGGCATTGATGATGCCGAGTCTACTTCGACTCTTTTTCAAGACGGTGCGGCGATGAGTACGACTATGGAGACCCTCAAGGAACAAGCTTTGGAGGCATGCGACATGGTGACGAGCAAGGATGATGCTTCCATCTTAGGAGGCGAGAGTGATGTTGTGCCATCTTCGGACTTCATCCACGGGGACGATGACGAGATGGTTGAGCATGGGATTTTCCCTTCGACCATGGCGACGTATGATGATTTGAGTGACTTTTGCCACCATATTGAGAGTGAGAGTGACTTCACCACTAGCCCCATATATGATGTGTTGCCACAATTCCCATGTAAGGAGAGCCACAACCCCACCACTTGAGTGAGATGAGTGACTCCACCATATGTGAGTTTGAGTGCACCTATTTTTAGGGAGTGGGTGAACCACCACATAGAGAGAGTGAGATAGTTGATAGGTCATGTGAGGCCACTTTCAACACTAACGACTTGACCTCTACCTCTATTGTGTCTTCTCATTTGGTGTTAGGTCCCATATATGATGACGCGCTGATTCGTGATGACTACGTCCTCCCTTTGGACAAGACGATGGCCATGGTGGAATATGCTACACCCCCCACATGGTTCCATCAAGATGAAGATGACCACCATTTGGTCTTTCCCACCTCACCTACACCACTCGAGTGGAATGACAAAGGTAACATAGGTGACGGTGATGCTCTAGTCCCACTAGTGGACATTCTTGAGATTGATTGCTTGCATGATGTTGATCCCCCTATTGGCATGCCTCATGCTAGTATGATTTCCCCATGCGACGATTTACCCATTTATGATGAGTTTGATGATTTTCATGTGGAGTCTATTAGTTGTGATGCCATGTTACATAGGATTTCATGTGACAATTCTTTAGGTCACATCATGTTTGACAATCCGCTTGACTTGTCATATGCTATGCATGAGATCAATCATATGTCATATTTGCAATCTCTTCATAGTGACTATGCATATGCTATTAAAATAAACCCAATTTGCACATATGGCATAGATGACAAGCCAATGGTTATTGGCATTTGTTTCTCTTGTGATAATATTGATATGCTCCCTTTGCATCATTTATCTCATATGCCATGCCATGACCACCTAGCTTCGGATATGCATTGTTTTGGATGTTGTCCATTTTCTCCATATGATGTTTCCGATATTGCTCATGTGGAGACCTCCATAGTTTCCTCATACACTTTAGGAGATTTTGATTAATCCTATCCATTGCATAATCCCAATACTTGTGTGCACAATATGCTTCCCATGAATAAACATGCTATTGATGTGCCATATACTTCTATGTTAAATTTACATCCCCGTCGTGTCATACACAATAACTATTCTTTCATGATGGATGACATGTTGTTATACCATGCATCAAATTTGATTGAGCGATGCTTATCTTGTGCTAACTCTCACGTGCACATACACATCATGATGGATGATGTGTACATTTATCACGCACACAATTTCTTTGGTTTGTGTCTCTTTTGTGTAGGTACCCATGAATACTTGTCAACCTCACAATCCCACGAGTTGACAAAACGAGCTCTAGAGATCAATGATGACTTGGGATCCCATGGATTGCCTTTCCCACCGCTCTCTTCGCGTAAAGACTTCGCGCATTTCTTCTACATGGCCCTCACTTGGCTATGGGTTATTGTCCATTACATATTCTATGCCCATCTTGCCATGTTCACTTTGCATGATATGCTCATTCCTATGCCATTACCATGCATTTGTGACCCATGCTTTGCATTACACATGATGATTGATTCTAGTACTTTTATGTGTATTTGCAAGCTTGGTGGAGATATTGCTTGCTATTGCCATGTTTGCTTTGTGCCCCATGCCTATGATGATACTATGATCTCGGTTTGTGTTCGTGCTTGTGATATGTCATGTGCATTGTCTATGCCTATTATTTGCTCACATGGCATGATTGCCATGATTTCCTCTAGTATGTTGCATCTTCGCACTACTAGCTTGCACGACTTGATTACTATGCTTGCTTATGTTGCATCACCAATGATTCATACTTGTTCATTTCATGTGGTTGATGACAACCATCTACATGCTTTACACATGAATGTTATTGCTTCTTGCCATATATCTCCATATGTTGCCTCTCTCATGCTTGATGATTTGCCATGTATTGAGTGCAACAATGCCTTTAGTCTTGATAATGAGTTTGCCCCCATAGCATTCTCACATATATTTGGAGATTTTGACATATTCCTTGTGAAGCATGCTTGTCTTACCTCTTTGCACCATATTCCTCGTGCCATGAATATAGCCATTATTGCATCATATTATTCATGCACTTGTGCTTCTAATGGTTATGTGCAAGAGAAGAGAACCATCATGATGGATGATGTGTTTATCTACCATGCGCATACATTCTTTGCTTTCTTTTGTGCATGTGTAGGATACGTGGACTTTGGGTCGACTTCCGCTTCACGTGAGTTGACCATTCGAGCTCTTGAGAGCGAGCCTCATACATTCGACCGCGACTCGCTTCTACACCACCTTTCCTCCACTTCGGCATTGTGAAGCATGCACAAGGACACGTCTTCAAGGTGACATCTTTCTTGAGCATGGATATTGCGGATCATACTACTTGTGTTGCTTGCACCATGAGACTTATTGTTCATCTTGGACCAATTGATTGTACACATGTTAGAGATCTTGCTTCGACTTGTTATTTTCACCGTTCTATGCATCATGATATATATGCCTTGTGTGTTGCATCCAAGTACTTCCAAATTCGAGTGGTATCTACATCATCTTGGTATCATGAGCCACGTTGATCACGATTTCGGAGCCCCCCTCTTTTTTTTCTAGCTTTGTTTTGTTGATTTTGTCCCAAATTCGAAAATTCCCCACAAAAATAGCCCCCCAATTTTTTTTGTGATTTGTTGGTGTGATGAAGTTTTGTTGTATTTGATCCATGGATTTTCTTGGTTTCAAGTGGATCTAGCTTTCCCCCAATTTTGCCCACTTTCCATCCACGAAATCTCCGCAATTTTACCCCCGAAATCATCAATTTCCGCCCCAAAATTGAGTTCCTCGAGTTCATCCTCGGATTTGGAGCCCGGACATCCGGCCCGTAGCCCCGGACATCCGGCCCATAGCCCGGACATCCGGCTCCTGGAGTGCATTTTCGCGTAGTGTTCTGGGCATCAGGTCCCGGACATCCGGCCCCGACCCCGGATGTCCGACCCCTGGGATTTCAGCCTCCCGTGTTTCACCGTTTTGACCATAACTTTTACATCCGGAGTTCGATTTTCGCGTTCTTTAGCTCGTTGAGTAGTGACATCCTTTATCCATATAGATAGGTTTCACCAACATTTTAATATATAATTGTTTTGGAACTTTGGCATCTTTGCCTAGGGCTTCCACCATAACTTCCGCAAAACCACCATAGCATTCCGCAACCTAACCAATTTTGTTCCCCATTCCATTTGTGGTTGTTTGAGTTGTGATTAGAGTCTCCTAAGGTGTTTAGGCTACTTAGGGACGATTGCTTATTCATCAACCACCACCATAACTTCCGCATAGGCTTACCCACCATACACTTCCGCCACTTCAACTTAACCCAATTTTGTTCATGTTGTGAGTTGTGTCTCCTAAGGTGTTTCGGCTACTTAGGGACCGTGCTTCCAACTCCGACACCGTGTATAGTCCACCACCTTACCCTCCACTTTCACATTGCATTCTCCAAACCCCATCATTGCATTTTCGCAATCCCATTGAGCTTCCGCAAAACCACCACCACATTCCCGCTACCACCATTTGACATTTGAGATTTGAGATTTTGAGTTCGCGGTTTTTCTGTTTCCTAAGGTGTTTCGGCTACTTAGGGACGAGTCTACATCATCTTGGTATCATGAGCCACGTTGATCACGATTTCGGAGCCTCCCCGTTGTGTTTTCTAGCCTAGTTTTGTTGATTTTGTTCCTAAATCGAAAATTTCCCACCAAAAATAGCCCCCAATTTTTTTTGTGATTTGTTGGTTTGATGATGTTTTCTTGGATTTGATCCATGGATTTGCTTTGTTACGAGTGGACCTATCTTTCCCCCAATTTTCGCCAGTTTCCATCCACAAAATCTCTACAATTTTGCCCCTGAAATCACCGATTTCCGCCCCCAAAATCGAGTTCCTCGAGTTCATCCTCGGATTTGGAGCCCGGACATCCGGCCCGTAGCCCCGGACATCTGCCCCCGGACATCCGGCCTGTGGCCCGGACATCTGGCTCCTGGAGCTCAATTTCGCACGTGGTTCTGGACATCAGGTCCCGGAAATCCGGCCCGAGCCCCGGATGTCCCGCCCCTGGGATTTCACCCTTCCTCCTTTCACCGTTTTGTGCATAACTAATTCATCCGGAGTCCGTTTTTGACGTTTTTTAGCTCGTTGTGCAGCTATCGAGATACCCCATCCCACAAAAATACTACCATACCCATTTGACTCCATCAAATTTTCAGAACTTTGGCATCTTTGCCTAGGGTTTCCACCATATCTTCCGCAAAACCACTATAGCCTTCCGCAACCTAACCCAATGTGTTCCCCATAGCATTAGTGGTTGCTTGAGTAGTGATTCGAGTCTACTAAGATGTTTCGGCTACATAGGGACAGTTGCTTCTTCATCAACCACCACCATAACTTCCGCATAGGCTTGCCCACCATACACTTCCGCCACCTCAACTTAACCCAATTTTGTTCATGTTGTGAGTTGTGTCTCCTAAGGTGTTTCGGCTACTTAGGGACCGTGCTTCCAACTCTGACACCGTGTATAGTCCACCACCTTACCCTCCACTTCCGCATTGCATTCTCCAAACCCCATCATTGCATTTCCGCAATCCCATTGAGTTTCCGCCACTACCACCGCATTCCCGCAACCACCATTTGACATTTGAGATTTGAGATTTTGAGTTCGCGTTTTTTCTGTTTCCTAAGGTGTTTCGGCTACTTAGGGACGAGTCTCCATCATCTTGATATCTCCATCAAGATCACCGCCACTCATTATCGCCAAGGACGGTAACCTCCATATCATCTTAGTATCGTGGTATCCCTCCATTGTATATTCCCCTTGCAATTGCATTGATAACCCCTAGCCCATTTTGCGTCACTTTCCTATCGAGACTAGCCATTTGAGTATTGCCGGCAACGTTACTTGTGCACATTAGTGACCATACTTTCCATTGCATACATACCATATCATCTTGGTATCATAATATCATCCCTTGTGACACAAGTTTGTTCCCGCATATATACAATTGCTATCTTGGTTTGTGCATTCTGCAAAAGTGGCCATACAAAAAAAAGAGAATAAGCTTTTAAGAAAATGAGAAAGTACAAAGAAGCTTGTAAGCAAGTGCCATAGCATCATACCACATTGCATATAAGATTGTTGTATCCGATCATCTTGGATCATACCACCGGAACATCATACATACATAGCATACTTGTGATTGGAAGTCGCTACATTTTGTCTCATATAGGTAGTGCACAAGTTCGTATCCGCCTATTGAGCAATCGGCTAGCGTCTCTCTAGTGTTGTGCGACAAGAGCACTTTCTGTGGATTCCACATTTTCTGCTCAATCCTTGGTTGCACAACCACATTTATCTATTCGTGCGTGTGTTTCCGTGTACCTTATCTTGCTATTGGTCTACTTGTTTCACTTGCGAATTTGTGAACCTCTTTCAACATTATTGACTCTTGCTAACATTTTGCATCAATTTTTTATGCCACTGTCCTCACCGAGCTCCACCATAAGCCTTATTTTGTGGAGGTGTGAGAAACCGACAAGAAATGGTACCAATTGTGCTATTTCCTTGTTACACTATTGAGTGATCATTGATCCATCTTCAACATTGGTCAAGGTACATTTGGTATAAGTTCTTCTCTTTCTCCCACTCATATTTCCTCGAGTCTTGTGATGGATAGGCAAGGCATTTCATCTCCGGTCTTCGACAACACCGACGGCGTGACCAACTACATCACCAAAGCGTCCATCTTCGAACTACAACGAGCATCGAAAGCCGCACATTCTACCTTGCAAGAGCGCATCGAGAACCTCTCCATCGACATTCATCACTCCGAAGCAAGGAAAAAGGACTACTTCGACAACAAGCTTTCCGCACAAAAGGAGGAGCAAGATGCAAGGATGAAGGAGATTCGGGCCTTGATCAAGTCTACTTCCAATTCATCATCTTCAAGGCGGCGACGACCAAATCGATCATCTTCGGAGCGCCCAAGAGATGCAAGCACAATTCGTCCACGTCCACATCTACATGGCGACCATCATCACATTCATGATCCACATCATCATGAAGGGCAAGTCACCTCCAAGCAACATGTGCACGACGACGATGAACGACATCTACATCAAGATCAAGTACGACAATGACACCATCAACATGAAGATGCTCGGGATGCGCCTACCTACAAGTCCCAACAAGCTCTATATCAAGCTACGTCCAAACTTCATGAGCACAAGAGAAGACCGCGAGACAAGAACCACCAAGACGGAGCAACGGCTACTACCACCACCACTTCGGCATATTCGCCAAGTGCTATCAAGGCATTTTCGCCTTTGGATGTACGGCATCTTCGCCTACTTCCCACGAGTACGCCTACATTGATTTCACCAAGTCCAAGGCGACCACCCACAAGCTAGGGCGACACCTCCATCTTCGGAAGCCCCTCAATGAAGATGGCCGAGCATGGGAAATTCCCTTCGGTCATGTAGATGAGCTACGAGGTGCCACATCGTATGGGCCTCCGACAACAAGACAGCGACAAGACGGTCGAGCTAGGGCCATCCCCTTCGACCATGGCGACGAGCATGAACCTCTTCAACAACATGAAGACGGCGCCCATAATGGACTCGTACTCCGAGTCAAGCCACGAGACCGCACATGAGACCTTATCTTTGGTCTTGGAGGAAAGTGATGATGTGCCATCTTCGGCCTTCATCCACGGCTACGACTACGACATAGTTGAGCATGGAGACATTTGAACCAACATCTCTCCGACACCCACATATGAAGAGATGCCCCAATTGCCATGTGAGGAGAGCCACCACCACATGAGTGACATGAGTGACTCCACCATATGTGACAATGAGAGTATTTCCTATGAGAGGATGAGTGTGACCACCACTAGCCCCACACTTGAGAGCATGCCACACATCCTATGTGAGGTCGAGAGCCATTTGAGTGACTCCACCAACCATATGAGTGAGAGCATCGTACAGGGAGTGAGTGAGCCAAACACTTAGTGAGTGAGGTAGTTGACACGGCATGTGAGGCCACTATGATTTCTAACAACTTAACCTCTACTCCGAGTGTGTTTTCTTTGGTTCTAGGTCTCCTACATGATGACATGCCTATCCTCGACGAGTCCATACCTCCAATGGAGACGACGATGGCCATGGTGGACGATGATGCACCCCCCACATGGTTCCATCAAGATGAAGATGACCACGACTTGGTCTTCGACACCTCACCTACAACACATGAGCGATGCTCCAAAGGTAACATAGGTGATGGTACTTCTCTTGTCCCACTAGTGGACTATCTCACCAATGGTTGCTTGCATGATGTTGATCCACCTATTCCCATGCTTCATGCTAGCGCGAATTCTTCATGTCATGACTTACCAATTTATGATGAATATGATGATGAGCATGTTGATTTGCCTAGTTGTGATGCTATGCTCCATAGGATATCATGTGAAAATTGTTTTGGTCGCATCATGTTCGACAATCCATTAAACTTGTCATATGCTATGAGTGAGATCCCATATTGCATCATTTCAATCTCAACATAGTAGCTATGCATGCCCCATTAAAATAAATCCCATTTGCACTTATGGCATAGATGACGAGATGATGGTCATTGGCTTTTTTTTTCATGTGATGATATTGCCATGCTTCCTTTACATGATTTGCGCAATTCATCTACTATACCATGCCATGATCACATTGTTCCAAATATGCATTGTTTTGGATGTTGTCAATACTCTCCTTGTGATGTTTCCATTAATGCTCATGAGGAGACCCCCATAGTTTCCTCATACATATTATGAGATTTTGATGCATTTCATACTTTGCATGATTCCCGTAATTGCTTGCACCATATGCATTCCATGAATAACAATGCTCTACATATTTCTCATGATGCATTACACAATTTGAGTCTCATTATGCTATACATAATAACAAACCTCTCATGATGGATGGCATGTTTCTATATCACGCATCTCATTTATTTGAGCATTGGATATTTTGTGCTAACCACCACATGCATATACCACACACACACAATTTTTCCTTTGCCTTTGTTTTGTGTAGGTACTCGCGTACACTCGTCAACCTCACAATCCCATGAGTTGACGAAGCGAGCTCTTGAGAGCAACGATGATTTGGGATCCCGTGGATTATCATTCCCACCATTCCCTTCGCGCAAGGACTACGCGCATCTCTTCTACTTGACTCTCACGCGGCTATGGGCTATATATCACTTGTTACCTTATGCCTATACTATCGTGTTCACTTTGCATGTTATGCCTATTTCTATGTCTTTGCCATGCAATTGTGACCCTTGTGTTTTCCCTCGTTTTTCCCCTCGTGTTCTTCGTGTTCCTCTTTGGGATCCGCTCCTTTCATGAAAGATCGGCCATCTACGGTGGTCAAGTGCGAAGGTCCCGATCGGATTGCCGACCTGCCAGAGTTGTTTGACTGATTTTTTTCAGCTCAAAACCATTGATGCTGACCTGTCACTATTCACAAATTCGCAAGTGAAACAAGTAGACCAATAGCAATATGTGGTACGCGGAAACGCACACACAGATAGATAAATGGGGTCGTGCAACCAAGGATTGAGCTCAAAATGTGGAATCCACGGAAAATGCTCTTGTTGCACAACTCTAGAGAGACGCTAGCACGATTGCTCAATAGGCGGATACGACACTTGTGCACAACCTATAGGAGAAAAAATGCAACGACTTCTATCACAATTATGCTATGTTCCCGGTGTTTGATCCAAGATGATCGGATATGACAATCTTATGCAATGTGGTGTGATGCTATGGCTATTGCTTACAAGCTCTTTGTTCACTCTTCTTTTTTTTTTTGCTTAAAAGCTTATTCTATTTTTTCTCTCTTTTTTGATATGCCACTTTGCGAAATGCACAAACCAAGATAGCAATTGTGTATATGCGGGAACAATCTTGTGACACGAGGGATTATATTATGATGATACATTACTCATATCTTGCTTTCACGCTTGTGATATGTCTTGTGCATTATTCATGCCCACTATTTGCACACATGACATGCTTGCCATGATTACTTCTAGTATGTTGCATCTTCGCACTACTAGCTTGCTTGACTTGATTCATATGATTACTTGCCATGTTGCATCACCCATGTTCCATTATTACTCGCTTTCTTGGGTTGATGACATATATGTTCATGCCTCTCACATGATATATCTTGATCATTGTCTCTTGTGCCCATTAGTTGCCTCTCTCATATCTACTTGTAGTCAACCATACTATGCTTATTGATCTTGGAGACTTGGACATATTACTTATGAAGCATGCTTGTTTACTTGAGCCTATTGTATTTGGTTGTTCTCGCATCATATGCCTCCATACTATGAAATGCTCCCTTGTCCTTTCTTATGATGAGCATGATGCATACACTTGTTGGGTATCTTACCACTCGAATGATAGGTTTTGCATTTACGCTAGCCTCATATGTTTTTCCGAGTGTTTGTCATGTTCTTTCATTTTGAAGGATTCAAAAGGAGGTACCATCACGAGACATATTGGTTATGTGAAGGCATCCAAGATGTGCAACTCCATCATCCTTGAGAAACTCCTAAAGGTGACCTCCTTCCCTTTGAGCCATCCTCATATATGCATATTGGACATGTCATTCTTTCATTGTTGTTTCCTTCTTGTTGTCTACATGATACATCTCGCGAACGGAGGAGCGACATTGGAGATTGGCTCTATGGACCTTCACATTGAGGAGCCCTCGGACTTATTGGATGCACCTTCAGACTTCCACTCATGCCACGACACCGAGCATTGGTATATCAACACTCCTTTGAGACATTGCCCCAACACCTCCATATTTGTTGATTGTGTGTCCACATGTCATGCTCGATGGACATATCATACTCACCACAAGTTTGCACCCCATGCATGGATTGACTCACATTATGCTTGCCTTGTTGCACCTATTTCCATGTCATCCATGATATATAAGCTTGTACACTTCCTTAGAAAATTTGTTGTGATCTTTCTTGATGGCATATTCATACATAATGATCACATTGCCTACCATCAATTGCATGATAACATAATCATAGTGAGCATCCATTGCCATATTCATGCTATTGATAAACCGTCTCACTATGACATCATTTTGCACCGTGGTTGCATTGATCATATTCATTTGTGTGCACAATGAATGTTTTTGCTCCCATGAATGCTTTGCATATCATTCTACATCATCTTGGTATCATGAGCCACGTTGATCACGATTTCGGAGCCTCCCCTCTTCGTTTTCTAGCCTTGTTTTGCTGATTTCGTCCTAAATTCGAAAATCCCCACCAAAAAATAGCCCTAAATTTTTTTGTGATTTGTTGGTGTGATGAAGTTTTGTTGGATTTGATCCATAGATTTTCTTGGTTTCGAGTGGATCTAGCATATCCCCAAGTTTCCCCACTTTCCATCCACGAAATCTCCCCTTGTGTCTCGAGGATCTAGCATATGTGTGACTATATCTTGTTGGTTTTGAGAGATCCTCTTGTGTTTTCCCTCGTTTTCCCCTCATGTTCTTCGTGTTCTTAGTTGGGATCCGCTCCTTTCGTGAAAGATCGGCCGTATAGAGTTCCACCCTACATCATCTTAAGGGTCAAACTAAGTTGAACAAACGTCATGCTAAATGGAGTGAGTTTATTGAGTCATTTCCTTATGTCATCAAGTATATTAAAGGTAAGGAAAATGTTGTGGCAGATGCACTTTCCCGAATATGCATGCTTGTTACTCAACTTGAATTGAATGTCATTGGTTTTGAGCACATAAAAGACTTGTATGGGCATGATACTACTTTTTCTATTCCTTATGCTAAGTGTTTGACGCATACTTCTTGGGATCGATATTACCTCAAGGATGGTTATCTTATGAGAGCTAACAAACTTTGCATCCACGAGTCTTCTCTTCATTTGTTACTTTTGCAAGAACTCATGGCGAAGGACTAATGGGACACTTTGGACGTGACAAGACATTTGCTACGCTCTCCAAGAATTACTTTTGGCCCAAGATGTTTCAACACGTCAACTGCTTCACCAACCGATGCTCTACATGTCGCAAAGCTAAGTCTAAAGCTCAATCTCATGGACTCTATATGCCTCTTCCAATTCTGTACCAACCATGGGAAGATATTAGCATGGATTTTGTGCTTGGTTTGCCTAGAACTGGCAATGGGAAGGATTCCGTCTTTGTTGTTGTGGACCGATTCTCCAAGATGGCTCATTTCATTCCTTGCAACAAGATAGACGATGCTTCACATCTTGCAAATTTCTTTTGTAGGGAAATTTTGCGACTTCATGGAGTGCCAAAGATGATTGTCTCGGACCGCGACATCAAGTTCTTGAGTTACTTTTGGAAGACATTGTGCGCCAAGCTCGGCATCAAGCTTTTGTTCTCTTCGGCATACCATCCACAAAGCGACAGCCAAACGGAGGTGATGAACCGCACGCTCTCCACTCTACTACGCATGTTGATAAAGAAGAACATCAAGGAGTGGGAGGAGTGCCTACCTATGGCCGAGTACGCCTACAATCGTGCAAGACATTCGACTACCGGCAAGTCCCCCTTCGAGGTCGTCTACGGCTTCAACCCGTTGTCCCATTGGACATTCTACCTCTACCGCTACAAGAGCGCACAAACATGGACGCGAGTGCCCGAGTCAACTACCTCAAGAAGATGCATGAAGATACAAGGCACACCATCGAGTGCCAAGTACAACGACTCGTGACCAAGCTCAACGTCAACAAGCAACCCATGATATTCAACATTGGAGGTCTTGTGTGGCTACACCTTCGCAAGGACCGCTTCCCCAACGAAAGCAAGTCAAAACTTCTTCCCTGAGCGGATGGACCCTTCAAGGTGCTTGCACGCTACAAGAACAACGCCTACAAGATCGACATCCCACGCGACAAGTACTCCGTGAGAGACATATTCAACATCAAAGATCTCTCCCTGTACCATGGTGATGAGGATTTCGATCCGAGGTCGGATCTTTCCCAAGGGAGGGGAGATGATGCAGAGCATCCTACGGTCATCGCCATGGACCTACCATCGTCTCGTCAAGAGCCAAGAGGACCTATGACACGAGCATGAGCTAGAGCTCTCGAGAACGAGGTGACTTATTTCCTTGGTGATATCACATATGACCCACTCGAGACATGGTTACTACCTAAGTCTGATATGATATGCATGATTAGGTGTCACGAGGACCCTCCCGGAGATGTACATGAAGACGGACAAGTCGCCAAGTCCATGGATGAAGAGAACCAACAGGAAGAGTCAAGAACACCTCCCAGGCCCCGGACATCCGGCCAGGACCCCAAACATCCGGCCCCTGGAGCATCATCCTCAGCAGCCTCCCAGCCGACCAACATCTACAGGCCCCGGACATTCGGCCCCAGCCCGGACATCCGGCCCGAGCCCGGAAATCGGGCCAGAAACCCGGACATCTGGCGCCACGCACCAGAACCTACAGAAGCTGACTCCACCAGCCCGGACATCCGGCCCGTCGCCCGGACATCCGGCTCCGTCAGTTTGCGCACAGTAAAGGGCCGAGGCCCGTGTACCCCTTCGCCCACCTAGACTATATATACTCCTCCATCTACCACTTTCTAGGGTTAGCATTGGTTTAGCTCATATGTGAGATAGAGCATTGCTCATCCATACGGATCTGCTCCTCGAGAGAGACCGCGGCCCCTCTACGGAGACGATCCACGTTGGATTCAAGACACCCTTCTTGGGTGGCCCCATCAAGACCTCCTCACGGAGAAGAACCGGTTACCTTTGTATCGTCCTTTGTTGGATTTGGATCTTGTATCTCCCCTTGTGTTTCGAGGATCTAGCATATGTGTGACTATATCTTGTTGGTTTAGTGATTCCTCTTGTGTTTTCCCTCATTTTCCCCTCGTGTTCTTCGTGTTCTTAGTTGGGACGCTCCTTTCGTGAAAGATCGACCGTCTAGGGTTCCACCCTACGTCATCTTGGTATTAGAGCGGATACCCTTGTGCTAACACTCACTTGCACATACACATCATGATGGATGATGTGTACATTTACCACGCGCGCAATTTCTTTGGTTTGTGTCTCTTTTGTGTAGGTACCCATGAATACTTGCCAACCTCGCAATCCCACGAGTTGACAAAACGAGCTCTAGAGAGCAATGATGACTTGGCATCCCATGGATTGCCTTTCCCACCGCTCTCTTCACGCGAATTCTTCGCGCATTCATTCTACATGACCCTCACATGGTTATGGGTTATTCTCCATTACATATTATATGCCCATCTTGCCATGTTCACTTTGCATGACATGCTTAATCATATGCCTTTACCATGCATTTGTGACCCATGCTTGCATTACACATGATGATTGATTCTCATACTTGTATGTGTATTTGCAAGCTTGGTGGAGATATCACTTGTTATTGCCATGTTTGCTTTGTGCCCCGTGCCTATGATTATACTATGATATTTCTTTGTGTTCGTGCTTGCGATATGTCATGTGCATTTCCTATGCCTATTATTTGCTCACATTACATGATTGCCATGATGTCCTCTAGTGTGTTGCATCTTCGCACTACTAGCATGCACGACTTGATTTCTATGCTTGCTTACGTTGCATCACCGATGATTCATACTTGCTCCTTTCATGCGGTTGATGACAACCATCTACATGCTTTGCACATGATTGTTATTGCTTCTTTTCATATATATATCCATATGTTGCCTCTCTCATGATATATGATTTGACATGTCTTGAGTGCAACAATGTTTCTAATCTTGCTAATGAGATTGCCCCCATAGCATTCTCGCATATATCTGGAGATTTTGACATATTCCTTGTGAAGCACGCTTTTCTTACCTCTTTGCACCATATACCTAGTGCCATGAATATTGCCATTGTTGCATCATATTATTCATACACTTGTGCTTGTAATTGTTATGTGCAAGGGAAGAGAACCATCATGATGGATGATGTGTTTATCTACCATGCGCATACTTTCTTTGTTTTGTTTTGTTTTGTGCATGTGTAGGATACTTGGACTTTGTGTCGACTTCCACTTCCCGTGAGTTGACCATTCAAGCTCTTGAGAGTGAGCCTCATACATTCTACCATGACTCGCTTCGACATCGCACTTGCTTGTGCTTCGGCATTGTGAAGGACGCACAAGGACATGTTTTCAAGGTGTTATCCTTCTCTTTTGAGAACCTACAAACCATGAGCATGGACATTGTGGATCATACTACTTGTGTTGCTTGCACCATGAGACTTATTGGCCATTTTGGATCACTTGCTTGCACACATGTTTGAGATCTTGCTTTGACTTGTCATTTTCACCGTTCCATGCATCATAATATATATTCCTTGTGTGTTGCATCCAATTCTTGGATTACTTGCTCCTATCATATGTTTGGTTGCACAAATGTCACTTCTTCACATATGCCATATCCCATTGCTTGTCACATGATTGACTTGATTGCCTCACACTTGATGAACAATTGCTCTTTCTATTGTGTTGATTGTGCTCACACATGTCATGCTCGATGGACATATCATACTCACCACAAGTTTTCACCCTATGCATGGATTGACACACATTATGCTTGTCTTGTTGCACCTATTCCCATGTCATCCATGATATATGAGCTTGTGCATTTTCTTAGCAAATTTGTTGTGATCTTCCTTGATGGCATATTCATACATAATGATCATATTGCCCACCATCAATTGCATGATAACTTATTCATATCGAGCATCCATTGCCATATTCATGCTATTGATAAACCGTCTCACTATGACATCATTTTGCATCGTTGTTGCTTGATCACATTCACAATACATTTGTGTGCACAATGAATGCTTTTGCTCCCATGAATGCTTTACATCTCATTCCATATCATCTTGCTACGCTTCATGTGCTTTGTCACGAACAATCTTGCCTCAAGGACTCATTCTTACATGATAGACACGTTGTGTGCGCTAACCATTGTATTTCCGAGTGTCGCTTGTGTTTGCTCTTTTTGCGTGAATACCTCTTCGGAGACACCTTGGAGTACTTGGATTGCGCCATGTCTTCCACTTCGTCCAACTACAAGTCCGTCCGCGACAACCGTTTCCATGGTGATGAGGTTTTCGATCCGAGGTCGGATCTTTCCCAAGGGAGGGGAGATGATGCGGAGCATCCTACGATCATCCCCATGTACACTCGAGCCTACGCCATTGGACCTAAGGTGAACTCGCTCCTTTCCGAATCTTCCCTTTCCGCATGTAAGACATGGATGCTACTTCAAGCACGGACCTTGTGCATACTCAGGTACACCCGAGGAGACCATGGAGAGCCCGAGGACCAAGGCCAAGTGTGCGCGGGAGCGAAGGAAGGAGAAGGAAGAAGAGCCAGCTACTACAGGCCCCGGACATCCGGCCCCAGCCCGGACATCCGGACCAGCCTGGACATCCGGCCCGACCCCCGGAAATCCCGTGCCCATCACAGAACGCACCCCAAGCTGAACCCCGTCAGCCCGGACATCCGGCCAGAGGCCCGGACATCCGGCTCTTCCCGAGCCGCCGGACATCCGGACCCCGCCTATCCAAAGAGCTCCGAGACCGGCTACTCCAGACCAGACATCCGGCCCGCTAGCCCGGACATCCGGCACCTCGCGAAGGCCCGGACATCCGGCCCGACACCCGGACATCCGCCCCCCTGCCTGCGTGCAGCACATCTGGGCCGAGGCCCATGTACCCCTTCGCCCCTTGGACTATATATACTCCCCCTCCACCTATGTTGTAGGGTTAGCATTGGTTTAGCTCATATGTGAGATAGAGCTTTGCTCATCCATTACAGATCTACGCCAAGAGAGAGACCGCGGCCCCTCTACGGAGAAGATCCCCTTGGATTCAAGACCTCCTCACGGAGAAGAACCGGTTACCTTTGTATCATCCTTTGTTCACTTTGGATCTTGTATCTCCTCTCGTGTTTCGAGGATCTAGCACATGTGTAATCGAATCTTGTTGGTTTGAGTGATTCTCTTGTGTTTTCCCTCGTGTTTGCCCTCGTGTTCTTAGTTGGGATCCGCTCCTTTCGTGAAAGATCGGCCGTATAGGGTTCCACCCTACATCATCTTGGTATCAGAGCAGAGCATCCTATGGACATCACCATGTCAAGATTCCATTCAGAAAGTGACACGTGCGACATCTACTTCACATACACAAAGGTGAATCATCTCCTTTACACGTGCTCACTTGACACCTTCGAGGATGGTATACTACTTGACACTCCACTCGTGTGCATGCATATGTATTGTCGGAACACTACGGACGACGAGGAGGAGTGCAAGCGCCAAGGAACAACTACACCATCCGCGAGGGAAGCCTGGAAGCGACGACGGAAGAAGAAGACGGAGACAGCTCCCAGGACCCGGACATCCGGCCAGGACCCCAGACATCCGGCCCCTGGAACATCACCCACAGCAGCCGCGCGGCCGCCAAGTACCTACAGGCCCCAGACATCCGGCCATAGCCCGGACATCCGACCCAGCCCAGACATCCGGCCCTTCCCCCGAAAATCCGGCGTCGACGACAGAACACTCCAGAAGTCTGCCCATCTTCGGGCCGGACATCCGGCCAGTGCCCCGGACATCCGGCGACTCGCGAAGCCCCGGACATCCGGCGCCTGCCTGCGCGCAGCCACGGGCCAGAGGCCCATGTATCCCCTTCCCCACTTACCCCTTCGTGGCTTGGACTATAAATACTCCTTCCCCTTCCTCTAGTTAGGGTTAGCAAAGTGATAGCTCATTTGTGTGTGAGCTTTGCTCCTACCTTCCTCTACTCTTGAGAGAGAGAGAGAGAGAGCGAGAGACTACTACTCCTTTTGGAGGCCAAGACTTCCATCTAAGAGAAGATCCCGCGGGATATATCATCAAGACCCCCTCTTGGGTGGCCCCCTTCAAGACCTCCTCATGGAGATGAACCTTACCTTGTATCTTTCCCTTTGTTGTTCATGTACCTTGTGGATCTTGTGTGTTTGATTATCTAGTGGATGTGTGATTGGACTTGTTCTTGAGTGTTTTCCCTTGTGATTTCTCCCCGTTCTTCCGCGTGTTCTTCATGTTCTTAGTTGGGATCCGCTCCTTTCGTGAAAGATCGGCCGTATAGGGTTCCACCCTACATCATCTTGGATCAGAGCTTAGGTTGATCACGATTTCAGAGCCTCCCCGTTGTTTTTTCTAGCCTAATTTTGTTGATTTTGTCCCAAATTCGAAAATTCCCCACAAAAATAGCCCCCCAATATTTTTGTGATTTGTTGGTTTGATGATGTTTTGTTGGATTTGATCCATGGATTTGCTTGGTTTCGAGTGGATGTAGCATATCCCCAAGTTTCCCCATCTTCAATCCGTGAAATCTCTCCAATTTTGCCCTTAAAATCATCAATTTCTGCCCCCAAATCGAGTTTCGAAGTCCAAATGCCGATCTGGAATCGCCGGGCCGGACCTCCGGGCCATCTGGCCGGACATCCGGGCCCCAAGCCGGACATCTGGCTCCTGGAGCGCAAAATCGCGCAAGTTTCTGGACATCAGGTCCCGGATATCCGGCCCCGGCCCCGGATGTCCGACCCTTGGAGCATCAGCCTCCCGTGTTTCACCGTTTTGACCGTAACTTTCACATCCGGAGCCCGATTTTCACGTTCTTTTGCTCGTTGAGTAGCTATTAACATCCTCTATCCATCTAGATAGGTTACATCACAATTTGACTCCATCAAATTTTTGGCATTTTGGCATCTTTGCCTAGGGCTCCCACCATAACTTCCGCAAAACCACCTTAGCCTTCCACAACCTAACACATTTTGTTCCCCTTAGCATTTGTGGTTGTTTGAGGTTTGATTCGAGTCTTCTAAGGTGTTTCGGCTACTTAGGGACGATTGCTTCTTCATCAACCACCACCATAACTTCCGCATAGGCTTGCCCACCATACACTTCCGCCACCCCAAATTAACCCAATTTTGTTTGTGTTGTGAGTTGTGTCTCCTAAGGTGTTTCGGCTACTTAGGGACCGTGCTTCCAACTACGACATCGTGTATAGTCCACCACCTTACCATCCAATTCCGCATTGCGTTCTCCAAACCCATCATTGCATTTCCGCAATCCCATTGAGTTTCTGCAAAACCACCACCGCATTCCCGCTACCACCATTTGACATTTCCTTTGAGATTTTGAGTTCGCGGTTTTTCCGTTTCCTAAGTTGTTCGACTACTTAGGGATGAGTCTCCATCATCTTGGTATCTACATCAAGAACACCGCCACTCATCATCGCATCGGATGGTAACCTCCATATCATCTTGCTATCGTGGTATCCCTCCATTGTATATCCCCTTGCCATTGCATTGTTAACCCCTAGCCCATTTTGCGACACTTGCCTATCGAGACTAGCCATTTGAGTATTGCCGGCAACGTTACTTGTGCACATTAGTGATCATCCCATCCATTGCATACATACCATATCATATTGGTATCATATCATCTCATGTGTCACAAGATTGTTCCCGCATATACACAATTGCTATCTTGGTTTGTGCATTTCGCAAAGTGTCCATACGAAAAAGAAAGAGAATAAAGCTTTTAAGCAAAAGAGAGAGAGAGAGAGCAAAGAGCTTGTAAGCAATAGCCATAGCACCATACCACATTGCATATAAGATTGTCATATGCGATCTCTTGGATCATCTTGAGAGAAACACCGGGAACCATACATACATAGCATACTTGGGATAGCAAGTTTATCCATTTTGCATCTTATAGGTTGTGCACAAGTGTCGTATCCGCCTATTGAGCAATCGTGCTAGAGTCTCTATTGAGTTGTGAAACATGAGCGTTTTTCGTGGACTCCACATTTTGTGCTCATTCCTTGGTTGCACGACCCCATTTATCTATTCGTGTGTGTATTTCCGTGTGCCATTCTTTGCTATTGGTCCACTTGTTTCACTTGCGAATTTGTGAATCTTTTTCAACATTATTGACTCTTGCTAACATTTTGCATTAAATTTTTGTGCCTCTATCCTCACCGAGCTACTCCATAAGCTTTAGTTTGTACGTGTGAAAGAACAAGTCCGGTACCAATTCCACTATTCTTTCATCTCACATTGAGTGAAACGGGATACATCCTCAACTTTGGGAAAAGGTAACTGGGTATTGTTTATATCATTTCCTACTCACCTCTACTCGAGTCTTGTTGATGAGGACATGACTACCTTGGTACGACCAAAAATATTGCATACATGCATATTTATCAGGTGATTTCTAGTGCAAACTATTCAATAATCTATTTATGTTATCCAGAACAAAAATACTTCACACACTTTTGTGTTTTGTCTAATTGCAGGTGTATGGGACATTTGTACAATCCACATATGAAGATAGGGGAAAAGGAGAAGTTTAGGTTCTGTTCAAAAAGTCCTCTCACGTCACTTTTGGGCCAAGAGAAGATAGAGTCCAAGTCGCTCACGTTCTGGATTCAGATTCGGACTGCACAGGCATACCTCACTCAAAACGCCAACAACGTTTTCATACGGAATCCGAATTGGGTGATTGTTTTTTGTTGGAAAGTAGATTTCGTCCTCTTTCCAACCCAATTGGATTCACCTTTAAATTTGTCCGGAGCGTTGAGATATGGACGAAACAATCTGACGCTGCAACAGAATCCGAGTCAAACAACAAGTCCAAAGGTGTTGCATCACCTCCACTGGGGCCCATGAGCCTTGTACGACCTAGGGTTGGTTTTAGGCTGCCTTGGGACGTCCTCCCACCTCCTTGGCCCAGTTCTTACCCAGCAGCAGGCGGTGATCGGCAACCGATGTAGTCAAAACTCTCAAAGCTTGGATCACAAGCCGACGAGATTGACTGGGAGAACTTAACGAACAAGGAGCTTCATGATAAGTTTCAGCAAATAATGACTGAACAGGTGCAAGATGTGCTGAACAATTTTGAAGAGGCCATGGAGAAGATCACTGGCCTTGAGAAGACATTCGAAACAAAGCTTGATAACAGATTTAATGAACTTCTTGTGCGTCTTCCACCACCAGCTGCACCTCTGCAACAACAACAACAACAAGAACAACAACAACAACAACAACGACGACTACCTCCACGTCGGGAAACACCCCTCCGCCGAGCGAGCCGGGTCCCTCTTCAGCCTGGCCAAACTGCTGGTGCTACTGTTGATACTTCTGTGGCTCCTGTTGCTGATGTGGAGGAGGATGATTATGCGGGAGATTACGAGGATGAGGTTGATCAAAATCAGAACTACGTGCAACCACCAGCACCACAACCACCAGGTCGTCCACATGCAAATAATGGCAATGTTAGGGCTCCCCCTCAGGTACGAGATCATGACCATCTCCCTAAACTGAAATTGAATATTCCACCATTTGAGGGTAGATATGTTCCTGATATATATCTTACTTGGGAGTTGGAAACTGAACAATGATTTACATGTTTACAATATCCTGAGGAGAGACGTGTTCCTGCTGCTGTTTGTGCTTTCACTAGCTTTGCATGTGTCTGGTGGTCTGAACATTGTGGATTATATCCTGTTCCAGCTACTTGGGCTGCTTTGAAAACTGCTATGCGTACTCGTTGGGTTCCACCATATTATCAACGTGAATTACTTCAAAAATTGCAATGCTTAAGACAAGGAAAAAATTCTGTAGAAGAATATTATCAGGAATTACAAACTGGCTTGATTAGATGTGGTATTGTTGAGGAGAATGAAGCTATGCTTGCACGTTTTATGGTTGGATTAAATAGAGAGATTCAGACCATTCTAGAGTATAAGGATTATAATAATATCACTCGTTTATTCCATCTTGCTTGTAAAGCTGAACGTGAAGTGCAGGATCGACAGGCATTGGCGCGAAATAACTTTTCTGCAGGTCGACCTTGACCATGGACACCACGTGCATCATCTACTTCCACTGCACCATCACCTCCTTCAGGTGCCACCTCCAACCGTGGTACTAGAAAGCAGGCACAACCACCACTATCTGCCAAGAGCACACCTGCCGGGCCTGCACAGAGCTCTTCTTCTTCCATGGCGTCAACAGGGCACACAAGTGATATTATTTGTCGTCGTTGTAAGGGACGAGGACATTTTGCGAGAGAATGCAAATCTCAGCGTGTGATGATTACTACTGAGGATGGTGGGTATGAGTCCGCTAGTGACTATGATGAGGAGACTTTGGCTCTTATTACACATGAAGAACACGGTGGAGATGATTCTGATCATGAGACGCAATACATGGCTGCTGAAGATGCTGATAGGTATGAATGTTTAGTTGCTCAACGTGTTTTGAGTGTGCAGGTTACACAAGCTGAGAAAAATCAGAGGCATAATTTGTTCCATACAAAGGGAGTTGTGAAGGAACGTTCTACTCGCATCATCATAGATGGAGGGAGTTGCAACAACTTGGCTAGCATGGAGATGGTGGAGAAGCTATCTCTCACCACAAGACCACATCCACATCCTTACTACATACAATGGTTCAACAACAGCGGCAAGGTTAAGGTAACACGTACTGTTCGGGTGCATTTTAGTATTTCTACATATGCTGATTATGTTGAGTGTGATGTGGTACCTATGCAAGCATGTTCCTTATTACTTGGTAGACCATGGCCATTTGATAAAAATTCTGTACACCATGGTAGAAACAATCAGTATACTCTTGTTCATAAGGATACAAATATTACTTTGCTTCCTATGACTCCGGATTCCATTTTGAAAGATGATATTCATAGAGCTAATAAAGCAAAACAGGAGAAAAATAAGAGTGAAAATCAGATTGTGGCAAAAGAATTTGAGCAACAAATGAAGCCTAATAATAAACCATCTAGTGTTGCTTCTGAAATTAAATTGAAAAGTGCATGTTTACTTGCCACCAAATCTGATATTGATGAGCTAGTTTTTAGCAAATCTGTTTGCTATGCTTTTGTGTGCAAAGAGGCATTATTTTCATTCGAGGACGTGCCTTCCTCTTTGCCCCCTGCAGTCACTAACATTTTGCAGGAGTTCGCTGACGTCTTCCCACAAGACGTGCCACCGGGATTACCACCTATTCGAGGGATTGAGCATCAAATTGACTTAATTCCCGGTGCATCGCTACCCAACCGTGCACCATACCGTACCAATCTAGAGGAGACGAAGGAGATTATGCGTCAAGTACAGGAGCTGCTCAACAAAGGTTATATTCGCGAATCCCTTAGTCCTTGTGCTGTTCCTATTATTCTAGTGCCAAAAAAGGATGGTACGTCGCGTATGTGTGTTGATTGTAGAGGCATTAATAATATTACTATTCGTTATCGTCATCCTATTCCTAGGCTAGATGGTATGCTTGATGAATTGAGTGGCTCTACAATATTCTCCAAAGTTGATTTGCATAGTGGATACCATCAAATTCGTATGAAATTGGGAGATGAATGGAAAACAGCATTTAAAACTAAGTTTGGTTTATATGAGTGGTTAGTCATGCCTTTTGGGTTAACTAATGCACCTAGTACTTTCATGAGACAAATGAACGAAGTTTTACGTGCTTTCATTGGACGATTTGTGGTAGTCTGTTTTGATGATATACTGATTTATAGAAAATCTTTGGAAGAACATTTGGAACATTTACGTGCTGTTTTTATTGCTCTACGTGATGCACGTTTGTTTGGTAACCTTGGGAAGTGCACCTTTTGCACCGACCGAGTATCTTTTCTTGGCTATGTTGTTACTCCACAGGGAATTGAAGTTGATAAAGCCAAGATTGAAGCTATTGAGAGTTGGCCGCAGCCCAAAACGGTCACATAAGTGCGGAGTTTTCTTGGACTCGCTGGTTTCTATAGGTGTTTTGTGAGAGATTTTAGCACCATTGCTGCACCTCTCAACGAGCTTACAAAGAAGGATGTGCCGGGGTACCGCACAGGAAGAAGCCTTCACGGTATTGAAAGATAAGTTGACACATGCTCCTTTACTCCAACTTCCTGATTTTAATAAGACTTTTGAGCTTGAATGTGATGCTAGTGGAATTGGATTAGGAGGTGTGTTATTACAAGATGGCAAACCTGTTGCATACTTTTCTGAAAAAATTGAGTGGGCCTAGTCTGAACTATTCTACTTATGATAAAGAATTATATGCTCTTGTTCGGACTTTAGAAACATGGCAACATTATTTATGGCCCAAAGAATTTGTTATACATTGTGATCATGAATCTTTGAAACACATTAAAAGTCAAGCAAAACTGAACCGTAGACATGCTAAATGGGTTGAATTCATTGAGACTTTCCCTTATGTCATTAAACACAAGAAGGGTAAAGAAAATGTTATTGCTGATGCATTGTCTCGTCGTTATACTATGCTTTCACAACTTGACTTTAAAATATTTGGTTTGGAGACCATCAAAGATCAATATGTGGACTCTGCAATACATTAGTCACGTCACCGCTGCATCATTATCCCTTCCGCTGTCCACCACACCATCCATCAATTTCCACCACGTGCTACCCATAGTTCATTGTCACAATCATAGTTGAGGTCGTTCACATCTTCGCTAGATCCAATCTGCATCTTATCTAGTTTGTCTTGGAAAGAGGGAGAGAAAAAAAGACAGAGAAAAAAAGAAAAAGCAGTCAGAGAAAAAAAGAAAAAGCAGTCAGAGAAAAAAAAAGAGAGAAAGAAAAAGAAAAAAAGTGTGAGGAAAAAAAGAGAGAAGAAAAAAACAAAATTCGGATCTATCTAGACTCAATCTCGTAGTTGAATTCGGATTGGAATCTGTTTTGTGCACTGTTCAGTAAAACAGGCATAACTTCCTCATACGAAGTCCGTTTTGGCTCGGCGGGTACTCAAGTGAAAGATAGCGACGAGCCGCATCTAAATAGTTGCAGAGACAATATCAATATTTGAGACCTCAAAATCGTCTTCTAAATAGGTCTTTTTGCCCTCCGAAGTTCGCGGACACAGCTTATTCCAGTTTTTCAAGCCAGTTTTAGAATTCTTTGACTCCTTATATCAACTCGGAATTGAGTGATTCTTTTTGCATTGGAAAGCTTGAGTTAGTAGCATTCTTTGAAAAAAATTATCAGAAAATTGGCTCAAACTTTTCAAGAGGAAAGTTGGAGAGAGAGTTGTTGTATATCATGCTTGGCAGTTGTTTTTCATCATTATCTTTACTGCCGTTGTGATCTTCACTTATATCTTGCTGTCCAGAGCTACTTAGTATCCTTCATTGATGCTAGTTGTGCTACGCCGTGACCTCATTAGTGTTCTAGGCTCGCGTCTCTAGTCCGGTCTAGCGAGGACCAGCATAGTACCGTCGTTGAGCGTTTATTCAACATTGCATCTCTGAATTGATTATTGCTAATATTTTGCTACCATATATAGCCAACCCAGCTCCACATATTTCTGCACCGTGTATACGTACGTTCCCCTGGCAATCGCTTTGCACAACCTTCAGAGTTATTTGACACCGCTGGTTGCCTGTCACTACCTGCTGCTTGGTAAGAACTTGTAAAATATTGGTATTTGCTTTACTGTGAGCACTTTACATCCACATCCTAGTAGTTCATAGGAACATTATTCTTGAATTTTGTTTCTTGTTTCTACTAATCATGACAGGTTCCGGAGATAGACGTTCTTGGGCGACGGACACATCTTCACCATCATGAGAGTTGGGACAACACACACAAGCACATGGTCAGGTTATCTCTTTACCGTCATTTGAGGGTAGATTTAATCCTGCTATTTATCTAGCTTGGGAGCTTGAAGTAGAACAAGTTTTTAGTCACCATGACTTTTCTGAACTTGAGCGAGTACGAGCTGCCACTAGAGCATTTACTAGTTTTGCTTCTGTTTGGTGGAGTGTGCATTGTAAGAAAAACATTGATAACCAACCCACAACTTGGAAAGATTTGCAAGCTGTAATGAGACAACAATTTTTTCCTCCTTACTATCATCGTGAATTGCTTCGCAAATTGGAACAATTAAAACAAGGCAGTAACATTGTTCATGCTTACTACCAAGAGTTCAAATCTTATATGCATCATTGTGACATAAAAGAATCTGTGGATGATACAATGAATAGATTTTTTGGTGGTTTGAACCATGATATTCAGGCACGATTTTAGTATATTCCTCGTTGCATTACTGGTATGTATGTTCCTGCTTGTACCTTTGAGAGACAGTTACAGGAGGATGCATTGGGTGACTACAACAACTACTATTCTAGTTCATGCTCATCACCACCGCTTGGTTCCTCCACCGTTGCACCTACTAGAGCAGCCACACCTCAGATTGTGAGCGCGACATCATCTCAAGAGTATGGTACATTGCCATCATCCGTACCTACATCAGCTACATCTTTGCGACAAGGTAACTGTAAAGGTATTGATGATATAACTTTACATGAGAATGATGCATGCCTAGTTAACTTGAATACATCATGTGTTGAGTTACCTGTTGATTTGAGCGCATCACCTATTTTAGAGAATCATGTTACTGTCATGAATGCGTCATATGATCAAATAACTGAAATACCAACAATTTTGAGTGCACCCAATGAATTAACTGTTGATGCAAAAGAACCAATGTTTAATCATTTTGATATGACTTCTAATCTTGGTGATGATTATATGTCAAATGACTTATTGCATGTTTGCTTATTTAAGCATGTGGTAGCATGTAAATTTGATGCAAGTAAGGTTTATTCACCAATGTTGGGATGGTTTAATGATGAATATTGTCAATCTTTTCATATGAATAAGAGCTTCACTTATATGTGTAAACTGAGTTGCAATACTTTCATGCCTTCTACTTCTTGTGATAATATTTTGGCTTTATATTTTTTAACTATGAAAGTTACTCATGTATACATGTGTCATATGTGCAAAATCCACGGGAAGTAAAAATGGATGACATATACATATACAACATGTACACCTTGTCTCTTTTGTTAGCCACATTTCAGATTAAGCAACGCCGAGGACGGCTTTATTTTCAATAAGGGGAGGATGATGAGGACATGACTACCTTGGATACGACCAAAAATATTGCATACATGCATATTTATCAGGTGATTTCTAGTGCAAACTATTCAATAATCTATTTATGTTATCCAGAACAAAAATACTTCACACACTTTTGTGTTTTGTCTAATTGCAGGTGTATGGGACATTTGTACAATCCACATATGAAGATAGGGGAAAAGGAGAAGTTTAGGTTCTGTTCAAAAAGTCCTCTCACTTCACTTTTGGGCCAAGAGAAGATAGAGTCCAAGTCTCTCACGTTCTGGATTCAGATTCGGACCGCACAGACATACCTAACTCAAAACGCCCACAACTTTTTCATACGTACTCCGAATTGGGTGATTCTTTTTTTGTTGGAAAGTAGATTTCGTCCTCTTTCCAACCCAATTGGATTCACCTTTAAATTCCTCCAGAGCGTTGAGATATGGACGAAACAATCTGACGCTGCAGTAGAATCCGAGTCAAACAACAAGTCCAAAGGTGTTGCATCACCTCCACTTGGGCCCATGAGCCTTGTACGACCTAGGGTTGGTTTTAGGCTGCCTTGGGACATCCTCCCACCTCCTTGGCCGCCACCCCTTGCTCCTATATAAGTAGATCCATCTAGTAGCTTTTTCCTTGGGATTTGTTTAGTTAAAAGTTAGCCATTGCAACTTCGTGTACTTCGTTTGTGTCCAACGACCAGACCAAGACCGCTTCCGGATCCCCACCTTTATCAATACTTCATCTATATTCGCAATATTAAGATTGCATTATCATATTCTTGCTTGTTCTTTGATTGCGTCCAGGAATAGACCTTCGTGGTCGGGCTGATTGTGCTTCCAGCATCGTCAGTAACCTCAGGAGATTGGTTTAGCGATTGCTAAGGCGCAACGTCGAGCATGTTTGTAGTCGGATCATCAAAGTCGACTCCACCAAATCGATAGTTATCATCCCATCGAAAGATTGGGACACCCTCGCCTCTATCACTTGTGATGGATAGGCAAGACATTTCACCTTCGGTCTACAACAACAATGACGAGTTCGATGCCACGAGCAACTCCAACGACACCAAGATGCAAGCTCAAATGGAGGAGATCGAAGCCCTCATCAAGTCCTGCAAGAGATCTTCATCATATTCGAGAAGACGCTCAAGAGCACATGCCTCCGAGCTACCATCTCCGGCAAGGTCACATCAGCATCGACACCATCACCACCAAGAACGTGAAGGTCAAGAGCTCAACACCAACAACCGCTCAATGACTTCACCATCTCCCTTGGCATCTTCGCCAAGCGACTTCAAGGCATATTCGCCTACGGACATACGACATCTTCGCCAACAAGCACCTCAAGACTACGCTCAAGAGAAGCTCCCCAAGCTCAAATCCGTGACTTCCACGAGCAACTACGACCTAGACACCGACCACGAGATTCCTTTCTATGGGACTCAAGAACCCGAGGAGTATCTCGAGTGGGAGCACCTCATGGACGACTACCTCAAGCTACATCATGTTCCTCCTGAAGATCAAGTGAAGTGCGCCACAACGAATTTCCATGACTACGCATCCACATGGTGGTTTCACACACCTTCGGCGAGCTACGACATGAGTTGGCCCAAGACAAAGAGAGGTTTGCGGCGAGAGTTTGTGCCTCCAACCTACACGGAACAACTTATACGCCAATTGGAGAACACCACCCAAGGATCCAAGTCCATCGATGAGTACTTCAAGGAGATGAAGCATGCCTTGCGACGAGCCGGCATGGACGACCCCATGTCAATGAAGTTCCACTTCATGATGGGATTGAACAATGACATCTCCAAGACTATCTTCCTCGAGAACTACAAGTCCCTCGACGACAACTACATTGGTGCTCTCAAGGTGGAACAAGAACTCATGAAGACCAAGGCTTCTCCACCCCAAGCACACTTCTCGAAGACCAAGCTCAAAGACAACGAGCATGAGGTTAGTACCACCAAGATGTCCAAGCCCGACGAGCTCCAAGACAATGCTCCCAAGTTCGACATCATCGCCATCCCTCTTTGTGGCATTGATGATGTCGAGTCTACTTCGACTCTTTTTCAAGACGGTACGGCGACGAGTACGACTACGGAGACCCTCAAGGAACAAGCTTTGGAGGCATGCGACATGGTGACGAGCAAGGATGATGCTTCCATCTTAGGAGGCGAGAGTGATGTTGTGCCATCTTCGGCCTTCATCCACGGCGACGATGGCGAGATGGTTGAACATGGGATTTTCCCTTCGACCATGGCAACGTATGATGATTTGAGTGACTTTTGCCACCATATTGAGAGTGAGAGTGACTTCACCACTAGCCCCATATATGATGTGTTGCCACAATTCCCATGTGAGGAGAGCCACAACCCCCACCACTTGAGTGAGATGAGTGACTCCACCATATGTGAGTTTGAGTGCACCTATTTTGACGGAGTGAGTGAACCACCACATAGAGAGAGTGAGATAGTTGATAGGTCATGTGAGGCCACTTTCAACACTAACGACTTGACCTCTACCTCTATTGTGTCTTCTCATTTGGTGTTAGGTCCCATATATGATGACGCGCCGATTCGTGATGACTACGTCCTCCCTTTGGACAAGACGATGGCCATGGTGGAATATGCTGCATCCCCCACATGGTTCCATCAAGATGAAGATGACCACCATTTGGGTTTTCCCACCTCACCTACACCACTCGACTGGAATGACAAAGGTAACATAGGTGACGGTGATGCTCTAGTCCCACTAGTGGATATTCCTGAGATTGATTGCTTGCATGATGTTGATCCCCCTATTGACATGCCTCATGATAGTATGATTTCCCCATGCGATGATTTACCCATTTATGATGAGTTTGATTATTGCCATGTGGAGTCTATTAGTTGTGATGCCATGTTACATAGGATTTCTTGTGACAATTCTTTAGGTCACATCATGTTTGACAATCCGCTTGACTTGTCATATGCTATGCATGAGATCAATCATATGTCGTATTTGCAATCTCTTCATAGTGACTATGCATATGCCATTAAAATAAACCCAATTTGCACATATGGCATAGATGACAAGCCATGATGTAGGGTGGAACCCTATACGGCCGATCTTTCACGAAAGGAGCGGATCCCTACTAAGAACACGAAGAACACGAGGGGAAACACAAGGGGAAACACGAGAGAATCACTCAAACTAACAGGATTCGATTACACATGTGCTAGATCCACGAAACACAAAGGGAGATACACGATCCAAAGTCAAAAAAGGACGATACAAAGGGTAACCGGTTCTTCTCCGTGAGGAGGTCTTGATGGGGGGCTTCTCCGTGAGGAGGTCTTGAATCCAAGGGATCTTCTCCGTAGAGGGGTCGCGGTCTCTCTCGTGGAGTAGATCTGTAATGGATGAGCAAAGCTCTATCTCACATATGAGCTAAACCAATGCTAACCCTAAAACGTAGGTGGAGGGGGAGTATATATAGTCTAAGGGGCGAAGGGGTACACGGGCCTCGGCCCAGATGCGCTGCACGCAGGCAGGGGGGCGGATGTCCGGGCATTCGCGAGGTGCCGGATGTCCGGGCTGGCGGGCCGGATGTCCGGGCTGGAGTGGCCGGTCTCGGAGCTCTCTGGATAGGCCTGGTCCGGATGTCCGGGCTGGGGGCCAGATGTCCGGGCCTCTGGCCAGTTGTCCGGGCTGACGGGGTTCAACTTCGGGTGCGTTCTGTGATGGGCGCCGGATTTTCGGGGGTCGGGCCGGATGTCCGGGCTTGTCCGGATGTCCGGGGCCTGTAGCAGCTGGCTCTTCTTCCTTCTCCTTCCTTTGCTTGCACGCACGCTTGGCCTTGGTCCTTGGGTTCTCCATGGTCTCCTCGGGTGTACCTGAGTATGAAAAAGGTCCGCGCTTGAAGTAGCATCCATGTCTTACATGCGGAGAGGGAAGATTCAGAAAGGAGCGAGTTCACCTTAGGTCCAATGGCGTAGGCTCGAGTGTACATGGGGATGATCGTAGGATGCTCTGCATCATCTTGGTATCTACATCGAGAACACCGCCACTCATCATCTGCTCGGACGGTAACCTCCATATCATCTTGGTATCGTGGTACTCCTTCATTGTATATTCCCTTGCAATTGCATTGATAACCCCTAGCCCATTTTGCGTCACTTGCCTATCGAGACTAGCCATTTGAGTATTGCCGGCAACGGTACTTGTGCACATTAGTGATCTACACCATCCATTGCATACATACCATATCATATTGGTATCATCATATCATCCCTTGTGTCACAAGATTGTTCCCGCATATACACAATTGCTATCTTGGTTTGTGCATTTTGCATTGTGGCCATAAAAGAAAAGAAAAAGAGAATAAAGCTTTTAAGCAAAAGAGAAAGAACAAAGAGCTTGTAAGCAAGTGCCATAGCATCATACCACATTGCACATAAGATTGTCATATCCGATCATCTTGGATCATCTTGAGAGAAACACCGGGAGCCATACATACATATCATACTTGGGATAGAAAGTTTATCTATTTTGCATCTTATAGGTTGTGCACAAGTGTCGTATCCGCCAATAGAGCAATCGTGCTAGCGTGTCTCTTGAGTTGTGCAACACGAGCGTTTTCCATGGACTCCACATTTTGTGCTCATTCCTTGGTTGCACGACCCCATTTATCTATCCGTGTGTGTGTTTTCGTGTGCCATTCTTTGCTATTGGTCTACTTGTTTCACTTGCGAATTTGTGAATCTCTTTCAACATTATTGACTCTTGCTAACATTTTGCATCAAATATTTTTGTGTCACTATCCTCACCGAGCCCCACCATAAGCCTTACTTGTGTAGGTGTGAGAAACCGACAAGAATTGGTACCAATTGTGCTATTTCCTTGTTACACATTGAGTGATCATTGATCCATCTTCAACATCGGTCAAGGTACATTTGGTATAGTTCTTCTCTTTCTCCCACTCATATTTACTCGATCTTGTGATGGATAGGCAAGGCCTTTCATCTCCGGTCTTTGACAACAACGACGGCGCGAAAAACTACATCACCAAATCGTCAATCTTCGACCTACAACAACAAATGCAAGGCGCACATTCTACTTTGCGAGAGCGCATCGAGATCCTTTCCATCGACATTCGTCACTCCGAAGCAAGGAAAAGGGACTACATTGACAACAAGCTTTCCGCACAAAAGGAGGAGCAAGATGCAAGGATGGAGGAGATTCGGACTTTGTTGGCCAAACGTTCTTCCCCTTCGTCATCCTCAAGGAGACGGCGAGCAAGTTGATCATCTTCGGAGCGCCCAAGCGATGCAAGCGCAATTCGTCCACGTCCACATCTACATGGCGACCACCATCACACTCGTGATCCACATCGTCATGAAGAGCAAGTCACCTCCAAGCAACATGTGCACGACGACGACGAACGACATCTACTACGAGCTCAAGTACGACAAAGACACCATCATCATGAAGATGCTCGCCAAGCGCAAATGCACAAGTCCCAACAAGCCCTACTTCACGCCAAGTCCAAGCTTCACGAGCAGAAGAGAAGACCGCGAGACGAGCACCACCAAGATGGAGCTACGGCTACAATAACCACTTCGGCATCTTCGCCGAGTGCTACGAAGGCATCTTCGCCTTTGGACGTACGGCATCTTCACCTACTTCCCACGAGTTCGCCTACATCAACATCTTCAACAACGAGGCGACCACCTACGAGCAAGGGCGACACTTCCATCTTCGGAAGCCCCTCAAAGAAGATGGCCGAGCATGGGAAATTCCCTTCGGTCATGGAGACGATCTACGAGCTGCCACATCATATGGGCCTCCGACAACAAGACGGCGACAAGACGGTCGAGCTAGGGCCATCCCCTTCCACCACGACGACGAGCGCGAACCTCTTTAACAACATGAAGACGGCGCCCATATTGGACTCATACTCCGAGTCAAGCTACGAGACCGCACATGAGACCTTATCTTTGGTCTTGGAGGAGAGTGATGATGTGCCATCTTCGGCCTTCATCCACGGCTACGATTGCGACATGATTGAGCATGGAGACGTTTGCACCAACATCTCTCCGACACCCACATATGAAGAGATGCCCCAACTGCCATGTGAGGAGAGCCATCCCACCATGAGTGATATGAGTGACTCCACCATATGTGACATTGAGTGCATTTCCTATGAGAGGATGAGTGTGACCACCACTAGCCCCACACATGAGAGCATGCCACACATCCTATGTGAGGTTGAGAGCCATTTGAGTGACTCCACCAACCATATGAGTGAGAGCATCTTTGAGGAACTGAGTGAGCCACGACACTTAGTGAGTGAGGTAGTTGAGAGTGCACGTGAGCCCACTATGATTTCCAACAACTTAACCTCTACTCCGAGTGTGTTTTCTTTGGTGCTAGGTCCCCTACATGATGACATGCCTATCCTCGACGAGTCCATACCTCCAATGGAGACGACGATGGCCATGGTGGAAGAAGATGCACCCCCACATGGTTTCATCAAGATGAAGATGACAACGAGTGGATCTTCGACACCTCACCTACAACACATGAGCGATGCTCCAAAGGTAACATAGGTGATGGTGCTTCTCTTGTCCCACTAGTGGACTATCTTACCAATGATTGCTTGCATGATGTTGATCCTCCTATTCCCATGCTTCATGCTAGTGCGACTTCTTCATGTCATGACTTACACATTTATGATGAATATGATGATGAGCATGTTGAGTTGCCTAGTTGTGATGCTATGCACCATAGGATATCTTGTGAAAATTCTATTGGTCACGGCATGTTTGACAATCCTTTGAACTTGTCATATGCTATGAGTGAGATCTCCCATATTGCTTCATTTCAATCTCAACATAGTAACTATGCATGCCCCATTAAAATAAATCCCATTTGCACTTATGGCATAGATGATGAAATGATGGTTATTGGCTTTTGTTTTTCATGTGATGATATTGCTATGCTTCCTTTACATGATTTGCACAATTAATCTACTATGCCATGCCATGATCACATTGTTCCGAATATGCATTGTTTTGGATGTTCTCAATATTCTCCATGTGATATTTCTACTAATGCTCATGACGAGACCCCCATTGTTTCCTCATACATATTAGGAGATTTTGATTCATTCCATACTTTCCATGATTCCCATAATTGCGTGCACCATATGCATTCCATGAATAACAATGCTCTAGATATTTCTCATGATGCATTACACAATTTGAGTCTCCATTATGCTATGCATAACAACAAACCCATCATGATGGATGACATGTTTCTATATCACGCATCTCATTTGTTTAAGCATTGGCTATTTTGTGCTAACCAACACATGCACGTGCGCATCATGATGGATGATGTGTACATATACCACGCACATACAATTTTCCCTTTGCCTTTGTTTTGTGTAGGTACTTATGAACACTCGTCAACCTCACAATCCCATGAGTTGACGAAACGAGCTCTTGAGAGCAACGATGATTTGGGATCCCGTGGATTACCATTCCCACCATTCCCTTCGCGCAACGACTACGCGCATCTCTTTTACTTGGCTCTCAAAAGGCTTTGGGCTATATATCAGTTGTTACTTTATGCCCATTGTGTCATGTTCACTTTGCATGTTATACCTCTTTCTATGCCTTTGCCATGCAATTGTGACCCTTGCTTGCACCTACATATGATTCACCATTCTACTACTTCTATGTGTATTTGCATGCTTGGTGGAAATCCTTGTTGCGATTGCCATGTTTATCATGTGCCTCATGCTATTCATACTTGTTGGGTTGGGAGAGTCATGATGTTCCATTGCTATTTACGTAGGACTTCTTGCCAACACCATGAACCTACTTTGCTCATAGTTTGTTTTCATCCTTGTGAGATGTCATGTGAATTATTCATGCCCACTATTTGCACACATGACATGATTGCCATGATTACCTCTAGTACGTTGCATCTTCGCACTACTAGCTTGCTTGACTTGATCACTACGATTACTTGCTTGGTTGCATCACCCATGTTCCATTACTCGCTTTCTTGGGTTGATGACATATATGTTCATGCCTCTCACTTGATTTGTGTTGACCATTGTCTCTTGTCTCCATTCGTTGCACCTCTCATATGCCATTGTAGTGAGTGCATCCATGCTCTGCTTATTGATCGTGGAGAATTGGACATATTACTTGTGAAGCATGCTTGCTTACTTGAGCCTATTGTCTTTGGTTGTAGTTGCATCATATGCTTTCATACCATACCACACCTTGTCCTTTTTTATGATAAGAATGATGAGAACGCTTGTTGGGTATCTTACCACTTGAATGATAGGTGCTACATTTGCACTAACCTCATTTGTTTTTCCGAGTGTTTGTCATGTTCTTTCATTTTGAGGAATTCACAAGGCGGTACCATCGCGAGACATATTGCTTATGTGAAGGCGTACATGATGTGCGACACCAACATTTTCGAGAAACTACTAAAGGTGAACTCTTTCCCTTTGAGCCCTCTTCATATAGGCATATTGGATGGGCCATACTTTCATTGTTGTTTCCTTCTTCTTGTCTACATGATACATATATTGGATGGAGGACCGACATTGGAGATGGACCCTATGGACCTTCAAGTTGAGGAGTCACCGGACCAACACTTCTACCACGACATTGAGCTATGGTACAACACCACCCATAACAAATTTGCATCTTATGCATGGATTGACTCACATTATGATTGCCTTGTTGCATCTTCCATTTCTATGCCATCCATGATATATGAACTTGTACATTTCCTTAGCAAATTTGTTGTGATCTTCCTTGATGGCATATTCATACATCATGATCATATTGCCTACCATCAATTGCATGATAACATATTCATATTGAGAATCCATTGCCATATTCATGCTATTGATAAACCATCTCACTATGACATCATTTTGCACCGTGGTTGCATTGATCACATTCACAATACATTTGTGTGCACAATGAATGCTTTTGCTCCCATGAATGCTTTACATGTCATTTTACATCATTTGGATAAGCATCTCATGCCTTTTCATGAACAATTCCTTCGGACGAACTCATGCTTATTTGATGGACACCTTGTGTGCGCTAACCATTGTATTTCCGATTGTCGTTTGTGTTTGCTCTTCTTGCATGTATACCACTCCAGTGACACCTTGGAGTACTTGGATTGCGCCATGTCTTCAACTCCGTCCAACTTCAAGTCCGTCCATGACAACGTTTCCATGGTGATGAGGATCACGATCCGAGGTCGGATCTTTCCCAAGGGAGGGGAGATGATGCGGAGCATCATACGATTATCCCCATGTACACTCGAGCATACGCCATTGGACCTAAGGTGAACCCGTTCCTACATGCTTCTCCTTTCCATTCATGCAAGACATGGTTGCTACCTAATGCAAGGACACTACACATGCCTAGGTACCAAGGAGACCCTCTCGGAGATGCTCGGAATGATGGACAAGTCGCCAAGTACAAGGATGAAGGAGCACGATGAGAGGAACCGGAGAAAGTCTACAGGCCCCAGACATCCGGCCCTGGCCCGGACATCCGGCCCCTGAAGATGTCAACAACAGCAGCAGCCCAGCAACCGAAGTGCTACAGGGCCTAGACATCCGGCCCCTCCCGCAAGCCCGGACATCCGGCACCAGCCCGGACATCCGGCGCCCCGTCCCAGAACGTCCAGAACCTGGATCTCGCCAGCCCGGACATCCGGCCCCAGCGCCCGGACATCCGGCCCCAGCGCCCGGACATCCGGCTTCTCGGGAAAGCCCGGACATCCAGCTTCTCGGGAAAGCCCGGACATCCGGCCCGTCGCTCGGACATCCGGCCCCTCCTGCCTGCGTGCAGTGTATCCGGGCCGAAAGCCCATGTACCCCTTCGCCCCTTAGACTACATATACTCCCCCTCCACCTACGTTTTAGGGTTAGCATTGGTTTAGCTCATATGTGAGATAGAGCTTTGCTCATCCATTATGGATCTACTCCACGAGAGAGACCGCGGCCCCTCTACGGAGAAGATCCCCTTGGATTCAAGACCTCCTCATGGAGAAGACCCCCATCAAGACCTCCTCACGGAGAAGAACCGGTTACCTTTGTATCGTCCTTTGTTGACTTTGGATCTTGTATCTCCTCTCGTGTTTCGAGGATCTAGCACATGTGTAATCGAATCTTGTTGGTTTGAGTGATTCTCTTGTATTTTCCCTCGTGTTTCCCCTCGTGTTCTTCGTGTTCTTAGTTGGGATCCGCTCCTTTCATGAAAGATCGGCCGTATAGGGTTCCACCCTACATCAAGGAGCCTAATGACACCAACATGGGCGTTGACGCCGTCCGTCCTACCGCAACAACTTCATCACGGGCGGGAACAAGCGCTGGAGGCCCGCCACGAGGGCACGCTGGAGTGCAACCCAGCGGCCGCCAGGGCCAGTGCCGCAGCCAGGTGGAGGCCCTGGGAGAGCAATCATCGACACCTATGTGCCCCGCATGGTGAACCTGGAGTACATGCTCGGGGAGGGCCCCAATACGCTCCTCGGGCCAGCATGGGACGGCGGAACGCTGGAAGCAGGAGTTTTCCACGAGTCTCCCAAAGGCTCCGCCGGCCCCTTCAGCGACGACGGCGGGGTACATCAGGTATCGCAGGAGCAGGTGTGTGCTAACCATGGGCTGCAGGTGGACCAGTCTGCGACAATGGTCGAGGACCCAGGGGCGGCAGTTCCGTCCCCAATCGGAGTAGAGCGTTGGGGGCTGCGCGTGGGGGCTTGGAGCCACGGCCCCCACACGACGCGTGGCGCAAGGCGCCGTACGGAGGTAGGCCCTCTGCCGGGGGAGAGCTGGTGAGCCCTCCCCCCCCCCCCGCCAGAGGGCCCGTGGTCGCCGGGGACGCCGCTGGCGTTCCTCTTGCCCCTTGGTCTTGTCCTGGTTTCCGGACACCCCAACGGTGGTCGGGGCGGCTCAAGGCGGGGCCCTCGTCTGGCGATATGAAGTAGGGCTCACGCCTATGAAGGTCTCTGCTCGTGACACTCTCATGTAATAATGAGTGGGGCTGTACACGCCCCGGAGTCTCCGGAGTGCCGCCCTCGGGCCTCAGGGGCTCCCGCCCACGTCCCAGTGGTAGCACTCAGCTCTGCGCTGGTGGAAGACAAGAAGACTAGCTAGGTGCCGGACGCGGCTATTTACTTTCCTCTCCCTTTTCCTTTGTAACTTGGTTCATCACCCTTTCAGCTTGGATTTGAAGTCTTTCTCATTGTCAAAAAATGGGGGGAGTTTTCCTTTGATTTCTGTTGGCTCTATCGCTTTCTGGCCATGTACCTTGTTCTTAAGGCTCGCGCCACGGGCCCTTCGGCTTGGGGCCTGGACGGCCGATCCCACCAGGCGGGTCTACTCCACCATGGTAGGACCCCCTCGGGGCCAGAGCGTATGCGCCGCAAAATTGCCGCATACGCATCCTGCCGCGGTCAGCAAGACGCCCCTGGCCGGGCTCCCCGCAGCGGGGCCGCATGTTGCTCAGGAGGCTCAGGGCCGTGGACCCCTAGTGGTTTACCTTAGCAGAAAGGCATGCCAATAGCCCCGCAACCTACACAAGACTAGGTAGGTCAGGATGAGTCGTGGTGGCAACCCTGCTCATGAGCCCGCAAACTGGCGGAAGCATGCCTCAAGTTCGGCTTTATGACGGGAAAAGAAGAGTAAAACCTCAATTTATACACATAGGGGGCTCCCCCCGTCAAACGCCCTCACACTCCACGGGACCATCTCCAAGCCTTTGCGTGCAGGGTCAAAACAGAGGAGCGCGAGCTCAGTTGGACATGTCGCTTGCGGTGTCGTCCGAGTCACTCTCGTGCACGCTGCCGGCGCTGTCGCTGGAGTCATCTCCACCATCGTCAACCACGCCGTCTTCGTCTGCCACGACCACGGCTTCGTCGTCCTCGGTAGCAAAGGCCCTGACCAGAGTGTCCACGTTATCATCCACCCAGCGTGCTAGGTTGTCCCGGATAACTCCGAGCACTGGGGCGATGGCAGCGTCGAAGTCGAAGTTGGGGTTAGCATTCTGAAGATGGGTGAAGACGCGGGAGAATGCGCTTCCAAGGAGGCCCCGGCTCCTTTCCTCGATGAGCTTGCGAGCCCTCTTGGCCCGGTCCTCCAGGCGCGTCATGACGTCGGTGAAGAAGCGAAGATGGCCAGCGTAGTCCTCGGTGTGAGGATGAGGGGCGTGCTCGTCGCAGATGGCGCCCGGCGCCAGGTTGGCCCTCGTCCTAAGGTCCCGGAGCATGGGGTTGTGCTCGTGCAGTAATGTCTGTCGGCGGAGCGCCTCTTCCTTGCTCTGCTGCGTGGAGGACTCCGCATTTGCAACTCGCCGCTGGAGCGGGAGCAGCTCGGCAAGGGCGGAGGCCAACTCGGCCTGAACGGAGATCAGGGCCGCAGCGGCAGCCTTCTCGCGCTGCTCCCCTTCATTCAGCTTCGACCGGAGGGCAGCAGTTCTACCCTTAGCTTCGGCCTCCAAGAACTTCAGCTTCAGGGCGTGCTCATTAGCGAGACCCTCAAGAGCCTACGCCACCCTGCGGTCGACTTCCTCCTGGATTCTGGCCTCGCTTGCGCTGGCAGCATCTTCCGCCAGGGCGACCTGGCGCTCCCTCGTTTCCAACCGCTCGAGCTCAAGGATGCGTTTCGTGGCCTCCAACATCAGCGTGATGAGGACATCAATACCATTGTTACACCCACAACCCCTGCTACTATACATACTGGACCGATTACTAGAGCTCGCGCACGCCAATTAAATTACCTGGTACTTTCGTTTCTTGGTAATGATTCTATGTTCATGAGAATATGATGCTGCCTAAATTAGATACATTTGTTTTGCTTACAAATGAAGGGTCTAGCATGGAGAAAGATGAACATTGGAGCAAGAACAAGCATGGAGTTGATGGCATGCGCAAGGGAGACAAGAACAGAGTTTCAAGTGATGATTTCAGGACTTTGAAGCCACCATAATGAGTGCATGAAGCCTTGGACGAAATATACAAGATGCCACTTCATAATTTTCGTCCAGAGGCTATTCTAGGTGCTGCGTCACTTTATTTTGGGCCAGGCCCATGTAATTTCGAAATACTTCAATATAGGCTGTTTTTAGAGTCCGTATGTGTGGGGAAACAAGAGTTAGGGTGGGTTTCGGACCCCTCCTCCAAGGGCCACGAAATTCCCCCCTCTTCCTCCATATATACAGCCCCTAGGGTATCATTTAGACTTTGGGTTTTGTTTAGATTAAAAGTTCGCCATAGCTGCAACTTCGCGTACTTCGTTTGTGCTCAACGACCAGACAAAGGCGTCACAGAACCCCACCTTGATCAATAAATCTTTCCTCTTATATTCGCAATATCTAGATTGCAATCTTAGTTTCTTGCTTGTTCTTCGTTTGCCTGCAGGAAACAGACCTTCGTGGTCAGGTTGATCGTGCTCCGGCATGGTCAATAACCTCTCGGAGTTGGTTGAGCGATTGCTAAGGCGCGACGTCCTTGCACGTTCGTAGTCGGATCGTCAAATTCGACTTCCTCCAAAACGATAGCCACCATCTCATCGAAAGACGGGACACCTTTGCCTCTATCAACTGGTATCAGATTTCCAGGTTGCTCGGTGAGATTTTACAGTTTTTCGTAGTTTAGATCTAGTCTGTTCTTCATACCTATAGTCCACGAAAAAGCCAAAAAAATATTAGGGTTAGTTCATCTTATCCGAACCAATCTGAGCCTTTGCATAATCTTTTCTGTATTTGCTTTGTTGAATTTGCGGTTGCATCGTCGTGTCAAGTTGCTGGTCCTAGCGTCTAGTACTTTAGAGTTTCGAGTTCTGTTCACAAGTTGTCACGCCGCCGCCGCACCATCGTCATCAGCGCTGCCATATACCACCATCGTCATCACCGCTGCCATATACCACCACCGTCATCGCCGCTACCATATACCACATATCCACCGCCATCACGCTAATCCGAGTCCACCTGCATCACAGATTCGCCACCAATCCGTGTTCCATCGCCCTGCAAATATCCGCCACCAGTCCGAGTTTCCACCAGATTCATCTCCGCCACCAGTCCTAGTCCGAGTCCAGTAATTATTGTTTTGTTCTCGATTTCTAGATCACGCGATACTCCGAGTTGTGACAGAATAGGACTCCCCACCTTCCGCAGAAGAAAAATAGTTCCAGTTTTAAAAAAAACTAAGTCTGGAAAATTCTGGCTAGGCGGTTTTTAGGACGTTTATAGACTTTTTCGGAAAAAAATTGTTCCGGAGCAAAAAAAAGAGGAAAAAAAGTGCAAAAAAAAAGTGAAAAAAGAAAAAAAATTCAGAGTGTGCTCCTCCCTTGTTTACGTGCAGCGCCGTGATTTTGTTAGTGTTCTAGGCTCGTGTCTCTAGTACGGTCTAGCCTAGGACCAACACAGTACCGTCGTTGAGCGTTTATTCAACTTTGCATCTCTGAATTGATTATTGCTGACCCTTTTTGCTACCATATTATAAGCCTTCCCAGCTCCACATACATCTACATCGTGCGTTTGACTCTCCCTAGTAATCGCTCTATCCAAGCTTTGAGAGTTTTGACTACATCGGTTGCCGATCACCACCTGCTGCTGGGTAAGAACTGGTAAGAATTTGAGATTTGCTTGACGGATTTGTGACACCCACCACCACCACCACTTGTTAGTAGTCTATAGGATCATATTTTTGTGTGTTTCTATTACTGCTCACCATGCCAGGATCACAAGCCGACGAGATTGACTGGGAGAACTTAACGAACAAGGAGCTTCATGATAAGTTTCAGCAAATGATGGCTGAACATGTGCAAGATGTGCTGAACAATTTTGAAGAGGCCATGGAGAAGATCACTGGCCTTGAGAAGACGTTCGAAACAAAGCTTGATAACAGATTTAATGAACTGCTTGCGCGTCTTCCACCACCAGCTGCACCTCTGCAACAACAACAACAACAACAAATAATGGGAAACAGCCCTCCGCCGAGCGAGCTGTGTCCCTCTTCAGCCTGGCTAAACTGCTGGTGCTGCTGTTGATACTTCTGTGGCTCCTGCTGCTGATGTGGAGGAGGATTATTATGCGGGAGATTACGAGGATGAGGTTGATCAAAATCAGAACTACGTGCAACCACCAGGTCGTCCACATGCAAATAATGGCAATGTTAGGGCTCCCCCTCAGGTACGAGATCATGACCATCTCCCTAAACTGAAATTGAATATTCCACCATTTGAGGGTAGATATGTTTCTGATATATATCTTACTTGGGAGTTAGAAACTGAACAACGATTTACATGTTTACAATATCCTGGGGAGAGACGTGTTCCTGCTGCTGTTTGTGCTTTCACTAGCTTTGCATGTGTTTGGTGGTCTGAACATTGTAGATTATATCCTGTTCCAGCTACTTGGGCTGCTTTGAAAACTGCTATGCGTACTCGTTGGGTTCCACCATATTATCAACGTGAATTACTTCAAAAATTGCAACGCTTAAGACAAGGAAAAAATTCTGTAGAAGAATATTATCAGGAATTACAAACTGGCTTGATTAGATGTGGTATTGTTGAGGAGAATGAAGCTATGCTTGCACGTTTTATGGGTGGATTAAATAGAGAGATTCAGACCATTCTAGAGTATAAGGATTATAATAATATCACTTGTTTATTCCATCTTGCTTGTAAAGCTGAACGTGAAGTGCAGGATCGACAGGCATTGGCGCGAACTAACTTTTCTGCAGGTCGACCTTCATCATGGACACCACATGCATCATCTACTTCCACTGCACCATCACCATCTTCAGGTGCCACCTCCAACCGTGATACAAGAAAGCAGGCACAACCACCACTATCTGCCAAGAGCACACCTGCCGGGCCTGCACAGAGCTCTTCTTCTTCCATGGCGTCAACAGGGCACACACGTGATATTATTTGTCAACGTTGTAAGGGAAGATGACATTTTGCCAGAGAATGCAAATCTCAGCGTGTGATGATTGCTACTGAGGATGGTGGGTATGAGTCCGCTAGTGACTATGATGAGGTGACTTTGGCTCTTATTACACATGAAGAACACAGTGGAGCTGATTCTGATCATGAGACGCAATACATGGCTGCTGAAGATGCTGACAGGTATGAATGTTTAGTTGCTCAATGTGTTTTGAGTGTGCAGGTTACACAAGCTGAGCAAAATCAGAGGCATAATTTGTTCCATACAAAGGGAGTTGTGAAGGAACGTTCTATTCGCGTCATCATAGATGGAGGGAGCTGCAACAACTTGGCTAGCATGGAGATGGTGGAGAAGCTATCTCTCACCACAAGACCACATCCACATCCTTACTACATCCAATGGTTCAACAACAGCGGCAAGGTTAAGGTAACACGTACTGTTCGGGTGCATTTTAGTATCTCTACATATGCTGATTATGTTGATTGTGATGTGGTACCTATGCAAGCATGTAACTTATTACTTGGTAGACCATGGCAATTTGATAAAAATTCTGTACACCATGGTAGAAACAATCAGTATACTCTTGTTCATAAGGATACAAATATTACTTTGCTTCCTATGACTCCTGATTCCATTTTGAAAGATGATATTCATATAGCTAATAAAGCAAAACAGGAGAAAAGTAAGAGTGAAAATCAGATTGTCGCAAAAGAATTTGAGCAACAAATGAAGCCTAATAATAAACCATCTAGTGTTGCTTCTGAAATTAAATTGAAAAGTGAATGTTTACTTGCCACCAAATCTGATATTGATGAGCTAGTTTTTAGCAAATCTGTTTGCTATGCTTTTGTGTGCAAAGAGGCATTATTTTCATTCGAGGATGTGCCTCCCTCTTTGCCCCCTGCAGTCACTAACATTTTGCAGGAGTTCGCTGACGTCTTCCCACAAGACGTGCCGCTGGGATTACCACCTATTCGAGGCATTGAGCATCAAATTGAATTAATTCCCGGTGCATCGCTACCCAACCGTGCACCATACCGTACCAATCCAGAGGAGACGAAGGAGATTATGCGTCAAGTACAGGAGCTGCTCGACAAAGGTTATATACGCGAATCTCTTAGTCCTTGTGCTGTTCCTATTATACTAGTGCCTAAAAAGGATGGTACGTCGCGTATGTGTGTTGATTGTAGAGGCATTAATAATATTACTATTCGTTATCGTCATCCTATTCCTAGGCTAGATGATATGCTTGATGAATTGAGTGGCTCGACAATATTCTCCAAAGTTGATTTGCGTGGTGGATACCATCAAATTCGTATGAAATTGAGAGATGAATGGAAAACAGCATGTAAAACTAAGTTTTGGTTTATATGAGTGGTTAGTCATGCCTTTTGGGTTAACTAATGCACCTAGTACTTTCATGAGACTAATGAACAAAGTTTTACGTGCTTTCATTGGACGATTTGTGGTAGTCTATTTTGATGATATGCTGATTTATAGCAAATCTTTGGAAGAACATTTGGAACATTTACGTGCTGTTTTTATTGCTCTACGTGATGCACGTTTGTTTGGTAACCTTGGGAAGTGCACCTTTTGCACCGACCGAGTATCTTTTCTTGGCTATGTTGTTACTCCACAGGGAATTGAAGTTGATAAAGCCAAGATTGAAGCTATTGAGAGTTGGCCGCGGCCCAAAACGGTCACACAAATGCGGAGTTTTCTTGGACTCGCTGGTTTCTATAGGCGTTTTGTGAGAGATTTTAGCACCATTGCTGCACCTCTCAACGATCTTACAAAGAAGGATGTGCCTTTTGTTTGGAGTACCGCACAGGAAGAAGCCTTCACGGTATTGAAAGATAAGTTGACACATGCTCCTTTACTCCAACTTCCTGATTTTAATAAGACTTTTGAGCTTGAATGTGATGCTAGTGGAATTGGATTAGGAGGTGTGTTATTACAAGATGGCAAACCTGTTGCATACTTTTCTGAAAAATTGAGTGGGCCTAGTCTGAACTATTCTACTTATGATAAAGAATTATATGCTCTTGTTTGGACTTTAGAAACATGGCAACATTATTTATGGCCCAAAGAATTTGTTATACATTCTGATCATGAATCTTTGAAACACATTAAAAGTCAAGCAAAACTGAACCGTAGACATGCTAAATGGGTTGAATTCATTGAGACTTTCCCTTATGTCATTAAACACAAGAAGGGTAAAGAAAATGTTATTGCTGATGCATTGTCTCGTCGTTATACTATGCTTTGACAACTTGACTTTAAAATATTTGGTTTGGAGACCATCAAAGATCAATATGTGCATGATGCTGAATTTAAAGATGTATTGAAGAATTGTAAAGAAGGTAGAACATGGAACAAGTTCGTCGTTAACGATGGATTTGTGTTTCGTGCTAACAAGCTATGCATTCCAGCTAGCTCCGTTCGTCTTTTGTTGTTGCAGGAGGCGCATGGAGGTGGACTAATGGGACACTTTGGCGTGAAGAAGACGGAGGATATACTTGCTACACATTTCTTTTGGCCAAAGATGACACGGGATGTTGAGCGTTTTGTTGCTCGCTGCACTACATGTCAAAAAGCTAAGTCACGACTCAATCCTCATGGTTTATATATGCCTTTGCCTGTACCTAGTGTTCCTTGGGAGGATATATCTATGGACTTTGTTTTAGGTTTACCTCGAACAAAGAAGGGGAGGGATAGCATATTTGTTGTTGTGGATAGGTTCTCGAAAATGGCACACTTTATACCATGTCATAAAAGCGATGATGTTGTTAATGTTGCTGATTTGTTCTTTCGTGAAATTATTCGCTTGCATGGTGTGCCAAATACTATTTGTTTCAGATCGTGATACTAAATTTCTTAGTCACTTTTGGAGATGTTTATGGGCTAAATTGGGGACTAAACTGCTTTTTAGTACTACTTGTCACCCCCAAACTGATGGTCAAACTGAAGTAGTCAATAGAACATTGTCTACTATGCTTAAGGCTGTTTTGAAGAATAATAAGAAAATGTGGGAAGAATGCTTGCCTCATATTGAATTTGCTTATAATCGTTCGTTGCATTCTACTACTAAGATGTGCCCTTTTGAAATTGTGTATGGTTTCCTACCTCGTGCACCCATTGATTTGTTGCTTCTTCCATCTTCGGAGAAGGTTAATTTTGATGCTAAACAACGTGCTGAATTGATCTTAAAAATGCATGAGTTAACTAAGGAAAACATTGAGCGTATGAATGCTAAATATAAACTTGCTGGAGCTAAGGGTAGAAAACATGTTGTCTTTGCACCTGGAGATCTTGTTTGGTTACATTTGCATAAGGATAGGTTTCCTAATTTGCGCAAATCAAAGCTAATGCCACGTGCTGATGGTCCTTTTAAGGTGTTAGAGAAAATAAATGATAATGCTTATAAACTTGAGCTGCCTGCAGATTTTTGGGGTTAGTCCCACTTTTAACATTGCAGATTTGAAGCCTTATTTGGGTGAGGAAGATGAGCTTCCGTCGAGGACGACTTCATTTCAAGAAGGGGAGGATGATGAGGACATCAATACCATTGTTACACCCACAACCCCTGCTACTATACATACTGGACCGATTACTAGAGCTCGCGCACGCCAATTAAATTACCAGGTACTTTCGTTTCTTGGTAATGATTCTAATGTTCATGAGAATATGATGCTGCCTAAATTGGATACATTTGTTTTGCTTACAAATGAAGGGTCTAGCTTGGAGAAGGATGAACATTGGAGCAAGAACAAGCATGGAGTTGATGGCATGCGCAAGGGAGACAAGAACAGAGTTTCAAGTGATGATTTGAGGACTTTGAAGCCACCATAATGAGTGCATGAAGCCTTGGACGAAATATACAAGATGCCACTTCATAATTTTCGTCCAGAGGCTATTCTAGGTGTTGCGTCACTTTATTTTGGGCCAGGCCCATGTAATTTCGAAATACTTCAATATAGGTTGTTTTTAGAGTCCGTATGTGTGGGGAAACAAGAGTTAGGGTGGGTTTCGGACCCCTCCTCCAAGGGCCACGAAATTCCCCCCCTCTTCCTCCATATATACAGCCCCTAGGGCATCGTTTAGACTTTGGGTTTTGTTTAGATGAAAAGTTCGCCATAGCTGCAACTTCGCGTACTTCGTTTGTGTTCAACGACTAGACAAAGGCGTCACAGAACCCCACCTTGATCAATAAAGCTTTCCTCTTATATTCGCAATATCCAGATTGCAATCTTAGTTTCTTGCTTGTTCTTCGTTTGCCTGCAGGAAACAGACCTTCGTGGTCAGGTTGATCATGCTCCGGCGTGGTCAATAACCTCTCGGAGTTGGTTTAGCGATTGCTAAGGCGCGACGTCCTCGCACGTTCGTAGTCGGATCGTCAAATTCGACTTCCTCCAAAACGATAGCCACCATCTCATCGAAAGACGGGACACCTTTGCCTCTATCACAGTGCTTCCTCATGCCTCAAGATCTCCTCCTTGTCGGACGGCGCCCACTTCATCGACACCAAGACAGCCCTACGCGCCTCCGCTTGCTGCTCCAAGGAGGCATTCAGGGCCTGGAGCTCCTGCCTGCACTTCTCGGCGACCTCGCGGTGGTGGTCTGCTTCCCTGGCCTCCTCCAAGGCTCGGGTGCTGGCCTCGCGCGAGTTTGCGAGGGATGCCTCGGCCATCGCGTTGGCGCGCTCGCGCTGGAGGCGCCCGAGGTTGATGGCCACCTTTAGTTGATGCCACTCGTCCACCAGTCGAAGGCCCTCGTCTTCGAGGCGGGCGTCGACGTCCACAAGCTCCTCCCCAAGCCGGCTCAACGCACCCATGGCCTCCGGGAGAAGCTCATGACGGATATCGCCCCTCTTGCACGCCCCCTTGAACGAACGCCCAGGTCCGTCCTCCGTGCCGGAAGTCGCTGAAGAAGTCCAAAGAGGCACGCCCCCTCCCGGCAGGGGGTTGGAGGCCGGCCCCTCTCTAGTCGCCCTTCGGGTCTCAGTGGGGGCCCGAAGGGGCGGAGGTTCATTGCGTGAAGAAGACGCCAGGGCCGAGTCCACCCAGCTGCAGTCGACCACCGGGAGAGGAGCCCTTGGCACACCTCCCGCATCATGGGCAAAGCCACGAAGCAGGGATGGCAAGAACGCCGGGTCGGGGCGCCAGGTCGGCGTGTTCGCCTCTCCGGCCAACCTCGTGCCAGGTACGGAAGGTTGGTTCGGGGCGCCCAAGGTCAGTAGGGGACCCGCGGCAGAAGGAGGTTGCTTCTCGGGAGATTTCGCCGCCTCAGCAGAAGGGGCCCTGAGGAATCATGGTCAGAAGGGGAAGCAGCACTCGAGAAATTACAAAGATAAGCTACTCACTCGTCTATGGCGATATACTTCCTCTGTTTCAATGGCCGGAAGGTATCAACGCCGCAGCTTGGAGATCCCTTACTCTTCAGGAGCGCGGCGAAGTTCGGTAGGACTCGGCCGAAGCCTTGGGCGCGGTGACCAGCGCCTGGCGCGGTGACCAGCGCCGGGCGCGGCTGGGGTGGCTCCTGAGGAGGAGACCTTAGGGGTGCAGGACTGCGTGGAGACCTCGACCTCCGCCACGCGGCGACCCACCGGGGCCTCAGGGACTTCAGCCTCGGGAGTGTCCGACGGCACCGTCCCTCCGACCGCTTCCTCAGGACGGCTCTCCAGGGGGCCGTGAGACGACCCCTCAGGAGCCTCGAGCAGCGCCGGCCCCGCGGCAGCCGCGTCTCCAGCGCTCGACAGCGCTCGCCCCCTGCGCCCACTTCTGGGGTGAGCTCCGCGCTGGCGGCAGGCAAGGGAGCCACGGAGACAGGGTTCTCGCGAGGCCCTTCAAGACCGGCCGGACGTAGTCCCCACTCATCGAAAGGGGGTATCTTCCTTGCGAAATCCACCTTGTTCGAGCACCAGTACAAGAGACAACCCTCCTCCGGCATGTTGGCTGGCGACGGGTCGCCCATCTGGATCTTGAGCATAGTTTGCTGCGCCTCAAAAGGAAGCCCGGACTCATGAAGCCTCATGCGATCCTTGCTGCCGGACAAGGTCCACATTGGTCGGGAATGGCGCTGGAGCGGGGCAACATGGCGCTGGATGAACTCCTTCACCACCATGGGCGCAGTTATGCCAAGATCCTTCAGCCTCTTCAACCGGAGCCAGACATAGGCAAGACACGGGTCAGCAAGCCTCTCGTGGCCCCAGCCAGAGCTGGGAATGGCGGGTGCCGACGGAAGCGAGAGTAGGGGCTGACCACGCCGACGTCCACGAATACCCACCGCTTACGGAACCCGCTCGCGGATGGCGGGAGCTCGAAGTCAATCCTCGAGCCGGTCGTCATAGCCAAGGCCTGGAAGCTCAGGCATCCCGAGCACCGCCGAGGTTCGGTCAGGTGGAGCGAGAAGAAATGGCGAAGTAGGGCCACGGAAGGGGCAATGCCCACCATGGCCTCGCAGACGAAGGCGAAGACAACAAGAAGGACGAAGGATTGGGTATCTAGGTGCAGCATGTGGATCTGGTAATGAGAAAGCACGACGTTGAAGAAGGTGGAGAAAGGGGGAATCAGGCCGGCCCATAGGGCGTCAAGGAAAATATGGATCTCGGTGACTGTCCTATCACCGGAGGCGCGGGATGCGGGCCAGGCCACCGTCTTCCCCCATTCGTTGAAGTCGGCGGCGAGCGCAGGGCGGACCTTGTCCATGGCCTCCTGTTTGAGCACCACCGACCGCTCGACGGCTGGCTCGAAGGCCAGAGATGGTTCGGCTGAGGACTGGGGCTTCTCTTCCCCTTCTTTGTTCGGCTCGGCGCCATGGCGACGGAGAGGGCAGAGCACAGGCCAGATTGAAGGAAGAGGCTGTTGTTTTGGGAAGGCAGAAGAGTTGGGGGAGTGCGTCGCTAGCAACGAAGGAGTAACTGGGTGGGTCTCGGTGGCCGCCTAGCCAGGCGGGTATCAAGGCTGCGTGGGGAAGCGGGGCCGCCCACGTCCCGTTAGTCGCCACGCGTCAATCAAGGCCGCAGGCAGTTGGGGCCCGCGACGCTTCATACTTGCACCTTCGCTTCGCCTCGAAGCCAAGCCCGAGTGTGCCTTGGGCCCGGGGGCTACTGTCGACGTTCTGGGAACGGGGGTTCCCAGACTTGCCTGCCTACGTCCCATGGCGCGGCTCCACCAGCGGCCCCGTACGGCCCATCTTCACCAGCAAACACTCAAGACCCTTATAAGGGGCCGAGCCTCGCGAGGCAGACGACACAAGACCTCCTCAGGGGCAGCCTCTCTAGGCTGGCTCGCGAGGAGCGGAGAGATCAAGACAAGGAGCACCTCACGAGGTCCACGTGACGTGAGCCATGACGACCAAGGCCAGGCGGGCACCAGCGGGCGCAGAGTACCAGTTTCCTCTTTGGTGCTAAGGGAGCGAGTGCAGGCGAGGAGTCCCGAGGCATCAGGCAAAGGTTTCCATATCGGTGCAACGAGACCGAGACCAGCAGGACGACAGGACGGAGGTCATCACTGAGCCCACGACGGAGTCAGCACCAGAGCCTTTGGGAGGCGAAGACTACTTTTGTCACGATAACTTGTACTAGTTGTCCCCCTTCAAACTTGGTCGTTGTGGGATCCCTTCCCGCTTGATATTTGAGCAGAGGACCCGGGCCACTATAAATAGGACTAGCCACCACCGTAGGGAGGAGGGGGGAAATCTTGGACGGATCATCCGGACCGCCCCAACACTCATCAGCTCACCGAGCCCAAGAACACCTCTCCTGCTGAGGTTGTTCTTCCCTTGTACTTGTTCATCCGTAGCCTACAAGGCAATCCACCACACCACACTGGAGTTGGGTATTACACCACAACGGAGGCCCGAACCATTATAAACCCTCGTGTCTCTTGTTCGTCGAGTTCGTCAAGTTAGGCCTTGAGATCGTGGCGAGAGCGAGCTAGAGAGAGAGGGAGATCTTCGTGCGCACCCCTAGTGTTCGAATCTCAAGGGTTTGCCGAAACCCGCAATCCGACAATTAGTTTACAATTAATAATTCTAGTACTACGCAAAATCACATTTCATATCGAATAGTTGTTTGCCAATTTCATATCAGGCACATAAATATATTTTAACATCACAGTACGATAGCTACCTGAAAACAACACAGTACAGCATATAGCTAGTTCAGCTTCATAAGAACAATATTAGAACAATACATTCATTTCCCTAATCAAGATCAACCAGGCTTGTCTTATCCACCTCTGCTTTCAGTTCAGTAAGAACATGTTCTGCACTGGCCAAATGGGAAAGTGCCTCCTCCTTCGCCAACACCATCTAAGCAATGTCTGTTTAAAAAAATCTGATCTCATTCTCTACCTTCCTCTTTTTATCCCGCATGTTCAAATATTCTTCAGCATTGACAACACTTTCTCTAAGCCTACCTCTCTTCTCTTCCTCATACATGCTCCAGAGCTTTGTCAGGCACATCTTCGAAGACTATGGCGACTCTTGATCAAACCACTCCAGGTAAGAACACTTCCGTCCATCCTATAATATTTAAAACTAGATCAGTAACAAATCTAGGGGAAATGGGTTTATAGCAACATATAAAATCACCAATACTTATTTTGAAAAACTGAAGAAACAAGGTAATTATGACATATCTTCTCAAAAAGATCAGTGTGCAAATGAATTAATTGCTACTGAGACAACAACCAAATTCGAAAACATCAGAACTATAATTAACTACAAAACGCTACAAGTTCTTACTCATGTACTATAAATAACAAATCGAACATTTTATGAGGAAGCTAAATATAACTGCAACAGTATAGCGGCAGTGTTTGGATGATAGAAAATTGATACTAACAGGTTTGTACATGCACAAATTTAGTAACATAGAACTAATAGCACTAAGGCCATCCACTATGTATGCCAAAACCGATGTAAAGACAACTGTTGCTACATTTAGCATCGGTGCCCTGCACTGGCGAGCCGATGCTGCGGAAAAAAATCAGGGACCCGGACTCCGGAGCACCTAGTTGCTCCGATGCCCAGTTCCTTCGTGCCATAAACATTTAGTATTTTACTGCTTGGCTGCTCGAATGTGTGGACCAAAGTTGGCTGCACAAACTGCTGAAGCGGTGCCAAATAATTTTCTAATGGCACCGCCGATGAGATGGCAACATTTTTAGATACTACGTAAAAACTGTGACACTGTCTTAGGATGCGTTTGGTTGAAGGTGTGGTATGAATGGGTTGGGACCGTGACAGTGTCTGAATCACATCTAACAAATAATTTGCAACAACGAAAGTGGGGCTAACCTTCTCTACACATGCCAGAAACTTCCTCTCACTGTCCACATATTCAAACTCAACTAGCTTCACACATGGAGATTGATGGTGACAACGACCAGATAGATCTTCAGCCACCTCGCTCCATTCGTTGCAACAGATGGTCCTGGAGAGCTACAAGAGGAAGAAAAGACTCAAATCGACCGCCGGGTTATAATTCTTCATTCCAAGTCATAGCTCGAGAGAGAGAATAGAGGCTTACCCGGGTGGTGAAAGAGTCATCGTCGGAGGAGGAACCGCTGGAGAGGTCATTGAAGAAGACCATGGCGACCCCGGCAGTAGGATGCGAGACGGCGAGAGCGAGGAAGCAAGCGAGGAAGCGGCTATAGCTTAGGATGGAAGGAACGAGGAAACATGGGAAATGTGACTTGTGTCGGGGAGAAAAGGGGGTGGGGAAGGGTGGCGGGCGTAGATATTTTGGTAGTAGGACAAAAATTTCGAAATGTGGAGGGAAAATTTGTGCGCGGTTCCGCCAGACACAATTCACTTTGAACAATTGTGTGCATCGCAAATGATTATTCTGCTTTACACGCATGGGATGAGTTTGATAATTCAAATTTTGGTGGAAATTTCCCTGGGTACTGTCCTCATCCACATCATTGCATAATTTAACATCGCTTGCTAATTTGGCCACACAAAAGAGCGTACAACACACAGACCACACTTACTGAATCGGGCAATTTTAGTAATTAAATAGAGCCAGTTGACATAAACATTGCTCTAACAAAATATCAGCATTAAAACAAAGCCTAAGTGTGGATAATTTTAACAAAGCCGCCGCCGCGCCGGCCTATGCATCGCCGGTGTGAGATGAGACGTCGATGACTTGTCCTGGCGACATGCCACCATTGGTGGACTCCGCGTCCCCCCTGCTGAAGTTGACCGCGTCCTCGTCCTCGGCGCTGCCCTCAAGGTTGCAGTACTCATAGTAATGGTTGTGCCAGATCTCGCATTGGTACTCCACCGCCGATTCCTCAATGGACAGAATCTTCTCTACCTCGACCTCTGCCACGCGCAACTCCTCCTCCCATCCCTTCTCGATCTCTGCCACCTCCTGCATCTCCAGCTCCTGCTCGGCGATCTCATGAGGAAGCAGGTGCTCCAAGGCCACCGCCGGCTTTTCGGGCATGGGTTGCATGCTCGACTCCGAGGTGGCCTGGAATATCTTGGCGTGTGCGTTCTCGATCTTTGCATGGATGGCCTCGACCCGGGCCAGGGTGACATAGGCGGCACGGACGGCATGTCAAGCGCTCTCAGCGTTTGCAGCCGCCATCATAGCAGCAACTGCAGCTGCCCTATCAGCTGCCACAGACGCCCTCTCGGCGGATGCGGCCGCGCTCAATGCGGATGCGGCGGCACTCTCGGCGTAGGCGGCCATGCTCTCGGCATAGGCGGCGGTGCTCGGGGAGGACGCGGCCAACGTACGGGCCGTCTCGAAGCATTTCCACGGTGTCATCTTTGCAAGAAGGGGTTACGGGAATGGGGATCGGGATTCGTGGATTCGGGGGTTGCCGGCACTGGAGCAGACGACCGGCGAAGCTTAAGGAGGAAGACTTAGATAGACCCATGAATTTTCATCGCAAATGGTTCCTACAAAAAACTATGTGTGATGTTGTTGATATTTTTTATTAGTTTTGAAAGATGAATTTGGAGTAAAGTGGCAACGGATGGTGCTTTAAATGTATGAGAAAATTTGTAGTACTAATAGAACTGTCATGTCAAATTTTGGAAAATTTCAGGGGTCATTTGACCCTTTAAGACATTTGGTGATTTTGTAGCCATTTAATGATCGTAATTCAAATTTGAACTACATGTACATGCAACAGCTAACCATAATGGTTTGAAAAGTCATATTTTGTGTACTTGTGTGCGAGTTAATTCCATCTGTAGTAAATTTGAAGGAATTTTCAAACGTATTGGTCTCACGGCTATGACACAATTAAGCATGGAGTGCCATGACATTTAAATTCCAAAAAATCATAAAATATCAGAAACACATGAAACCTTGCTTGATGTAATGTCATGCCACCAAGATGATACGGTAAAAATTTTGGCATGTTTGACGAAAGTTTGGACACACACCCCTCACAAACAGAAGCAACTCACTAGAAGGCTCGTGGTTCCGAGAGGGAACAATGCATGTTTGATGACGAACGGGCGATAGCTTCTACTTACGGGCTTCAAAAAAATTCTATAGTTAACATGCACTAATACAATTGTCATGTCAAATTTTGGAAAATTGCAGGGGTCATTTGACCATTTTAAAACATTAAACTCATTTTCTAGCCATTTAATGACTGTAATTCAAATTTTAACTACATGTACATGCAACAGCTAACCATAACTGTTTGAAAAGTCATATTTTGTGTACTTGTGTGTGAGTTAATTCCATGTGCAGTAAATTGGAAGGAAGTTTCAAACATATTGGTCTCACGACTATGACACAATTAAGCATGGAGTGCCATGGCATTTAAATTCCAAAAAATTAAAAAAAAATCAGAAACACATGAAACCTTGCTTGATGTAATGTCATGCCACCAAGATGATGTGGTAAAAAATTTGGCATGTTCGACGAAAGTTTGGACACACACCCCTCACAAACTAAAGCAACTCACTAGTAGGCTCGTGGTTCTGAGATGGAACAATGCATGTTTGATGACGAACGGGCGATAGCTTCCTCTTACGGGCTTCAAAAAATTTCTATAGTTAACGTGCACTAATACAACTATTGTGTCAAAATTAGGAAAATTTCAAGGGTTATTTGACCTTTTTAAGACATTCAAGTGATTTTCTAGCCATTTAATGACCGTAATCCAAATTTGAACTACATCTACATGCAACGGCTAACCATAACAGTTTGAAAATTCATATTTCTTTAGTTGTGTGAGAGTTAATTCCATGTGCAGTAAATTGGAAGGAATTTTCAAACATATTGGTCTCACGCCCTGGACACATGCATGGAGTGCCATGGCATTTAAATACCAAAAAATAAAGAAAAATCAGAAACACATGAAACCTTGCTTGATGTAATGTCATGCCACCAAGATGATGTGGTAAAAAATTTGGCATGTTTGACGAAAGTTTGGACACACACCCCTCACAAACCGGAGCAACTCACTCGAAGGCTGGTGGTTCCGAGAGGGAACAATGCATTTTGTGACGAACGGGAGATAGCTTCCTCTTACGGCCTTCAATTTTTTCTACATTTAACGTGCACTAATACAACAGTGATGTGAAAATTTGGAAAATTCTAGGGGTTATTTGACCTTTTAAACACATTTAAGTGATTATCTAGCCATTTGATGACCATAATTCAAATTTGAACTACATCTACATGCTACGGCTAACTATTATGGTTCTAAAAAATCATTTTTGTGTACTTGTGTGCGAGTTAATTCCATGTGCAGTAAATTGGAAGGAATTTTCAAACATATTGGTCTCACGCTCTGGACACATGCATGGAGTGCCATGACATTTAAATTTCGAAAAATTAAAAAAAGTTCAAAAACACATGAAACCTTGCTTGCTATAATGTCATGCCACCAAGTTGATGTGGTTAAAAAATTGGCATGTTTGACGAACGTTTGGACAAACACCCCTCATAAACCGGAGCAACTCACTAGAAGGCTCGTGGTTCCAAGAGGGAACAATGCATGTTTGATGACGAACGGGCGATAGCTTCCTCTTACGGGCTTCCAAAAATTTCTACAGTTAACGTGCACTAATACAACTGTCATGTCAAATATTGGAAAATTTCAGGGGATATTTGACCTTTTAGAGACATTTATGTGATTTTCTAGCCATTTAATGACCGTAATTCAAATTTAAACTACATCTACATGCAACGGCTAACCATAACAGTTTGAAAAATCATATTTGTGTACTTGTGTGAGAGTTAATTCCCTGTGTAGTAAATTGGAAGGAATCTTCAAACATATTGGTCTCACACCCTGGACACATGCATGGAGTGCCATGGCATTTAAATTCCAAAAAATTAAAAAATATCAAAACACATGAAACCTTGCTTGATGTAATGTCATGCCACCAAGATGATGTGGTAAAAAATTGGCATGTTTGACGAAAGTTTGAACACACACCCCTCACAAACTGGAGCAACTCACTAGAAGGCTTGTGATTCCGAGAGGGAACGATGCATGTTTGTGACGAATGGGAGATAGCTTTCTCTTACGGCCTTCAATGTTTTTCTACATTTAACATGCACTAATACAACTTCCATGTGAAAATTTGGAAAATTCTAGGGGTCATTTGACCTTTTAAAGTCATTTAAGTGATTTTCTTGCCATTTAATGACCGTAATTCAAATTTGAACTACATCTACATGCAACAGCTAACCATAACGGTTTGAAAAATCATATTTGTGTACTTGTGTGCGAGTTAATTCCATGTGCAGTAAATTTGAAGGGATTTTCAAACATATTGGTGTCACGGCATGGACACATGCATGGAGTGCCATGGCGTTTTAATGCGAAAAGATTTAAAAAATGATCAGAAAAATATGAAACCTTGCTTGATGTAATGTCATGCCACCAAGATGATGTGGTAAAAAATTGGCCTATTTGACGACAGTTTGGACACACACCCCTCACAAACTGTAGCAACTCACTAGAAGGCTTGTGGTTCTGAGAGGGAACAATGTATGTTCGATGACGAACAAGGTATCACCCTCGGCACTCGATAGTAGCTCTGTAGAGTCGAGCAACTAAGAGTGTGGGTGATGTGCTGTGTTGGGCCTTGGACGTCGATCATGTTGATCGAGTCATCAGTCATCAATCGGGGGCAACTGGGAGAAGGAGAAGGGTCTCTGGTGGATCACTAACCAACCTATACTAAGCAGTTTAGGATAAGTAGGTAAGGTAAAAGAGCAGGTTACAAAATCAGGCTATGCATCAGAATAGGATAATACAAAAGCAGTAGTAGTTCTAATGTAAGCATAAGAGATAAGGGAATGGGCGATATCAGAATGAGCAAGGGGGGTTTGCTTGCCTGGAAGCTCTGCTGCAAAGGAAGAAGGGTCGTCGGTGACGTAGTCGATCACAGGGGCAGCATCGGTCTCGGGGTCTACTGAGAGAAGAGGGGGAAGAGACAGTAATACAATGCAAACATATGCATCACTAAGCATGACATGACCACAAGCAGTGCTAGGGCGACCAAACGTAATACTACACGTTGCAGACGGAAAGGAAACATCCGGCGGGGATTTCCCGATGTTAGGCATTTTTCGGACAGATGGAAAGACATGGAACATTTCCATGTTCAGCATGCTAGGGGCATGTGACAGATGAACGGACCGCATATTCAGATACCTTACTTTTTGTGAGCAACTTTCATATATAAATTATTTTCATCCGAGTTACGGACTAATTTATATTAATTTTCGAAGCTTTAAACATTTCTTGGAATTATTTTAATTAACTAATTCGAAAAAGGAAGAAAAAGGGGCTGGGTGCACCCGGTGCTTTGCACACAGAGGTACACTAGTGGCCAATAGGTGGGGCAAGTCAACTCCTGATGTAGCAGTTGACTGGTCAACATTCGGCTGGTCAACGGGTCCAGTGGGACCCGCATGTCAGTGAAACAGTTTTTACTAAAAACTAACAGGTAAATTAATGGCCTGGGGCTCATCGTTAGTGAGGGTTAGGGGGTTAACCAGCGCTAATGACGCACCATGTCGGCGGCCACCGGCGGCGACGACAGAACGCGCTGGCGACGGCCGTTCGGTCGACTCCAGTCACCATTTGGCCCAGGGATGGATCCAACAACACATGCGCAACGTCGCACGTCGACTGGTGACCGCGATGCGTGTGGGGGCTGCCGGGGCTGCGTGGGACAGCGTGCAGTGGTGGCGGCGGCGAGCAGAGCGGTGGTGAACTTCGACTAGCGCGACCGCGTCGGTGATAACAATGGCAGGGCGGAGCTGGGCGAAGCCAAGCGTGGGCGGCAACATGCGTTGGCGAGGGCGGCCCAAAGAGAGGCAAGGCGCGGTGGTGGGGGGTGCGAGCAGTGAACTGAGCAGTAGGTGGCCGGCGGCAGCTCGGTTAATGCGGGCGCGACTCGGGGCACGACGGGCGCGGGCAGGGCGCGGGTTTAGGCGAGCGAGGGTGCGCGGGTCTACGCGAGCGTGCGCGCGGAGGGCCAACAGCAGCGCCAGGGAAGGCATGGCGCGGCGGACACGGGTGTTGCATCGTGGATAGCTACCTACGGCGCCGAAAAGTGTAGGAACGAAAGAATGTCTATAGGAGGGTGATTAGACTACTTGACCAAATAAAAATCTAGCCTTTTCCCAATTTTAAGTCTTGGCAGATTTTAGCAACTTAGTACAAGTCAAGCAATCAACCTATACATGCAATTCGAAGAGTATAGCAGCAGAATGTAAATCATTGCATATGAAGGTAAAGGGGAGGAGTTTGGAGGGAACAAACGCAATGTAGACACGGAGATTTTTGGCGTGGTTCCGATAGGTGGTGCTATCGTACATCCATGTTGGTGGAGACTTCAACCCACGAAGGGTATCGGTTGCGTGAGTCCACGGAGGGCTCCAACCACGAAGGGTCCACGAAGAAGCAACCTTGTCTATCCCACCACGGCCATCGCCCACAAAGGACATGCCTCACTAGGGTATATCTTCATGAAGTAGGCGATCTCCTTGCCCGTACAAACTCCTTGGTTCAACTCCACAATCTTGACGGAGGCTCCCAAGTGACACCTAACCAATCTAGGAGACACCACTCTCCAAAAGGTAATATATGGTGTGTTGATGATGAACTCCTTGATCTTGTGCTTCAAATGATAGTCTCCCCAACACTCAACTCTCTCTCACAGATTTGGCTATGGTGGAAAGATGATTTGAGTGGAAAGCAACTTGGCGAAGGCTAGAGATCAAGATTCTTGTGGTTGGATTCGAATATCTTGGTCTCAACACATGAGTAGGTGGTTCTCTCTCAGAAAATGAATGCTGGAAGTGTAGGCACGTTCTGATGGCTCTCTCCATGAATGGAGGATGGGTGGAGGGGTATATATAGCCTCCACACAAAATCTAACCGTTACACACAATTTACCAAACTCGGTGGGACCGAATAGTGAAACTCGGTCAGACCGATATGTTTCAAAATGTGAACGTTAGGCTTTTCGGTGGGACCGACAAGATCAACTCGGCGGGACCGATGTGTTAGGGTTAGGGCATAACTTGATCTTGGTGAGACCGATCACACAAACTCGGTGAGACTGATTTCAGTAATAGGCAAACAAAGAGTTCGTCAGGCAAACTCGGTGGGACCAATCGCTCATTTCGGTGAGACTGAAATGTTACGAAAAGGAAACAAAGAGTTTGCATTGCGAACTCGGTGGGACCGATCGCTCATCTCGGTTGGACCAAAACGTTATGAAGGGAAACAGAGAGTTTGCAATCCCATCTCGGTGAGACCGAGATCCCTATCACTGAGACTGAATTGATTATGATTTCTGGTAGTGGCTATGTCAAGTGAACTCGGTGGCGCCGGATAGATCAAATCGGTGGGGCCGAGTTTGATTTTAGGTTAATGGCATATGTGGAAAGGAGAAAGTGGTTGAGGGTTTTTGGAGTATATCACTAAGCATTTTGAGCAAGCAAGCCATTAAGCAACACCTCATCCCCTTTTAATAGTATTGGCTTTTCCCATGGACTCAATGTGATATTGGATCACTAAAATGAAAATGTAGAGTCTTGAACTTTTTCCAATATGTGTCCTTTGCATTTTGAGGGGTCCACATCTCTAGTCCATGCCATGCCAATCATTAAACTTTCTTAAAAGATTATCTTGAATGGGTATTAGTTCAATGAGCTATATGTTGTTAAGAATTACCAAAACCACCCAGGGATTAGTTGCACTTTCAATCTCCCCCTTTTTGGTAATTGATGACAACATATAGATCAAAGCTTCGACAAATGATAATAAGAATGAAATACATCGTTGCTTTGAGAAGTATGTGATAAGCAAGAGCTCTCCCCTAAATTTGTGCATTATTTAAAATTTGTTTGAATGCAAATGCACAATCGATTAGGATCATGGGTTACTCTTCCATGTCACACACACCTTGGTGGAGCACTCAAAATGATATAATATGAAACATGCACTCATCACCAAGACAAAGTGTGAATGATCATACATGAGAGATAGATAATATCATCATCCAAGCACAAACATTAAAGTACGATATGATCAAGCACATGACCATACAAGTATCTCACACACACATAAATAGAGTATCAACCAAACAATTAGCAAGAGATAGCAAAAAGAAGCAAATCACTCTCTCTCTCTCTCGAAGCCTATGATCTATACACTTTCTCCCCCTTTGGCAACAAGTTACCAAAAAGCTTGAAAATGCATAGTGCTACGCGGCTCCCTAATCTTGATCTCCAGGAGATTCGGAGTGCGAAGGTGGCATGTAGAGGAGTCCTGCAATGAATGCATCTGAAGAACACTGAGGAGCTGGTGGAGTTGCAACTGAGGCTATAGCTACTAGTGCTGATGTAGTAGCCCTAGTGTCTGTCACTGGCACTGCTGCAGACCTCTGTGCCCTAGGCACTCTCTAAAAAACTTCAGTGGTCGCTTTCCCTCTTCTCTCTTCAGCTTCATCCTAGAGTTGCTCAACTGCAGTCTGTATCACTGTGACCTTCAAGTCTAGATCATAAAACTTTGTTTCTATGATCCTTTCAAGACTCTCTTGATTTTGAGTCGGGGTGGCCAAACCTTTCTCAATCCTCAAGGTAGCCTCAATGAGATAGCGAAGTTGATCTTGTTTGGACTTGAGAAATACTTGGGATGCCTCTTCAGCACTTGGCATCTTGGCTGCCTTCTCTGCTTTTGCTTTTTCTCTCTTCTCCTGAGCCTCTACTGATGTAGGATGTGAAGCATCCATAACAACTATGTTGTCCTCATGATCAGGCCTCAAGGGAAGGTGCTCTTTGTCCAGGAGATACATGCCTTTGCCCATATTGGAGTTGATGAGCATCTGAATGTGTGGAGAATACCCACATGATCTCTTCTAGTCTGCTACAGTTCTCTTGATGGTTTCAACTATCAGGCTCATCACCTTGAATTTCTGTGGCACATCAAATAATTGAAGCAGGTTGATGGAGTGGCCTCTGATCATCCTGTGATCTCCTAATTTTGGCAGCAAGGTGTGCCTCAAAATGGTGTTCATGGTGGCCAATCCAGACAACTGATAGTACACTGAGCCTAGCCTGTGTGTCTCCAAGGCCTCGTCAGGTATCTCCTTGTACATATTGGCCATGGAGTTGTGATCCTTCCTTGGCTTTGCATAGACATCAATGTCATCCTCAGCTTCTTCTGGAGCATTGATGAGCTTGGCCAACTCAGCAACTGTGGGCTGGTACCTTATACCCTTAGAAATCCAGACAATCTTCCCATCTAGGTAAACGTGTGCAATAGAATAAAATTGCATGATCAGCTCATCATTCCACTTGGTCAATTTCTAACCCACAAAGGTGTCAACTCCATTGAGTCTTAAACTCTCATGCACTCCAGGGAAATGATCTTCATTGTTGTCAATGTACTTCCAATCCACCCATTTCATATCACACACAATGGGCTTCTTATCCAAAAGCACAGTCTCATCGAAGTCCTGCTGTTCCTTGGTGTGAAACCTGTAATCCACATCGGTTCTTCTTCTTGCAGCATAAGGGTCTGACTGTCTCCATAGTCTGAGACCTGCATCCTTTCTCTCCTTCATGTTTTCAGCCACTGGGTGATTGTCATCATGATCAGGAATCTTTAGCTTCAATTTTATAAGCACTTGGGCTTCTTCTTCTTCTTCTTCTTCCACTTCAAGCACTGGGGCCTTGTTTTTCTCAGCAGCAGGGATATTTCTAGTGCTTCTCTTTGGAGCAGTCTTTGAAGCTTGAGCAGTGGTCTTGGGGGCAGTCTTGGGCTTTGATGGAGCAGCCCCAGACATGATGGCAACCTCCATCAACTTCTGAGTCTTGGTTTGTGGTGCAGCATCTTCCTCATCATCTTCTTCCTCAACTGATGAGTGCTTCTCAAACTCAGCCATAGGATCAACACACTTTCACCATATCCCTCTCTTCCTTTCTTTCTTTTCTTTTCCAACTCCGCTTGCTGGTTGAGCTTGCAACTGATGTCACATCCCTAGCCTTGCTTTGCCTTTGGACTAGATTGCTTGCTGCATCATGTCTAAATTTAAATTAAACTTGAATTGGGGACTGTTAAACCCTAGCACCAAATGAAATTCAAATAGGTTCAAGCTAAAATAATCTTCAATGAACCCAAAATGCCCTTTGGACTAGCTTGCTTGCTGCATCATGTCTAAATTTAATTTAAACTTGAATTGGGGACTGTTAAACCCTAGCACCAAATGAAATTCAAATAGGTTCAACCTAAAATAATCTTCAATGAACCCAAAATGCCCTTTGAAAATGTTCATGATTTCAGATAAAGGTGAAAACCTCTGCCAAAAATGATGAACATATTTCTAGGTTATCTATGGATTTTTGATTTAAATCATTATGTATTTGAATTTGAGCATTTAATGCTCAAATAATTCTGAAACTGAATGTGGGCCACTGGATTAATCCAGGGAGTGTCCACAAATTATTTCAGGATTTTACAAATGCTTTAGTATTTTTACTAAAGCCAAAACAGTGGCAGATAAATAGAAAACATAAACAAATTAGAAAACAGAGAGGGAGGGATGCTCACCTGGGCCTCACCTGTGCTGGCCCAGCCCACCCGGCCTGGTGCCAGTCATCCCTAACCTCTGCCAGTAGGCAGAGGCGGGATAGCGCACGCGCGCGCGAGGCACCACGCCTCCTCCTGCTTGTCGCCGAGCCTCTGGACGCGTGGGTGAACGCCCCGGAGCCATCCCGATCCAGCCAACACCCCCACTTCCCCCCTGCTCTCTCCCTCGCCTCTGCATCGCCGCAGCTGGACACCGCCGTCGTTGTCCACCACGGCCACCATCCACCACTCGCCTTGTCGACGCGTCAGGAAGAACCACAGTGTTGTCCTCGTCCTCTCCGCCGAGCCACGCGTCGTCTTCAACCTCGGGCATCCGAGATCGTCGCCGCCGTTCCGACTGCTCCAGTCCTTCCCCGAGCCCATCGAGACGCTTGTCTGAATCGCCGTGAGCCACTCACCTTTCTCCCCCTCTCCTTTATCGCTCTCGTGCGCCGTAGCCACCGCACCTTGCTCGGCCGCACGCGCCGCCGCCTGTGCTCGCCGCCGATGTGTCTCCCACTACTGCAGGATGCTGCTAACGCGACACTATGATCAGAGACCCTTCGACGAAACTGTGTGTGATGCAATAATCGCAAACGGTGGTGTAAAAAACCGTCAAAAAAGGCGCAAAACATTTGCAATGATGGATGCATCAAACACGGTTCAGATTTTAGTTGCGTGTGCGATTCAGGGCATACGGTTCAGTTCAATTAACCGTTTTCGATGAGTAGGAACAAAAGAAACGGGCAGCGAGATGAAGGTGTGTGTGATGTACAGCATACGGTTCAGTCGGATGAACTGTTTGTGATTAGGCAACACAAAAGAAACGGTCAGCCAGATCAAGGTGTGTGCGATTTACAACATACAGTTCACTCGGATGAACTGTTTGAGATTAGGCAACACAAAAGAAACGGTCAGCCAGATCAAGGTGTGTGCGATGTACGACATGCGGTTCACCCGGATGAATTGTTTGCGTTGAGACAAGAGAACATAAACAGTTCAATATAACAAATACCATAAATATTGCAAGGTCCAAATTCAAAGATTACAACGCCCAAATTCAAACACTGCAAGCTTCGTCATTTCTGAAAAGGGATCAGCCGCTGACAAGTCATGTATGGGTTTGACACAATGATTTCCAATTGCTTTGCCATATGTTCTTCCCATATGAACTTTGGCATTTTTGGAGGCACTTCCATTCAATAGTACCAGCCGGATCTGCTGATCATACCATTGATCTTTCCTAATTAAATGCGTGTTCAACCTCAGTACACTCAGCACCTTTGCTCTGGCAAGAAAGAACCTGACGAGTGTAATCTCCGGTGGGGTCCCTCGGTAGGAGTTCAAAGTAATATTTGAGAGTTGCAGATCCAGGCATTCGATGTGATTGTCGTTATAAACATCATCCACCGGGCCTAATATGCACTGCAAAAGAAGAGAACATGTTAGTGCCTACATGCAGTTTTGAACACTGCTACACGCCCATTTGGTTTGCAGGATTGGTAAAATGCACCAACGTGCCATCTTCAATCTGGCATGATTAACATGGGCATTTGATTACAATCTAGAAACATGTAGCCTTCTTCACAAGAGGTTGGATTGGATGAAAAATTCCCTAAGAAAACTAGTACAGATGAATACAAAGGAGAAATTCTTATGGACGATTGTAACCATATGAATGAAGCAACCAATATGTGGTGGGGGTGTATGTCCTAAAATCCTCCAAAATTCCTTCAGAAATAGTAGTACATTGTCATTGTGAACTTGGGAAGAGGTGCAAAAAATTAAACTCCCTTATGGTTAACATTTAACAGGAAAGGGACATCACCTCGATATACAGCTTCTTCAGGCACGGAAAGCATCTTAGGCAACTGAAAACTTGGTCCAGGTTGGGGACGACAGATTCTAGTGCCAAGACCTTCACTGTGCCCAGAGTTATAACGTTGATATCAAGGAGTGGTATATAAGGCAACTGTTGTACCTGAATGTTGTAGTATTTGACAAACGAGTAGCCCACCACTTCCAATTTTGGTGCAGAAATGACAATGATTCTTGTTGGACCTTGTTGATCAACTAAAGTAATCTCTCAAGTGAAGGTGTGTCCTGGATGACCATATTGTGGTCCCCCTTTTGTGATCTCTTGTTGCAGCACCATCAACACACATAAATAGTGCGGAGAGTCCTGGAGGTGATGTGCAAGGTACTCGACCAATTCATCGCCTGAAGACGAAGGAACTCGAGTGCAGTACAGCTGCGGAGCAGGCGCTCCATGTCATCCTTTGGGATGCAGACGGCGACGAGCTCGAGGTGCTTCAGTCGTGGTAGAAAAAGAGCGGGCACGTCATTAAGGGGGGATGGCAGTTCATGAACTTGGCGAGGCGCGGCATGGGCGCGAAGCGGAGCGCGGACGTTGGCAGCAAGCTCATATGCCCATCATTATAACTTAGCTTCTCGAGCTGATCTATGGCACGGGATCGAAACCATTCGTCAAGCTTGCCTCGCTTCCTGCCATTGGAACAGAACTTGCCAGCGATAAGGCCTTTGATTGGGCCATGGTGACTGCCGAGGATCTGGGAGAACGCATCCAAGCTTTGGCGATAGCCATGGCAGAGCTTGTGGGCGTGGAGGAGGTCGACAGGGGTGCGGAGCCATAGGGTGCGCCACCGCCAGGAAACGGCGGCTGTCCTCGCCTGATTTCTGATTGGGAGGAGGGATATGATGACTATCAACATATCATCGGGGAGGTTGTTGATGAAGTCTAGGCCTACTAGAGTCGCTTGCGGTTCTTTCTCAACCCACCTCCGCTTGTTGGCAGCCTCGTTCTCCACCTCGTCGGCGGGGACGGGAACCTCTGTCTCCATATTCACGCCGTGCTCCGGTGCTTCAGCAGCCCCGGCGTCGCCACTCCCTCCGATGGCGCGGTTCGGTGGCATCCTCATACACTGACGACTTTGAGGACTTAGAGCGGCGTCGAGGATGTGGGCGGAGAGAGAGGAATTGTGTGTGGCGAGGATGGAGGGTGTGGCCGCTCGGCGGCGCCATTAATATAGACCAGTGGGAGCGAGGCGGATGGCGGTCCAAGCTGTCTCGCTTCCTGATGAGAACGACTGCTTAATCTCTAGTATGAATGAAATATGTGCTTAATTACTGAATTTTAGTTGCAAAAAATAGATGGTGATATTGATTTTTAACTGCATATTTTGACAAATCGCAGTGTCTCTAGGCTTAGCCCGAAGTCTGGCTTTAATTTGCATACCGTAATCTGAACCGTTTGCATTGAAGAGATGCACAGATCCTGCATTGAACAGCTTGTACGCTTCCTGGTGAGCCTGCGCACCGGACTGCGGTCGCACGCCTCCCGTTCAGTCAAACAGCTGTCCACATGACACCTCTTATAGCCATTAAAACCAAGACACGTGGCATCGCGTGAATGGTTAACCGAACGCACATGGTTTGAACTATACAAACATTTGAGATATTAAAGTGGCAGCTATTTTTTTAAATGCCTTTGTTGGCTGTCATTATTCGAGTGCGCCTTCTCTCGAACTGGACACGAAAAATACCATAGCATGTTGATGCCGCTCCATGATAGCATGCCAAGTTTCATGAATTTCAGACGAGTTTTGGATTTACTAGAATTTAAAAACCAGGCATCTCACTGTTTTGCCGGCAATCAACGGTGCCATGGTGTTTGAAATTCATTCTCATTTCTTGCATGGGACCTAAGCATGCACCCAGCGACAAAGATTTGATTTATCAACGAATTTATATGCACTGGAGCATGTGCATGTAGTTCAAATTTGAGTTATGCACATAAATGAAGTGAAAACTCACTTAATGCATAAAAATGTCCAAACGAACCCTGAATAATTCCAATTCTTTTATGATCACTGCAGATAAAAGGTCTAGCTATTCAAACACCGTCCATGGCCGCTGTGACCCCATTATGTAATTCCAATCAAGACCAAAAATCAAGTAGATCCCACATAGTTTATTATAACCAACCGTGTGAGATGCAGCACAAAATATCTTCGGGGCGTGTCTGAATAAGGGACCATGTCTGATGACACTTTGCGCGCCAGTTTTTTGGCTGAAGCGATTCCAAATTTTCGGCTTCCGCGAAAATATCTACCTCCCCGCCCCCTCCCCCTTACCAAAAGCCACATTTCCCTTCTTTCCGCCTTCCTTTCCAAGTTGAAACCTTCACTCCTTGCTTACAGCATCGCCGCCTCCTCGCCGGCGACCCTCCTTCACGCTGCTCGGCCTCGCCTAGCCAGGCAGGTAATCCACACCCGACCCCCATCCTCCTCCTCCTTCCACATCCCACATGCCCCGACCGCCGGCGTGAGCGCGACACCTTCCACCCAAATCACCGACCCCTCCACCAAATAAGCGCCGACCTAAGCCATGGTGCACGCAGTATAGCCAGGACCACAAGGAGCATTTGGCAGCGGAGAAGCAAATCGCAGTCCCACGCACGGATGAGGTCGCGATGGCTGCCATTCGTGCCGACCCCCAGATCTTTGAGGAGCACCTCGCCGTGTGGAGGCCTCGCCCTCTTCCATGTCCAAGGAGCCAATCGTCATCGATATCTCCGACAATGAAGAGCAGCTTGTCTTATTAGCTCACTATAAGGACCCATGTTCAGTTTGCTAGCTACTGCCTTTCATTAACAAGTTCTAGTGAATTGTGCTATCTACTTTCACCATGCAATCTTCTGCAATAGGGTATATGTTCTATATGTCGTGCAATGTGTGTTCAATTAACTGCTTGGTTCAATTCTGCAAATGTGATGTTCAATTCTTCACGGTGCAATATTTCCAAGTTGTTAAGCATGCTTGGTTTGGTTAACTGTCTGATCTTCTATTAGGAGTATGTTATATTTTTCAATTGGTGTTTACTTAACTACTTGGTTCATTTGTTGTGGCTTGGTTCACTTGTTGTGGTGTTTAGTTAACTGCTTGGTTCAATTCTACAATGCGATGTTCAATTGTTGTGGCTGCATTCTGTTATTGTATACCATGTGAGGAATAAATCGAATTTGGCTGTACTAAATACATGAGAAATAAATACAATTGCTATATTTCCAAGTTGTTAAGCATGCTTGGTTTGGTTAATTGTCTGATCTTCTATTAGGAGTATGTTATATTGTGCAATGTGGTGCTCAGTTAACGTTTGGTTCATTTGATGTGGTGTTTAGTTAACTGCTTGGTTCAATTCTGCAACGCGATGTTCAATTGTTGTGGCTGCATTCTGTTATTGTATACCATGTGAGGAATAAATCGAATTTGGCTGCACTTAATGCATGAGAAACATATACAAGTGCTATATTTCCTAGTTCTTAATCATGCTTGGTTTGGATAAATGGGTTTTCCATGTGGCTTAAATTAATCTGATGAATCTGCAATGTGCTTATTTATCATCAACATATTTTACTGATAGCATGCGAACCTACTTAACCTGATGACTAACTACCTTATATGTGTTGTAGGGAAACAATGGGAAGCACTGAGGTTTACAAGATGGTACTAACTATTATACCTTCCCTTTTTGTATTCCTTTGCCCCATTTCCAATATAGAGAAGATATTTATGCACATCCTTGTTTTCAGGCTTCACTGATGATTACCTCTCAAACCACCTCTGTGGTCAGGAGGCGAGGAAAGTTTTCATACAACACCCACGGTTCAATATTGAAGTGTTCCTGAAGAGGTCGAAGGATGGACGGTCAATCATCCACAGGCACTGGCCTAAAGTTGCAAAGACCTTCAACATGAATGAAGGCTCAATATTCGCCTTCCGCTTCAGTAGTTTTCCAGATGAGATGCATCTCTCTATGTACCGTCTAAGATGCTAATTTCGAAAGGTTCTAGATGTTGCATGTGAAACTTGCTGCTGATGTAGTTGTGTAATGGGGTAGCTGAGTGCTGAAGCTATATCATGTTGTACTCTGATGTATTTCAATTATGAAATCCTGCTTCCTTAATATGGAAATGGAATATATTATGTGCTTAATATGAATGTCAATTAGATTAGTAAATGGATTATTAATAATAGGGCAGTTAGCTCGCTAATTGGCCAATTAGCTTGCTAATTGGGTTTTCCTATTGCAAATGGTTAATGAGAAACCACCATGGGCGATGACCTCAGGTAATGCACACAGTTTCTAGGAATAAACCGTGTTGGATCAATGAACAATGACACACGACATTCTCTTCAAAACTGTTTGCGTTACGCCACCTTGCGCAAACGTTTTCCTTGGAGCGACTGTGCGGAATGTACATCAAACGGAAACGTTTAGCGGGGACTGACTGTGTGGGATGTACTTGCGACCGGATACAATTTCGCCGTATAATTGTATTTTTTAGCAATACTGTACGTATTTCCATATTTGCACGCTCGCCGGTCGCACACGACCTCATTTTGCCGAACGTGTGTGCTAGGAGGGCATATCCCCGACGGTTTCTGGGTCGTGTGGGAAGGATCCCCCTATCGCCCACACTCACTTGGCGACGGTTCCAGATGCCGTCGCGGAAAGGGGTTAAAACCCGTTTGTTTAGGACCGACGCGCACCAGTGTCTGGCCAACTAACGGTACGGCCGTCATGCTCAGCTTCCTCCCCGCGCCGCGTAGAGCACGTAGGAGCCCCGCACAAGTTGCTCCGCCCGCTGTAGCGTTGACCCCAATCTCACCCGAGCTCCGGCGACCACCAAGGTCGACACCGGCGATGACTCCGGCCACCCTAGGCCCAACCACCACAACCACTCGACGCGGACGAGTGTCCGCGTCACGTAGATGCCCTCCGCCGACCATTTGGTCGCCGGACGAGGGAACCCGAGCCCTCCGCCGCGTCTGGCCTCGCCGGCGTCAAGCCGCCGCCGAGTTTGACCCGTTTGACAAGGGGTTTGACCCCCCTGGGTCATTGGCATGTGGGTCCCTGAGCCTAATTAGGTTAGTCTAAAATTCCTGTTTAGATTAGTGCTAATCTTGCGGACCCCACGTGTCAGCTTTGACTTTGACCAAGTCAACGTTGACCGAGCCCACCTGTCACCCACCCAAACCAGCCCTAAGACACTGACGTGTGGGTCCCAGCCGTCAGGTTTGACCTCGCCGACCCAGTTGACCTGCTGACGTCACCTTGACGAAGTGCTGACACTGTAAATCCTTTTCTGGAATTAGTTAATTCTAATTAATCAGAAAATCCACAAAAAGGCTTAAACTTCAAAAAATCATAGAAAATAATCTATAGCTTAGAATGAAAATATTTATATATGAAAAATGATCAGAAAAATATGAGGAATCTGTTTATGGCATTGTCATGCATGTTTAAGCAACCTAAAGTTGATGTATATGGCAATTCGATTAAATGGCATTTGAAATACCTTACATGGAGTTTGAATTTCAACCCTTGGTTCAAACCAACTTCATTTAATGTGGTTGCTAGTTGCATTAGACCAAACCACATCATATTGCCATGTCATGATCTTGCATCATATTGTTGCATTGCATTGATTGTGTTCCTTCTCTGTTACCGGTATTTGTCCTCTCTCAGTAGACGTGGTTCCGACGATGAGATCGATGACACCGATGAAGAACTATGCTATCTTCAGAAGTGCCAGGCAAGCAAAACCCCCTTGTTCATTCTGATACAATCCCACTCTCTTGTTCCTGCTCTCTTTTACTACATTAGGACAACAACGATTCATATATTACATGCTGCGGTAGTTGAACCCCTTTCCTCTGCATGACTTGTCATTGCCACAGTAAATAGATGAAACCCACTAGCATGAGTAGGAGTTTTTTGAGCCCTGATGTGCCTACTCATTCATGCTTGGTTGTCATGCTTGCTACTGCTTAGAGTTGAGTCAGGTCTGATTCATCGGGGATGAATTGGAGGTGTGTGAACATGTCCTACTGTTGAGAGCTAAGTGTGTGAACACGATTTGGTAAAGGTACCGATGAGAGGCCATGTAGGAGTACATGGTGGGTTATTTCATTGGAACCGTCCTTAGGAACTGAGATCTGTATGTGTGATTTAAGATCAGCTACTACCACACATTGGGATCCTTAATTGACTCTCTCGACTTATTAACCGCCCATGTCCTCTGTCCAGGAGTTGCAAGTAGTTTCTGGTGTTTTTAGTAAGTTGGAGGCCGTGCGCAACGCTGACTCGAGGGGTGGGCGGTGATGCGGTAGGCACGTGGCCCGGTGTATCGAGTCGCCCGTTTGGTGACCCGAGAAACTTGTACACATCGTTCGGGGCCGTAGTGGAATCCTTGGCTGGACTCCCTACGGATGGAACCTGAATAGGCGATAAACCTGGACTAGGGACTTGTGTGGTTAGTCAGGTCGTGGCCGACACCCTCGCCAGGCTTCCTCTTGAAGGTTGCCGAGATACATGACATGTACATGGCGGTAAGTGGCGAGAGCATGTGTGAAGAAGTACACCCTGCAGGGTTAACATCATCTATTCCAATAGCCGCGTCCGCAGTAAAGGAGTACTTGGTTGCTTATACAGTTCATAGACAAGTGAAAGTGGATACTCTAAAATGTGCAAGATAAGCGTGAGTGCTATGGCTGGCGTTCTCGTAGGGAGACGGGAGCGGATCCATAGTGGTGTATTGATTTGGTGAATATGTGGACTCGTGTGCGCCACCTCAAAAGATTTACTTGCAGAGGTAGTTCAGCATAGCCACTAAGTGAAAGCTAGCTTGTTGTAGTTAAACTCCACCATCCCCTTTGTTGATACTGGTGCATATGTAGCTAGTTCTGATGTAAGTCTTGTTGGGTACATTTGTACTCACGTTTTCTTAATTTATGTTTTTGCAGAGAGACTTCAGTCTCTCTAGTAGTTCTGCGTGGACTTCGGCGTTTAGCTTGTTACCTCAGCTACGATCTTGTAACCTTTGGAGGGTCTTGTAGATAGATAGGCTTACTAGCCTTCTCTCTTTTCATATGTCTGTACTCAGACATGTTTATGCTTCCGCCTGTGCTTGTTGCTTGTATGACTTGAATGCTGGGTCATAACACCCATGTTTGTAATATCTGGCTCTGCGGAGCCTAATGAATAAATACTTTCAGTCATAGAGTTTTGTTGTGATGCCATGTTGTATTTGCACATATCGAGCATATTGTGTGTATGTTATTGAAATGCCTAGTAAGTGTGGGATCCGACAACCTAGTTGTTTATTCTTGGTAGCCTCTCTCATGGGGAAATGTCACCTGGTGCTTCCACTGAGCCATGGTAGCTTGCTACTGCTCCGGAACACTTAGGCTGGCCGACATGTGTCCTTCTTCGTTCCTGTGTCTGTCCCTTCGGGGAAATGTCACGTGTTGTTCCATTAAGTCCTCGTAGCTTGCTACACCTTGGGTTCATACATTGATGACCGACACGTTCGTTGATGGGTCATGTATGCCTGTCCCTGTAAGTTAGTGCCACCTTGGGTTTACGACTAGACATGTCGGCCCGGGTTCTCTATCATATGGATGCTAGCGACACTATCATATACGTGAGCCAAAAGGCGCAAACGGTCCCGGGCCAGGTAAGGTGGCACCCGTGGGGATACCGTGCGTGAGGCCGCAAAGCGATATGATTTGTTACATGCTAGATCGGTGTGAGTTAGGATCGGGGTCCTGACAGCTTTGGTATCAGAGCCTGACTGCCTGTAGGATTACCAAGCCAAACTAGTCGAAGTCGTGTCTAGAAATGCTTTAGTTATGTAAGGGAATTGATTGTGGAAGGGAACGTAAGGATCTTTTTACTCCTTATACCTTATGCTCTTCAAGTCAACCTCTTCTTTTCTACGGGGATTAGGAACTAGGCTTTCTATTCTTTCTATCAGGATCACGTGTTACTAATCCATAGACTTATAGGATTGATGGATTCAAGTCTCAGTTTAGTTTCTACTACCTCCGTTTGATAACATTTGGTCTCGGGACCTTAATATTGTGATGTTGAGTGGTTATGCCACCATTTTGCAGGATGTCTCAAATCTTTTTGAGCATTTATAGCCGTTATGTTGTCCGAGTCATCCCATGTTTCTAGATAGTCTGGTGCATTTCCAACTCCCTTCTTTCCGTTCCCAATGTTCCTTTGGGCCAGTTTAACCACACTAATCGGTGAGTTGAGGTACTCTGTTGCCTCGACTTATATGTTGGAGCTATTATTATGACCCTAGTGCCTTAGAGGATCACCTAGTAATCTAGCCATGCTTTATATTCCGAGTGTGATGATTCTGGCCACCATTCTCGAAAGCATCTTGTGATGTTATTTAGCTAGTAGGTATTCTATCCCTGGGTTCTTGAAACTGAGATTCACCCTACTGACTTCATGTTGATAGTGTTTGCTAGTTCCTTTAGGATATTAGTAACCTTTGTGATAGTCCTCGAAGTCTGTGGTATCTCATTCCTCCAAATACCATGAACTGCTTATGGCAGGAGTTCTTTTGAACCAAAAGATCACAACTAGAGTGCTCTTGATGAGTTCTCGATTCTATGTTGTGACTCTGCCAGTTCTACCTTTCTTCATGGGTTATCCAGAAGAAATATGTTGAACTCGTTCGACATGCTAATCTATGCACCCACAACTCAGAAAATTGTATGTTCCTTTGAGTTGTCCCTGTTTAGTTGTTTTCTAACCTTCGTCTATCCATTGATAGTCAAGAGTATGCATGCATTCGTTCATCGATGCCTATTATTCTTGTGGTCCGTCAAGCCATCCTATTCAGAATGAATAGGAGAAACAAACTCTTGTACCTGATCCATATCCAGGATTGGGTCAAAGTAGTTGTACTCCGCAGATCAAAATGCCAATCCATCTTTTGTCTGTTCTACCTTGGAGTGTCACCTCCTTCACGTCAGGAATGTCATGAGAATTGCACCAACTCTTATGAATTCTTATTGCAGTGATACCTCTCACCATCATTATTCATTCCTCGGTCTCGTGTTGTCGCAACCGAAATGCCGACAAGTGAATTATGATGTGCGAAGTCAATACTCCTAGCAACCGTGTTGCTTGGTAGTTAAAGGACAATAATTCATTCCTAGCTTGTTGGTTATTGAATCATCATTCTAAGATAGATTGTGCTACCTAGTCCATTTTCCTAGTGCACTCTTCGATCAATAAGTTTGGATTATGTTAATTCCTTGCTCTTTCGATCACATCGTCTTGCCCTGAAAAGCAAGATTGTTCTCAAGCTTAGTAACATATCGGTGGTTCGTGATTTTCCCGATATCTTCTCGGAAGTGTTACCAGGTTGTCACTTGACTGCTATGTTGAGTTCGTGATCAAGTTGGTTTCTTGTAAACCACCCCTTCTCCAAGAATCCGTGTTGGATACCCCTGAGCTAGTTGGTTAAGCCAAACAACAACTTGGAGAGTTGGAAGATAAAAGCTTGCCTAGCTTAGTTCATTACAAGGGTTATATTTGTGTGTGTTGAAGAAAGATGATATCTTCATCGATTGTTCCCTGTGATTAGTTGTTCGACCTATTGTCTTATCAAAACTTTTATTTGAGTGTGGGCTATCCTCAAATCAAATCAGAACCAACGATGTCCGTAATGTTGTCTTACTCGTGGTTTTTCAACAAGCATACTCCGTTATACCTTTTGTTCCGACCAATGCTATTGCCTTGTTCACATAGTTGTTGAATTCCATCTTCATGGGAATCTTGATGACTTGTTGTTGAGCCCATCAGCAACATTTTTATCTCCTCCATGATACGTGTTGAACATCCGGCTAGTGTTGGAAACTTTTAAAGCATTATCTTCATGTCCCGTTCATGAAGCATATGTGTAGCGACCTAACCTCAGACGGTGAAGTCTCTATGCTTAAGTGTCATCCCTGGATCGGTATTGCTGACACACACAGTACTCGAGGAATTATAGCAGAGTTCAATCACACACTTATTACATCTAGTGTCTCAAAAGGAGTACTTATTACAATAATATGGCTGAGGGCCATCTAAAATAAATAACTGCGGAAGCATCAAAGATAAATGAGTCCATCCAACTCCACGGCAATACTGAGTGCACGACAATGACCTAGCGCACCTTACTCTTCGTCTGAAAATTCTGCAACATAATACGTTGCAGTCGTGTAGGTCAGCATATGGAATATGCTGGCAAGATAACACTATAGAGAAATGAACAAATGACAGCTATCACTACATGCATATATGGCTGGTGGAGGCTCTATGGTTATCATTTGCATAAAGCTAGTTTTTTCCTACAATAAAGGAATATATATGCATGTATGGCTGGTGGAGGCTCTATCACTACATGCAAATTATTGAGAAGGTATCTCCAACTCAATCCCAAATTAACATGAACAACCCAACAAATTAATTTAAGTACAGTGATGAGATCAACATGATAATTCAAGTACCAGATACTCAAGATGTCCATAACCGGGACACGACTAACCATGATTAGTTTGTACACTCTGCAGAGGTTTGCACACTTTTCCCCACAAGACTCGATCTCCTCCATTGTATTTCTTGCACTGCATGATGTTTGAGAAACGGATGATCGAGACACAGTCTTTCCGAAGAGGTCCCCTTAACCGATAGATAGGTCGGTACACTTACAATCCCCTACATCTGCTAGCCCATCATGGAAAGGATTCCCACAACTTACTCAACTATGCCAGAGCCCATAATGGCTTGTGGCTGCACACGGAAGTTTCTAGCATGAATAATCTTATGATCCCTTTGAGCCTGGGTGGCAAACCATAGGATGATCACACGGGTTCCCCGGGATCTCCTTGGACAACACTGGTATAACCCCAGGTGCCAGCAACCAATCCACCCAGATGTGGGTTAAAGTAGCCACCTTAAGTTAACCCTTAGTTATAAATAACTCTCACATCTTTCATGAATCTCACAAACCAATCCACGTCTACGAGCATAGCAAAGTAGTGCAAGCATAATGCAATAATACCCAGGGTTTGTATGCAAGACAATAGGTTCCTACGTCATCAACTACTTCCCTATACCCACATGTTATCAAATCCTACTCATGCAATGTTTGAGGGTTGAAACTAATGCATAAAAACTGGGTAATAAAGGGATATGATCAAAGTGTTACTTGCCTTGCTACCGATCGGAAAACCCTAGAGATTCGTAGTAGCAAGCCTCGCACTCCGGAAACTCTATCGTGAACAAACAATAGCATACATAAGCACTCAAGCATACGATGCAAAATTAAAACCAAGAGAAAAGATATAAACAGAAAATTCAAGTGAAGAGCTTCGATTTGCAAAAACAATCAATCGAATCGGAGCTACGAAACTCAAACTACGATCAAGAGAAGTTCAAATTCAAATCTGCTTGAAACGAAATTTTAAATTTTCAGAATCATGTTCAAGTTGTTTATCTGGACAGAGGGGATCAAGACGAAGATTTTGGCATTGCTTTCACTGGATTTGGATACACGAGCAAAAAGTAATGAGGGTTTGAAGATCAAGGACTAATCTATAAGAAAACTATTCACGAATAGGTCCCAAACCGAAAATAAACAGAAAAAGAAAAATCTATTGGACGAACGTCCGCTAACAAAGACTAACGAATGAATTCGTTCGTTAACAGATCTAAACGTGTGAACGCTCGCTAACTAACCTAATAAATAAAAAAACCGATCTAATCTAATAACTGAAACTTTTATAAAAAACCGGTCGGGTTTTCTTCGGTTTTTACCGGTTCGGGTGAAGGAAACCGGCGGCGGCGTTCTTCGGCGGCGGCGGCGGCGTTGGATGGCGTCGGCAGCGCCAGGTGGCGCGGCAGCGGGCGGCGTGAGCGGCGCGAGGCGGCGGTGGCTCCGGCGGCGACGACAGTGGCAGCAGCGCATGGTGGCGCGGCAGCAACAGCGGCGGCGAGCAGCGACTTGGCGGCGCGGCAGCTCAGCGGCGGTGGCTAAGGCGGCGGCGGCGCAGCTTGATGAGGAGGAGAGGGCAAGGGCCTCGGCTTATACAGCCCAGGGGGCGGCGGCTTGGGGCAGGGGGCGACCTCGGGAGGTGGACTCCCGGCCGGTCATGGTGGCGGCGGTCCCGTGCTTCGGCCGGACTCGGAAGAGGCGGCGGCTAGCTGGGCTACGGCCTGGCGCTAGCTGGGCCGCCCCAGTTAGGATTTAAAAAAAATCACCAAAAAAGAAAAATCCAAAAATAAAATATATGAAAACCCTAAAATCCTAAAAATAATTTTCGTGGTCCTCTCCTAATATTTAGGACAACATGAACATTTTTCTGGGCTGAAATGCAATTTTTAAAAATGCAAATTTTCCCTAATTTAACCAAATAAAATCTCAAATAAATTCAAATAAAATATATTTTTATTTAAAATTAAATTTCCATTATTTCCTCGCTGTTTTGAAGAAGTCATATTATCTTCTCTCATCATTTTATTTATTTTGAAATAATTGGAAAAATAATTTCAAATAAAATCACCTTGATCCAATTTACCAATTTTGAAAAATTCAAAATGGAATTTTATGAAAACCTCCAACTCTCTCAAATGGTTCTTGAGTTGCTTAAGGTCTCTAGGATCAAAATGTCCAAATAAAACCAATTCAAAAATGCAAGAATCATGGATGCATATGATGACCTAATGATTAACATCCAAATTGAAAATTGGGATGTTACAAACCTACCCCCCTTAAGATGAATCTCGCCTTCGAGATTCGGGTTGGCTAGCAAATAGGTGTGGGTGGTCTTTCCGTTGGTCTTCTTCTCGCTCCCAGGTGGCTTCTTCCTCGGTATGGTGGCTCCACCGAACTTTGCAAAACTTGATGACCTTGCTGCGTGTAACTCGGCTGGCAAACTCAAGAATCTTGACGGGTTTATCCTCGTAGGTTAGGTCACTCTCCAACTGAATTGCTTCCAGGGGCACTGTATCTCTCAGAGGAATATCAACCATCTCTGCATGGCACTTCTTCAACTGGGAAACATGAAATACATCATGAACTCCTGACAATCCTTCGGGTAACTCCAACTTGTAGGCTACTTCCCCCATACGTTCCAAAACTCGGTATGGTCCTACAAATCTTGGGGCTAACTTTCCCTTGACTCCAAATCGTTTAACTCCTCGAAGTGGTGACACACGAAGATATGCTCTGTCTCCGATTTCATAGGCTACCTCCTTGCATTTAGTGTCAGCATAACTGTTCTCCCTGTACTAAGCTAACTTCAGTCTATCCCGAATCAACTTAACCTTCTCTTCAGACTCTTTGATTAAATACGGTCCGAATAATTGACGGTCTCCAACTTCATCCCACATCAATGGTGTCCTGCACCTTCTTCCATACAAAGCTTCGAAAGGGGCCATCTTCAAACTAGCCTGGTAACTGTTGTTGTACGAGAACTCTGCGTAAGGGAAATTATCATCCCAACTAGATCCATAATCTAGCGCACAAGCTCTCAACATGTCCTCCAGAATCTGATTGACTCTCTCGGTCTGTCCATCTGTCTGCGGATGAAAGGCCGTACTGAACTCTAGCCTGGTACCCAAAGTCTGGTGCAACTGATTCCAAAACTTCGAGGTAAATTGTGTTCCTCTATCTGATACGATGGTCCTCGGAACTCCGTGCAGACATACGATCCTGGTGATATATATCTTGGCCAACTTCGCGCTTGTATAAGTAGTTTTCACGGGGATAAAGTGAGCCACTTTGGTCAAGCGATCAACTACTACCCAGATAGAGTCATATCCTGATCGGGTCCTGGGTAATCCGGTGATGAAATCCATGCCAAGCTTATCTCACTTCCATTCGGGTATCGGGATAGGCTGAAGTAGTCCTGCTGGCTTCTGATGCTCTGCGTTGATTCTCTGACAGACGTCACATACTGCTACATACTCGGCAATATCCTTCTTCATACCTGTCCACCAGAAAACGTTCCTTCAAATCCAAATACATCTTGGTGTTTCCGGGGTGAATTGAGTATGGTGAATCATGAGCTTCCTGAAGAATTAACTTCCTGATCTCTGGATCATTGGGCACATAAATACGATCCTCAAACCATAAAGTTTCATGCTCATCCTCACGAAAACCTTTGGCTTTTCCTTTACTCATCTTTTCCTTTATCTCCGCAATCTCCTTATTAGTCTTCTGGGCTTCTCGAATCTTTCCCAAAAATGTGGACTGAACCTCCAATGCTGCTACAAAACCTCTCGAAACTATCTCCAATCAAAGTTCCCTAAGATCTTCGGCTAACTCCTGAGGTAATCCTCCGGTTAAGAGAGTATTGACATAAATCTTGCGGCTCAAGGCGTCTGCTACAACATTGGCCTTTCCTGGATGATAATGCAGCTTCATATCATAATCCTTTATGAGCTCCAACCATCTCCTTTGCCTGAGATTCAGCTCCTTCTGCGTGAAAATATACTTCAAACTCTTATGATCAGCATATACATCACAACGGTTTCCAATAAGAAAATGTCTCCAGGTCTTGAGCGCATGCACTACAGCTGCTAACTCCAAATCATGCGTGGCATAATTCAACTCATGAGGTCGTAGCTAACGTGAGGCATATGAAACAACTCTTCCGTCTTGCATAAGTACACCTCCAAGTCCTTGGCAAGAAGCGTTGCAATATACTTGGAAATCCTTGCGTATATCCGGAAGGATTAGCACTGGGGTTGTAACTAACCATTTCTTCAACTCCTTAAAACTGGCCTCACATTCTTCAGTCCATTTGAACTTGGTGTCCTTCTTCAATAACTCCGTCATGGGCTTCGCAATCTTGGAAAAATTCTCAATGAACCTCCGGTAATATCCTGCGAGTCCAAGAAAACTGCGTATCTCTCCAACTGAGGTGGGTGCCAACCACTCAGTGACAGACTGAACCTTAGTAGGGTCGACTGTTATACCTTCTCCAGATATAACATGTCCGAGAAAACCAACTTCCTTCAACCAAAACTCACATTTGCTGAACTTGGCATATAGCTGATGTTCCCTGAGCTTCTCGAGAACTAAGCGCAAATGTTCCTTGTGTTCTTCTTCATTCTTCGAGTATACCAATATGTCATCAATGAACACCACAACAAACTTATCCAAGAACTCCGTGAACACCTTATTCATCATACTCATAAAATAGGCAGGGGCGTTAGTCAATCCAAAAGACATGAGAGTGTACTCATACAGCCCGTACCTTGTGGTAAAAGCTGTCTTAGGTATATCATGTTCTCGGACCTTCAGCTGGTGGTTTCCTGATCGAAGATCGATCTTAGAGAATACTTTAGCTCCCTGCAGCTGGTCAGACAAATCATTGATCATCGGTAGTGGGTATTTGTTATTAATCGTTTCTCTGGGCCGAGTGTTCGCCCATTTCTTTTTCTTCGCCTTTAGAGAGAAATCCGTGTCCACCCCAGCAAGAAAACGTATGCGCGGTCACCTCATTCAGTGCACGATAATCAACAACCATTCTCAAGGATCTGTCCTTCTTCTCAAGTAAGAGCACTGGGGCTCCCCACGGTGATGAATTTGGTCGGATATAACCTTTCTCCAATAACTCCTTAATCTGCTTCTCAATTTCCTCCAAATCATTTGCGGGCATCCGATACGGTCTCTTCAATATTGGTCCGGTGCCTGGTAATAGCTCTATCAAAAGTTCTATATCTCGATCTGGTGGCATGCCTGGTAATTCCTCTGGAAATACATCGGGATAATCCTTCACAACTGGCACTTCCTCCTGAACAACTCCCGAGAGTGAATTTACTTGGGTCCTCCTTGGCGCATGCCTGGACACATACTTGATCCTTTTACCCTCTGGGGTGGTGAGGAGATTTGACTTACTAGCACAATCGATATTTCCTCCATACATCGATAGCCAATACATGCCTAATATCACATCCAATCCTTGTGACTCCAAAATAATTAGGTCTGAGGGGAAAACACGCCTATCTATGGTCAATGGCAACTGAAAACATCCTCTGCTAGCCATATACTCCGCTCCAGGTGAGCTTACTAACATAGGTGTCTTAAGGGCTACGGTGGGAAACTTAAACTTATCCACAAATCCCCTTGATATGTATGAATGCGATGCACCAGTGTCAAAAAGGACAATAGCTGTAAATGACTTAATCAAAAACTTACCAATAACTGCATCGGGCTGCTCTTCAACTTCCTCCACGTTGACGTGGTTCACCTGCCCTCTGGTGAAAGGGTTGGGCTTCTTCCCAGAGCTTCCATTTCCATTACCGTTCTTCAACTCAGAAAAATCATTGGCGTAGTGTCCAGTCTTCCCACACTTGAAACAGGTAACATGGCTCAAATCCTTCTTGGCGGGTGTTGCTGGGTTGGAACGGCTCTGACTACTGCTTCCTCCATTCCCATTTCCATTCTTAGGGCCACTGTGGTTATGTGAACTTCCTCCATTGTGAGTATGGCACTCCATGGTTATGATGGGTTTGTCCTCCCGAGTTCGGGGTAAAACGAGGCTTCTGTTGAGCTCCAGAGTTGTACTTTCCCTGTTCATACTTCCTTTTGCGGCTCTCTATCTGCTGTTGCTTGCCTTCAATCATGAGAGCTCTGTCTACCAGCTCCTGATAGTTGGTGAATGTTGCCACCATTAATTGCATACTCAGCTCGTCATTCAGCCCCTCCATAAACTTCTCCTGCTTCGCAGCATCTGTGGCCACATCATCTGGGGCATAGCGAGCTAACTTGCTGAACTCATCCACGTACTGCGCCACAGTACGATTTCCCTGGCGTAAGTTCCGAAACTCATGCTTCTTCATACTCATAGCTCCAGCTGAAACATGTGCAGTGCGGAATGCTTGCTGAAACTGATCCCAAGTGACATTTGCCACGGGGAAAGTGGCAGTGTAGTTCTCCCACCATGAGGCTGCGGGTCTATCTAGTTGATGTGCGGCAAAGCGCACCTTTCAGCATCTGTGCAACCTATGGTGGTCAGCTCCCTTCCAATCTTGCGGAGCCAGTCATCAGCAACAATTGGCTCGGTGCTACTAGAGAACACCGGCGAATTCAACCTTAGAAAATGGGCTAAGTTGTCAAGTGGAGGTGGCGGTGGTGGGTTGTTGTTGTTGCCTTGGTTCTGGACTAGCAACTGCATCAGGGCATTCTGCTGTTGGATCAACTGAGTGAGCTTCGGTGGAAAGACGGATCCGGGGTCACGTCTCGGAGGTATCTGATAGGTTTAGAGGGATGAGAACAGAATAGAGTGAGGTCTAAAGAGAAATCACTACCCATATGCACATGAGACAAACACATTCATTTCACACCACTCAATTCAAACAAGAATCATACAATCGATCTAAGCTACCGTTACAAAATCTCGCGTACTATTACTATATACATGGGGGAATACTCTAATGGTAATGTGGTGGTCGACTAGAAATTTTGATCGGTGGAAGACTTCATAATATCAGCTCCAGCTTCGTCTTCATAATCATCGCTGTCGGGGTCGGAGTCGGTGTCGTCTATTATGATGTAGTCTTCAAAACAGATGTCTTCTTCAGGTTCGGGATCACCCATGAATATTCCTAGCTTCTTCTTCAGGTCTTCATTCTTCTCCAGTAGTATAGCAATTTCTTCTTCATATCCATCGCAAGTAGACTTGAGTTCTTCCTCCAGCTCCATGTTCCGGGTCATCACCTTCTTCATGTCTATCATGTTGGCGCACATCTAGTTCTCCTGACGACGAATGTGCTGATTCAACTCCTGTATGTAAGATGCAATAGATTTATCCTTCCTGGTGCAAATCATCTCCCATTGCTCATCTCGGCGTCCACATATCTGGTAGATGGTGTCCTTAAGATCCTTGTTGTATACTTCACCGATGCGTCCAGTGGTGATGTGGGCGGCCATGCTCTTTCCTAGACTCCAGGTTGGTGCATCAAAGGAAAACTCGATGGGCTCGGTAAATGGCGCGAACGTCCTTCCTGGAACATGAACTCGGATCATCCAATGCTCCTGTTCTGGTAAAGTTGCGGTGTAGGTTCCGGTAAAGCTTGGTATGCCGATGCTCAGGTACCTAGTGACTTCCTTCAAGTGTCGTCCGAAAGGGGTGTCGTCATCTGGTTGAGTGAACTTGTTCCTTAGGTCCGCCATCTATAGAGTAGAAATGGAGAGGAGTTAGAAATGAGTAGATAAGAGTATCATGTGGCTTGTCCTAGTGGTCGCGTCCTACAGTCAGCGTGTGCTCTGACACCATCTTGTAGCCACCCGACCCCAGACGGTCAAGTCTATGTGCTTAAGTGTCATCCCTGGATCGGTATTGCTGACACACACAGTACTCAAGGTATTCTAGTAGAGTTCAATCACACACTACATCTAGTGTCTCAAAAGGAGTACTTATTACAATAATATGGCTGAAGGCCATCTAAAATAAATAACTGCGGAAGCATTGAAGATAAATGAGTCCATCCAACTCCACGGCAATACTGAGTGCACGACAATGACCCAGCGCACCTTACTCCTTGTCTGAAAATTCTGCAACATAATACGATAAAGTCGTATAGGTCAGCACATGGAATATGCTGCCAAGATAACACTGTAGAGCAATGAACAAATAACAGCTATCACTACATGCATATATGGTTGGTGGAGGCTCTATGGTTATCATTTGCATAAAGCTAGTTTCAAAAGCATAAGATGCGAAAGTAAAACCAACAGAAAAGATCTAAACAAAAAGTTCAAGTGAAGAGCTTCGATTTGCAAAAAGAATCAATCGAATCGGAGCTACGAAACTCAAACTACGATCAAGAGAAGTTCAAATTCAAAACTGCTTGAAACCAAATTTGAAATTTTCAAAATCATTTTCAAGTGGTTTATCTGGACAGAGGGGATCAAGACGAAGATTTTGGCGTTGGTTTCAGTAGATTTGGATACACGAGCAAAAAGTAATGAGGGTTTGAAGATCAAGGACTAATTTGTCACAAAACTATTGACAAATAGGTCCCTGGCCGAAAATAAACAGAAAAAGAAAAATCTATCGGACGAACGTCCGCTAAGAAAGACTGACGAACGAATTCGTACGTTAACAGATCTAAACATGTGATCGATCGCTAACTAACCTAATAAATAAATAAAATGATCTAATGTAATAAACCAAAACTTTTATAAAAAAACCGGTCGGGTTTTCTTCGGTTTTTACCGGTTCGGGTGAAGGAAACCGGCGGCGGCGGTAGCGGCGTTGGGCGGCGAAGGCAGCGCGGGGTGGCGTGGCAGCGGGCGGCGCGAGGCGGCGGTAGCTCCGGCGGCTTGCGGCGACGACAGCGGCAGCAACGCGGCAGCGAGCGGCGGCTTGGCGCCGCGGCGGCACGGCTTGATGAGGAGGAGAGGGCCCGGGGCGGCGGCTTGGGGCAGGGGGCGGCCTCGGAAGGCGGACTCCCGGTCGGTCACGACGGCAGCGGTCGCATGCTCTGGCTGGACTCGGAAGAGGCGGCGGTGAGCTGGGCCACGGCTTGGCGCTAGCTGGGCCGACCCAGTTAGTTTTTTTAAAAAAAATCGTCGAAAAAGAAAAATCCAAAAGTAAAATAAATAAAAATCTCAAAAATAATTTTCACGGTCCTCTCCTAATATTTAGGACAACATGAACATTTTTCTGGGCTAAAAAGTAATTTTAAAAAATGCAATTTTTCCCTAATTTAACCGAATAAAATCTCAAATAAATTCAAATAAAATATATTTTTATTTAAAATTAAATTTCCACTATTTCCTCGCTATTTTGAAAAAGTCATATTATCTTCTCTCATCATTTTATTTATTTTGAAATAATTGGAAAAATAATTTCAATTAAAATCACCTTGATCCAATTTACCAATTTTGAAAAATTCAAAATGGAATTTTATGAAAACCTCCAACTCTCTCAAATGGTCCTTGAGTTGCTTAAGGTCTCTAGGATCAAAATGTCCAAATAAAACCAATTCAAAATTGCAAGAATTATGGATGCATATGATGACCTAATGATTACCATCCAAATTGAAAATTGGGATGTTACAATAAGTTGGATGAAAGAAGTGACTTTCTCTGATTCACGTGCATTTGGTGCAAGTTGCCGTCGTGAGTTCGAGAAAGATTGTTTTTGTTTCCTCTGGTACCATCCCAAATCAATCATGCATGTGCGAAGTATGCTATGGTTTGACAGGCTCGCTACCTCCATTCCATATGTATCTCCTAGTACACCAAGCCACTGACTGATTTGTTCAAGGAGAAGGAGTTCCTTCATAAGAGCTAATCTGGACTTATGCAAGGACTTCGATATCCTCAATGATGGTTCCCAACCAGAATTCGGTAGTGTTTTGTGGTAAGGATTCTTTGCGATCATTCTTGTCTTGTATAGTGTGTTCACATGTATCTTGGAACCCAGCTCATATTTTGGAGCTTGCTACCGTAGTTCATTTCCCGAGACTATCGCAACGTCATCTCATCGGTTTGTGTTGCAAACTTTCTTTTACAGACATGTTGTCTGAAATATCCTGTTACCAATCAGATCTGAATCTCAGGCAGATATGATGGTTGGAACTTTTCCAAGATCTATGATGTAGGTTCTGGCAATGCTGATGTTTTGGCCGACACACCTAGTTGGAAGATCTATTATTGTAGTATCTTGATTGAGCATTTGATCATATTCTCCATGAGGATTTCGTATGACTTATTTTAGAAGTTGTTCCTTATGGATCCTTTGTTCTCCCGAAGTCAGACCTTTACTTGATGTTCCAGATACTGAATGGTATTGGGTTAAGCTGGTACATAAGGGAGAACATTAAAAGCGGAGTGCTAAATGTCTCTCGGTCGATCATCCAGATTTTGTTTCCTTGACATCGCTAAGGTGAAATCTGAGAAAGTGTTGTCTTCCTTTGCATCTGCATCATCCATCACTATTCATCATGGTAGTATGACGTGTTGCCAGGATCCTCGCTGCGGACACTGGTAAGACCTTGATGAGTAAGGAAATGCCCAAGTTCTTGAGAGCATGCTCAGTCACAGGGTTATATCCTCGGCATCATCTGGAATGTGCTTTCCATTTGCTGGGTTGTCTCATAACTCTAGTGTTCTTTCCAAACTGAGTACGTCATTTATCCGAACTCCTTAAAATGATTGATTGTGATTTGCCTTAGGCTGGTATAAAGAGTCTCAATGATCGTTGTATCAAAAGTAATTCTTTTTGCCACATAAGAGAATAATCCAACGAGTCACCTCTTCTAAGGTGCCCCACTGTGGTATTAAGGGCAATATATCTCCTCACTACTTTGAAAACCCTTCACCATCTTATCTAAGCTTGGAATTGTTGCCTACCAATCTGAACCTTCGTCACCGGCTTCTTTCCATCACTCCTCATATGTGTTCTGTCTCTCAGCTCAAGTGATGTTTCTACGTGTCATTCCGTGAGTTGATCCTGTGATCATTAAGATGATCCATCCCTGTAGAATTATCTCGCTCTTTTGTCCTCGTGTTGGATGAAGATCTCGAAAGCAAAGACGCCAAGATCAATTTGAAGCAATGAATCAACATCTTCGAGAAGGGCACTTGGATCATGAAGATCGTGTTAGCTTTGAGTCCCCTCTGTCTTCTTACCTCACGTCTTGAATCTCGGGATGAGATTCTTGTTTAGTGGGGGTGAGTTGTCACATCCCTAGCCTTGCTTTGCACTTGGACTAGATTGGTTGTTGCATCATGTCTAAATTTCATTTAAACTTGAATTGGGGACTGTTAAACCCTAGCACCAAATGAAATTCAAATAGGTTCAACCTAAAATAATCTTCAGTGAACCAAAAATGCCCTTTGAAAATGTTCATGATTTCTGATAAAGGTGAAAACCTCTGCCAAAAATGATGAACATATTTCTAGGTCATCTCTGGATTTTTGATTTAAATCATTATGTATTTGAATTTGAGCATTTAATTACTATAAATATTTAAAATGCTTAAATAATTCTGAAACTAAATGTGGGACACTGGATTAATCCAGGGATTGTCCACAAATTATTTCAAGATTTTACAAATGCTTTAGTATTTTTACTAAAGCCAAAACAGTGGCAGATAAATAGAAAACAGAGAGGGAGGGATGCTCACCTGGGCCTCACCTGTGCTGGCCCAGCCCACCTGGCCTGGTGCCAGTCATCCCTAACCTCTGCCAGTAGGCAGACGCGGGATAGTGCACGCGCGCGCGAGGCGCCACGCCTCCTCCTGCTTGCCGCCGAGCCTCTGGACGCGTGGGTGAACGCCCCGGAGCCGTCCTGATCCAGCCAACACCCCCAGTTCCCCCTGCTCTCTCCCTCGCCTCTGCATCGCCACAGCCGGACGCCGCCGTCATTGTCCACCACGGCCACCGTCCACCACTCGCCTCGTCGACGCGTCCGGAAGAAACGCAGCGCCGTCCTCGTCCTCTCCGCCGAGCCACGCGTCGTCGGACGACTCCGAATGCTGCCACGGCCTCGTCTTCAACCTCGGGCATGCGAGATCGTCGTTGCCGTTCCGACTGCTCCAGCCCTTCCCCGAGCCCACCGAGACGCTCGTCTGACTCGCCGTGAGCCACTGACCTTTCTCCCCCTCTCCGTTCTCGCCCTCGTGCGCCGTAGCCACCGCACCTTGCTTGCCCGCACGCGCCGCCGCTTGTGCTCGCCGCCGACGTGTCTTCGGCCACCTAAAGGTCCGGTCGTCGTGCTCAGCTTCCTCCCTGCGCCGCGTAGAACACGTAGGAGCCCCACACGAGCTGCTCGTCCCGCCGTAGCGTCAACCCCGAGCTCACCTGAGCTCCGGCGACCGCCAAGGTCGACGCCGGCGATGACTCCGGCCACCCCAGGCCCAACCACCACAACCACTCGACGAGGACGAGTGTCCGCGTCACGTAGATGCCCTCCGCCGACCATTTGGTCGCCGGAGGAGGGAACCCGAGCCCTCCGCCGTGTCTGGCCTCACCGGCATCAAGCCGCCGACGAGTTTGACCCGTTTGACCAGGGGTTTGACCCCCCGGGTCATTGACATGTGGGTCCATGAGCCTAATTAGGTTAGTCTAAATTTCCTGTTTAGATTAGTGCTAATCTTGCGGACCCCACGTGTTAGCTTTGACTTGGACCAAGTTAGCGCTGACCGGGCCCACCTGTCACCCACCCAAACCAGCCCTGAGACACTGACGTGTGGGTCCCAGCTGTCATGTTTGACCTGGCCGACCCAGTTGACCTGCTGACGTCACCCTGACACAGTGCTGACGTCGTAAATCCTTTTCTGGAATTAGTTAATTCTAATTAATCAAAAAATCCAGAAAAAGGCTTAAACTTCAAAATATCATAGAAAATAATCTATAGCTCAGAATGAAAAGATTTATATATGAAAAATGATCAGAAAATATATGAGGAATCTGTTTATGCCATTGTCATGCATGTTTGACCAACCTAAAGTTGTTGTATATGACAATTCGATTAAATGGCATTTGAAATGCCTTACATGGAGTTTGAATTTGAACCCTTGGTTCAAACCAACTTCAATTAATGTGGTTGCTAGTTGCATTAGCCCAAACCACAGCATATTGCCATGTCATGATCTTGCATCATATTGTTCCATTGCATTGATTGTGTTCCTTCTCTGTTGCCGGTATTTGTCCTCTCTTTGTAGATGTGGTTCCGACGATGAGATCGATGACACCGATGAGGAACTATGCTATCTTCAGAAGTGCCAGGCAAGCAAAACCCCCTTGTTCATTCCGATACAATCCCACTCTCTCGCTCCTGCTCTCTTTTACTGCATTAGGACAACAACGATTCATTTGTTACATGCTGCGGTAGTTGAACCCCTTTCCTCTGCATGACCGGTCATTGCCACAGTAAATAGATGAAACCCACTAGCATGAGTAGTTGTTGTTTGAGCCCTGATGTGCCTACTCATTCATGCTTGGTTGTCAGGTCTGCTACTTCTTAGAGTTGAGTCAGGTCTGATTCATCGGGGATGAATTGTAGGTCTGTGAACATGTCCTACTGTTGAGAGCTAAGTGTGTGAACACAATTTGGTAAAGGTGTTGATGAGAGGCCATGTACGAGTACATGGTGGGTTGTTTCATTGGAACCGTCCTTAGGAACTGAGATCTGTATGTGTGATTTAAGATCAGCTACTACCACACATAGGGATCCTTAATTGACCCTCTCAACTAATTAACCGCCCATGCCCTCTGTCCAGGAGTTGCAAATAGTTTCTGGTGTTTGTAGTATGTTGGAGGCCGTGCGCAACGCTGACTCGAGGGGTGGGCTGTGATGCGGTAGGCACGTGGCCCGGTGTACGGAGTCGCCCGTTTGGTGAACCGGGAACCCTGCACACATCGTTCGGGGCCATAGTGGAAACCTCGGTCGGACTCCGTGCGGATGGAACTTGAATAGGTGATAATCCTGGACTAGGGACTTGTGTGGTTAGTCAGGTCGTGCCGACAACCTCGGCAGGCTTTCGCTTGAAGGTTGCCGAGATACATGACGTGTACATGGCGGTAAGTGGCGAGAGCGTGTGTGAAGAAGTACACCCCTGCAGGGTTAACATCATCTATTCGAATAGCCGCGTCCGTGGTAAAGGACTACTTGGTTGCTTATACAGTTCATAGACAAGTGAAGTGGATACTCTAAAATGCGCAAGACAAGCGTGAGTGCTATGGCTGGCGTTCTCATAGGGAGATGGGAGCGGATCCATAGTGGTGTATTGATTTGGTGAACATGTGGACTCGTGTGCGCCACCTCAAAAGATTTACTTGCAGACGTAGTTCAGGATAGCCACTGAGTGAAAGCTGGCTTGCTACAGTTAAACTCCACCATCCCCTTTGTTGATACTGGAGCATATGTTGCTAGTTCTGATGTAAGTCTTGTTGGGTACATTTGTACTCACGTTTTCTTAATTTATGTTTTTGCAGAGAGACTTCAGTCTCGCTAGTAGTTCTGCGTGGACTTCGGCGTTTAGCTTGTTACCTCAGCTACGATCTTGTAACCTTTGGAGGGTCTTGTAGATAGATAGGCTTACTAGCCTTCTCTCTTTCCAGATGTCTGTACTCAGACATGTTTATGCTTCCGCCTGTGCTTGTTGCTTGTATGACTTGAATGCTGGGTCATAACACCCATGTTTGTAATATCTGGCTCTGCGGAGCCTAATGAATAAATACTTTCAGTCATAGAGTTTTGTTGTGATGCCATGTTGTATTTGCACATATCGAGCATATTGTGTGTATGTTATTGAAATGCCTGGTATGTGTGGGATCCGACAACCTAGTTGTTTATTCTTGGTAGCCTCTCTCATGGGGAAATGTCACCTGGTGCTTCCACTGCGCCATGGTAGCTTGCTACTACTCCGGAACACTTAGGCTGGCCGGCATGTGTCCTTCTTCGTTCCTGTGTCTGTCCTTTCGGGGAAATGTCACGTGTTGTTCCTTTAAGTCCTCGTAGCTTGCTACACCTTGGGTTCATACATTGATGACCGACACGTTCGTTGATGGGTCATGTATGCATGTCCCTGTAAGTTAGTGCCACCTTGGGTTTACGACTAGACATGTCGGCCTGGGTTCTATGTCATATGGATGCTAGCGACACTATCATATATGTGAGCCAAAAGGCGCAAATGGTCCCGGGCCAGGTAAGGTGTCATCCGTGGGGATACCGTGCGTGAGGCCACAAAGCGATATGATGTGTTACATGCTAGATCGGTGTGACTTAGAATTGGGATCCTGACGCCTGAGTTGATGCTCTAGCTTTGGACATGGGCACTCTCTTGGCAGGAGCTTTCTTTTGTAAGCCAGGCTTGGTTGAAGGTTCAGTGCCAAACTCTTTCTTGACAACCTTCTTCTTGGAGCTGACCTCCTCCTCAACAACAACATAATCTTCATCTTCAGAGTTTGAGTTTCTCTTCTTCCATGTCCTGGTTGCAGCTTTTGGCAAGTTGCTTGGGGTGCTTCTCCTACCCTCATCATAGCTTCTAGAGGGACTAGTGCCCTCACTCAGGTTGATGATGAGGACATGACTACCTTGGATACGACCAAAAATATTGCATACATGCATATTTGTCAGGTGATTTCTAGTGCAAACTATTCAATAATCTCTTTATGTTATCCAGAACAAAAATACTTCACACACTTTTGTGTTTTGTCTAATTGCAGGTCTATGGGACATTTGTACAATCCACATATGAAGATAAGGCAAAAGGAGAAGTTTAGGTTCTGTTCAAAAAGTCCTCTCACGTCACTTTTGGGCCAAGAGAAAATAGAGTCCAAGTCTCTCACGTTCTGCATTCAGATTCGGACTGCACAGACATACCTGACTCAAAACGCCAACAACTTTTTCATACGGACTCCGAATTGGGTGATTCTTTTTTTGTTGGAAAGTAGATTTCGTCCTCTTTCCAGCCCAATTGGATTCACCTTTAAATTCGTCCGGAGCGTTGAGATATGGACAAAACAATCTGATGCTGCAGCAGAATCCGAGTCAAACAACAAGTCCAAAGGTGTTGCATCACCTCCACTTGGGCCCATAAGCCTTGTACGACCTAGGGTTGGTTTTTGGCTGCCTTGGGACGTCCTTCCACCTCCTTGGCCGCCACCCCTTGCTCCTATATAAGTAGATCCATCTAGTAGCTTTTTCATTGGGATTTGTTTTGTTAAAAGTTAGCCATTGCAACTTCGTGTACTTCGTTGAGTCCAGCGACCAGACCAAGACCGCTTACGGATCCCCACCTTTATCAATACTTCATCTATATTCGCAATATTCATATTGCATTATCATATTCTTGCTTGTTCTTCGATTGCGTGCAGGAATAGACCTTCGTGGTCAGGCTGACTGTGCTTCCAGCATCGTCAGTAACCTCGGAAGATTGGTTTAGCGATTGCTAAGGCGCAACGTTGTGCACGTTTGTAGTCGGATCGTCAAAGTCGGCTCCACCAAATCGATAGTTATCATCTCATCGAAAGATCGGGACACCCTCGCCTCTATCAAGTGGTATCAGTTTTCAGGTTGCTCGGTGAGAATTTCCAGTTTTCCCTAGATTAGATTTATTTTCTTACCTATTGTCCAAGAAAAAGCCACAAAAAAGTTAGATCTGTTCATCCTTTTGTCCAAGCCAGTCTGAGCCTTTGCAATTTTCTTTTCATTGTTTGCATTATTGAATTATCGGTTGCATCGTCGTGTCGAGTTGCTGGTCTTAGGGTCTAGTTCGTTTAGAGTTTCGAGTTCTGTTCACATTAGTCACGTCGCCGCTGCATCGTTATCGCTTCCGCTGTCCACCACACCATCCATCAATTTCCACCACGTGCTACCCATAGTTCATTGTCACAATCATAGTTGAGGTCGTTCACATCTTCGCTTGATCCAATCTGCATCTTATCTAGTTTGTCTTAGAAAGAGGGAGAGAAAAAAGACAGAGAAAAAAAAGAGAGAAAAAAGAAAAAGAAGTCAGAGAAAAAAAGAGAAAAAGAAAAAGAAAAAAAAGTGTGAGGAAAAAAAAGAGAGAAGAAAAAAAACAAAATTCGGATCTATCTACACTCAATCTTGTAGTTGCATTCGGATTGGAATCTGTTTTGTGCACTGTTCCGTAAAACAGGCATAACTTCCTCATACGAAGTCCGTTTTGGCTCCGCGAGTACTCAAATGAAAGCTAGCGATGAGCCGCATCTAAATAGTTGGAGAGACTAGTTCAATATTTGACACCTCAAAATCGTCTTCTAAATAGGTCTTTTTGCCCTCCGAAGTTCGCGGACACAGCTTATTCCAGTTTTTCAAGCCAGTTTCAGAATTCTTTGACTCCTCATATCAACTCGGAATTGAGTGATTCTTTTTGCATTGGAAATCTTGAGTTAGTTGCATTCTTTGAAAAAAATTATCAGAAAATTGGCTCAAACTTTTCAAAAGGAAAGTTGGAGAGAGTGTTGTTGTATATCCTGCTTGGCAGTTGTTTTTCATCATTATCTTTACTGTCGTTGTGATCTTCACTTATATCTTGCTGTCCAGAGCTACTTAGTATCCTTCATTGATGCTAGTTGTGCTACGCCGTGACCTCATTAGTGTTCTAGGCTCGCGTCCCTAGTCCGGTCCAGCCTAGGACCAGCACAGTACCGTCGTTGAGCGTTTATTCAGCATTGCATCTCTGAATTGATTATTGCTAATATTTTGCTACCATATATAGCCAACCCAGCTCCACATATTTATGCACCGTGTATACGTACGTTCCCCTGGCAATCGCTTTACACAACCTTCAGAGTTATTTGACACCACTGGTTGCATGTCACTACCTGCTGCTTGGTAAGAACTTGTAAGATATTGATATTTGCTTTACTGTGAGCACTTTACAACCACATCCTAGTAGTTCATAGGAACATTATTCTTGAATTTTGTTTCTTGTTTTTACTAATCATGACAGGTTTCGGAGATAGACGTTCTTGGACGACGGACACATCTTCACCATCACGAGAGTTGGGACAACACACACAAGCACATGGTCAGGTTATCTCTTTACCATCATTTGAGGGTAGATTTAATCCTGCTATTTATCTAGCTTGGGAGCTTGAAGTAGAGCAAGTTTTTAGTAACCATGACTTTTCTGAACTTGAGCGAGTACGAGCTGCCACTAGAGCATTTACTGGTTTTGCTTCTGTTTGGTGGAGTGTGCATTGTAAGAAAAACATTGATAACCAACCCACAACTTGGAAAGATTTGCAAGCTGTAATGAGACAACAATTTTTCCTCCTTACTATCGTCGTGAATTGCTTCGCAAATTGGAACAATTAAAACAAAGCAGTAACACTGTTCATGCTTACTACCAAGAGTTCAAATCTTATATGCATCATTGTGACATAGAAGAATCTGTGGATGATACAATGAATAGATTTTTTGGTGGTTTGAACCATGATATTCAAGCACAATTTCAGTATATTCCTCGTTGCATTACTGGTATGTATGTTCGTGCTTGTACCTTTGAGAGACAGTTACAGGAGGATGCATTGGGTGACTACAACAACTACTATTCTAGTTCATGCTCACCACCACCGCTTGGTTCCTCCACCGTTGCACCTACTAGAGCAGCCACACCTCAGATTGTGAGCGCGACATCATCTCAAGAGTATGGTACATTGCCATCATCCGTACCTACATCAGCTACATCTTTGCGACAAGGTAACTGTAAAGGTATTGATGACATAACTTCACATGAGAATGATGCATGCCTAGTTAACTTGAATACATCATGTGTTGAGTTACCTATTGATTTGAGCGCATCATCTATTTTAGAGAATCATGTTACTGTCATGAATGCGTCATGTGATCAAACAACTGAAATACCAATAATTTTGAGTGCACCCAATGAATTAACTGTTGATGCAAAAGAACCAATGTTTAATCATTTTGATATGAACTCTAATCTTGGTGATGATTCTGTGTCAAATGACTTATTGCCTGTTTGCTTATTTAAGCATGTTGTAGCATGTAAATTTGATGCAAGTAAGGTTTACTCACCAATGTTGGGATGGTTTAATGATGAATATTGTCAATCTTTTCATATCAATAAGAGCTTCACTTATATGTGCAAACTGAATTGCAATACTTTCATGCCTTCTACTTCTTGTGATAATATTTTGGCTTTATATTTTATTAACTATGAAAGTTACTCATGTATACATATACAACATGTACACCTTGTCTCTTTTGTTAGCCACATTTCAGATTAAGCAACGTCGAGGACGGCTTTATTTTCAAGAAGGGGAGGATGATGAGGACATTACTACCTTGGATACGACCAAAAATATTGCATACATGCATATTTGTCAGGTGATTTCTAGTGCAAACTATTCAATAATCTATTTATGTTATCCAGAACAAAAATACTTCACACACTTTTGTGTTTTATCTAATTGCAGGTGTATGGGACATTTCTACAATCCACATATGAAGATAAGACAAAAGTAGAAGTTTAGGTTCTGTTCAAAAAGTCCTCTCACGTCACTTTTGGGCCAAGAGAAAATAGAGTCCAAGTCTCTCACGTTCTGCATTCAGATTCGGACTGCACAGACATACCTGACTCAAAACGCCAACAACTTTTTCATACGGACTCCGAATTGGGTGATTCTTTTTTTGTTGGAAAGTAGATTTCGTCCTCTTTCCAGCCCAATTGGATTCACCTTTAAATTCGTCTGGGGCGTTGAGATATGGACGAAACAATCTGATGCTGCAGCAGAATCCGAGTCAAACAACAAGTCCAAAGGTGTTGCATCACCTCCACTTGGGCTCATGAGCCTTGTACGACCTAGGGTTGGTTTTAGGCTGCCTTGGGACGTCCTTCCACCTCCTTGGCCACCACCCCTTGCTCCTATATAAGTAGATCCATCTAGTAGCTTTTTCATTGGGATTTGTTTAGTTAAAAGTTAGCCATTGCAACTTCGTGTACTTCGTTTGTGTCCAACGACCAGACCAAGACCGCTTACGGATCCCCACCTTTATCAATACTTCATCTATATTCGCAATATTCAGATTGCATTATCATATTCTTGCTTGTTCTTCGATTGCGTGCAGGAATAGACCTTCGTGGTCAGGCTGACTGTGCTTCCAGCATCGTCAGTAACCTCGGGAGATTGGTTTAGGGATTGCTAAGGCGCAACGTCGCGCACGTTTGTAGTCGGATCGTCAAAGTCAGCTCCACCAAATCGATAGTTATCATCTCATCGAAAGATCGAGATACCCTCGCCTCTATCAGTTGACCTGTTCCTCAGACTTGTTCTGGCTGTCACTTTGATCAGACATGGCTTAAAATGCAAATTGACCTGAAAGATGACCCTGTGAATAGATATAGTTGAGATAGAGTGGATGAGCATCACAAAGTGTAGAGATTTTGCAAAACAATTGAGTCAAAAACTTAGTTTTAGTTTTCTACAGAAAGCATTTCGGAGCTACTGATGTGTTGAACTCGGTGACACCGAAGCAATATTAGAGTCTAAACTAGTGGAATCAGTCAGACCGAGACACAGTTCGGTGACTTCGAGATTGCTAGGGTTTCACTGAGAATCGAATTCGGTCACACCGATTCGTAAGTTTCGGTCAGACCAAAAATTACAAGTACAATAGCCTAGACCAAATCGGTGAGACTGATTTCTACAACTCGGTCGGTCCGAGATGAGTTCAGCAGAAACCTAACCCTAAATTTTCGAATAAAATCTAATCTAATGGAAGGTTTTGCTGGATAGAACAATCTCGTACATGGCAAGAATCATGACATTAACCTAAGTGCAGGAATCAGAGGTTAAGATTGCACATAGGGGTCGAGTTCATACCCTAACTCGGCGGTGAACTCGCTACGGCGACAACGGCGGCGAAGATTCCCGTTGACGGCGGCGGAGACCAGCGGCGGGATGTCGCTGCCGATGAGGAGACGATCCGGAGACCTCGAGTCGGCAGTGCAGGATATGCGTGGGCGAAGGGTTTCGGAGGAATTTCCAAAATTTGACCCGTGGGTATATATATCCTGACCCTGTCGGTGTGACCGAGTGGAATGACTCGGTGGCACCGAGATGCAGAATCGCAAGCAGTTACTGGAACTCGGTGTGACCGAATAGTTCAAATGGGTTGCACCGAGATTGAAAACCTAGATCAACTCAATGAACACGGTATGACCGAAAGGGATGAATCGGTCAGACCGAAGTACACAGAGAGGTTTTGGAAGTTTAAGTCTATGACGAATCGGTGGCTCCGAGTGCTCCTCACCCAGAGGGTTCGAATCTTACTTGATCAAACTTTGTGATGTAGCATTAATAGACTTTGGGACGAGAAAATCATAGATAGCTAGAGGGAGTTCTTAAGCATTCTTGTCCATCCATTTGGCAAAAGAAAAGCCTAAACAATCAAAGCAACAAATGGATGTCCTTGAATGAGAAAAATATGCAATCAACATGCTCACACAATAAGATGTCAAATGAAATATGTGGCAAAGCATGCACAAACACTCTAGCATCTATCAAGCAATTGGCGGTGACTAGGTCATCTATATATGAGTATATTGACTAAGGAGTGAAATGAGAACATTTGATCGTAGGTCATACTCATCGTTTAAGCACAAGTGGGGTTACCACTTTTACATAAAGCATTGTTGTGCTCACATCATTAGAGTTGCTTTAGCTCAATTCTTAGAGTAAATCTCCCCCTAGATGTGATATCCCCCCAAGAGGGATGAACTGACCTTGGGTTTTGTCGATGATGACTTCATGTAGGTGTTGAAGATGTAGATGCTCAATGTTGATGTAGATAATTTGGAGCAATTCATTGGAGTGAGTTGCACTTTCAATACCTACATGGGTTAGTCCCACAAGGAACAAACAAGGATATCCATAGACATAGAGTGAAGTACACACAAGATGATGTCCATGAAAGCATTAGGTTACCTTTTCCCTTGACTTGCCAACAAGAGGGTTTGTGACTCCTTGAACTAGTGCAAGATGTGGAAGTTGTTTGCACTTGTTCCTGCAAAAATGAATATGAGTGAAGTGTGTTGGCAGAGTCACCCTGAAGAACTCTCTAGTTCTTCTTCTTTTGGATCCACATCATCTTGATGGGAATCCTTAGAGTTGTAGTCGTACTTGATGAAGTAGAACTTGATGTAGTCTTGGGAACCCACTTGACCAAGGCCTTCGGAGCTTCTTCAAATGCATCAATCTCCTCTTGAAGCTTGTCCATGCCCTTTAGCTTGTGGTCTTGTGGTGGAAGATCATCTTGAGCTTGTGTCCCCTTGAAGGAAGTGGGATCATACTTCTCTTGTCGAGGAACAAACTTCGTCTTGGGGCATTGATCTTCTTCCCACTCAACTCCATTGGCATTGAACTTTCATTCAAAACCAACACATTGATTCTTCCGGTGCCTTCCTTGCTTGCATACAATTTCCTCAAATTGCTTACATCCGGCAAGGCTCTTGTAAACACCTTTCTCTTTGGGCCTTTAGCCATGAAGCATGTTCCAATTCCTTCATTTGGTGAGTCAAATATGTCATAGGAGTTGGTTGACACAAGTGCTGGACTGGCAACACCTTCATCTTGAGTATATTCTGAGTCGGAGTGATAATTTCTCTCGGAGTGGTGGTCGGAGTCGAACTGGATACCCATTCACCAACATGAGTTTGATGTCTTCTTTTTGTATAGCTCCTTGATGACTTGTCCTTTCTTTTCGAATCCTTGCTTCCGCGAGAGGTTCTTCATTCATAATCATCATCTCTACTCCTTCTCTCCCTTGGAGGTGATTCTTCTCTTTTACTTCTCCTTTTAGGTGAGTCTTCTCTTATTTTGTAGGGAGCCGTACACTCATTGGAGTAGTGTCTGGGTCTTCCACAATTGTAGCAATTACGTCCACGACTAGAAGATCTTTTGTCATTGTAGGACCTTGAGTTGGAACTTCTTTCCTTGCTTCTACTCTTTTAGAACTTGTTGAAGTTCTTCACCATTAGGCTCAATTTTTCATTGAAGGCTTGTTTCTCACTTGATGATGTAGGAGCATCACATGAGTCTTTGTAAGCACCACTAGACTTGTTGTGAAGCTCTTCTTTATCCTTGAGTGACATCTCATGAGCAACAATTCTACCAATGACTTATGTTGGCTTGAGATCTTTGTAATTGGGCATCATTTGGATCAATGTGCACACGGTATCATATTTTCCATCAAAGGCTCTTAGGATCTTCTTGATGATGAATCTATCGGTCATCTCTTCACTTCCTAAGCCAGCAATCTCATTTGTGATGAGACCAAGCCTAGAGTATGTTTCAACGACACCTTCACCATCCTTCATTTTGAACTTGTCAAGTTGACATTGAAGCACATCCAATTTGGATTCCTTGACGGAGTTGGTACCTTCGTGCATATCAACCAAAGTATCCCAAATTTCCTTTGCGTTCTCAAGACGACTGATTTTGTTGAATTCTTCGGGGCACAATCCGTTGAAGAGGATATCGCAAGCTTGAGCATTGTATTGCAACATCTCCAATTCTTCCGCTGTAGCTTCGCGATTTGGTTCTCTCCCATTGAAGAATTCACCTTGCAAGCCAATACACACAATAGCCCAAATGGCGGGGTTATGTCCAAGAATATGCATTTTCATCTTATGCTTCCAACTAGCACAATTAGTACCATCAAAGTAAGGACCTCTACGGTGGTAATTTCCCTCACTAGACGCCATACTCTCCTAGGTTGTGAAACCAAGGCTATGATCACCAAAGCTATGTAAATCAAGGAAAATGGAGACCAAAGCTCTGATACCACTTGTAGGATCGAAAGGATGTCTAGAGGGGGGTTATTAGACTACTTGACCAAATAAAAATCTAGCCTTTTCCCAATTTTAAGTCTTGGCAGATTTTAGCAACTTAGTACAAGTCAAGCAATCAACCCACACATGCAATTCTAAGAGTATAGCAACGGAATGTAAATCATTGCATATAAAGGTAAAGGGGAGGAGTTTGGAGGGAACAAACGCAATGTAGACACGGTGATTTTTCGCGTGGTTCCGATAGGTGGTGCTATCGTACATCCACATTGGTGGAGACTTCAAACCACGAAGGGTAACGGTTGCGCGAGTCCATGGAGGGCTCGACCCACGAAGGTTCCATGAAGAAGCAACCTTGTCTATCCCACCACGGCCATCTCCCACGAAGGACTTGCCTCACTAGGGTAGATCTTCACGAAGTAGGCGATCTCCTTGCCCGTACAAACTCCTTGGTTCAACTCCACAATCTTGACGGAGGCTCCCAAGTGACACCTAACCAATCTAGGAGACATCACTCTCCAAAAGGTAATAGATGGTGTGTTGATGATGAAGTCCTTGCTCTTGTGCTTCAAATGATAGTCTCCCCAACACTCAACTCTCTCACACAGATTTGGCTATGGTGGAAAGATGATTTGACTGGAAAGCAACTTGGGGAAGGCTAGAGATCAAGATTCTTGTGGTTGGATTGGAATATCTTGGTCTCAACACATGAGTAGGTGGTTCTCTCTCAGAAAATGAATGCTGGAAGTGTAGGCACGTTCTGATGGCTCTCTCCACGAATGGAGGATGTGTGGAGGGTTATATATAGCCTCCACACAAAATCTAACCATTACACACAATTTACCAAACTCGGTGGGGCCGAATAGTGAAACTTGGTCAGACCGATATGGTTCAAAATGTGAATGTTAGGCTTTTTGGTGGGACCGACAAGATCAACTCGGTGGGACCGATGCATTAGGGTTAGGGCATAACTTGATCTCGGTGAGACCGATCACATGAACTCGGTGAGACCGATTTCAGTAATAGGCAAAGAGAGAGTTGGTCAGGCAAACTCGGTGGGACCGATTGCTCATTTCGGAGAGACCGAAACATTATGAAAAGGAAACAAAGAGTTTGCATTGAGAACTCGGTGGGACCGATCACTTATCTCGGTTGGACCGAAACGTTAAGAAGGGAAACAGAGAGTTTGCAATCCCATCTCGGTGAGACTGAGATCCCTATCGGTGAGACCGAATTGATTAGGGTTTCTGGCAGTGGCTATGTCAAGTGAACTCAGTGGCGCCGGATAGATCAAATCGGTGGGGCCGAGTTTGACTTTAGGTTTAAGACATATATGGAAATGAGAAAGTGGTTGAGGGTTTTTGGAGCATATCACTAAGTATTTTGAGCAAGCAAGCCATTAATCAACACATCATCTCCTTTTTGATAGTATTGGCTTTTCCTATGGACTCAATGTGATCTTGGATCACTAAAATGAAAATGTAGAGTCTTGAGCTTTTGCCAATATGTGTCCTTTGCATTTTGAGGGGTCCACATCTCTAGTTCATGCCATGCCAATCATTGAACTTTCTGAAAAGATTATCTTGAATGGATATTAGTTCAAGGAGCTATATGTTGTTAAGAATTACCAAAGCCACCCAGGCATTAGTTGCACTTTCAAAAAGCACTAGAGGGAGAGGGCTATCGCGCGGGGGCTCACCTTGAGGGTGCAAGAGGTCTTGTCGATAGGTTAGTAGCAGCAGAGGGCACAAATCGGAGTGTGGGAGCCGCGGTGGTCCGAGTAGGATGACGATGGCGTTCCGGCGCTGCAGGGCTCCCTGTCTCTAATGGGTTGCACCAGTGGACGAGGCGGACAGACACGGTGAGGCCGCACGGAGGGCATGGTGGGCGTGTGGACTGCGGCGGGCGGCGATGGCAACGTTCGGTCGTAGTGGAGAGGGGGGAGGGAGCGAGAGGAAAGGGTGAGATCTAGGGGGAGGAGCGTCCAGAGGGGCGAGTGCGGTGAGTGGAGTGGGAAGCATCGAGGCATCCAGGGAGTGGAAGCCTTATCCTCTCACAGCGACACTAGTGAGTCGATCCGGCGGGGTCTGGCCCGTGTAGCGACGCGGTCGCAGTAACATGGGAGAGGACCTGGGAGGGGGAGTTGGGCTGGCTGGGCCGCTCGGGTGGCTAAGGCCCAGGGGGAAGTGGGACTCTCTCTTTTTCTTTATAGTTTTTGTTTTTTGTTTTAAACTTCTATTTCTTTTATTTTAGTTAGCAAAATAGTTTACAAGAATTATAACTCTTGCTCCTAAATTCGCATAATAAAATAGGCCACTGCCACATTTAGGTTGAGGTTCAAAATAAAATAGTTTAGTATTTTTATAAATAAAAGGTATTTAAATAATCATTTCAACCACTATTTTAATTAGTTTAGGGCATTAAGACATTCTGCAAAAATGTTGGTTCACCACCAATATTATCAGAAGAATATTTTCCACATTATGAACATTTTAGTTTTCATGTTTGGGAATTTTCAATTTCACTTATTATTTGAAATTGAATTCAAAGGGGAATTTGAAAGAGATACGAGACAATGATGGTCAAACACTTGTGTAGAAAAATGATTAGCTTAACCCCAGGGGTTACTGTAGCATCATTACACAGGGGTGTTACAACTCTTCTCCTGTGAATTCGAACGAGTAACAGATTAGTACTCCCGAAGAAATATGAGAACACCTCTTAGGAATGGTATGAATCAACACTTGACATCGAAGCAACTCGAATACCAGAACTAAAATAAAACAAAGGAGTTGGCTTGCAGAATAAGCCGGAAACAAATACATAACCCCTCATGCATTAGTTGGAAGGATGATCCTAGGTAACTACTTGAATTCCTACCTAGGAACTCCCAAATTTTTTGGTTCTGCAATCTAGTACAACGAGTACATGGAGAAAAAATCATCACACAAGTCCTAGCAGAATTCTACGCTCCAAATGTACTGCCTCCATCAACACATAACCAATAATCTCAGAAACCCGTGTACCTCAGACCTTCGAAAAACAACAACTATACTAGTCGTGTCAGTACATCTGATTGCTCTCCCAAGTATTGGGTGGCACAGCAGCATCAATAAGGATGCAGAGGACCCGATCGCTGACGAGCGGTGCCCAGTGGTGCAGGCATTCTTCCCGCGGGAATGAATGCTTAGCTAGGCCGTGAGCCGCAGCAAGTCCGTCGGAGCCCTGCCCCAACCAGTGGAGCAACACTGCCTCAAAAGGAAACCGTGGTAGGGCTGATTCTCATCCTCCCCCAGCAAGTCTCACCACACACGATAGTGCCTCACAATCGATTTGCGCACTTGTTAAGCGTTACATACTGTGTGCGTGGGGGCTTCCTGGGAAAGGGGACGACTTGCGCCCTCACGGCAACAATAACTGCCAGATAAAGAAAAAGATAAGTCGCAACACCTTTCTTCTAGTCTCAGGATTCTTTCTGTGTGTCTCTTGCGACTCCTTTGGTTTAAACCTAGCATTTTGTGTGAGATATCTGTATTGCAAGAGGGAATCTTTCGTTCTCGCCTGCATCCTCATATGTTTCGAGTCCACTCAACTGACCAGGCAGCCGCACCAAGGATGTCGAAGGGTAACTTGCCAGTGGCGCCTACGCTTGCAGAATGCTAAGGGCCCGCTCCTGACAGCAGCACAGCTAGTGTTTGCCCCGACAGGCTCCCGGCACAAGCAAGATTCACAATCACACAAAAACTATGGACAATATAAACTTAAAGGATACCATTGGTCCACACAACTACTTAAAAGTACTATTACATCACAGAAAGTAGCAAGGCCTAACATAAGGCTGAAATATGTTTTTTGTGTAGCAGCATCTTAAACAAGCGAAGCAGGAGAACCTAATCCTGGCATCCTCCTTGGACCCGGGGCACATGGAGGACCTTGTCGGCTAAAGGCCTGACAACTTGAGTGGCAGCAGAGGTGTCCATCCCAGGCGGCAGCCTCTTGAAAGCATCAGAGATGTCCATGTCGGGATGATGCTGCACATAATTGACAAGTAGAGTAAAGATGGCGCCCCGAGCAAATTTCCGAGACTCACAAGCAAAGCAGGCTGATCTTTGTACGTCCTCAACCCTTCAATGAGCACCTCGAAGAAATGTGTCAGTTTGACGCTTGGGGCCTCATGCTCGTTGGCAGAGAAAGTTCAACTCTTCATGTTCATGTTGGTGATCTGGGAAGAGAGTCGCTCGGCTATGTCCACCAGGCTCTTCGACCAGAGGCTATACAACTCGACTTGCTCCTTGAGTTTGTCTTCTGCATCCTTGCGAAGAGCTCCGGCAGTATTGAGTATTGACCTCTTCCGCCAAGGCCCTCTCACGGTCCTTGGCCTGCTCAAGCTCTTTCTCAAGAGTGGCCAGCTTGGTGCTCAGATCTTCAATGGTGCTGGAAGCAGTCTTCAGGTCCTGGTCCTTGGATGTAAGCTGCGATTGCAGCCCCTCCAGCATGGAGGCTGTTTTTCGCGCTTCTTCCAGGAGGGCCTCGATCTCCTTCTTATTCCCGGCAACCTATTCCTCCAGTATACCCGTGCGGGTTTTGAACTCTGTTTTGGTGGCGGAGGCTGCGGCAAGATTGTTAGAGGCTTCCTTCAGTTTGGCGGCCACATCATGAGCCTGCGAGTTGATGGCCCTCTTGTGGCTGTCCTTAAGGTGCTTGGTGCACTGTTGTTCAAGGTTTTCCAATTCATCATTCTTAGCACGGAGGGTGTCGGACAGATCCTGATCACGAGCGGCAAGATCCCTGGTTTGGCGTCGAGCTGCGCCTCGTGCTCCTTCAGCCTGGCATCGCGAGACCGTGCCCTCTCTGCAGCAGCCGCCATTTTCTCCTCCTGGTTCCTGAGCTCACACGACCGGGCGTTGTACCAGTAGCACAGGTCCTCCTCCTTGTCCTTCAGTTGCTGGGTGGCCGAATCATAGGCCTTGTGCTCATTCTGGAGCGCTTGCCGCTTTTGGTCATACCTCTCCTGCACTTCTTTAAGCCCGGCAGCTACTATCTCCAGGAAGGCCAAGTCCTTGGAACTGTCACCAGGGTCATTCGCTTCCTTGGTTCTTTGAGTCAAGGGAGCCAGTATCCGCCAGATTTCTTCATCAAAGTTAACCCAACAAGGGCTGACGGGCTAGGGGCTGTCGGAGTCGGATGAGCTATGACCATTGCCAGGCCACATGTCGGGAGAGTTACCCTCAGATTTGAGGCATCACTATGAAGGGGCGCTTTTTCCTCTACTTCCATGATGGGGCCAGTCGAGCTACCGAGGATTTCTCCTTGTTCCCTTGGGGTTCCCTGGGCGTCCTTGAGGGACTCGGCATGACCCTCTTCAGTGGTAATTTTGAGGGCCTCTGCAGCAGCATCCTTCCCTATGTCTGCCACTTCCTCCAAGAGTTCCTTTTCTTCAAAGATGGGGGCTGCGGGGGAGTAAAGACAAGAGGGAAGTGAAGATCAGAAACCAGGATGAAGGATTAAGAAAGTAAAGAATTCTTAACATAAAGAAAACTGGATTACCTATTGGTGACTGGCAGGAAGAGACTTCCCCCTCCCCGGCAGTACCTATTGCTGGCGGGCGTCCCGCACCTTCTCCTTCCATGGGGATGGCCTCATTGCGGACAAATCCGGCAGAGGGAGCCCTTTCTAGGGATCCCCCTCCCTGGGTGTTGCTTGCAGTAGGGGCTGAAGTTGTCACTACCTGCTGTCAGACTTATCTTTGGGGGCTCCCGCCGGTCCCCTTGGCGGGTGACAGGAGAACTTCAGCATGACCGCCGGCAGACGTGGTCTGGCCCATGGCTTCATGCAGCGGGCTAGCCTGGGGGCTAGGCACCGGGTTGTCCTCGACACCCTTTATCGGTTTGACGCCCGAGGACGATCCAAGCTCGTTCATCGTCTTGCCACACTTGGTCCATTGGGCAAAGTCTCTTCATCCCTGTCAAGGCCAACATCACAAGATCGGTATAATCTCAAGGAAAAAATTATTGGAATCAAGAGAAGCAAATGATTTTTCTCACTATGGATCATCAAGCATGGCGTCCATCTCATATACAAGAGGTGGGGTGATTCTCTGGCCCACTTAAGTGGTGGGGGTGTCCTGCTCGCTGATGGTGTCGGGCTTGATGGTGGCGTGGGGTCGACACCCATCACCACCCGCTGCCGGGGAGGCAGAGTCGATACCGAAGCAAGGCGGGCCGAGTGGCGGCTCACCACGTCCTGCTTGCTGTTCTTAGTGGTCGTCTTCTTCACCTTGGGCCCAGCCCGGGATGAAGACGGTACCACTGGATCTTTGCTCCCTCTCTTGCGGAGCCAACGTTTCTCCTATGGGGCTTGGGGGCCTGCTTCGATCCCTTCATCCTCTTCGGGCACTGTGGTCCCTCCGCCTCGGTAGCCTCTTCCTCGACAGCCTCGGTCCCGGCAGCTCCAGTCCCAGCGGCCGCTGCCCCCAGCGCCTCAAGCATGGCAATCTCTTCATCAACGTGCTCCTCTTCTGAGGAGTTCCCTTCATCGTCGTCACCAATAGCCGCGGTAGCCTTGATCCTTCGGGCTTCCTCAATGCTGCTGCGGATATACTCCTGCTCCTCTTTGGTGGTACCCTTGGTGAAATCGGTCTCCTTCCTGGTAGCTCTCTCCACCAAGTTTGAGGCCCAGTTCATCTCGTCCTCCAAGCTGGGCAGTTGCCAGTCTGCTTTGACTCCATTGGCATTGTAGTCGTGCATCCACTCGAGGATTTGGTCCAAATCAGAGTTGATGTACAATGGAACAATTCTTGCGGGCAAGTGAAAAGTGTCGGCCTTGTGGAAGAGCTGCTCACACAACCAAGCGTGACTCATGACCATCAGATTAATGGCGACGCCAGGATACAACCGCATCTAGTCCGCGGCGTTCTTTACTCATAAGCAAAGCGGTCTCGTTGCTGCAGCAGGGCAATGCGATGCCGGAGGAAATCAGCACCAACCTGCTCGATGGTGAGCCCAACAGCCTTGAGACGGGCGACCCTATTCAACGCCATGCGAAGTCTCTCATTGTTTCTCCCGAGTCACTCCAATCCTTGTCACGCACCACACACTTGGTCGGCAGCTGGCAGAACGAAGGGACTTCCGGGACCTTGATCCAGCATCAATCCCCTCTCCACTCCTCCCACTTACCATGCAGCTGCCCACCAAGTTCATCCCAATCTTCTCTCCTCCCCCGCAGAATCCATGATATGTTTCCTGAAAGGATTTATCCTCGATGCGGGGGATCTAGAAGTGGCGGAACAAATCCACATTGGGGGCAACTCCGATAAAATTCTCGCAAAAAATGGGCAAACACCGCCATGCACGTCAGTGCATTGGGCGAGAAATCTAGCAAGCGAAACACAAAGGAGTACATCATGGCACTGAAGAAATCGGAGAAAGGAGGGGAAAGCCCGCAATAAAAGTAGGCGTAGAAGAATGGGTAGGAGTCGTTTGGAACCTTGGATCCATCAGGGAGAATGACCGGCTCCCCATGCCCCTTGGTGTTTCTCCCCCACTGATGCGGCATGAACTACGTCGGTATTTCCCCAAAGAGGAAGGGATGATGCAGCACAGCGACGGTAGGTATTTCCCTTAGTGATGAGACCAAGGTTATCGAACCAGTAGGAGAATCAGACAACACTACGTAAACGGTACCTGCACACAAAGAACAAATACTTGCAAACCGACGTGTAAAAGGGGTTGTCAATCCCTTTCGAGTAACGGTGCCAGAAATTGTCGAGTTGACGGGATAAAAATATGATAGATTGGATAAATAGATATCGAATAAACGCAAAATAAAATAAAGTGCAGCAAGGTATTTTTGGTTTTTTTTTGGAAATATAGATCTGAAAATAAAAGCGAATAAAAATAGATCTCGAAGGCAAATATGACAAAGAAGGGACCCGGGGGCTGTAGATTTCACTAGTGGCTTCTCTCAAGAAAAATAGCATACGGTGGGTAAACAAATTACTGTTGGGAAATTGATAGAACTTCAAGTAATTATGACAATATCCAGGCAATGCTCGTTACATAGGCATCACGTCCAAGATTAGTATACCGACTCCTGCCTGCATCTACTAATATTACTCCACACATCGAGAGCTATCCAAAATGCATCAAGTGTATTAAGTTCATGGAGAAACGGAGTAATGCAATAAGAACGATGACATGATGTAGACAATATCTATTCATGTAGGAATTAGACCCCATATTGTTATCCTTAATGGCAACGATACATACGTGTGGTTTCCCCTTCTGTCACTAGGATCAAGCACCGTAAGATCGAGCCCATCACAAAGCACCTCTTCCCATGGCAAGAAAAATCGATCTAGTTGTCCTAACTAAACCAAAGATTCGAAGAAGAAATATGAGACTGTAAGTCATCATGCATATAAGAGATCAAAAGACTCACATAACTTTCATGGATAAAAACATAGATCTGATTATAAACTCAAAGTTCATCGGATCCCAACAAACACACCACAAAAAGGGTTACCTCAAATAGATCTCCAAGAGACCATTGTATTGAGAATTAAAAAAGATAGAGAGGAAGCCATCTAGCTACTAACTACGGACCCGTAGGTCTACAATGAACTACTCACGCATCATCGGAGAGGCACCAATGAGGATGATGAACCCCTGTGCGATGGTGTCTAGATTGGATCTGCTGGTTTTGGAACTTGCAGCGGCTGGAATTGTTTTTCTAGGGTTTTAGAATATTGGGGTATTTATAGAGCAAAGAAGCGGTGTAGGAGACCACCGAGGTGGGCAGAACCCACCAGGGCGCGTCTGCGCCCCCAGGCACGCCCAAGTGGGTTGTGCCCCCCTCGTGGCACCCCTCTAGTACTTCTTTGGCCCATCATGTGTCTTCTAGCCTAGAAAAATTCTCCAAAAAGTTTGGCTGCGTTTGGACTCCGTTTGGTATTGATTTTCTGTGAATAAAAAACAAGCAAAAAATAGCAACTGGCACTGGGCACTATGTTAATAGGTTAGTCCCAAAAAATGATATAAAGTTGCTATAAAATGATTGTAAAACATCCAAGAGTGGTAATATAACAGCATGGAACAACAAAAAATTATAGATACATTGGAGACGTATCAGCATCCCCAAGCTTAATTCATGCTCGTCCTCGAGTGGGTAAATGATAAAAACAGAATTTTTGATGTGGAATGCTGCCTAACATGTTCATCACATATTATTTTCTTTGTAGCATGGACATTTGGACTTTTATATGATTCAAAGCAATAGTCTAGTTTTGACACAAAGATTACAATACTCAAGCATGTCAACAAGCAACCATGTCTTTCAAAATATCAATACTAAAGCAAGTTATCCCTAGCCCATTATGCTCAATCATTGATCCATTCATGAAACACACTCACATATTAGCTACACCCAATGCTCAAGTACGGTCATAATGCCCCTTAGTTGGTGCTTTATAAGAGAAGATGGAGACTCAAAACTAAAAATTGCATAAAGTAAATAGAAAGGCCCTTCGCAAAGGGAAGTAGGATTTGTAGAGGTGCCAGAGCTCAAAGCAAAAAAGGTAGAGATAAAAACATTTTGGATGGCATGCTTTTCCTGTCAACGAAAACGATCGACTAGTTCCCAATACTTTCCATGCTAGATATATCATAGGCGGTTCCCAAACAGAAATAAAGTTTAATCCTTTTTCCACCATACTTTCACATTCCACGGCTAACCGAATCCACGGGTGTCGTCCATACCAACACTTTCCAAGGAATTTATTATTTGACAACATAAAGTAAATTCATTTTTCATTTCGGGACTGGGCATCCCTAATACCTTTGTCATACTCTTGTGCAATGACAAGTGAATAAACACTCATCTTGAGAATAACACATCTAGCATGGAAAATATCAGCCACCCCCTACCGTTTCATGAGCGGTACGAGCACACAAAAGAGAAATTTATTTTGAAAATTCGAGATGGCACATACAAATTTGCTTAGAACGGCAAAAGAATACCGCATATAGGTAGGTATAGTGGACTCATGTGGCAAAACTGGTTTAAGGATTTTGGATGCACAAGTAGTGATCATACTTAGTGCAAATGAAGGCTAGCAAAAGATTGAGAAGCATCCAACCAAGAAACGAAAAATCTCATAAGTGAGCATTAAGCATAACTAACACCGAATAATGCACCATAAGTACGATGTAATTTCATTGCATAACTATTAACTTTCGGGCTTGCATAGGGAATCACAAACCTTAACACCAATATTCTTACTAAAGCATAATTACTCATCAACATGACTCACATATTATATCAACATATCGCAAAGCTATTACAAGCAATTAAGTTTATTTTCTCCAATGATCTTCATGAAAGTTTTTATTATACCCCTCTTGAATATCTATCACTTTGGGACTAGTTTCATATGTTGCTTTTGATAGCTCAAACACATCTAAGTCAAGAACATGAGCATAAAAATTTCTTCTCTCAAAATAATTTAAGTGAAGCATGAGAGAATTTCTTAATTTTTTACTAACTCTCAAATAAATCTAAGTGAAGCATGAGAGCATTTCTTCAAAAATACTAAAGCACACCGTGCTAAAAAAGATATAAGTGAAGCACTAGAGCTATTCCATAGCTCATAAAGATTTAAGTGAAGCATAGAGAGCAACTCTAACAAATCATCGCATAATTTTGGCTCTCTCAAATAGGTGTGCCCAGCAAGGATACTTGACTAAAAATAAAAAGCAAAACAAGCAAAGACTCATATCATACAAGATGCTCCAAGCAAAACTCATGATATGTGATGAATAAAAATATAGCTCCAAGTAAAATACCGATGGTCGTTAGAAGAAAGAGGGGATGCCACTCGGGCATCCCCAAACTTCGTTGCTTGCTTCTCTTTTAGATAATAGCTTGGGATGCCATGGGCATCCCCAAGATTAGGCTCTTCTTACTCCTTATTCCTCCATCCATCGCGATCTCACCCAAAACTAGAAAACTTCAATCACACAAAACTAAAAAAAACCTTCGTGAGATCTGTTAGTATAACAAAGCAAATCATTACTATAAGTACTGTTCCAAACTCATTCATATTTTATTTTTTGCATTATATCTACTGTATTCCAACTTTGCTATAGCTTATACCCTCCAATACAAACCATAGATTCATCAAAATAAGCACACAACGCAAAGAAAACAGAATCTGTCAAAAAATAGAACAGCCTGTAGCAATCTGAATACTTCGAATACTTCTGTAACTCCAAAAATTCTGGAAAATTAGGACAACATGGGCAATTTGTATATCAATCTTGTGTAAAAAATTCAGAATTTTATCACGCTTCTGTTAAAAATTAGAATCATTTTCCTGGACTCAAAAGTTTCTGTTTTTCAACAAGATCAAATAAACTATCACCCAACATGATCCCAAACATGATCCCAAAGGCTTTGCTTGGCACAAACACTAATTAAAACATAAAGAAACACAATCATAACAGTAGCATAATTGTTCAAACACTCAGGAACAGAAAGAAAAGGACAAAAATACATTTTATTTATTGGGTTGCCTCCCAACAAGCGCTATCGCTTTATGCCCGTAGCTAGGCATAATGCATAGATCTAAGTGTTCTCATCTTTAGTTGCCAACTCTTCAATCAAACACTTGGAATTCTTCAAGGATTTAGCATACAAATTTTCAATAAAATACTTCTAGGAACGAGATTGAAAAATTCATTCTTATAAGTAGGATCTCTTATTACTTCAATAAAATCGGGGTGAATACTAATCATCTTAAGATCTTCTTCATTATTATAACTAGAAGTTGCACCCTTGTTCTTAGTAACATGAGTAATCTTGCTAATTTTTACGGGAGTTTTTTCAATAGTTTTAGCGGAAGCAAAAGCCGTGCTTAGATTACGAAAGATCACTTCCAATGTATCGATCCGAGAAGGGCTTTCTTCAATTCTTTTGTGAATTACGTTTCCCTTTTCTTTTAACAACTTAAAAACCTCTACCGCTTTTGATCCAATTTTACTAGCAAAATTATGCATCTTTTTATCCAAGTTCTCAGGATATTCTTTAGTAAGCATTTTCTTTTCAATGGCATCTAGCCTTTCCATAACATGCTCGAGAGTCAAACTTGTTTCATTAAACATAAGAGGTGGTGATCCCACTAAATTTCCCATAGCATTAAAGGCGTAAAGAGAGGGACACATCAAGAAATTTCCACCGGTAATCGTATCAAGGACGAATCTATACCAAGTGGTGATGCCCTCATAAAAACAGCAAAGAAGAACAATGGTGGATTGCTTACGGATAGATCTATTATGAGCATTGCAAATCCTATACCAAGCATCCTTTAAATTCACCCCTCCCCTTTGCTTAAAGTTATGAACCTCGTTCTCGGGGGGTGCATGCAATAGAAGAAGAACTATCCATAACGGCAAAAAGTGATAAACAAAAGTGCACATAAAAATAGATCTGACGAAAAAACGGCAAACGAGAAAGAGGGCGAATAAAATGGAAAACTTTTGTGAAGTGGGGGAGATGAAAATGAGAGGCAAATGGCAAATAATGTAAATTGCAAGGAGATGAGATTTGTGATTTAGGAACCTGGTAGATGTTGATGATGTCTCCCCGGCAACGGCGCCAAAAATTCCTTTTGATGCGGCTTGAACTATGTCGGTATTTCCCCAAAGAGGAAGGGATGATGTAGCACAGCGACGTTAGGTATTTCCCTCAGTGATGAGACCAAGGTTATCGAACCAGTAGGAGAATCACGCAACACTACGTAAACGGTACCTGCACACAAAGAACAAATACTTGCAACCTGATGTGTAAAAGGGGTTGCCAATCCCTTTCGGGTAACGGTGCCAGAAATTATCGAGTTGGCGGGATAAAAATATGATAGATTGGATAAATAGATATCGAATAAAGGCAAAATAAAATAAAGTGCAGCAAGGTATTTTTGGGTTTTTTTGGAAATATAGATCTAAAAATAAAATCGAATAAAAATAGATCTTGAAGGCAAATATGATAAAGAAGAGACCCGGGGGCCGTAGATTTCACTAGTGGCTTCTCTCAAGAAAAATAGCATACGGTGGGTAAACAAATTATTGTTGGGCAATTGATAGAACTTCGAATAATTATGACGATATCCAGGCAATGATCGTTATATAGGCATCACGTCCAAGATTAGTAGACCGACTCCTGCTTGCATCTACTACTATTACTCCACACATCGACCGCTATCCATCATGCATCTAGTATATTAAGTTCATGGAGAAATGGAGTAACGCAATACGAACGATGACATGATGTAGACAAGATCTATTCATGTAGGAATTAGACCTCATCTTGTTATCCTTAATGGCAACGATACATACATATCGTCTCCCCTTCTGTCTCTGACATCGAGAACCGTAAGATCGAACCTATCACAAAGCACCTCTTCCCATTGCAAGAAAAATCGATCTAGTCAGCCTAACTAAACCAAAGATTCGAAGAAGAAATACGAGGCTATAAGTAATCATGGATATAAGAGATCAAAAGACTCAAATAACTTTCATGGATAAAAACATAGATCTGATCATAAACTCAAAGTTCATCGGATCCCAACAAACACATCGCAAAAAGAGTTACATCAAATAGATCTCCAAGAGACCATTGTATTGAGAATCAAAAGAGAGAGAGGAAGCCATCTAGCTACTAACTACGGACCCGTAGGTCTACAATGAACTACTCACGCATCATCAGAGAAGCACCAATGAGGATGATGACCCCCTCCGTGATGGTGTCTAGATTGGATCCGGTGGTTCTGGAACTTGCGGCGGCTTGAATTGTTTTTCATAGACTCCCCTGGGGTTTTTGGAATATTGGGGTATTTATAGAGCAAAGAGGCGGTGCCGGAGGCCACTGAGGTGGGCACAACCCACCAGGACGCGCCTGGCCCCCAGGCGCACCCAGGTGGGTTGTGCCACCCTCGGGGCACCCCTCTCATACTGGCCCATCCTGTGTCTTCTGGCCTAGAAAAATTCTCCAAAATATTTCGCTGCGTTTGGACTCCGTTTGGTATTGATTTTCTACGAAGTAAAAAACAAGCAAAAAACAGCAACTGGCACTGGGCACTATGTTAATAGATTATTCCCAAAAAATGATATAAAGTTGCTATAAAATGATTGTAAAACATGCAAGAATGATAATATAACAGCATGGAACAATAAAAAATTATAGATATGTTGGAAACTTATCACCCACATCTAGGAATACCTCCGGATTAGGGATGGCAATTTTATCCATGGATCCGGGTACCCATGGGTACCCGACCTGGTTGGGCAAGGGTTTGGAGGGTCTTTCTATCCATGGATCCACGGATATGGATACTCGCGAACACGTGGGTCAGGCATGGTTATATTTTCTGCTCCATGGATATTCAATGGATACCCATATGATATGTGCGCCCATACATTCATGACACTAGACTACCACAAATCGCATTCACAAAAATGCGAAAGCTCGGCCCATGTTTCCTAATCTTGTACCGTATTAACTTGGCCTAATTATATTAAACCTAAACCTAGCTTGGGCTGCCTCCCGTCCACTTCTATCCCCTTCCCTAAGCCCTCCCATGTGTGATGGCGCTCTGCACCACAATCGCCACTGTGCCAATGCCACAACGCCTCTTCCTCTCTGCCTAGCCGTCCATCCCATGTGTCGACCACCGTCAGTGACATGCAAGATATCGACTGCCCATAGCCTTGTCACCCCATCCCACCCCCTCTCGACTTCACCAATTGACAATCAATCTCAAGTGAACAAGGCGGCGAGCCGGTGATTGCCCTAATAATGGTCCCGTCATTCATCAAAGAGTGATGGAGGAGGCGATCAACATCAATGAACATGGACGACGACGGCAGCAACCAACAAAAGAGCAGGGTTGGGGCTCTTGTCATGCTGCCGAGGAGCACAAGTGGTCAACGTCTCAATGACCAGTAGAGGAGTTTCATGCACCCATGACGACACCACCATCAATAGTGAAGAAGGTTATATCCGATGCTCTCTCCCTCAAGACATATATGAAATTTTATATGAACTAGCTACAAGTCGTGGGAATGTTATATCAGTTTAGACATCAATTGACTAGGAATTAACCAAATAGGCCTTATAGCTCACTAAGATCCTCTAAAGAATCTAGCAATGACTAGACTGAAGATTAGAACTAGCCGACTAGGATCTAACTTAATGTATAGTACACTGAATGCATGAATGTGTCAATGAACGTGGTAAATTAATTTGATGTTTGTAAGGCTTTGCATGGTGATTTTTCTATGCCCATGGAGCTCCATGGGTACCTAAGTATCCAACGGGTTTAGGCATGGGCACAAGTTATGCCCATGGATAATTTGGTGGATGGGTAGAGAGCAGGAAGATGGGTCATGGGTTGGATTTGGACCAGCTCCACCCAGTCCAAACCTGCCCATTGTCATCCCTACTACAGATCAGGGTATTGTCGTCCAGGTCTGACGACGAGAAGACCATGTTCTCCTGCCGCCATTGAACCAGAGATTCTGCTTCCTTCTTCTTCTCTTCGGCCCTTGGGTCTTCCGGCTTGGACGCTTGCTTCCCCTTCACGGTGCTCTTCTTGCACCCCATTTCCTATGGGCGGAGAAGAAACAAAAATCTGAAGGTGGAGTAGGAGTGGCGGCGGAGGCAATTTTCGTCGAGAGGAAGAAGATGAAGCGAGAAGGGCGAAAGGCATGAATGAGTAACGATCCCCCGTGTATTCCCTGTTTATTGGGACGATGCAAGGGGGTTGGCTTCCGCTATTCCCTAGCGAAACCTGCCTTTTTACAGGCACGCTCGCCCAATAACCGCTGCAAAACCACGACCACATGACCCGCTGTAACTGCGCGGAACAGACGTGTGATTGACAAGACAATAAAATCATTACGCGTGGACAGAGGGTTTTTGCCGCGTGTCTGCGCACTGGTTGGGGCCTAATCTAACGCACCCGCAGCGCATTTGGCTCAGGCCGGGGGCTACTGTTGGTGTACACAAATAGGGGTATTTGTTTTCCCCTGACAGGTACGCAGACACGCGGGCAAAACTACCTTTTCCGGGCAAGTTAGAGTTCCAAGAAGAACACGATGGCAGAGGGACACCTTGGGAGGGCCTCCCTTGCTGGGCAGGAGAGCGTGGCCAGGTCGAGGCCGCACCCAGGACAAGTCCAGATTCGCCCTGGCAGGGTTGCCGGGGCTGCCAGGATCAAACCCCGCCAAGCTCCTTCAACAAGGAACCTTCACCAAGATGCCACCGCTCCACCTCACCGCACCCAAGTCATTAATCAGTGTGGTGGCAAGGTGCTAAGCAACCAGGTGGATCCTATCAAGCACGTGGCAGCATCAAGGAGAAGAGATTAGCTTTATTGACACCCGTCTAGGAGGCGTGTCAAGCTGATAAGAAGAGGCAGATAAGCGGCGCGACAAGCTTGCCGGGATTCACCCTCGGCACGACACCTCACTACTAGGGAAAACCTTATACACAGAGGTATAACAGTAGCGTTGGTCAGAACAAAGCGCTACTGCTACTTGGTAGTAGCGCGTGTCAGAAAGCGTGCCACAGCTATGGTTGTAGCAGTAGCGTGTCTGCAGGTAAAAGCTCTACTACTACAATTCTCACACTGTTACTGGTAGGCTAGGAATAGTAGTAGCGATCCTGCAGAAAGCACGCTACCGCTAAGTGCCTTGTAGTAGTGCGGTTCTGGTGTAGAGCGCTATTGCTAAGAAAAAGAAAATGAAATGAAAAATAAATAGGAAAGTAAATGAAAATGAAATAAATAGAAAAAGGAGAAATGAAAAAAAGAAAATGTAAAGGAAAAAAGAAAAAGAAAACAAAGGAGAAAGGCATAGCAGTAGCGCTTGTTCTCACAAAGCGCTATAACTACTTTACCAGTAGTGCTTCTTGCATTCCCGCGCTATAGCTAAGTTCCTTAGATAAAAGGAAAAGGAAAAGGAAAAGGAAAATAAATAGCTACTTCCAATAGCAGTAGCGCCTTTTGCTGGAAAGCGCTATAGCTAACTTAGCTATAGCCCTTTTCTCCTACCAGCGCTACTGCTATTTTGACTTAACCATGCGCGGGCTCAAAATTTTGCTAAGTCCTTTTCCCCCCTCTCCCCCCTATCCCCCGACTCGATCCGTCACCGCTGTCGATCACCCTACGCCGGAGCACGCCCTCGACACCGGCCGTCGCCTGATCCCGCCCTCGACCTCACCGCCGCCACCCTCCACCTCGCCACCGCCGCCCAAGCCCACCCTGGATCGTTGCCTCCCGAGCCCGAGCCCGCCCTCGCCGCCGACTGTAAGCCTCTCCCTCTCCTCCCCCTGCTGTTCTCTCTCTCTCTCTCTCTCTCTCTCTCTCCTAGCTAGGGAAATTTTCATATGTTGCTGCTGTGATGATGTTCATATGAACCCTAAATTTTTTTAGGATAGTAGGAATTTTATTAGCATTTAGGAAAAAAATTAGCAATTTTTTTTAGGAAATTAGCTAGGGCAATTTTTTTATGAAAATGTCTAAATAGTAATTCCATTTAGCTTTAAATTAACAGAGGGTACATAAATAATAGTAGCATTTAGCTTTAAATTAATAGAGGCTATAAACAAAAAACAGTATCATTTAGCCATAAAAAAATATTTGGACTATGGACCTGAATCTGGTCCAAATTTCATTCAATTGTAATTAGAATTATTTGGACTATGGACCTGAATATTTTTTTAAGAAATTGGGTATAGTACTAAGGTCTTGCTGTGGAAATTTTGGTGAGATCAAAAGGATTAGAGAAAATGGAGTTCCTTTGCAATTTCTAATAAGGTCAAGTATAGTTGGAATATTTTCTCTAAAACAATTTGGATGAAAATATAATAATGCGTGTGTGTGTGAGGAATAGCTAGAACAAAATTTGGGTTCTGTCCTAGGCAGAGAAGTGCTTAGTGAGGTCATTTTGCATGGGTTTTTGGTTTTTGAAAAGACCACTATTTTTCAAGGAAAAGAATTTAGGCAAGTTATATTTTAAAGATGATCCCTTCCTAGACTTTTAGCTTTAAACAAAAAAAGCATTTAGCTATAAATAAAAAACAGTAGCTATGGCATTTAGCTATAAACAAAAAACAGAATTGTCTTTCTTTTCAAAAACTTGGTTAAAGTAATAGTTGCTATATAAACGAAAAACAAGATTGATGTTATATGTTATATGTCATTGATGTTCATTTGCATATTCCATTATTGTTGATTATATCTTTTCATTGAAGTGGTCATGTTATATCTTTTCATTGAAGTGGTTCGACTGTGCCCAAGTGGCGTTTTGTTGTTTGCAGAGAATGAAGCCGAGTGGCCTATGTTTTGCAGGAATGTTGATTCATTTCCATTCCGGCAAACTTCAGGTGCTCGATTTGTCCACTTTGTAGCAAAGGTCATGCCGAAATTTCCCGTGAATTTCGGCATGACTTGTGCTACAAACTAGGACATATCGAGTGCCCGTGATTTGCCGCACCGGGAATGAATCAACATTCCTACAAAATGTAGGCCTTTTTTATGTCATTATTCATTTTATTAGGTCTAGAACTAATTGACTAGATTTAATCGTAGGAAACATGGCTAGCGACGATGAAGGACAGGTGATGCGGAGCATCCTATGGACATCACCATGTCAAGAGTCCGTTTGGCGAGTGACACGTGCGACATCTACTTCACATACACAAAGGTGAATCATCTCCTTTACACGTCCTCACTTGACCCCTTCGAGGATGGTATACTACTTGACACTTCTCCCGTATGCATGCATAGGTATTGTCGGAGCTTCACGGATGTTGAGGAGGAGTGCAAGCGCCAAGGAACAACTACACCATCCATGAGGGAAGCCTGGAAGCGACGACGGAAGAAGACGGAGCTGCTGAAGCTACAGCGGCCGGACATCCGGGCCAGAGGCCGGACATCCAGCGCCTGTGCAGCTGCCAAGGAGCTGCACCAACAGATGACTAGCAGCATCAGCGGCCGGACATCCGGCGCCAGCCCCGGACATCTGGCGCCTCGCCAATGCCCGGACATCTGGCCCTTCCCCCAGAAATCCGGCATCGACGACAGAACGCACCCGAAGTTTGGCCACTTCAGCCCGGAGATCCGGCCCGAGCCCCGGACATCCGGCGCCTCGCGAAGCCCCGGACATCCGGCCCCCAGCCCGGACATCCGGCGCCTGCCTGCGCAGAGTCGGGCCAGAGGCCCATGTATCCCTTTCCCACTTACCCCTTCGTGGCTTAGACTATATATACTACTCCTCCTCCTCCTAGTTAGGGTCAACAAAGTGATAGCTCATTTGATAGAGAACTTTGCTCCTTGTACCACTCTACTCTTGAGAGAGAGAGAGAGAGAGACTACTCCTCCTTATGGAGGCCAAGACCTCCATCTAGGAGAAGATCTTGCGGGATATATCATCAAGGCCCCCTCTTGGGCGGCCCCCCTTCAAGACCTCCTCATGGAGATGAACTTTACCGTGTATCTTTCCCTTTGTTGTTCATGTACCTTGTGGATCTTGTGTGTTTGATTGTCTAGTGGATGTGTGATTGGACTTGTTCTTGAGTGTTCCCCCTTGTGATTTCTCTCCGTTCTTCCCCGTGTTCATTGTGTTCTTCGAGGGAACCCACTCCAATCGTGAAAGATCGGCCTACACCGGGTTAGCCCCGTATCATATGGTATCATGAGCCACGTTGATCATGTATTTGGAGTCCCTCCCACCGTTTTCCAGCCTTGTTTTGTTTGTGTTCGTCCTAAATTCGAAAATCCCCACCAAAAATAGCCCCCAATTTTTTTTGTGATTTGTTAGTTTGATGATGTTTTGTTGATTTTGATCTGTGGATTTGCTTGGTTTCAAGTGGATCTAGCTTTCCCCCATCTTTTCCCCCTTTCCATCCACAAAATCCATCAAAATTTTGCCCCCGAAATCATCCATTTCCGCCCCAAATCTAGTTTCGAAGTCCAAATCCCGATCTGGAATCGTCGGGCCGGACATCCGGGCCTCATGCCGGACATCCGGGCCCCAAGCCGGACATCCGGCTCCTGGAGCACCAAATCTGCACGGTTCTGGACATACACCCCCAGAAATCCGGGCTCCACCCCGGACATCCGGCCCCTGTACATTTCAGCTTCCCGTGTTTCAACGTTTTGTCCATAACTTTCACATCCGGAGTCCGATTTTCGCGTTCTTCAGCTCGTTGAGTAGCTATTGACATCCCCCATCCATCTAGATAGGTTCCATCACCATTTGACTCCATCAAATTTTGACAACTTTGGCATCTTTGCCTAGGGTTTCCACCACAACATCCGCATAACCACCACCGACTTCCGCAACCTAACCCATTTTGTTCCTTATAGCTTTAGTGGTTGTTTGAGTTGCGATTCGAGTCTCCTAAGGTGTTTCGGCTACTTAGGGATGGTTGCTTCTTCATCAACCACCACCATAACTTCCGCATAGGCTTGCCCACCATACACTTCCGCCATCCCAACTTAACCCAATTTTGTTTGTGTTGTGAGTTGTGTCTCCTAAGGTGTTTCGGCTACTTAGGGACCGTGCTTCCAACTCCGACACCGTGTATAGTCACCCCCGACTTCCGCATTGTGTACTCAAAACCCATCATTGCATTTCCACACTCCCATTGAGCTTCCAAAACCACCACCGCATTCCCGCTACCACCATTTGACTTTTGTCCTTGAGATTTTGAGTTGTGGTTTTTCCGTTTCCTAAGGTGTTTCGGCTACTTAGGGACGAGTCTCCATGATCTTGGTATCTACATCAAGAACACCGCAACTCATCATCACCTCGAGTTCGTCATCGACATCGACCACTTCACCATCATCCGTCCGTGTCTTACAAACGAGAAACCCTCGACGGTAACCTCGACGACATCATTGTACATTCTCCTTTACCATTACATTGTTAACCCCTAGCCCATTTTGCGTCACTTGCCTATCGAGACTAGCCATTTGAGTATTGCCGGGCCACGTTACTTGTGCACATTAGTGATCCACCCTTCCATTGCATACATACCATATCATATTGGTACCATCACATCATCCATTGTGTCACAAGATTGTTTCCGCATATACACAATTGCTATCTTGGTTTGTGCATTGTGCAAAAGTGGCCATATCAAAAAAAAAGAAAAGAAAAAAAGAATAAGCTTTTAAGCAAAGAAAAAGAGTGAACAAAGAGCTTGTAAGCAATAGCCATAGCATCACAATATATCATATGGTATCATACTTGATCATCTTGGATCATTGTGTGAGAAACACTGGGAACCATACATATATAGCATACTTGGGATAGAAAGTTTATCCATTTTGCATTTTATAGGTTGTGCACAAGTGTCGTATCCGCCTATTGAGCAATCATGCTAGCGTCTCTCTTGAGTTGTGCAACACGAGCGTTTTCCGTGGACTCCACATTTTGTGCTCATTCCTTGGTTGCACGACCCCATTTATCTATCTGTGTGTGTGTTTCCGTGTGCCACATATTGCTATTGGTCTACTTGTTTCACTTGCAAATTTGTGAATCTCTTTCAACATTATTGACTCTTGCTAACATTTTGCATTGAATTTTTGTGCCACTATCCTCACAGAGCTACTCCATAAGCTTTAGTTTGTAGGTGTGAGTGAACAAGTCCGGTACCAATTCCACTATTCTTTCATCTCACATTGAGTGAAACGGGATACATCCTCAACTTTGGGAAAAGGTAACTTGGTATTGTTTATCTCATTTCCGACTCACCTCTACTCGAGTCTTGTGATGGATAGGCAAGGTATTTCACCCTCGGTCTACAACAACAACAACGAGTTCGATGCCACGAACAACTCCAACGACGCCAAGATGAATGCTCAAATGGAGGAGATCAAAGCCCTCATCAAGTCCTACGAGCGATCTTCCTCATCTTTGAGAAGACGCTCAAGAACACATGCCTCCGAGCTACCATCTCCGGCAAGGTCACATCGGCATCGACACCATCACCACCACGAACGTGTAGGTCAAGAGCTCAACACCAACAACCGCTCAACGACTTCACCATCTCCCTTGGCATCTTCTCCAAGCGACTTCAAGGCATCTTCGCCTATGGACATACGACATCTTCGCCAACAAGCACCTCAAGACTATGCTCAAGAGAAGCTCCCCAAGCTCAAGTCTGCGACTTCCACGAGCAACTACGACCTCGACACCGACCACGAGATTCCTTTCTATGGGACTCAAGAACCCGAGGAGTATCTCGAGTGGGAGCACCTAATGGACGACTACCTCAAGCTACATCAAGTTCCTCTCGAAGATCAAGTGAAGTGCGCCACAAGAAACTTCCACGACTACGCCTCGACATGGTGGTTTCACACACCTTCGGAGAGCTACGACATGAGTTGGCCCAAGACGAAGAGAGCTTTGCGGCGAGAGTTTGTGCCTCCAACCTACACGGAACAAATTCTACCCCAATTGGAGAACACCATCCAAGGATCCAAGTCCATCGACGAGTACATCAAGGAGATGAAGAAAGCCTTGCGACGAGCCAGCGTGGACGACCCCATGTCAATGAAGTTCCACTTCATGATGGGATTGAACAACGACATCTCCAAGACTATCTTCCTCGAGAACTACAAGTCCCTCAACGACAACTACATTGGTGCTCTCAAGGCAGAACAAGAACTCATGAAGGCCAAGGCTTCTCCACACCAAGAACACTTCTCGAAGACCAAACTCAAAGACGACGAGCATGAGGCTAGTACCACCAAGATGTCCAAGCCCGGTGAGCTCCAAGACGATGCTCCCAAGTTCGACTTCACCGCCATCCCTCTTTGTGGCATTGATGATGCCGAGTCCTCCATGACTCTTTTTGAAGACGGTGCGGCAACGACTATGACTATGGAGACCATCAAGGACCAAGCTTTGGAGGCGAGTGACATGGTGACGAGCAAGGATGATGCTTCCATCTTAGGAGGCGATAGTGATGATGTGCCATCTTTGGCCTTCATCCACGGCGACGATGACGAGATGATTGAGCATGGGATTTTCCCTTCGGTCATGGAGGATAGTGATGATGTGCCATATTCGGCCTTCATCCATGGTTACAGTGATGAGATGGTTGAGTATTTCACTTCGACCACGGCGACGTATGATGACTTGAGTGACTTGTGCCACCATATTGAGAGTGAGAGTGACTTCACCACTAGCCACATATATGATGAGTTGCCCCAATTCCCATGTGAGGAGAGCCACAACCCCCACCACTTGAGTGAGATGAGTGACTCCACCATACGTGAGATTGAGTGCACCTACTTTGAGGGAGTGAGTGAACCACCACATAGAGAGAGTGAGGAGATTTTGAACTCTAACGACTTAACCTCTACCTCTATTGTGTCTTCTCATTTGGTGCTAGGTCCCATATATGATGACGCGCCGATTCGGGACGACTACGTCCTTCCTTTGGACAAGACGATGGCCATGGTGGAATATGATGCACCCCCCACATGGTTCCATCAAGATGAAGATGACCACCATTTGGTCTTTGCCACCTCACCTACACCACTTGAGTGGAATGAATAAGGTAACATAGGTGAAGGTGATGCTCTAGTCCCACTAGTGGACATTCTTGACATTGATTGGTTGCATGATGTTGATCAACCTATTACCATGCTTCATTCTAGTATGATTTCCCCATGCGATGATTTACCCATTTATGATGAGTTTGATGATTGTCATGTGGAGTCTATTGGTTGTGACGCCATTTTACATAGGATTTCTTGTGACAATTCTTTAGGTCACATCATGTTTGACAATTTGCTTGACTTGTCATATGCTATGAATGAGATCAATCATATGTCATATTTGCAATCTCATCGTAGTGACTATGCATATGCCATTAAAATTAACCCAATTTGCACTTATGGCATAGATGACAAGCCCATGGTTATTGGCATTTTTTTTCTTGTGATGATATTGATATGCTTCCTTTGCATCATTTATCTCATATGCCATGCCATGACTACCTAGCTTCGGATATGCATTGTTTTGGATGATGTCCATTTTCTCCATATGATGTTTCCAATATTGCTCATGAGGAGACCTAATAGAGGCAAAGGTGTCCCGTCTTTCGATGAGATGGTGGCTATCGTTTTGGAGGAAGTCGACTTTGACGATCCGACTACGAACGTGCGAGGACGTCGCGCCTTAGCAATCGCTAAACCAACTCCGAGAGGTTATTGACCACGCCGGAGCACGATCAACCTGACCACGAAGGTCTGTTTCCTGCAGGCAAACGAAGAACAAGCAAGAAACTAAGATTGCAATCTGGATATTGCGAATATAAGAGGAAAGATTTATTGATCAAGGTGGGGTTCTCTGACGCCTTTGTCTGGTTGTTGAACACAAACGAAGTACGCGAAGTTGCGGCTATGGCGAACTTTTAATCTAAACAAAACTCAAAGTCTAAATGATGCCCTAGGGGCTGTATATATGGAGGAGGAGGGGGGAATTTCGTGGCCCTTGGAGGAGGGGTCCGAAACCCACCCTAACTCTTGTTTCCCCACACATACGGACTCTAAAAACAGCCTATATTGAAGTATTTCGAAATTACATGGGCCTGGCCCAAAATAAGGTGATGCAGCACCTAGAATAGCCTCTGGACGAAAATTATGAAGTGGCATCTTGTATATTTCATCCAAGGCTTCATGCACTCATTATGGTGGCTTCAAAGTCCTGAAATCATCACTTGAAACTCTGTTCTTGTCTCCCTTGCGCATGCCATCAACTCCATGCTTGTTCCTGCTCCAATGTTCATCCTTCTCCAAGCTAGGCCCTTCATTTGTAAGCAAAACAAATGTATCCAATTTAGGAAGCATCATATTCTCATGAACATTAGAATCATTACCAAGAAACGAAAGTACCTGGTAATCTAATTGGCGTGCGCGAGCTCTAGTAATCGGTCCAGTATGTATAGTAGCAGGGGTTGTGGGTGTAACAATGGTATTGATGTCCTCATCATCCTCCCCTTCTTGAAATGAAGTCGTCCTCGACGGAAGCTCATCTTCCTCACCCAAATAAGGCTTCAAATCTGCAATGTTAAAAGTGGGACTAACCCCAAAATCAGCAGGCAGCTCAAGTTTATATGCATTATCATTTATTTTCTCTAACACCTTAAAAGGACCATCAGCACGTGGCATTAGCTTTGATTTGCGCAAATTAGGAAACCTATCGTTACGCAAATGTAACCAAACAAGATCTCCAGGTGCAAAGACAACATGTTTTCTACCCTTATCTCTAGCAAGTTTATATTTAGCATTCATACGCTCAATGTTTTCCTTAGTTAACTCATGCATTTTCAAGATCAATTCAGCACGTTGTTTAGCATCAAAATTAACCTTCTCCGAAGATGGAAGAGGCAACAAATCAATGGGTGCACGAGGTAGGAAACCATACACAATTTCAAAAGGGCACATCTTAGTAGTAGAATGCAACGAACGATTATAAGCAAATTCAATATGAGGCAAGCATTCTTCCCACATTTTCTTATTATTCTTCAAAACAGCCCTAAGCATAGTAGACAATGTTCTAGTGACTACTTCAGTTTGACCATCAGTTTGGGGGTGACAAGTAGTACTAAAAAGTAGTTTAGTCCCCAACTTAGCCCATAAACATCTCCAAAAGTGACTAAGAAATTTAGTATCACGATCTGAAACAATTGTATTTGGCACACCATGCAAGCGAATAATTTCACGAAAGAACAAATTAGCAACATTAACAGCATCATCGCTTTTATGACATGGTATAAAGTGTGCCATTTTCGAGAACCTATCCACGACAACAAATATGCTATCCCTCCCCTTCTTTGTTCGAGGTAAACCTAAAACAAAGTCCATAGATATATCCTCCCAAGGAACACTAGGTATAGGCAAAAGCATATATAAACCATGAGGATTGAGTCGTGACTTAGCTTTTTGACATGTAGTGCAGCGAGCAACAAAACGCTCAACATCCCGTCTCATCTTTGGCCAAAAGAAATGTGTAGCAAGTATATCCTCCGTCTTCTTCACGCCAAAGTGTCCCATTAGTCCTCCTCCATGCGCCTCCTGCAACAACAAAAGACGAACGGAGCTAGCTGGAATGCATAGCTTGTTAGCACGAAACACAAATCCATCGTTAACGACGAACTTGTTCCATGTTCTACCTTCTTTACAATTCTGCAATACATCTTTAAATTCAACATCATGCACATATTGATCTTTGATGGTCTCCAAACCAAATATTTTAAAGTCAAGTTGTGATAGCATGGTATAACGATGAGACAATGCATCAGCAATAACATTTTCTTTACCCTTCTTGTGTTTAATGACATAAGGGAAAGTCTCAATGAATTCAACCCATTTAGCATGTCTACGGTTCAGTTTTGCTTGACTTTTAATGTGTTTCAAAGATTCATGATTAGAATGTATAATAAATTCTGCGCCATAAATAATGTTGCCATGTTTCTAAAGTCCGAACAAGAGCATATAATTCTTTATCATAAGTAGAATAGTTCAGACTAGGCCCACTCAATTTTTCAGAAAAGTATGGCACAGGTTTGACATCTTGTAATAACACACCTCCTAATCCAATTCCACTAGCATCACATTCAAGCTCAAAAGTCTTATTACAATCAGGAAGTTGGAGTAAAGGAGCATGTGTCAACTTATCTTTCAATACCGTGAAGGCTTCTTCCTGTGCGGTACCCCAAACAAAAGGCACATCCTTCTTTGTAAGCTCGTTGAGAGGTGCAGCAATGGTGCTAAAATCTCTCACAAAACGCCTATAGAAACCAGCGAGTCCAAGAAAACTCCGCACTTGTGTGACCGTTTTGGGCTGCGGCCAACTCTCAATAGCTTCAATCTTGGCTTTATCAACTTCAATTCCCTGTGGAGTAACAACATAGCCAAGAAAAGATACTCGGTCGGTGCAAACGGTGCACTTCCCAAGGTTACCAAACAAACGTGCATCACGTAGAGCAATAAAAACAACACATAAATGTTCCAAATGTTCTTCCAAAGATTTGCTATAAATCAGTATATCATCAAAATAGACTACCACAAATCGTCCAATGAAAGCACGTAAAACTTCGTTCATTAGTCTCATGAAAGTACTAGGTGCGTTAGTTAACCCAAAAGGCATGACTAACCACTCATATAAACCAAACTTAGTTTTAAATGTTGTTTTCCATTCATCTCCCAATTTCATACGAATTTGATGGTATCCATTACACAAATCAACTTTGGAGAATATTGTAGAGCCACTAAATTCATCAATAATATCATCTAGCGTAGGAATAGGATGATGATAAAGAATAGTAATATTATTAATGCCTCTACAATCAACACACATACGCGACGTACCATCCTTTTTAGGCACTAGTATAATAGGAACAGCACAAGGACTAAGAGATTCACGTATATAACCTTTGTCGAGCAGCTCCTGTACTTGACGCATAATCTCCTTCGTCTCCTCTGGATTGGTACGGTATGGTGCACGGTTGGGTAGTGATGCACCGGGAATTAAGTCAATTTGATGCTCAATCCCTCGAATAGGTGGTAATTCCGGTGGCACGTCTTGTGGGAAGACGTCAGCGAACTCCTGCAAAATGTTAGTGACTGCGGGGGAAAAGAGGAAGGCACGTCATCGAATGAAAATAATGCCTCTTTGCACACAAAAGCATAGCAAACAGATTTGCTAAAAACTAGCTCATCAATATCAGATTTTGTGGCAAGTAAACATGCACTTTTCAATTTAATTTCAGAAGCAACACTAGATGGTTTATTATTAGGCTTCATTTGTTGCTCAAATTCTTTTGCCACAATCTGATTTTCACTCTTATTTTTCTCCTGTTTTGCTTTATTAGCCTATGAATATCATCTTTCAAAATGGAATCAGGAGTCATAGGAAGCAGAGGAATATTTGTATCCTTATGAACAAGAGTATACTGATTGTTTCTACCATGGTGTACAGAATTTTTATCAAATTGCCATGGTCTACCAAGTAATAAGGAACATGCTTGCATAGGTACCACATCACAATCAACATAATCAGCATATGTAGAGATACTAAAATGCACTCGAACAGTACGTGTTACCTTAACCTTGCCGCTGTTGTTGAACCATTGGATGTAGTAAGGATGTGGATGTGGTCTTGTGGTGAGAGATAGCTTCTCCACCATCTCCATGCTAGCCAAGTTGTTGCAGCTCCGTCCATCTATGATGACGCGAATAGAACGTTCCTTCACAACTCCCTTTGTATGGAACAAATTATGCCTCTAATTTGCTCATCTTGTGTAACCTGCACACTCAAAACACGTTGAGCAACTAAACATTCATACCTGTCAGCATCTTCAGCAGCCATGTATTGCGTCTCATGATCAGAATCATCTCCACCGTGTTCTTCATGTGTAATAAGAGCCAAAGTCTCCTCATCATAGTCACTAACGGACTCATACCCACCATCCTCAGTAGCAATCATCACACGCTGAGATTTGCATTCTCTCGTAAAATGTCCTCTTCCCTTACAACGACGACAAATAATATCACTTGTGTGCCCTATTGACGCCATGGAAGAAGAAGAGCTCTGTACAGGCCCGGTAGGTGTGCTCTTGGCAGATAGTGGTGGTTGTGCCTGCTTCTTGTATCACGGTTGGAGGTGGCACCTGAAGGAGGTGATGGTACAGCTGAAGTAGATGATGCACGTGGTGTCCATGATGAAGGTCGACCTCCAGAAAAGTTAGTTCGCGCCAATGCCTGTCGATCCTGCACTACACGTTCAGCTTTACAAGCAAGATGGAATAAATGAGTGATATTATTATAATCCTTATACTCTAGAATGGTCTGAATCTCTCTATTTAATCCACCCATAAAACGTGCAAGCATAGCGTCATTATCATCAACAATACCACATCTAATCAAGCCAGTTTGTAATTCCTGATAATATTCTTCTACAGAATTTTTTCCTTGTCTTAAGCGCTGCAATTTTTGAAGTAATTCACGTTGATAATATGGTGGAACCCAACGAGTACGCATAGCAGTTTTCAAAGCAGCCCAAGTAGCTGGAACAGGATATAATCTACAATGTTCAGACCACCAAACACATGCAAAGCTAGTGAAAGCACAAACAGCAGCAGGAACACGTCTCTCCTCAGGATATTGTAAACATGTAAATCGTTGTTCAGTTTCTAACTCCCTAGTAAGATATATATCAGGAACGTATCTACCCTCAAATGGTGGAATATTCAATTTCAGTTTAGGGAGATGGTCATGATCTCGTACCTGAGGGGGAGCCCTAACATTGCCATTATTTGCGTGTGGACGACCTGGTGGTTGTGGTGCTGGTGGTTGCACGTAGTTCTGATTTTGATCAACCTCATCCTCGTAATCTCCCGCATAACCATCCTCCTCCACATCAGCAGCAGGAGCCACAGAAGTATCAACAGCAGCACCAGCAGTTTGGCCAGGCTGAAGAGGGACACGACTCGCTTGGCGGAGGGCTGTTTCCCGACGTGGAGGTAGTCGTTGTTGTTGTTGCAGAGGTGCGACAGGTGCAGCCGGTGGTGGAAGATGCGCAAGCAGTTCATTAAATCTGTTATCGAGCTTTGTTTCGAACGTCTTCTCAAGGCCAGTGATCTTCTCCATGGCCTCTTCAAAATTGTTCAGCACATCTTGCACCTGTTGAGTCATCATTTGCTGAAACTTATCATGAAGCTCCTTGTTCGTTAAGTTCTCCTAGTCAATCTCGTCGGCTTGTGATCCTGGCATGGTTAGCAGCAATAGAAACACACAAAAATATGATCCTATAGACTACTAACAAGTAGTGGTGGTGGTGGGTGTCACAAATCCGTCAAGGAAATCTCAAATTCTTACCAGTTCTTACCCAGCAGCAGGCGGTGATCGGCAACCGATGTAGTCAAAACTCTCAAAGCTTGGATAGAGCGATTACCAGGGAGAGTCAAACGCACGATGTAGATGTATGTGGAGCTGGGAAGGCTTATAATATGGTAGCAAAAAGGGTCAGCAATAATCAATTCAGAGATGCAAAGTTGAATAAACGCTCAACGATGGTACTGTGCTGGTCCTAGGCTAGACCGTACTAGAGACGCGAGCCTAGAACACTAACAAAATCACGGTGCTGCACGTAAACAAGGGAGGAGCACTCTCTGAATTTTTTCTTTTTCACGCGCACAATTTCTTTGGTTTCTGTCTCTTTTGTGTAGGTACCCATGAACACTTGTCAACCTCACGATCCCATGAGTTGACAAAACGAGCTCTAGAGAGCAACGATGATTTGGGATCCCATGGATTGCCTTTCCACCGCTCTCTTCACGCGAAGTCTTCGCGCATTCATTCTACATGACCCTCACTTGGCTATGGGTTATTGTCCAATACATATTCTATGCCCATCTTGCCATGTTCACTTTGCATGATATGCCCATTTCTATGCCTTTGCCATGCATTTGTGACCCATGATTTGCATTACACATGATGATTGATTCTAGTACTTGTATGTGTATTTGCAAGCTTGGTGGAGATATCACTTGTTATTGCCATGTTTGCTTTGTGCCCCATGCCTATGATTATACTAAGATCTTGCTTTGTGTTCGTGCTTGCGAAATGTCATGTGCATTGTCTGTGCCTATTATTTGCTCACATGACATGATTGCCATGATTTCCTCTAGTATGTTGCATCTTCGCACTACTAGCTTGCCCGACTTGATTACTATGATTGCTTGCCTTGTTGCATCACCGATGATTCATACTTGCTCATTTCATGCGGTTGATGACAACCATCTACATGCTTTGCACATGATTGTTATTGCTTCTTGTCATATCTCTCCATATGTTGCCTCCCTCATGCTAGATGATTTGACATGTATTGAGTGCAACAATGCCTTTAGTCTTGATAATGAGTTTGCCCCCATAGCATTCTCACATATAATTGGAGATTTTGACATATTCCTTGTGAAGCATGCTTGTCTTACCTCTTTGCACCATATACCTCGTGCCATGAATATAGCCATTGTTGCATCATATTATTCATGCACTTGTGCTTCTAATGGTTATGTGCAAAAGAAGAGAACCATCATGATGGATGATGTGTTTATCTACCATGCGCATACGTTCTTTCTTTTGTTGTGTGCATGTGTAGGATACTTGGACTTTGTGTTGACTTCCGCTTCACGTGAGTTGACCATTCGAGCTCTTGAGAGCGAGCCTCATACATTCGACCACGACTCGTTTCAACACCACCTTTCCTACCACTTCGGCATTGTGAAGAATGCACAAGGACACGCCGTCAAGGTGATATCTTTCTTGAGCATGGATACTGCGGATCATACTACTTGTGTTGCTTGCACCATGAGACTTATTGTTCATCTTGGACCACTTGATTGCACACTTGTTAGAGATCTTGCTTCGACTTGTCATTTTCACCGTCCCATGCATCATGATATATATGCCTTGTGTGTTGCATCCAATTCTTGGATTACTTGTTCCTCTCATATGTTTGGTTGCAACAATGTCATCACTTCACATATGGCATGTCCCATTGCTTGTCACATGGTTGACTTGATTGCCTCACACATGATGAACAATTGCTCTTTCTATTGTGTTGAGTGCCACACTATGTTCACTACACCCTATGCACATTATGCTTGGATTGTCTTGCACTTAACCCATGTGTTTAGACATCTCATCTTCTTAGGTGTTGTGAATGATTCCTATGCCTACCATAGACCTTTCATTGAGCGCTTTGCACATGCTTGCTATGAACTTGAGGTAGATGCTTATTCTCTTGACACACATATTTGCATCTCTACCTCCAATTTACATGCGTGTCCCCATGATATCTTTGCTTGTGCTCGATTGATATACTTACATGCCATGTCTCAATCCTTTGTCACACCATATGCTTTGCATGATGACGACACTTGTTTGGTGAATCACCTCTTGAATGCTTGGTTTTGCACTAACGCTAACCACATTTGTTTTTCCAAGTGTTTGTTATCCTTACTCCTTTTAAAGGAATCACAAGACGGTGCGACATTGGAGAGTGCCCATTTCGAGCTTCAAGATGACAAGTACTTGGTGAACGTCCACTTCTACACGGCGAAGCCATCTCTTTCCCATGGTGATTTGGTTTTCGATCCGAGGTCGGATCTTTCCCAAGGGAGGGGAGATGATGCGGAGCATCCTATGGACATCACCATGTCAAGAGTCCGTTTGGCGAGTGACACGTGCGACATCTACTTCACATACACAAAGGTGAATCATCTCCTTTACACGTGCTCACTTGACCCCTTCGAGGATGGTATACTACTTGACACTTCTCCCGTGTGCATGCATAGGTATTGTCGGAGCTTCACGGATGTTGAGGAGGAGTGCAAGCGCCAAGGAACAACTACACCATCCGCGAGGGAAGCCTGGAAGCGACGACGAAAGAAGACGGAGCTGCTGAAGCTACAGCGGCCGGACATCTGGGCCAGAAGTCGGACATCCGGCGCCTGTGCAGCTGCCAAGGAGCTGCACCAACAGACGGCCAGCAGCATCAGCGGCGGGACATCCGGCGCCAGCCCCGGACATCCGGCGCCTCGCCAAAGCCCGGACATCCGGCCCTTCCCCCGGAAATCCGGCATCGACGACAGAACGCACCCGAAGTTTGGCCACTTCAGCCCGGACATCCGGCCCGAGCCCCGGACATCCGGCGCCTCGCGAAGCCCCGGACATCCGGCCCCCAGCCCGGAGATCCGGCGCCTGCCTGCGCAGAGTCGGGCCAGAGGCCCATGTATCCCTTTCCCACTTACCCCTTCATGGCTTAGACTATATATACTACTCCCCCTCCTCCTAGTTAGGGTCAGCAAAGTGATAGCTCATTTGATAGAGAGCTTTGCTCCTTGTACCACTCTACTCTTGAGAGAGAGAGACTACTACTCCTTATGGAGGCCAAGACCTCCATCTAGGAGAAGATCCTGCGGGATATATCATCAAGACCCCCTCTTGGGCGGCCCCCTTCAAGACCTCCTCATGGAGATGTACTTTACCGTGTATCTTTCCCTTTGTTGTTCATGTACCTTGTGGATCTTGTGTGTTTGATTGTCTAGTGGATGTGTGATTGGACTTGTTCTTGAGTGTTACCCCTTGTGATTTCTCTCCGTTCTTCCCCGTGTTCATTGTGTTCTTCGAGGGAACCCACTCCAATCGTGAAAGTTCGGCCTACACCGGGTTAGCCTCGTATCAACAGGGTTCTAGTGATTGCAACACTTACGTGGCGACAGACGCCTATTTGAACCTTCTCGAGGAGCAACGGTTGTTGCAGTGCCCACCTGTCACATCCGAGACTGAGACCGGCGCTGAGACCAACGCTGGGACCGACACCAACACCGAGACCGGCGCTAAGACCAACACCGGCGCCGGACTTGCAAAGTCGGTATAGAACCGAAACCGAAGAGGACACGGCGCCCAAACCAGCTCACCACTACTAGACTGGTGGTCACGGAGGTGGACTACGACAATTTTGAGCCAAAAGAGCCCGCGGAAGTGCGTGCGTGCTACAACAATCAAATAGGCTGCATCCTACGGGCAACCGCCACCATCAATGATGAGATACTAAAGAAGATACCAAATATGGAGCACTCCCTCCTAAGGAAGCTACACCAGGTATTCTTGTTCCTGGGCCTGGATGAAATCAAATATACTCGACCGTGGCAAGACCCGGCAATGAATAAGATAAACAAATGCTCCATGGGCAATTTTAGTAGCGCGTTGTCCACCTGGAAAGTAAGTGTGAAACATCGGATCATGGTCAAAAAGTAACCCTACTCCAAGATTGTAAAGGATAATCCGACAATTCTAGAAGATCAATTTGAAATATTCAAGGCGGCTTGCGTTGCCGAAACTGCCGAAGAAAAGTCGAAGTACATGAAGGGGCTTCAAGAGAGGAACCTGGGGTCCCAACACCTCGACAGCCGTGGTTACGCGGGGAAGAGGCCCACATGGGCCAAGGAGAACGCAGAGCACGAATGTTTGGGGATCCCAAACCCCTTGGCGGAGTTCACCATCCCGCAAGAGCATGATATCATCAGGGCTCGATACCATTGGGACCGAGTCAACAAGGTTTTAGAGATGGACGCCGTCACGACTGAGTTCATGAGACTACTAGTTATTTTTAATTTACCCCCTAATTTTAGCTTCTGATCAATTCGACTGCACGTTTAGTCATATTTGTAAACGATCCTTGTTCCTTTTGCACAAAGAGCAACACAGGACTGCAGCCGAAAGCGACTCGCCATCTGAGGCGTTCAACCAGGCCTTGAACATATTGAAAGGACTCCCGGTGGACACTCGACCATCGTATGGACGCGTGCACGACGTCGGAGACGGCGCCACGTCGAAGAAGTGCTACCATGAGACCATTGAGGAGAGAAAGGAAAGACGAAGGTTAAACGAAGAAAACATCGACAAGAAGGTTGAGATTGCGGTTGATATAGCTAAGACAGTCAAAGCAGCAGTAGCTGCCGCAAGAGGCGAAATGGCAGCTTCGTATGGTGTGTTGATTCTGGCTATCGTCAATTGGAGCAAGCAAAATCCAAATAAAGAGGCAGCGGACTTTCTCCTTCCAACTTCTTCGGGAGCAGCTCGTTTTAGCATTGCACCAGCACCTGCTCACGCAACCGCACCTGCTCATAGCAGCCCGTTCTCCGTCTCTGGCATGCTCGGTGGGGCTTCGTCCTTGGCTGAGCTCGACGCCCTCATGGTACCTGTCACATCGACCCTCTTCAATATATGTATAATCTCACATTTCGGTTGCCTTTCGGATGTCTCACGTCGCAGACATGTCTTTGCAGGCCGACGTAACCCCGTGCACCATACTGTACACCATCAGTGGGTAGAAGGTGGATGTGGCGAAGGCGACGATAGTGAAGCCGAAGGAACAATTGTTCCACAGCCGGCTGATCCCCCCTGACGTCTTCAAGGTTTCCGTGGCCAGTGTCGAACCGGTCCACAAGAATTTGGCTCCTCTAGTAGCACTAGGGGGAGATGACGACGAGACCGTGCGGCGGCTTGGCGATTGCAAGCGTTGGGTCCTGTTGTGGTCGAAGAGTCTGCTTTGTTTGGAGGCTGCTAGGAGCACACCCACGGCCAAGCAGCCTCAGCAAGGTATGAACACCAACACCCCACCTACCCAGTTAGCGTCACCTGTCGTGCCAGGTGAGGAAGAGGCTCCATTAGTGGTTGATGACGTAGCCGCCATCGAAGAAGCAATGCATGATGCCATCGACGAGGATGACGATGACCCTCTACAGTATCTCAATATCGGCACCTACGAGGACAGAGGATTGATGGGTCAGTAGTATGAGTACTCAGGGTTTGAGCGTGATGAGTTGGTGCCTGAATTGCCGGAGGATGAATGTATTATAGGCTCACTTCCAGTAGCAAAGAAGCATAGGAAAGATCGAGGAAAGGCAAGGCTGCTTCTATGATCCAGCCGCCTTCGTTGCCTCGGGTTCAATACCGTATACCTATCATAGGTGCGGCAAAATGGCATATCCCCGATGATCCGATCCTACCTAAGGCAGCGGTAGAGGCCATATACAGCAATCTAAGGAGATTTCATGACGATGTGCTGCGGAGAGAGAAAAGCCTGATCGCTGCGAAAAATCCAGGATACCCGCTCTACGTGGTTAACGTGATGCAACAAAGGTTGTACGTCGAAACATTCCCCGCGGAGAAGTTCTTCCTTCGATTCGATTACATCTTCGACATGTTTCACTTGAAAAAGATGGATTTTATGTTTGTCCGCCTTTTTGCCTTGTACATGAACTACATCATCAGGATTGAGCAGATACCTTATATCTGTGCCGCTAACTCGTACTTCATGCACCAGGGCTTCTTGCCAGTCTGCCCAAAGCACCGTGAATACGCGAGTAACTACATCGCTGATTTCATGGTCGGCAATAAGGACAGGGAGACGATTCTCGTGCCTTATCATCCCATGTAAGTCATCCGCGCGGATATCCTTCCTTCAATTTCAGTCATTCATTTGCACGCGTGGAGGCTAAATTGAGGTGTACTTATTTTGCGCAGTGACGGGCGCGCCGTCCTCATCATCCTTTACCCCCGATTCTCCCACGCTCTTTACCTGGACTCGTCGAAGAACATGAAGAAAACGGATTACACCCACATCAAGTCTTCTCGACAGTGCTATCTTTAGCTACGGCCTACAGGGTGGAGAGATCATGCTCAAGAAAACAAGGAACCGCGCACCCGCCTTCGGCCACAAGAACGACTTCTGCTTCATCCGGCAACTGAGTGGTACTCTCAGTGATGGATTCTATGTCCTCCACCACATGCTGGAGTACATACAGGATCAGCAGAACCTTCGCATGTCACCTAGATCCGGCGATGCCCATATTCTGCAATGGGCAAAGAACCTAGGATATATCCCAAATCATCGACTTCGAGCTGCGTTCTATCACATCCAGCGTGAAGTTGCCCAAATCATCATGAAGGAGGTCCTAAAAAAATAAGGATGTTCTACGAAGAAGGGCAAATGTCGCGGGAACACACGTGTAGCCACTTAGCGTCTTGACCTGAAGCCTTTCACTGCGCTCGGGGACTATCTCCCTGACTTGGATGGATGGCACGACATGGTGGAGTGATTTATGATATGACAATGTGTCCGTTTAGTCCATATTTTCTCTATGAAGAAACTTTGAGTTATGCACGACAAAACTTTATTTGTGATGTAATTAAACCGTCCTCCTCAACTAGCGAAGATCACTCTAGTTAGGGCATTTTGGGTATGATGAACTTTCTTATTTATGCTTATGATATGTTGCTTCTATTTTTGCCAAGTCTATCTCTTTCTGTTGCTCAACTATATATGTTGCATAATACCGACTCATGTGACGATGCAGGTACATAGATCATTGACGGTGAAGAAGTGCTACGCCAGGACTATCAGGCCTAGGTGTACCGGTTTCCAAGCGACAGCCAGAGAGGGTTCGATAGCAGAGCCGAAGCGGAAAGTAGTTAGTTTAGGTTCACGCTAGTGCGAGAGAGGAATATGAACCGGCGCCTCAAGAAGTACTACATTGTGTATGAGGAGACATGTCATGTAACTTGTATAGCTATATCGTTATTATGACGTGACAACATGATTTGTGGTGGATGATATGATGATACTATTATGTGTATGATATGATGAGCATATTGCATGTTTATGATATGATTAGACTACTGTATAAAACATGTACGAAAACATCGCAAATACGTAGCAAAAAAAGATATGTGAAAATATAGTAGTAGCGCCCTTTAGCGCTAGACAGGAAAATGCTACTGCTAAGCCACTTAGAAGTAGCGCTGGTATGGATAGCGCTACTGCTAAGTAGGTATGGCAGTAGCGCTGGTAAAAATGTGCTACTGCTAAAAGTTAGCTGTAGCGCCGTATCAGTAGCGCGGTGCCCCACGCTACTGATAGCCCTTAGACCCGCGCTACTGCTAGGCTTTTCCCTAGTAGTGCCTCGCAGTGCATTTAATGCACTTTGTTTTAACTGCGAGAGTTAGGTATGATAGCACTGTTAGCTATCTAATAACACAAAAATGACTGTTTTGCCACTGTGGTCACCCCTTAACCTATAAAAGGAGGCCCGAGGCAACCAAGCAAGTGTTTCGGACATTTCAATCCCACAACACTTGTATGGTCACGTCGCTCTCCCTGAGGTGCCTTGACGGGATAGAGCGCATCGAGCCTTTGTGTTCCTCTAGATCAATCCACCACAGCGGGAGTAGGGTTTTACGCCGCAAAGCGGCCCGGACCTGGGTAAAGAGAGAGATTCCATCACCGTGTTGTCCCTCATTGCTTTTGCTCTTTGTGCAATGTGGCCATCCCCATATCGAACCACAAAGGGGCACCCATGCCCCAATAGGTGATCGTGCTTCCACACCGACACAATATAGAAGCATTTTCGATGTCGGTGTCCTCCGGTATTCAGGAACTGAAATGATAACAAATGTGACAAGAAAACCTTGGAGCACAACTCCCCGGGACTTCCCCCAATTTTCGGGAGGCACCAAGAACAGAATTCCGTCACACCGGTATCACAACGATTCCAACAATACCCACGTGATCCTAATTTCTTTGAGTGAGAAGAGTAGTAGAATCAAAATACCTACATCACGATTCCTCAGCAGAGCGACGAAGTGGATAAGAAGTAAAAATAATTCCTACTCTTCCATATATAACTAGACTCAGAAATAGTTTTTTTCTAGATCCGACATGGCCAAGTTCTGTCTGGTAAGTGCCATCGAACCCTAACGTCTGCAGAAGCATCCAACCACGTCCAGACATTGAACGATCACCCCTCATTTTTCCTCATCAGCAGCCTCCCCCCTCCTATCCAATCCTCCTCATATCCAGTCCCTCAAATTCATGCTACCCATAAACAGAAACTACGTAGATCTGCATTGCAAACATTGCGGACATAAAAAGTTTCCAAAAAACATAGCGGACATAGAATAACCCACATATAAAACATCATGGTTCACCGGACAAAGCAATAAAAATTTCATTGCCAAACAAGACACCAGATATCACTATATATGAAGTTAAATAGTAAGAGGAGATGACAACATTCTCACCAGCCCATTCCTGATTTGGAGCATCCCACGGTCATCCCCATGGACTCACCATCGTCACCCCAAGCACCAAGTGGACCGATGCAAGGGCTATCGAGACCAAGATGCCATCTCTCCTAAATGAACTTCCATATAAACCAGGTGAGACATGGCTACTACCTCAAGCGGGAATGTTATGTGTGCTTAGGTATGAAGAAAGAAACCTTAGAGACACTTGGAAGGAAGGCTAAGCCACCACTGACACAGATGAAGGAACATGAGGAGGCGAGATGTCAAAGTGGTAGAGTACCCGAACATCCGGCCCCAGCCCGGATATGCGATGGCCCCAAGATGGAACCACTTTCAAAGAAACTACGCACGGCAGAGCTACAACGCCCGGACATCCGGCCCCGCCTAGAAATCTGGCCCGAGGGCATCAGTACCAAGCCACCTCTCGGCCTTCACCAGGCCGGACATCCGACGTCTCTTGTAGGGCTGGACATCCAGCGTCCAGCCCAGACATCCAGTGCCTGCGCGCGTGCACCACCGGGTTAAAGGCCCATGTACCCTGCTACTTGTGAGCTGCGTTGGGATTTTCTCAAAGAGGAGAGGATGATGTAGTACAATAGAGATAAGTATTTCCCTCAGTTAAGAACCAAGGTTATCAATCTAGTAGGAGAACCACACAACACCTTGTTAGCAGCACCTACATGCAACATAACAAATACTTGCACCCAACGCAAGCAAGGGATTGTCAATCCCTTGGCGGTTAATTGCAAGGATCAAATCTCATAGTGATAGATAGATAAAAACACAATAAAAGTAAAGTAAATAAATTGTAGAAAGGTATTTTTGGATTTTAATATAGGATTAAAATAGGCCCGTGTGGCATAGTTTTCACTAGATGCTTCTCTCTTGAACATAACATACGGTGGGTAAACAAATTACTGTTGGGCAATTGATAGAAAAGTGAATAAGTATGATGATATCCAAGGCAATGATCATGTATATAGGCATCATGTCTGAGACAAGTAGATCGACTCCTGCCTGCATCTACTACTATTACTCCGCACATCGACCGCTACCAGCATGCATCTAGATATTAAGTTCATAAAGAACGGAGTAACACCTTAATTAAGATGACATGATGTAGACAAAGTAAATCCAATTAATATGAATAAACCCCATCTTGTTTATCTTTAATGGCAACGATACAAGTACGTTTCATGTCCCTTTCTATCACTGGGATTGAGCAACACAAGATCAAACCCATCACAAAGCACCTCTCCCATTGCAAGATAAATCAATCTAGTTGGCCAAACCAAACAGATTGATCGGAGATAAATACAAAGCTATAACAATCATGCATAAAAAGAGTTCAGATAAGACTCAAATAACATTCATGGATAATCTAATCATAAACCCACAATTCATCAGATCCCAACAAACACACCGCAAAAAGGATTACATCGAATAGATCTCCAAGAACATCGAGGATAACATTGTATTGAAGATCAAAGAGAGAGAAGAAGTCATCTAGCTATGAGCTATGGACCCGTAGGTCTGTGGTAACCTACTCACACGTCATCGGAAAGGCATCAAGATTAATGTAGAGGCCCTCCGTCATCGATTCCCCCTCTGGTAGAGTACCGAAAAAGGTCTCCATATGGGATCTCCGAAGAACATAAACTTGCGCCAACGGAAAAAGTATTTGGGGTTACTCTCTGATGTATGGCGAATATTTGGGAATTTATAGAGGTGGAATTAGGTCAGGGGGTGACACGAGGGGCCCACAAGCTTGGGGGCGTGCCCCCCTGGGGTGTGGGAGGCTTGTCGCTACCTCGTGGCACTTTAGGTCTTCTCCTGAAGCTTCTAGGGTCCCTTCTGGTCTAGAAAAAACCATCAAAAAGTTTCGTAACATTTGGACTCCATTTGGTATTGATTTTCTGAAAAGCCAAAAACAAGCAAAAAAAGTAGCTGGCACCAAGCTCTATGTTAATAGGTTAGTCCCAAAAAATGATATATATAATTGCAAATAAACATCCAAGATTGATACTATAATAGCATGGAACAATAAAAAATTATAGATACGTTGCAGACGTATCATACCCCCTCCTCTTTGTCTTGTCCAAGACTATATATTGACCTCCTCCTCCCTCTTGCTAGACTTAGCAAAGGTTTAGCTCATTTGAGATTGAGTTTTGCTCATGCACTACCACTCTTCCATGGAGACCAAGGCCTCCATGTGAGAATATCCCTACTCGATTCATGACCCCTTATAGGGAAGATCATCTTGGATATCAAGCCTTCAATTCCTTTAAGGATTGGGATGAACTAGTTCCTCTTTTGCCTACTTTGTTAGATTTGGACCCTTGTACCTCTTATGTGTATGTGGATTTAACACGTGTGTGATTGGATCTTTGTCAATTATCTTGTCTTCTTCTATTGATTTGCTCCTTTCCCCACCTCCAAGTGTGAAGAGATCATGAATTATGGTTTCACCGTACATCATCTTGGATCACACTACTGCATGATACTGCTAATGCGACACTACGATCAGAGACCCTTCGAGAAACTGTGTGCGATGCAATAATCGCGGACGGTGGTGTATGAAAACCGTCAAAAATGTATAAAACGTTTGCGATGACGGATGCAACAAACACGGTTCAGATTTTAGTTGTGTGTGCGATGAAGGGCATACGGTTCAGTTCAATTAACTGTTTACAATGAGGAGGAACAAAAGAAACGGGCAGCCAGATGAAGGCATGTGCGATACATAGCATACGGTTCACTTGGATGAGCTATTTGTGATTAGGCAACACAAAAGAAACAGGCAGCCAGATGAAGGTGTGTGCGATGTACAACATACGGTTCACTCGGATGAACTGTTTGTGATTAGGCAACACAAAAGAAACGGTCAACCAGATCAAGGTGTGTGCGATATACGCATGCGGTTCACTCAGCATTGTCGTCAGTGTGTGACCTTTGTGGCAACCGTTCGCTCCCCACTAGCCTCTTCTTGTACCGTGGAAACCGTCCACCGCCTCTTCGCCTTTCCCTCTCGATTTGGAACTGCTGTCGCACGCTCTTCCTCCTCCATTTGCCTTCACCCTTCCTTCTTCCATTGTTCGATCATCTTCTCCATGGAGGGAACAGGCCGAAAATGACCCCGTTATTCTTGCCCCAATCTGAAAGATGACGTGGTGGAGGAACTCACTGATCAGTGCGACGTCATCACCTCGGCTAGCATGGCAGGTTCGTTCAAGACCATTATCGACTCAACTAATAATATCATTACAAGCAACCCGAGGGTCCAGGAGCGGTTTGATCTCCCCTATCTTCTTCGTCGTGACCCTGCTGACTGGCGCGGGGACGAGGGAAGCCTCGCCTTGTGCAAGTTGATGCCGCTTGATAATGATACATATGATGTTAAGATGCCATCGCTTGAGGGCAAGGCTTGGGCAGGCGCAAATGGAGATTGGGTTGTTTATATTGGGTACAACTGCGAGTGGGAACTTGTGAATGTGTACACTCGTCACCGGGTTCCACTTCCAAAAATCTCAGACTGCCCAGAGGTTGAGTACACCGGTATTCTACGTGAGTTCAAATACGATCATGTGATTGTCGTCTATGGAAGATAGCAATTTGTCGAGTTCCCAACCGCTCTTGGGATTACACGAACTATGAAGTTGTTGCTAGCTTCGACAAGCTTGTTGCCGTACTTACTTCCACGCCTCGATGGACATTGCTCAAAAATCAATTTCTGTACACGGATGAGTACTGTGATGCAATTCAATACGAGGGTCTTGTGTTTGCTGCCACCACTCGTGGCACTGTTTTGTTGGAAATGATCTATAATTCAACGTGTCTCCTCATTGTCGTTGTGGGTTGATGACTTGTTGTATGTAATCAATGGTACATTTGCATATGCGTCCATCAACTCACGCCTGCTAGTGGTGTCCATATGAACAGTGCTAGTGATTTTAGTTGCAAAAATTAGATAGTGCTAGTGATTTTTAGCTACATATTTTGACAAATCCCAGTGTTACAAGGTTGAAAAATGGCAATATTACTAGATAAACAAATGTCAATCTTTCCAGTTTGACAAATGGCAACATACCCAGAATGACAAATATGCAAATCTTACCCAATTGTTTGTACGTGGTTGCACATGCGTCATGCAAAACAACCGTTTGTGTTGAAGGGTTGCACAAATCTTGCACTGCACGAGGCAAGACCATAGCTCTCACTTTGCATACGGGTGTTCTATCTAAAACGTTTGCGATCAAGGGATGCAGAAATTCTGCTCGGCACATTTTCCCTTGGCTTCCTGGGGAAGCTATCGGTTTGCATACGGGTGTTCTAACTAAAACGTTTGCGATGAGTGTTTTATTTTTAAAAACCATTGACATTTTTTCAAAAGAAAATCGTTTGATAACTCTGTACATTAAGAGAGAAAAACGCAAGTTCTTTCAAACCATATCTTTCATTCTGTCACACTGCGAATTTATATTCATATGATCGAGAATTCGAGATACAGTATTAAACCCCAAAAAACTATTTCCGGCGGCGGCAGAGGCGAAGTGTCGCGCCGTCGTTGTCGTTTTCGTCCTCCGGGACGCCGTTGTTGAAGTCTTCAAGGCAGCACAAAATGTTCTTCACTTGTAAATCAAACATCATGTCATCGCGCGATCGACAGGTGGGGCGCGGGAGGACGGCAACTGGTTCCACTGAGAGGTAGCGGTCGACGGCAGCGTCCCATGCCGCTGAGGGGGGCGCGCGCAGGGGCACGGGCGCGGGCGGGGGCACGGGCGCCGCGGTGGGTGGAGGGGCACGCACGGGCAGGGGCACGGGCGCGGCGGGTGCAGCCAAACGCACGGGGACCGGCGCCACGGTGGGTGGAGGGGCGTGCACGGGCACGGGCGCTGACGCTGGCATGTACACGAGCTCGCGCGGGTCCGTGGAGACCTCGCTGACGCCCGCGGCTTCCAACTCTGCGATAGTGCTCGGCAACCAGCCCGTCAATGCTACGGGGGTGGTCGCTGGCGCGGGCGCGGGGATGGGAGCTGGGACGGGAGCAGGGGCAGCAACCGTCGCGGCCAGCTCTTTTTGGGCCATGTCCATGAGGCCACATTCCTCCTTATTTTCTATCTCCTCCGGCTCGGAGTCGACTTCACCAAACTTGAAGACTAGTGGCAGATGATCATTCTGCGCCATGGCGTTGGTGGAGGTCTGCGGGAGGGAGGGGAATGGGAGGCGAACAGTAAGGCCGCATGTATTAAACAGCGGCTCGGGCACCATTAATGGAGAGGAAGGCGGGCAGCCATGGAATTCGAAGGGCTCGCTTCCCAGTGAGCCTGCACAGCGTACAGCTCGCACGCTTCCCGGTGAGCCTGCGCATTCGAGGACAGCTTGCACACCTCTCGGTCAGCCTGCGCACCGGACTGCGCTCGCACGCCTCCCGTTCAGTCAAGGTCAAGCAGCTGTCCGCACGGCACCTCCTACAGTCATTAAAACCAAGACATGTGGCCTCACGTGAATGGTTAACAGAACACACACGGTTTGAATTATACAAACGTTTCAGATATTAAAGTGGCAGCTGTTTTTTTCAAAATGTCTTTGTTGGCTGCCATTATTCGAGTGCGCCTTCTCCCAAAATGGACACGAAAAATACCACAGCATGTCGGGTGCCATTCCTTGATAGCATGCCAAGTTTCATGAATTTCAGACGAGTTTTGGATTTACTAGAATTTAAAAACCAGGTATCTCAACGTTTTGCCGGCAATCAACGGTGCCCTGGTGATTAAAATTCATTACCATTTATTGCGTGGGACCTAAGTATGCACCCAAGGAAACGTATTTGATTTTTCAACCAATTTATATGCACTGGAGCATGTGCATGTAGTTCAAATTTGAATTATGCACATAAATGCATTGAAAACTCAGTTAATGCATAAAAAATGTCCAAACGAACCCCGAAAAATCACAAAAATTGACACAACACTCATGTTGTTCTATGTTGACATGAGAAAAATTTTGAAAGCAATAAGAGGCAATGGATATCGTTTCGTCCCCAAAGGTGGGACGTTCCCTACCGAAACCATCATGCTTGTTGCGAGAAGCTCTGGTTTGTGAGAAGCATATACCCAACCCTGCCCCAAATGGGACAAAAAATTTACCAGCGCATGTTGATGCCACTCCATGATAGCATGCCAGGTTTCATGAATTTCAGACGAGTTTTGGATTTACTAGAATTTGAAAACCAGGTATCTCAATGTTTTGCCGGCAATCAACGGTGCCCTGGTGATTGAAATTCATTACCATTTCTTGCATGGGACCTAAGCATGCACCAAAGGAAACATATTTGATTTTTCAACCAATTTATATGCACTGGAGCATGTGCATGTAGTTCAAATTTGAATTATGCACATAAATGCATTGAAAACTCGGTTAATGCATAAAAATGTCCAAACGAACCCCGAAAATCACAAAAATTGACACAACACTCATGTTGTTCTATGTTGACACGAGAAATTTTTTGAAAGCAATAAGAGGCAATGGATATCGTTTCGTCCCCAAAGGTGGGACGTTCCGTACCGAAACCATCATGCTTGTTGTGAGAAGCTCTGGTTTGTGAGAAGCATATACCCAAACCTGCCCCAAATGGGACAAAACTTTTACCACGGCATGTTGATGTCGCTCCATGATAGCATGCCAAGTTTCATGAATTTCAAACGAGTTTTGGATTTACTAGAATTTAAACAGGCATCTCAATGTTTTGCCGCCGATCAACAGTGCCCTGGCGTTTGAAATTCATTCCCATTTCTTGCATGGGACCTAAGCATGCACCCAATGACACACATGTGATTTTTCAACCAATTTATATGCACTGGAGCATGTGCTTGTAGTTCAAATTTGAATTATGCACATAAATGCATTGAAAACTCAGTTGATACATAGAAATGTCCAAACGAACCCCGAAAAATCACAAAAATTGACACAACACTCCTGTTGTTCTATGTTGACACGAGAAAAAATTTGAAAGCAATAAGAGGCAATGGATATCGTGTCGTCCCAAAAGGTGGGACATTCCCTACCGAAACCATCAGGCTTGTTGTGAGAAGCTCTGGTTTGTGAGAAGCATATACCCAAACCTGCCCCAAATGGGACAAAAAATTTACCACGGCATGTTGATGCCGCTCCATGATAGCATGCCAAGTTTCATGAATTTCATATGAGTTTTGGATTTACTAGAATTTAAAAACCAGACATCTCAATGTTTTGCCGGCAATCAACGGTGCCCTGGTGTTTGAAATTCATTCCCATTTATTGCATGGGACCTAAGCATGCACCCAAGGACACAGATTTGATTTTTCAACCAATTTGTATGCACTGGAGCATGTGCATGTAGTTCAATTTTGAATTATGAACATAAATGCATTGAAAACTCAGTTAATGCATAAAAATTTCCAAACGAACCCCGAAAAATCGCAAAAATTGACACAACACTCCTGTTGTTCTATGTTGACACGAGAAGAAAAAATTGAAAGCAATAACAGGCATGGATATCGTTTCGTCCCCAAAGGTGGGACGATCCTTATCGAAACCATCATGCTTGTTGTGAGAAGCTCTGGTTTGTGAGAAGTTTATACCCAAACCTGCCCCAAATGGGACAAATTTCTCACCACGACATGTTGATGCCGCTCCATGATAGCATGCCAAGTTTCATGAATTTCAGACGAGTTTTGGATTTACTAGAATTTAAAAACCAGGCATCTCGACGTTTTGCCGGCAATCAACAGTGCCCTGGTGTTTGAATTTCATTCCCATCTCTTGCATGGGACCTAGAAATTCACCCAAGGCACACATCTGATTTTTCAACCAACTTTAGTGCACTGAAGCATGTGCTCGTAGTTCAAATTTGAATTATGCACATAAAATGCCTAGAAAACCTAGTTAATGTATAAAAAAGGCCAAACGAACCCCGAAAAATTCCAAGATTAAACACAACACTCCTGTTATTCTACGTTGACACCACTGTTCTAAAAATCTTCCGATTTAGCGATTAATCTTCCGATTTATCGCTAATCGGGGGGTGGCCGATAAGATTATGCCTTATCTTCACCGTTTATTTTTTGGGCCGATTTATCGCTCTGACAAGCGATTTATCGGGAATCTACCGATAAATCGGACCTATTCATAGCACTATGTTTGCAAAAACTATGTTTATTTGTGTTTTGTGGACCTTGTTATGCAATTTGTATTGTTGTCCTATTTTGTTTGTCATTATACGAGGATTCAAAGGCTAGGAATCAAGGTAACACATCTGTCCAATATTGTTTTGGTGTTGAATATAGTGTATTTTAGTGTTGGGAACCTGAGATTTGCAAAAAATATCCAATTAATAGTCGACCGATAAAATCGATAAATCGACCGATTTCCGATTAATCTCTAATCCATAGCTGATCGAGACGATAACGATAAGTGATATCCTCAACATTGGTTGACACTAGAAATTTTTTGAAAGAAATAAGAGGCAACAGATATCGTCCCGTCCCCAAAGGTGGTACGTTCCCTACCGAAACCATCATGCTTGTTGTGAGAAGCTTTGGTTTGTGAGAAGCTTATACCCAAACCGGCCCCAAATGGGACAAAATTTTCACCACGGCATGTTGATGCCGATCCGTGATAGCATGCCAAGTTTCATGGATTTCAGACGAGTTTTGGATTTACTAGAATTTAAAAACCAGGTATCTCAACATTTTCCGGCAATCAACAGTGTCCTGGTGTTTGAAATTCATTCCCATCTCTTGCATGGGACCTAAGCATGCACCCAAGGACACACATGTGATTTTTGAACCAACTTTGGTGCACTGGAGCTTGTGCTTGTAGTTCAAATTTGAATTATCCACATAAAATGCCTAGAAAACCTAGTTAATGTATACAAAAGGCCAAACGAACCCCGAAAATTTCATTCCCATTTCTTGCAAGGGACCTAAGCATGCACTGAAAGACACATATTTGATTTTTCAACCAATTTATATGCACCGGAGCATGTGCATGTAGTTTAATTTTGAATTGTGCACCTTAAATGGCTAGAAAACCAGTTTAATGTATAAAATGTCCAAATGAACCTTGAATAATTCCAATTCTTTTATGACACACATATAGTTGCATGTTCACTACAGATAAAAGGTCTAGATATTCAAACAATGTCCATTGGCGTTGTGACCCCATTATGTAATTCAACTCAAGTAGATCCCACACAGTTTATTATCACCAACCGTGTGAGATGTGGTACAAAATATCTTGGAGCACCATCGATGTATAGTACGAATATGGCTTACGCGAGAAGGTGCGTCGGCTACAGTCCACAGCCGGCGTGTCAAGCACACTAGCTCGCTCCCCAAAAACTACTGCCTCTGCATCCCTCGCAATCTCGAAAATATTACTGCCTCGTAATCTCGAAAATATATACCGCCTGGAAGGTTTTAATGTTTGATAGCACACGATTAGTTTGTGCGGACCGTGTGCGATGTCTGTTACTCCCGCTCTGCTTCAATCCCTTGATTCAAAGTTTCAGTAGCCCCGGCATTTTACTCCCACCTCTGCATCCCTCGCAATCTCAAAAATATCTGCTCGCCGTTGATCCAAACTTTCAGTAGCCCCGCCTATTAAAATTTTCAGTTGCCGCAGTATTTCCTCAAACACAACCTTGCCCCCCCCCCCGCCCCCTCCACACAAACCCCAAAACCTCCGCTCACACAGACACACACAACCCTCGAAACCATTGGTAGGTCGCCGGCGCCTCTCCTCAACCTTTGCCTATGTGTCGGGGAGCTCGAGGAGCCAATGGCCAAAAAGAGGTTTATCGCGGCCTTTTCGCCCGACGTCGGCGAGGTAGCCGCCGAGGTGTCCCGTTGTCCTTCGCGGGCCCTATGCCGGTCCCCTGATCCGCACGCCGCCGCGCCCCTACGCCGGTTCAAGGACTTTCCCGTCCTCCCTCGGACCCGGCAGACGACGAAGTCCTACCTCGGGGTCCAGAAGCGGCGGTGGGGGACGTGGGTCGCCGAGATTACACATCGAGAGACCCACACCTGCAGGTGGCTTGGTAGCTTCCACACGGCCGACCTCGTGGCCATGAAGTACGACCGCTGGCAGATCCGCTACCACGGCGTGGTGGCTAGGCTCAATTTCCCCTTCGGCACACGTACCTCGTTCCGCCGGAGCCAGGGGTGGTGAGCTCGGCTATGGCGCGGGAGGACCGCGAGGCGTGGGAGCACCTCGAGGCCGAGCCCGCCGATGAGGCCTACATGCAAGAGCTCCGCCCGCAGCACCCGAAGCTTTTGGAAGCAGAGCGGGCGATCTTTGCCAGCGCGGAGGGCGGCGAGATTATCGCGCTCTCCTCCGATGACGAGGTCGAAGGAGGCGAGGACGGCGGTGCGGAGGGCGACGAGGTTATCATGCTCTCCTCCGATGACGAGGTCGAAGGCGGCGACGATGACAGCGCGGAGGGTGTCGAAGTGGGCCCCGAGGACGAGGAGATCAATGTCGACGAGTGGAGGAGTGCCTTCCCCAACGACCCCGACGATGGTATCGGCCCGGACCCGGCTCGCGGCACACCGTACATAACGAGGAAGGATTGGCTCGACCTCTACTTTGACCGAAAGTAGTTTAGCTTTTTTTAAATTTATGTTTTATGTTCGGTTATGCAAAACTATCTATGTTTATGTTTGAATGCATGCTACTTTCGGTTGAACCTGCTTTGAACTTGATCAAATTGAAGTTTACAACCTTAAGTTTAGGGGATCGACTAGAAAAGGCCAAAAATTGCTGGAGTATATATATATATATATAAGGGTTTTAGTCCTTTAACTTTTTAAGGATCGCCTAGAGTTGTCCTTATGACTTGTTTATTTCAGTTCTTCACAATGTGATGCTCTATATGTGCAACTATTTGCGAGTGCAGTTCAATTTCATCAATAACAGTTTCAACAATACCACTATGAATTATGATATTTGGTTGTTATTAAGGATACTGCAGTTAGCATGCCTTTTCGTTTTTCAATTGTTGTTTAGCAACATGCATTGTACTGAATGACTAAATATGCAATCCCAGGCTACATAGCAACAAGGAAGAGTGTTACCTTAATGTTCTGATGATGTCTAGATATACATGTAATAAAATCTTATATAATGGGATGGATGGAGTGTTGTACTACATCATTTTTTAATTGTTGTTTAGCTTCTTATTAACTTGGTGCTTTTGGGTACATATATCATTGCCAAAGATCCACACTTCGACCCTTTCTACGTATGGGGCAATGAGATATTCATGAACCAGCATCAAGTGAGGAAACTGATAAATATTGTTATTAAAATGGGTCAAAATATGTCAATCGAACTATTTGTTTACACTTTATGCAAGACAACAGTGAACTGCAGGATGGTACGTAAGAACCCTGTAGCCTTGTTTTTACTGCCCGTAATGAGTTGTGTTAGATGACAATATCTGAATCATTTTTCTTTTGCAGTGGATCCTGAAGCAGTTTACTCAAGATTACCTCTCAAACTACATGATTGGCGGACGACCATCACAAGGGGTTGGACTAGAGTCCTGCATGCCTTCTGCATCCAGGAGAGCACAATAGGGCCATTCAGCTTCACCTTGTTCAACAACCGGAATGTATGTCGCCTATTTCTTTACCATCTGTAATAGTATAAGTATAGAACCCTGGTTCATCATTCTTTATTTGGTGCTTATGTAATTCTTAAACATATGTACCTGTGAATCGAATAATGCATTGGTTGTTTGAACCTGATGGATATGAATACAGCTATAACCTACTTTCAAGTTTAAATTAGGTACAATTTTAAATAGCAGCAATTAAATTAGGGCGAAATTACGTTGTGCAGGTCATTACGGCACACATGGTTGGTAAAACACAAACGTTTGCGATATACACCATGATCCGAGACGTTTCATAGAGAGGAAACATGTGCAAGCATGCACACAGTTGTCATTTGCAAAGCGTGTGTGATGTTAGACACTGTCACATACGGTGCGGGAAAACTAAATGGGTGGGATTGTCTACCTATCATACATGGTTTATAATCCTGAATTGTTTGTGATGTGCCAGGCATCGTCAAACTCCCGTGCCTGGAATCTGCCTGGAAAGCGCCCGTGCCCGGAATCTGCCTGGTTTTAGGTAGAACCACAAAACTCCGACTGCGATGGCAATGCAAGCACAAACGAGTAGCAAGGATGATGCGGAGCATCCTACGATCATCCCCATGGACCTACCATCGTCTCATCAAGAGCCAAGAGGACATATGACACAAGCACGAGCTAGAGCTCTCGAGAACGAGGTGACTTCCTTCCTTAGTGATATCACATATGATCCACTCGAGACATGGCTACTACCTAAGTCCGATATTCTATGCATGATTAGGTGTCAAGAGGAACCTCCCGAGGATGCACGTGAAGACGGACAAGCCGCCAAGTTCACAGATGAAGAGAACCGCCGGAAGGAGAAGAAGATAGCTCCAGGGCCCAGACATCCGGCCCCGGGCCTGGACATCCGACCCCTGGAGACATCTACTACAGCCACATTCCAGCCGCCCAACATCTACAGGCCCCGGACATCCGGCCCCAGCCCGGACATCTGGCCAGAAGCCCGGAAATCCGGCGCCACGCACCAGAACTTACAGAAGCTTTCGCCGTCAGCCCGGACATCTGGCCCCTCCCAAAGCCCCGGACATTCGGCCCGACGCCCGGACATCCGGCTCCGCCTGTCTGCGCACAGTGAAGGGCCGAAGCCCATGTACCTCTTCGCCCCCCTAGACTATATATACTCCATCCCCTTCCTCTTTCTAGGGTTAGCAAAGGATTAGCTCATATGTGAGATAGAGCTTTGCTCATCCAATACGGATCTCCTCCTCGAGAGAGACTGCGGCCCCTCTTCAGAGAAGATCACCTTGGATTCAAGACCCCCTATTGGGTGGCCCCCATCAAGACCTCCTCACGGAGAAGAACCGGTTACCTTGGTATCGTCCTTTGTTAACTTTGGACCTTGTATCTCACCTTTGTGTTCATCGATCTAGCGCATGTGTGATCTATTCTTGTTGGTTGAGTGATTTCTCTCGTGTTCCCCTCGTGTTTTCCCTCGTGTTTCCCCTCATGTTCATCGCGTTCTTCGTAGGGATCCGCTCCTTTCGTGAAAGATCGGCCATCTAGGGTTCCACCCTACATCATCTTGGTATCATGAGCCACGTTGATCACGATTTCGGAGCCCCCTCTCTTTGTTTTCTAGCTTGATTTTGTTGTTTTTCGTCCTAATCCGAAAATTGGCCCACAAAAATAGCCCCAAAATGTTTTGTGATTTGTTGGTGTGATGAAGTTTTGTTGAATTTGATCCGCGGATTTCGTGTGTTGCAGGTAGATCTAGCTTTTCCCCACCTTTTCCCCATTTTCCATCCACAAAATCTTCCGAATTTTGCCCCGGATTTGACCTCTCCATGCGGTGTTCTTCGAGTTTGTCCTTGGATCCCGAGCCCGGACATCCGGCCCGACAGCCCGGACATCCGGCCCAACCCGGACATCCGGCCTTCAGCCCAGACATCCGGCCCCTAACAGCATCACTTCCATCCTCCACTCCGTTTTCTGCCTAACCCTCGCCAAATTTTGTCCCGGTGCCCACATACACTTCCGCATACCACCACCACTTCCGCATACCACCATCATAGCCCTTCCCGCTACCAACTCCAACATTTTGACCCGTTTTGCTTTGAGAATTTGAGTTATCATTTCCGTGTCCTATTGTGTTTCGGCTATCTAGGTACGGTTCGGCATCAACATCACCACCGCTCATCTTCGCCAAGGAATACTACAAACGGCTACATCACAATTGTGGTATCAACCTCACCTTGGTATCACTTTGGTATTGTGATATCATCATACTCTCTTGCATTTGCATTGATAACCCCATGGCCTTACTTTTGCGTAGCTTACCCATCGAGACTAGCCTTTGAGTATTGCCGGCAACGTGACTTGTGCACATTAGTGATCATACTTCCCATAGCATACATACCATCATCGTGTTGCATATCTTGGTATCATCTCTTGTGTCACAAAGTTGTCTTCGCATACACAATTGCTATCTTGGTTCGTGAAGCATTGCATGAGAAAAGAGCTCAAACAACAAATAGCCAAACAAGCTTTTAAGCAAAAGAAGAAAGATAAGCAAAGAGCTTATAAGCGAGAACCATAGCATCGTACAACATTAAGATTGTCATACTCGATCATCTTGGATCAAAAGCATAGCAACATCATACATATAGCATACTGGGGAGAGAAGTCGTTGCATTTTTGCTTAGTAGGTTGTGCACAAGTTCGTATCCGCCTATTGTGCAATCGTGCTAGCGTCTCTCTAGTGTTGTGCAACAAGAGCATCTTAGTGGATTCCACATTTTGGCTCATCCTTGGTTGCCCAACCCCACTTATCTATTTGCGTGTGTGTTTCCGTGTACCATATCTTGCTATTGGTCTACTTGTTGCATTTACAAGTCGCGAATCTTTTCCAACATTATTGAGTCTCACTTACAATTGCATCAATTTTTGGGCCACCATCCTAACCAAGCTCCACCATAAGCTTTTACTTGTGTAGGTGTGAGAACCGACAAGAATTGGTACCAATTGTGCTATTTCCTTGCTACACATTGGAGTGATCTTTTATCCATTTTCAACATCGGTCAAGGTACATTTGGTATTGGTTCTTCTCTTTCTCCCACTCACATATCTTTGTTTGGAATGATGGATAGGCCAAGTACTTCTACCAACCCACTCTTCTTAGAGCAAGACGACGACATGTCATCCTACGTCACCAAGAATCAACTATTTGGTGCACATCGGGCTTTGCATCAAGAACAACTTGCTTTGGGCGACCGCATCGACAATCTCGCCACCGACCTATGACAATCCGAGCAATGTACAAGAGACTACTTCGACACATCCATGAGTTCCCTCAAAGAAGATATCCGAACCATGATGGTCCACTCTTCTACAACTTCGTCCTCGTCAAGACGGAGCCGCTCAAGTCGACACTCCGATGACACTATCTCCCGTTCAAGTACACCGACATCGAACACTCTTCGTCGTGCCACGCGTCAAGACCGTCAAGCTAACCGCAATCCTCTACACGACACCGACTCTCAAGAGCATTGACATCATCAAAACCAAGCTGCTTTCGCACAAGCACAAGAACGGCAACGCCAACGACAACGAGAACAAGAGGAGCGAGCGCGACAACATCAAGATGCACAAGACGTCGAGGCGCAACGTCAAGAACAACAACTACGTGAAGCTCAAGCACTTGAGGCGCAACGTGCCCTTCAAGATTCAAGTCATGCCGTAGCCAATCGAGGCCGACAAGCTCGACTACATCAAGAAGCACTTCGCGACGAAGCTCAAGAAAGGATTTACAAAGCACGTGTGCATCGACAAGCTCCTCGTCAAGATCGACAAGCTCCTCCTCAAGCGAGACAAGAACGTCAAGCCCATCGAGAGCAAGAAGACAATGGACCCCCTCCTCGCCAAGAGCAACATGAGGTCGACAACCCTCCTCGCCAAGAGCAACATGAGGAAGACAACCCTCCTCGCCAAGAGCAACATGAGATTGTCAATCCTCAACGACATGGGCGTCATCATCCCCGACCCCAACACAATGAAGAGCAACGATATGGCAAGCTAAAGTTCACCATGCCCAAGTTTATCGGAAGCAATGACCTCGAAGAGTACATATCATGGGCATTGAAGGTTGACAAAATCTTCCGCTTGCACAACTACGAAGAAGAGAAGAAGATCGCAATGGCATTGCTCGAATTCCAAGACTACGTCCTCATTTGGTGGGAACAAGTCATTGAGCGCCGAGCGGCAAGAGGTGAACCACCCATCACCACTTGGGCACAAATGAAGGATGTCATGAGAGCACGATTCGTGCCAAACTACTACAACCGCGACCTCTTCAAGAAACTCCAACAACTCAAGCAAGGAACCAAGAGCGTTGAAGAGTACTACAAGGAAATGGAGATTGCCATGATATGAGCCAATGTCAAAGAAGATGATGAGCAAACTATGGCGCGTTTCTTGAATGGACTCAATCACCCTATCAAGAAGATTGCCGACTTCCAACCATACTCGAACCTCATCGAGCTAGTGCATCAAGCTACCAAAGCTGAACGGCAAGTACAAGACGACTTCAAGTATGCCAAGTTATCATCCAAGTCCTACGGCTTCTCCAACAATCAAGCTTCGATGACTCCACCACCTTCTACCTCAACCAAGCCATCTACAAGCAACGGCGACAAGTCAAGTTACAAGAAAGCTTCGACAAGCTCAAGTCGTCCTCCTACTAAAAGCAACTTCAAGAAAGCTTCATCATCATCTACCCCAACCAATGAGACCATCAAGACGAGTTCCTTCAAATGCTTCACATGCGGAGGCCGTGGCCACAAGTCTTTCGAGTGCACAAACAAGCACACCATGATCCTCAACGACGACGGGACATATGACTCAATAAGTGAAGGAGAAATGGAAGCTCTTGAGCAAGTGGCCATGCACCGACAAGTGAACAATGAAGAAGAATATGATCACATCTTTTGTGACGAAGACTCAAGTCCCGCTCTTGTTGTCTCCAAGGTCTTGACTCTTCAACATCAACAAGACGAAGATCAAAGATGCCATATCTTCCACACAAAGGCCGGCATCAATGGACGGTCTGTCAAGGTCATCATCGATGGAGGGAGTTGCCATAACTTGGCAAGTGAAGAACTACGCTCCAAACTCCAATTGGTTAAGATGAAGCACCCGCACCCCTACAAGGTTCAATGGTTAAGCGACACCGGCACCATACAAGTCGAGCATAGAGTACAAGTCTCTTTCAAGATCGGCGCCTATGAAGACACTTTGGAGTGTGATGTCCTTCCGATGACCGTTTGCCACCTCCTTCTTGGACGGACATGGCAATTTGACTGAGGTGTCATTCACAATGGGCGTACAAATCACTATAGCTTCAAGATGAAAGGGAAAGAGTTTGTGCTACGTCCTATGTCTCCAAGCCAAGTGCTCGCCGACAAGCAAAACACCCATCGTGGAGAGAATAGTGAGAGAGCGAACCACCAAAAAGAGAGTGAGCGCCACAAGCCCAAATTGAGTGCCTCCACGATGAGTGACAAGAAAAACTTAGTTCTCTTTGCCACCAAACGTGAGATGAGAGAAGTGTGTGAGAACCCATCCAGTGTCCTACACTATGTCCTATTGTGCAAGGACGAGGCACCAAAAGCTAACACCTCTCACAATCTTCCTCTAGTGTTATCTTCTTTATTGCAGGAATTCCAAGATGTTTTCCCCGATGAGCTACCTCCGGGTCTACCTCCAATACGAGGCATTGAGCTCCGAATCGATCTCATCCCTGGAGCACCGCTTCCAAACAAAGCTCCCTACCGTGTCAACCCCGAAGAAACCAAAGAAATACAAAGGCAAGTAAAGCATCTCATAGATCATGGACATGTGCGTGAAAGTTTGAGTCCTTGTGCCGTACCAGTCATTCTTGTGCCAAACGAGACGGTAGCTTTCGCATGTGCTCCGATTGTAGACCTATCAATGCTATCACCGTTCGATATAGGTACCCAATTCCACGCCTTGATGATATGCTTGATGAGCTTAGCGGTGCCACTACTTTTTCCAAAATTGATCTTAAAAGTGGTTACTATCAAATCCGCATACAAGAGGGTGATGAATGGAAAACCGCTTTCAAAACAAAGTTTGGTCTATATGAGTGGTTGATCATGCCTATGGGTTTATTGGAAGCGCTCGGTACCTTCATGCGTCTTATGCATTATGTGTTTCGCCCTTACATTGGTGAATTTGTTGTTGTCTACTTTGATGATATCCTCGTTTTTAGCAAATCTCTCAAAGAGCATGTCACCCACCTTCGCACCGTGCTACAAACTCTTCGAAAAGAGCAACTTTATGCTAATATGGAAAAATGCCTTTTTGGTGTTGATAAGCTTGTTTTCTTGGGTTTCGTAGTATCTTCTAAGGGTGTTCATGTTGATGAATCTAAGATCAATGCTATTAAAACTTGGCCCCAACCAACCAATTTGCAACAAGTGCGTAGTTTTCTTGGTTTAGCCGGTTTCTACCATAGATTTGTGAAGGATTTTAGCACCATTGCTTCACCTTTGCATGCTTTGAGTAAGAAAAATGTACCGTTTGTTTGGGGAACATCCCAAGATATCGCTTTCAATGAGCTTAAGAATTTGCTTACTCATGCTCCCGTGCTTGCATTACCCAATTTTGACAAACCTTTTGAAATTCATTGTGATGCTAGTGGTAATGGCATAGGAGGTGTGTTAACGCAAGAGAAGCGCCCCATTGCATACTTTAGAGAGAAACTCTCCGGAGCGCAACTCAATTACCCCATCTATGACAAAGAGCTATATGCTTTAGTGTGAGTCTTGAGTGAATGGGAACATTACCTTCGCCCTCACGAGTTCATTATCCACACCGATCGTGAAACGCTTAAATACCTTAAGGGTCAAACTAAGTTGAACAAGCGTCATGCTAAGTGGAGTGAGTTTATTGAGTCTTTTCCTTATGTCATCAAGTATATTAAGGTAAGGAAAATGTTGTGGCGGATGCGCTTTCCCGTATTTGCATGCTTGTTACTCAACTTGAATTGAATGTCATTGGCTTTGAGCACATAAAAGACTTGTATGAGCATGATCCTACTTTTGCTATTCCTTATGCAAAGTTTTTGACGCATCCATTTTGGGAACGCTACTACATCAAAGATGGATATCTTATGAGAGCTAACAAACTTTGCATCCCCGAGTCCTCTCTTCGCTTGTTGCTTTTGCAGGAATCTCATGGACGCGGACTCATGGGACACTTTGGACGTGACAAGACATTTGCTACGCTCTCCAAGAACTACTTTTGGCCCAAGATGTTTCGCGACGTCAATCGCTTCACCAACCGATGCTCTACATGTCGCAAAGCTAAGTCTAAAGCCCAATCTCATGGCCTTTACATGCCACTTACAATTCCATATCAACCATGGGAAGATATTAGCATGGATTTTGTGCTTGGTTTGCCTAGAACTAGAAATGGCAAGGATTCCGTTTTTGTTGTTGTGGACCGATTCTCCAAAATGGCTCATTTCATTCCTTGCAACAAGATAGAAGATGCTTCACATGTTGCACATTTGTTTTGTAGGGAAATCTTGCGACTTCATGGAGTGCCAAAGACGATTGTCTCGGACCGCGACGTCAAGTTCTTGAGTTACTTTTGGAAGACCTTGTGCGCCAAGCTCGGAATCAAGCTTTTGTTCTCTTCGGCATACCATCCACAAACCGACGGCCAAACGGAGGTGACGAACCGCACGCTCTCCACTCTACTACACGTGTTGATAAATAAGAACATCAAGGAGTGGGAGGAGTGCCTACCTATCGCCGAGTACGCCTACAACCATGCAAGACATTCGACTACCAGCATGTCCCCCTTCGAGGTCATCTATGGCTTCAACCCATTGTCACCATTGGACATTCTACCTCTACCGCTACAAGAGCGCACAAACATGGACGCGAGTGCCCGAGTCAACAAGAAGATGCATGAAGATACAAGGCACACCATCGAGCGCCAAGTACAACGACTCGCGACCAAGCTCAACGTCAACAAGCAACCGATGATTTTCCAAGTTGGAGATCTTGTGTGGCTACACCTTCACAAGGACCGTTTCCCCAATGAGCGCAAGTCCAAACTTCTACCACGAGCCGATGGACCCTTCAAGGTGCTTGCACGCTACAACAACAACGCATACAAGATCGACATCCCACGCGACAAGTACTCCGTGAGCGACATCTTCAACATCAAAGATCTCTCCCCGTACCATGGTGATGAGGATTTCGATCCGAGGTCGGATCTTTCCCAAGGGAGGGGAGATGATGCGGAGCATCCTACAATCATCCCCATGGACCTACCATTGTCTCATCAAGAGCCAAGAGGACCTATGACACGAGCACGAGCTAGAGCTCTCGAGAACGAGGTGACTTCCTTCCTTAGTGATATCACATATGATCCACTCGAGACATGGCTACTACCTAAGTCCGATATGCTATGCATGATTAGGTGTCAAGAGGAACCTCCCGAGGATGCACGTGAAGACGGACAAGCCGCCAAGTTCACGGATGAAGAGAACCGCCGGAAGGAGAAGAAGACAGCTCCAGGGCCCAGACATCCGGCCCCAGACCCGGACATCCGACCGCTGGAGACATCTACTACAGCCACATCCCAGCCGCCCAACATCTACAGGCCCCGGACATCCGGCCAGAAGCCCGGAAATCCAGAGCCACGCACCAGAACCTACAGAAGCTTTCGCCGTCAGCCCGGACATCCGGCCCCCTAGCCCGGACATCCGGCCCCTCCCGAAGCCCCGGACATACGGCCCGACGCCCGGACATCCGGCTCCGCCTATCTGCGCACAGTGAAGGGCCGAAGCCCATGTACCTCTTCGCCCCCCTAGACTATATATACTCCATCCCCTTCCTCTTTCTAGGGTTAGCAAAGGATTAGCTCATATGTGAGATAGAGCTTTGCTCATCCATTACGGATTTCCTCCTCGAGAGAGACTGCGGCCCCTCTTCAGAGAAGATCACCTTGGATTCAAGACCCCCTCTAGGGTGGCCCCCATCAAGACCTCCTCACGAAGAAGAACCGGTTACCTTTGTATCGTCCTTTGTTGACTTTGGATCTTGTATCTCACCTTTGTGTTCATCGATCTAGCGCATGTGTGATCTATTCTTGTTGGTTGAGTGATTTCTCTCGTGTTCCCCTCGTGTTTTCCCTCGTGTTTCCCCTCGTGTTCATCGCGTTCTTCGTAGGGATCCGCTCCTTTCGTGAAAGATCGGCCATCTAGGGTTCCACCCTACATCAAAGGATGAAGCATTTGGGATATTTGAGATATCGAAAACGGTTATATAGGGACAACTGTATGCATCAAGCCTCCCTATCCCCGACAGTTTCTGGGTCGTGTGGGAAGGACCCCCCTATCGCCCACACTCACTTCTCGACGGTTCCAAATGTCGTCGCGGAAATGGGTTGAAAACCGTTTGTATAGCACCGAGGCGCACCAGTGTCAGAGCAAGGTTGATTCACATCATGGAGCCCCAGTACCCCCATTTTCTTGCCAATTTCGTTTGTTTTTGCCCAAATACTAAAATCCCCACAAAAGGAGCCATACCAATTTTTTGTGATTTGTTGTTTGGATGATGTTTTGTTTATTTTGATCCATGGATTTGAAGTGTTACAGGTGGATTTAGCTTCCCCACACCTTCCCCACCATTCCATCCATGAAATTCGCCCAATGTCGCCAGAATTTTTCTTCTCCACCATCATCACCCCGAGATCCCCATCTCCAAGGAATCCAGCCGCCGGACAACCGGCACAACCCCCGGACATCCGGCCAAGATCGGACATCCGACCCAATGCCCGAACATCCGGCCTGACGTAGCCTACATCGCCATTTTCGTTCAATTTTCATCATTTTGACGACTTTCTCCACATTACTTCCACTTACCACCACCAAACTTCTGCAACCACCGCAAGTTTTGCACACCTTGCCATTTGAGAATTTGAGTTCGCTATTTACCGTTTCCTAAGGTGTTTCGGCTAATTAGGAATGGTCCAACATCAAGATCACTGCCGCTCAAGTTCGTCACAGACTCGACATCGACAATGACCACTTCATCATTCGACACCACAACCGTAAGCAAGGACGATAACTTCGACGACATCTTAGTCCACTCCTTTCCATTGCATTGTTAACCCCGAGCTCTTTTTGCGTCATTTGCCTACCGAGCCTAACTATTAGAGTATTGTCGGGCAGCGCTACTTATGCACTTTAGTGATACATATTGCGCATAGCTTTCAGTGCGTGCATATCTCATCATACCATCTTTGGTGTCATCAATTGTTCCCGCATATACATAATTGCTATCTTAGTTCGAACATTTCGCATAGTGGCCAAACAACATATAAAAAACAGGAAAACACTTTTAAACAAGGATAAAAAGAAACAAAGAGCTTGTAAGCAAAAGAAATAGCACCACGCCACATTACATAGCATATTGACACCATTGATCTTCTAGCATACTTGGGATAGAAAGTCAATACATTTTATCACTCATAGGTTGTGCACAAGTTTCATACCTCGCCCATTGGAGCAATCGTGCTACGTCTCTCTAGCGTTATGCAACACGAGCGTTTTCCATGGATAACACATTTTGTGCTCATTCCTTGGTTGCACAACCCCACTTGTCTATCTCTGTGTGTGTGTGTGTGTTTCCGTGTATCGTTCCTTGCTATTGATCTACTTGCTTCATTTGTGAATTTGTGAATCTTTCTCAACATTATTGATATCTTACCAACAATTGCATCAATTTTGTGCCACTTATCCTCAACAAGCTACTTGAAAAGCTTTATTTTGTAGGTGTGAGATTGACAAGATCCGGTACCAATTGTCCCACTTCCATATTACCATATTGGGTGATCACCGATCCATCTTCAACATTGGAAAGGGTAAATTTGCTCTAGTTCATCTCTTTCTCCCACTCACATTTGCTTGAGCATGATGGATAGGCCAAGCACCTCCAACCCACACTTTGATGAGTAATATGAAAAGAAAGACTATGTCACCAAGGTTCAACTCTTTGGCGTTCAACGAGCTTTGCATCAAGAAAATGAAGCTTTCAGAGACTGCATCGAACAACTCGCCACCGACTTGCACCAATCCAAAGCAAGAACAAGGGACTACCTTGACGCCAAGCTATCCTCACAAATGGAAGAGTTTTGTACCATGATGCTCAACCATGCTTCTTCCACATCTTCCTCGTCAAGACGGCGCCACTCAAGCCGACACTCTTCGGACACCTCTTCCTACACAATTCTACCACGACCTCATTCTCATCATTGAGACGACCATAAAGATTACCAAGCTTCACAAAACCCATTCCATGGCAATGGTTTGCATGACCACCTTTGGGAGCATGAACGATATTGTTGCCAAGCACAACATGCCATGGACAACGAGCAAGCTTGACAACAACAATGCCAAGAAGAGCAAGACGGCGATGCACTACGGCAAGCACAACAACGCCGTGAGGAACAAGTGCTTGTAGCACAATAAGCCCTCTGCAAAGCCAGTCGCACCGTCCAAGAGCGCAATCGACGCGTGCATGAGGAAGAAGAAGCACTCTGGCAAGAGCGACACGATCAAGCCACGCGTCTTGAGGAGCGCCAAGAAAGGAGGAACCGAGCAAGAATCCCTCGCCCTAAACGTCAAGTCAATCATGGGGAGCAACAGGTTGAAGACCCACCTCCAAGACAATAGTGATATCGCCATCGCCACCAACACAGTGAAGAGCAATGATACGATAAGCTCAAGTTCAACATGCCTCAGTTCTTCGGTAGCACTGATCCCACAGACTACCTCTCATGGGCCTTGAAGGTCAAGAAGATAATCCATTTTCACAACTATGAAGAGGAAAATAAGATCACAATGGCCTCCCTTGAGTTCCAAGATTATTTTCTCATTTTTTTGCAGAAGTGGTCGAGTGACGAAGGGAAAAAAGGTGAGCCACCGATCACGACTTGGAACCAAATGAAGGATATCATGAGAGCTCGCTCTGTGCCTACTGATACGTCTCAATCGTATCTACTTTTCCAAACGCTTTTGCTCTTGTTTTGGACTCTAATTTGCATGAGTTGAATGAAACTAACCCGGACTGACGTTGTTTTCAGCAGAACTACCATGGCGTTGTTTTCTGTGCAAAAATAAAAGTTCTCAGAATTGGACGAAACTTTTTTTAAAAATTTTATGGAATATATAAAAAATACTAGAGTGAAGATCCACCGGAGGGGGTCACCGGTTGCCCACAAATCAACAGGGCGTGGCTACCTCCACGGGCGCACCCTGTTACCTTGTGGGGCCCATGTGCCTCCGCAGACCATAATCTCAGGCCTATAAATTCCTCTTCCCCGAGAAAAAATAAGAGAAGAAGTTTCATCGCGTTTTACGATATAGAGCCGCTGCCACCTCCCGTTCTTCATCTGGAGAGCTGATCTAGAGTCCATTCGAGGCTCCAGAGAGGGGGATTCGTCGCCATCATCATCACCAACCCTTCTCCATCACCAATTTCATGATGATCACCACCGGGAGTGAGTAATTCCTTCATAGGCTTGCTGGACGGTGATGGAGTTGGATGAGATTTGTCATGTAATCGAGTCAATTTGGTAGGGCTTGATCCCTAGTATCCACTATGTTCTCAAATTGATGTTGCTATGACTTTGCCATGTTTAATGCTTGTCACTAGGGCCCGAGTGCCATGATTTCAGATCTGAACCCTTTATGTTTTCATGAATATATTTGAGTACTTGATCCTATCTTGCAAGTTATATGCATCTATTGCGTGTTATGATCCGCATACCCCGACCATAGTTGGGATTCTTTTCGGTGATGACCGTAGTATGAGGAGTTCTTGTATTCATTATGTGTTAATGCTTTGTTCCGGTTCTCTATTAAAAGGAGACCTTAATATCCCTTATTGTCCTTATGGACCCCGCTGCCACGGGAGGGTAGGACAGATGATGTCATAAAGTTCTTATTATAAGCACGTATGACTATATACGGAATACTTGCCTAGATTACATTGATGAATTGGAGATATTGTGTATCACTCTAGGTTGTGACTATTATATGATGAATATCATCCAACACAAATATCCACCACTAGTCCAACGTCTACGCTTTCCGCATATTGATCTTTGCTAAGTTACTTTTGCTACTGTTACTGTTACTATTGCTACTGTTAGTACTGCTATCAAACTATCGTACTACTGTGCTCCTAAATACATTGCTGCAGATATTTAGTTCTCCAGGTTTGGTTGAATTGATGACTCAACTGCTAATACTTGCAAATATTCTCTGGCTCCCCTTGTGTCGAATCAATAAATTTTGGTGAAATACTACTCTCGAAAACTATTTTGATCCCCTATACTTGTGGGTTATCAAGATGTTTTTCTGTCGCCGTTGCCGGGGAGCATAGCCCTATTTTTCAGGTCACTTGGGATTTATATCTATTGATCACTTTGAAGAATCTGAAAGATACTAGAACCAAGATCGTACCCTCTAAGACAAGGGGAGGTAAGGAACTGCCATCTAGTTCTGCATTTGATTCACATTTTGTTTTGAGTAGGCTTGCAACACCACCACCTTCTATTCAATCTGATATGTCTCAAGTAATTGATGATGCTACTTCTGCTATGAATGATGCTATTGATCTTGCTAGTACTCTGCTTAATGAAACTATGCTAGTAGGTGAATTTGTTGATGAACAACTTGCTAAAACTAAAGAACTTGAAACTATTGAAACTGATGAAAATTATAATCCACCTGTCGGTGTCAAAACCGGTAGACCTCGGGGTAGGGGGTCCCGAGCTGTGGATCTAAGATCGATGGGGAACAAGGGACGACGAACATAGTGTTTACCCAGGTTCAGGCTTTCTCGAAGTGGTAATACCCTATGTCCTGCTTGATTATATTGGATGTATAGTATGGTTTACAAAGTAGATCTACCTTGAGATTAGCATGAGCTAAACCCTAAGGGGATGAGGTGATGAATATAGCTCTAGCCCTAAATACTACAACCCTCGGTTTATATAGACACCGACAAGGTTAGGGTTACCGGAGGTAGATTACAATATGGGATAAAAGATCATGTCTATCCAAGACATGAAGGGCACACCACGGCTTCATTGATCCCCTGTTGTTGTATGACTTCACCAGGTCGGACCATATTCGATGGGCCGATGTCCCGAGGACCCCTTAGTCCATAACTCCCTCAGTAGCCCCCGAACTTGACTCCAACATCGGGGATTGTTTTTCAGACTCTTCATATCATCGGCTTGAGAGATGTGTTCTTCCATTCCTCTATTAAGTTTGGAGCCGCATCAATTTTGCCAAACTCTATCCGGAACCCAGACGAACATGCTCGGGCCCGGATAATTTCATAGCTCCGTAGGTATCAAGATCGAGGTGGGACCATCGGAGGTTAATGCCATTGCTCGGGGCAAGAGCCTCATGCACCTTTTTAGAAGGTGCGTGGCCCAATGTCGACTTTTCACGGGTCCGTCCTTCCAGCTTCATGGCAAGACGCCCATTTATAGATCCAAAGGCGCAGGGGATAATCTGCCTTCCCCTTTCACAAGGTTCAACATCGAAGAAATTGCCCGGTGCCATGACTGATCTCCCAGGTTCATCCTCGCGCCCACACGGTCCACTCCCAGGCGATTGGTCGAGCTGTTTAGTTTCACACCTTCAGCTAAGGTGCATGCAAACACAGTGTTTCCTCCCTCTGGCAGATTTGGTTCCCGTCTGCGCCGGCCTCATCTCCATCGATGGTTGCGCCCTCGTCGAGAACTCCCCTGCTCTGACTAAGGAGGAGATGGTGTGTATCGTGCCCTTCCTTCTAAGAGGTTTGGGCTTTCCTATCCATCCCTTCTTACGGGGTCTATTGGAGTTCTATGGGATCCAGCTCCACAACCTCACCCCAGGGTCCATATTGCATATCTCTAGATTCGTAGCCCTGTGTGAGATATTTTTGAGCTGCGAGGCCCACTTTGATCTATGGAGGAAGTACTTCTGTCTCATCCCTCGCCTCCGAGAAGGATCCCTATTCGAAGTGGGCGGCACCGAAGTATGGCAGATAGCTGGGACAAGGTACCCAATTGGGACCCCCCAGAAAGATCCCGAGGGGTGGAGCTCGAAGTGGTTTTATATCGAAGATGTTCCCCTCACCGATCCAATTCAGCGAGGGTTGCCTGAATACTCAAATGACCCGCCTATAAAGCAGATCAACTAGTGGCCCAGAGGTCCTTCCCAACAAGACATCGATGAGGTGCGTGCGCTGGCGGCCAAGATCAGGCTGCTAACTAGTAGTAAGCTGACCATAATTGAAGTAATGGCCATCGCCATAACTAGATGTGTGCAACCCCTGCAGCAAAGGGTCATCCTTTATGGTGCTACAACAGGACTAACGACGTAACTCGCTACCAGTGACAAGGGCCACACAGTAAGGTGGCTCTGGCCAAAATATTGGTTGAGCTCTTCAAGGGAGAGGAAGCAGATTTTGCTCGAATGAGTATCCGGGAAGGTTGCTCTGGATACAATCCGGCAAACTGGGTAAGCCATGATCCACTGTCTTGAGCTCACAGATTACACCCGAGCTCTGACTGGTTGTACTTGAACAGGGTTGGAGCCGTCAGGTTGCGTCCATTAATTGCCCTCCTCCTCAATTGGAGGATCATTCTCGTGATGACGATCCGAGTTATCATCACAACCTAGAGATACCGATTGATTTTGAAGACAGGGTGTTTCATCAGGAGAGCCTTGACGGCATCAAGGTTGCTGTGACAGCCGATCACCCCGGGGCTGTTCCCTTGTCCATAGTAAGTGAAAAGAAGACCCTCTCCCAAACAGGGCGCTCATCTCACGCAGATCATGTTCCCTGACCACCTAGCCCCAAAGCCTTAATTTGGGCGGGACGATCGAGTTAAGGGTGTCTAATGATATTATTTTTGTAACCTGCAAGATAGCAGAGCAAAAAGCTACCCGAGGACCTTGAAGTGAGTCGGACACAGTTGGTCGAAACCAAGGCTGAACTAGATGTGGCTCGAAAAGCCAGCAGCGAGTTGTTCGGTAAGTAGGAAGGACTGTTTTGCGGGTATATGTTGTATTTTATGCATTGACACTGTATTTTCCGTGTAGTCGCGGGAGTTCTAAGCGAGTTGCGAAGGGAGCTGGAGGCCGGTAAACGAGTGCTGACGCGAAGTCAGGAGGAGAAAAATGAACTCAAGGCAGAGAATCAACTGAAATCCGAGGAGATTAAGAGTTTGAAAACTCAACTGGCCCGAACTTTGGAGGAAAACCAGAAGCTAAAAGGTGGCATATTTGGTAAGTGATGATCTTACCGTGCTGTTGGCCAGTATCATTGATGTGTTAATGACGATGTGCGACACCTGCTTGTTAGGTCTCCTGACTGGGTGGCCCGAGGAAGAAGCAATCACTTATGAAGGGAACCTTTAAAAGGAGTTGTCGAAGACTTATGAAAGGGCCCGGAAAGCCATGAAGAGCATGGCGAAGGCGTTATGGCCGTTAGATGTGCCGCCAGAGGATATGGCCGAACTAGCTAGTCGCTTTAAAGGGGCTCGATGAAGGTTTAAATTATGGAAGATATTGTCCTGCCAAGAAGGAGCGCGCGAGGCATGGGCTATGGTAAAGACCCGCTTCATCAAGCTAGACCCGGTGCATATGGCCCGGATTGGTCTCTTGGGCCCTGATGGCCAAGAGATACCGCTAAGCTTGGTGTATGATGATGTGATGCCGCCCGCTTGCTATTCTCAGAAGGATTGTGCTTTAGAAAAATTGATGGATAATGTCAATCAGGAGTAATGTTGTCAATTCTATCTATCTATGTACCTTACGTTGACCATTCTCAATCCGCATTCTTATTTTTAAAAGAATGTTGACTTACCGGCCATCGGCTTCTACCTTCCCGATCAGAGATCGGGAAGTGTTCCGTGCTATACGCCGTAGGAAACAAGGCAATACTTCGGGAACCAGGCAAACCGGCCATCTGGCTTGAACAGACGAAACATGTGCGAAGAGCTCTGTTATATTACAGTTTGACGTAAGAAACATCTTCTGATGAAAATAGTTCCTCCAAGGGTTCCTTTCTTCGGGTAAAATTATAGTCCAGATACGTAGGATCAACGGAAACCAATGGCTGCGGAAAAAACCCTAGTGATAGGCTCGAAGCTATATTCACTTCCCTAAGGCCGACTTATTGTATTCTATAGGAACGCTAGCTTTCGGCTTCACCCGTCTGAGGTACGGTCCCGGATGACCCGGTCGTAACAATCGCAGAGGTACTCCCTTTACTCCCTAGTTGAACAATCGGGAACGTAGGGGTAAGCACAGGTGCCAGGCAACCCAGCTTGGCAAAGATCTTAAGTCAAACAAGTGCATATGTTGGCTTGACATGTGTGAGAAGGATGCAATCGGGACGAATGCGATTCATATGTTATGCGGCTCTTCTTAGGGAGCACCCATGCAAAGCTGGTGGTTACATTCAATGATGTATATAATATGAGCTTGGTATGGTTCGGTTTAGCCGAACACGCACCATGTCGAAAAGAAAGAAAGTAAATAAAAGAAGTAAAAGGTGGGGATGTATGTCAAACTTTAGGTGTAAAAATGCCGCAGCCGGGCTGCGTTCCACAGGTTCGGCTCGAGGCCCTCATCGGACGGGCAGCAAAGACGATATGCTCCTCTTGTGAGTACTTCATCGATGATGTATGGTCCCTCCCATTTAGGTGACAGTTTATTCTTCTGTTTTTCAGGGATTCGGAGGACGAGGTCTCCCACGTTATATATCTTCGCCCGGACTTCACGGTTGTGGTAACGTTGTGCTTGCTATTGATAGAACGCAGACCGAGCTCGAGCTATATCCCGTTCTTCTTCTAGAGCATCCACATCATCCTGCCGATCAAGCTCGGCTTCCTTTTCTTCGTACATGCGCACTCTAGGCGCGTCATGGATAAGGTCGCATGGGAGGACAACTTCCGCACCGTATACCATAAAGAATGGTGTGTATCTGGTTGACCGCTTAGGAGTAGTGCACGGCCCCATAGTACGGAATCGAGTTCCTCGACCCAATGGCACTCTGATTGTTTAAGGGATCGTACTAGGAGAGGCTTGATGCCGCTCATAATGAGCCCGTTGGCTCATTCAACCTGTCCGTTGGTCTGTGGTTGGTACACGAGGCGTAATCGAGCTTAATGCCCATTTTGCCGCACCAGTCTTTAACTTCCTGGGCAGTGAAGTTGGTACCATTATCGGTAATTATGCTGTGGGGGACACCATAACGGTGAATGACATCGGATAAGAAGTCAATGACTAGTCCAGATTCTGCTGAAGTGACAGGCCTTGCCTCCATCCACTTGGTGAATTTGTCGACCATGACCAATAGGTACTTCTTTTTGTTTGTCCCCCATTTGAGTGGCCTGACCATGTTATCGATATCGTCCGAAGAGCTGTGGGGGGCATGTGGCTTTGATTTGCGAACAACTGGCATCCGACGCGATGTTGGACTAATGTCCTGGCATCTTCACGGGTGGTAGGCCAGAAAAAACCTACTCGGAAAGCATTGCTGACCAAAGCCCGAGCTGCCGCGTGGTGTCTGCCAATGCCCGCGTGTATCTCTGCCAAGAGCTGCTACCCCTCTTCTTCGGAGATGCCCCTTTGTAAGATTCATGTGGTACTCTTCTTATAGAGTTCGCCCTCATGGACCTTGTATCCTTTAGAGCACCGAACTATACGTCGTGCTTCAGTTTGATCCTCCAGAAGCTGATGTTGTGTGAGGTAGGCTAGCAGGGGTTCTGTCCAGGGTGGGATTACGACCATGACCCGTGGGCGGAAGGTGTTTCCTCGAGTGTGGAGCCGCCAATGATGTGATCGTCCTGTTTGTTTTTGGGTGAGATATTGTGAGCGGGCACGTTTGATGGTGCACTGATGACCTCGTCCTGCCATACCACAGAGGGCTTAAAGAGCCGCTCGAGGAAGGTATTTTTGGGAACCGGGTCGCGCTTGGCGCCCATGCAGGCGAGGACGTCGGTTGTTTGATTGCTGTCTCTAGCGACATGGTGAAATTCTAGGCCCTCAATTTGGGTCGTAATCCGGAGGACCGCGTTTCGATATGCCGCCATCTTGGGATCCTTGGCATCGAATTCGCCGTTGACTTGAGAGAGCGCCAGGTTTGAATCTCCCCTTACCTCAGGGGGTTGCACGCCCATTGATGTGGCCATACGAAGACCATGTAGTAGTGCTTCGTACTCGGCTGCGTTGTTGGAGTCCATGTACATTATTTGGAGGACATACCGAACAGTGTTGCCTGTAGGGGAGATTAGGATGACCCCAGCCCCCAGTCCAGCTAACATCTTTGAATTGTCGAAATACATTGTCCAGTGTGAATATGTACTGTATTCCTGGGGTAGTTCGGCCTCGGTCCATTCGGCTATGAAGTCGGCCAGCACCTGAGATTTAATGGCTCGGCATGGCTTGTATGTTATCTCGAAGGGGAAGAGCTCGATGGCCCATTTGGCGATGCGGCATGTGGCGTCCCTTTTATTGATTATATCATTCAAGGGACCCTCTGATGCCACTGTGACCGAACATTCTTGAAAGTAGTGTCGTAGCTTTCGGGACTCCATAAAAACCGTGTAGGCTATGTTTTGATAGTGCGGGTATCGTGATTTGCATGGCGTAAGTACCTCGGACACATAATAGACCGGCTTCAAGACTTGGAACTTGTGGCCCTCAGACTCCTGCTCCATGACGAGCACCGGGCTGACCACCCGATTGGTGGCTGAAATGTATAGTAGCATGGGTTCGCCGACGCTGGGTGCGGCCAAGATAGGGTTGCCAGCAAGGAGTGTTTTAATCTCCTCGAGTGCCGCAGTTGCTTCATCTATCCACTGGAAGTTCTTGGTCTTTTTGAGCAGCTTCTAGAGTGGCAATGCCTTTTCTCCGAGGCGAGATATGAAGCGGCTCAAGGCTGCCACGCATCCTGCTAGCTTCTGGACATGCTTGAGCTCTGTTGGTATTGTGAGCTGAGACAACAGTTTAATTTTGACCGGGTTGGCCTTGATTCCTCCATGGGAACGAGGAATCCGAGTAGCTTTCCGGCAGGGACCCCGAAGACACATTTCTCTAGGTTGAGCCGTATGTCGTAAGCCCGCAGGTTGTCAAAGGTTTGGCGTAGGTCGTCTACCAGCTGGTCTATGATGAGGACATCAATACAATTATTACACCCACAGTCCCTGCTGCTATACATACTGGACCAATTACTAGAGCTCGCGCACGCCAATTAAATTACCAGGTACTTTCGTTTCTTGCTAATGATTCTAATGTTCATGAGAATATGATGCTGCCTAAATTGGATACATTTGTTTTGCTTACAAATGAAGGGCCTAGCTTTGAGAAGGATGAACATTGGAGCAAGAACAAGCATGGAGATGATGGCATGCGCATGGGGAACAAGAACGGAGTTACAAGTGATGATTTCAGGACGTTGAAGCCACCATAATGCGTGCATGAAGCCTTGGACGAAATATACAAGATGCTACTTCATAACTTTCGTCCAGAGGCTATTCTAGGTGCTGCGTCACCTTATTATTGGGCCAGGCCCATGTAATTTCGAAATACATAAGTATAGGCTGTTTTTAGAGTCCGTATGTGTGGGGAAACAAGAGATAGGGTTGGTTTCGGACCCCTTCCTCAAGGGCCACGAAATTCCCCCCTCTTCCTCCATATATACAGCCCTTAGGGCGTCGTTTAGACTTTGGGTTTTGTTTAGATTAAAAGTTCGCCATAGCTGCAACTTCGCGTACTTCGTTTGTGTTCAGCGACCAGACAAAGGCGTCACAGAACCCCACCTTGATCAATAAAGCTTTCATCTTATATTCGCAATATCCAGATTGCAATCTCAGTTTCTTGCCTGTTCTTCGTTGCTCGCAGGAAACAGACCCTCGTGGTCAGGTGGATCGTGCTCCGGCGTGGTCGATAACCTCTCGGAGTTGGTTTAGCGATTGCCAAGGCGCGACGTCCTCGCACGTTCGTAGTCGGATCGTCAAAGTCGACTTCCATCAAAGCGATATTCATCATCTCATCGAAAGACGGGACACCTTTGCCTCTATCAAGTGGTATCAGATTTCCAGGTTGCTCGGTGAGATTTTACAGTTTTTCGTAGGTTAGATCGAGTCTGTTCTTCATACCTACAGTCCACGAAAAAGCCACAAAAAAAAAATTAGGGTTAGTTCATCATATCCGAACCAATCTGAGCCTTTGCATAATCTTTTTAGGGTTTTTGCTTTGTTGAATTTGCGGTTGCATCGTCGTGTCAAGTTGCTGGTCTTAGAGTCTAGTCTTTTAGAGTTTCGAGTTCTGGTCATAAGTTGTCACGCCGCCGCCGCACCATCATCATCGCCTTGCCATCTACCACCATTGCTTATCCGCCACCGCTTTGAATCCGTATCCATATACCACCACCGCTGCCATATACTACCGCCATATATCCACCACCAATCCGAGTTCTTTTCATAGTCGGTTTGTTTTAGAGATCCATATATTTTCCGTTTCGTGTTTCCTTGCCTGAGTAGGTCTCGGAAAAAAAAAAAAAAAGTCTGGAGACCCCCGGGCAGTTTTTAGGCCAAAATTTCGGCAACCCAAAATATTTTTTCCCTATCCTATTTTTAGGCCCCGGGTAGTGTTTTGAGACACTCGCCATCATAGTGATTTTTTGTCGCATTTTTTCGTCGTCGCTGCCCGGATTTCCGAAAAAAAAAATAGTCAAAACATTTTGTGCCCATCCTGTCAGTTTGACCTGGGAAGAGTTTTGAGACACTCGCCATTATAGTGATTTTTTTCGCAAAAAAAAAAAAAAGGAGGAGCGCAAAAAAAAAAAAAAAAGAGCGCAAAAAAAAAAAAAAAAAGAGCGAAAAAAAATATTCCTGAGTGTGCTTTTCCCTTGTTTACGTGCAGCGCCGTGATTTTGTTAGTGTTCTAGGCTCGCGTCTCTAGCACGGTCTAGCCTAGGACCAGCACAGTACCGTCGTTGAGCGTTTATTCAACTTTGCATCTCTGAATTGATTATTGCTGACCATTTTGCTACCATATTATAAGCCTTCCCAGCTCCACCTAAGTCTACATCGTGCGTTTGACTCTCCCTGGTAATCGCTATATCCAAGCTTTGAGAGTTTTTGACTACAACGGTTGCCGATCACCACCTGCTGCTGGGTAAGAACTGGTAAGAATTTGAGATTCGCTTGAAGGTTTTGTGACACACCACCATCCCACCACTTCTAGTAGTCTGCAGGATCATATTCTTTTGTGTTTCTATTACTGCTAACCATGGCAGGTTCACAAGCCGATGAGACTGATTGGGCGAACATGACGAACAAGGAGTTGCATGATAAATTTCAGCAAATGATGAGTGGCCAGGTGGGAGATGTGCTAAACAGATTTGAAGAGGCTATGGAGAAGATAGATGCCGTGGAGAAGTCGTTTGAGACAAAGCTGGATAACAAGTTTACTGAATTACTAAAGCGTCTTCCCCAACCACCACCGGCTGCACATGTCGCACCTCTACAACAACAACAACCACATCTCCAACGCCGCCTTCCAAATCAAGTGGGACGGGCACAGCGCGTTCCAATTGAGATTGGTCAAAATTCGGGTGCTGCTGTCCCTACTGTTGATGCTTCTTTGGCTCCTGCTCCTGCGGCGGCTGAGGAGGATGACGATTATGCGGGCGATTATGAGGATGAGGTTGATCAAAATCAGAACTACGTGCAGCCACCAGCACCACCACCAGCAGGTCGACCTCAGGTATATATTCGCAACGGTAGGCCGGCACCACCACCTCAGGTACGAGATCATGACCATCTCCCTAAACTGAAATTGAATATTCCACCATTTGAGGGTAGATATGTTCCTGATATATATCTTACTTGGGAGTTAGAAACTGACCAACGATTTACATGTTTACAATATCCTGAGGAGAGACGTGTTCCTGCTGCTGTTTGTGCTTTCACTAGCTTTGCATGTGTTTGGTGGTCTGAACATTGTAGATTATATCCTGTTCCAGCTACTTGGGCTGCTTTGAAAACTGCTATGCGTACTCGTTGGGTTCCACCATATTATCAACGTGAATTACTTCAAAAATTGCAGCGTTTAAGACAAGGAAAAAATTCTGTAGAAGAATATTATCAGGAATTACAAACTGGCATGATTAGATGTGGTATTGTTGAGAGATTTCCAGGTTGCTCGGTGAGATTTTACAGTTTTTCGTAGGTTAGATCGAGTCTGTTCTTCATACCTACAGTCCACGAAAAAGCCACAAAAAAAAATTAGGGTTAGTTCATCATATCCGAACCAATCTGAGCCTTTGCATAATCTTTTTAGGGTTTTGTTTAGATTAAAAGTTCACCATAGCTGCAACTTCGCGTACTTCGTTTGTGTTCAGCGACCAGACAAAGGCGTCACAGAACCCCACCTTGATCAATAAAGCTTTCATCTTATATTCGCAATATCCAGATTGCAATCTCAGTTTCTTGCCTGTTCTTCGTTGCTCGCAGGAAACAGACCCTCGTGGTCAGGTGGATCGTGCTCCGGCGTGGTCGATAACCTCTCGGAGTTGGTTTAGCGATTGCCAAGGCGCGACGTCCTCGCACGTTCGTAGTCGGATCGTCAAAGTCGACTTCCATCAAAGCGATATTCATCATCTCATCGAAAGACGGGACACCTTTGCCTCTATCAAGTGGTTAAATAAAGAGATTCAGACCATTCTAGAGTATAAGGATTATAATAATATCACTCGTTTATTCCATCTTGCTTGTAAAGCTGAACGTGAAGTGCAGGATCGACAGCCATTGGCGCGAACTAACTTTTCTGCAGGTCGACCTTCATCATGGACACCGCGTGCATCTTCTACTTCCACTTCACCATCACCTCCATCAGGTGCCACCTCCAGCCGTGATACAAGAAAGCAGGCACAACCACCACTCTCTGCCAAGAGCACACCTGCCGGGCCTGTGCAGAGCTCTTCTTCTTCCATGGCATCGACAGGGCACACAAGTGATATTATTTGTCGTCGTTGTAAGGGAAGAGGACATTTTGCGAGAGAATGCAAATCTCAGCGTGTCATGATTGCTACTGAGGATGGTGGGTATGAGTCCGCTAGTGACTATGATGAGGAGACTTTGGCTCTTATTACACGTGAAGAACATGGTGGAGATGATTCTGAAAATGAGACGCAATACATGGCTCCTGAAGCCGCTGACCGGTATGAATGTTTAGTTGCTCAACGTGTTTTGAGTGTGCAGGTCACACAAGCAGAGCAAAATCAGAGGCATAATTTGTTCCATACAAAGGGAGTTGTGAAGGAACGTTCTGTTCGCGTCATCATAGATGGAGGGAGCTGTAACAACTTGGCTAGCATGGAGATGGTGGAGAAGCTATCTCTCACCACAAGACCACATCCACATCCTTACTACATCCAATGGTTCAACAACAGCGGCAAGGTTAAGGTAACACGTACTGTTCGTGTGCATTTTAGTATCTCTACATATGCTGATTATGTTGATTGTGATGTGGTACCCATGCAAGCATGTTCCTTATTACTAGGTAGACCATGGCAATTTGATAAAAATTCTGTACACCATGGTAGAAACAATCAGTATACTCTTGTTCATAAGGATAAAAATATTACTTTGCTTCCTATGACTCCTGATTCCATTTTGAAAGATGACATTAATAGAGCTAATAAAGCAAAACAGGAGAAAACTAAGAGTGAAAATCAGATTGTGGCAAAGGAATTTGAGCAACAAATGAAACCTAATAATAAACCATCTAGTGTTGTTTCTGAAATTAAATTGAAAAGTGCATGTTTACTTGCCACAAAATCTGATATTGATGAACTAGATTTCAGCAAATCTGTTTGCTATGCTTTTGTGTGCAAAGAGGCATTATTTTCATTCGAGGACGTGCCTTCCTCTTTGCCCCCTGCTGTCACTCACATTTTGCAGGAGTTCGCTGACGTCTTCCCACAAGACTTGCCACCGGGATTACCACCTATTCGAGGGATTGAGCATCAAATTGACTTAATTCCCGGTGCATCGCTACCCAACCGTGCACCATACCGTACCAATCCAGAGGAGACGAAGGAGATTATGCGTCAAGTACAGGAGCTGCTCGACAAAGGTTATATACGCGAATCTCTTAGTCCTTGTGCTGTTCCTATTATACTCGTGCCTAAAAAGGATGGTACGTCGCGTATGTGTGTTGATTGTAGAGGCATTAATAATATTACTATTCGTTATCGTCATCCTATTCCTAGGCTCGATGATATGCTTGATGAATTGAGTGGCTCTACAATATTCTCCAAAGTTGATTTGCGTAGTGGATACCATCAAATTCGTATGAAATTGGGAGATGAATGGAAAACTGCATTTAAAACTAAGTTTGGTTTATATGAGTGGTTAGTCATGCCTTTTGGGTTAACTAATGCACCTAGTACTTTCATGAGACTAATGAACGAAGTTTTACGTGCTTTCATTGGACGATTTGTGGTGGTCTATTTTGATGATATACTGATTTATAGCAAATCTTTGGAAGAACATTTGGAACATTTACGTGCTGTTTTTATTGCTCTACGTGATGCACGTTTGTTTGGTAACCTTGGGAAGTGCACCTTTTGCACCGACCGAGTATCTTTTCTTGGCTATGTTGTTACTCCACAGGGAATTGAAGTTGATAAAGCCAAGATTGAAGCTATTGAGAGTTGGCCGCAGCCCAAAACGGTCACACAAGTGCGGAGTTTTCTTGGACTCGCTGGTTTCTATAGGCGTTTTGTGAGAGATTTTAGCACCATTGCTGCACCTCTCAACGAGCTTACAAAGAAGGATGTACCTTTTGTTTGGGGTACCGCACAGGAAGAAGCCTTCACGGTATTGAAAGATAAGTTGACACATGCTCCTTTACTCCAACTTCCTGATTTTAATAAGACTTTTGAGCTTGAATGTGATGCTAGTGGCATTGGATTAGGAGGTGTGTTATTACAAGATGGCAAACCTGTTGCATACTTTTCTGAAAAATTGAGTGGGCCTAGTCTGAATTATTCTACTTATGATAAAGAACTATATGCTCTTGTTCGGACTTTAGAAACATGGCAACATTATTTATGGCCCAAAGAATTTGTTATACATTCTGATCATGAATCTTTGAAACATATTAAAAGTCAAGCTAAACTGAATCGTAGACATGCTAAATGGGTTGAATTCATTGAAACTTTCCCTTATGTCATTAAACACAAGAAGGGTAAAGAAAATGTTATTGCTGATGCATTGTCTCGTCGCTATACTATGCTTTCACAACTTGACTTCAAAATATTTGGTTTGGAGACCATCAAAGATCAATATGTGCATGATGCTGATTTTAAAGATGTATTGCAGAATTGTAAAGAAGGAAGAACCTGGAACAAGTTTGTCGTTAATGATGGATTTGTGTTCCGTGCTAACAAGCTATGCATTCCAGCTAGCTCTCTTCGTCTTTTGTTGTTGCAGGAGGCGCATGGAGGAGGATTAATGGGACACTTTGGCGTGAAGAAGACGGAGGACGTACTTGCTACACATTTCTTTTGGCCAAAGATGAGACGGGATGTTGAGCGTTTTGTTGCTCGCTGCACTACATGTCAAAAAGCTAAGTCACGACTCAATCCTCATGGTTTATATATGCCTTTGCCTGTACCTAGTGTTCCTTGGGAGGATATATCTATGGACTTTGTTTTAGGTTTACCTCGAACAAAGAAGGGGAGGGATAGCATATTTGTTGTCGTGGATAGATTCTCGAAAATGGCGCACTTTATACCATGTCATAAAAGCGATGATGCTGTTAATGTTGCTGATTTGTTCTTTCGTGAAATTATTCGCTTGCATGGTGTGCCAAATACTATTGTTTCAGATCGTGATACTAAATTTCTTAGCCACTTTTGGAGATGTTTATGGGCTAAGTTGGGGACTAAACTGCTTTTTAGTACTACTTGTCACCCCCAAACTGATGGACAAACTGAAGTAGTCAATAGAACATTGTCTACTATGCTTAGGGCTGTTTTGAAGAATAATAAGAAAATGTGGGAAGACTGCTTGCCTCATATTGAGTTTGCTTATAATCGTTCATTGCATTCTACTACTAAGATGTGCCCTTTTGAAATTGTGTATGGTTTCCTACCTCGTGCACCTATTGATTTGTTGCCTCTTCCATCTTCGGAGAAGGTTAATTTTGATGCTAAACAACGTGCTGAATTGATCTTAAAAATGCATGAGTTAACTAAGGAAAACATTGAGCGTATGAATGCTAAATATAAACTTGCTGGAGATAAGGGTAGAAAACATGTTGTGTTTGCACCTGGAGATCTTGTTTGGTTACATTTGCGTAAGGATAGATTTCCTGATTTGCGCAAATCAAAGCTAATGCCACGTGCTGATGGTCCTTTTAAGGTGTTAGAGAAAATAAATGATAATGCATATAAACTTGAGCTGCCTGCAGATTTTGGGGTTAGTCCCACTTTTAATATTGCAGATTTGAAGCCTTATTTGGGTGAGGAAGATGAGCTTCCGTCGAGGACGACTTCATTTCAAGAAGGGGAGGATGATGAGGACATCAATACAATTATTACACCCACAGTCCCTGCTGCTATACATACTGGACCAATTACTAGAGCTCGCGCACGCCAATTAAATTACCAGGTACTTTCGTTTCTTGCTAATGATTCTAATGTTCATGAGAATATGATGCTGCCTAAATTGGATACATTTGTTTTGCTTACAAATGAAGGGCCTAGCTTTGAGAAGGATGAACATTGGAGCAAGAACAAGCATGGAGATGATGGCATGCGCATGGGGAACAAGAACGGAGTTACAAGTGATGATTTCAGGACGTTGAAGCCACCATAATGCGTGCATGAAGCCTTGGACGAAATATACAAGATGCTACTTCATAACTTTCGTCCAGAGGCTATTCTAGGTGCTGCGTCACCTTATTATTGGGCCAGGCCCATGTAATTTCGAAATACATAAGTATAGGCTGTTTTTAGAGTCCGTATGTGTGGGGAAACAAGAGATAGGGTTGGTTTCGGACCCCTTCCTCAAGGGCCACGAAATTCCCCCCTCTTCCTCCATATATACAGCCCTTAGGGCGTCGTTTAGACTTTGGGTTTTGTTTAGATTAAAAGTTCGCCATAGCTGCAACTTCGCGTACTTCGTTTGTGTTCAGCGACCAGACAAAGGCGTCACAGAACCCCACCTTGATCAATAAAGCTTTCATCTTATATTCGCAATATCCAGATTGCAATCTCAGTTTCTTGCCTGTTCTTCGTTGCTCGCAGGAAACAGACCCTCGTGGTCAGGTGGATCGTGCTCCGGCGTGGTCGATAACCTCTCGGAGTTGGTTTAGCGATTGCCAAGGCGCGACGTCCTCGCACGTTCGTAGTCGGATCGTCAAAGTCGACTTCCATCAAAGCGATATTCATCATCTCATCGAAAGACGGGACACCTTTGCCTCTATCAGTCTATGTGTTTGGTTTTGACAACCACGTCATCCACGTATACCTCGACCGTTCTACCAATCTGGTTTCCGAGGCATGTTTGAATCATGCGCTGGTATGTGGCTCCTGCGTTTTTAGCCCGAACGGCATGGTGTTGAAGCAGAAAGGTCCGTAAGGGGTGATGAATGCGGTTGCAGCTTGATCAGACTCCTTCCTCTTAATATGGTGGTATCCGGAGTATGCGTCAAGGAAGCATAACAAGTCGTGTCCGGCGGTGGCGTCGATGATCTGGTCTATTCTTGGCAGGGGGAAAGGATCCTTAGGACATGCCTTGTTAAGGTCTTTAAAGTTGACACAGAGCCGCCAGGACTTGTCCTTCTTGGGTAGCATGACCAGATTTGCTAACCAGTCGGGGTGCTTAATCTCGCGGATGAATCCGGCCTCTAGCAGTTTTGTGAGTTCTTCGCCCATGGCTTGCCATTTGGGTTCGAAAAATCGACGCGGAGTTTGTTTCACTGGCTTGAAGCCTTTTAAAATGTTGAGGTTGTGCTCTACTAGCCTGCGTGGGATTGCTTGCATATCTAAGGGGTGTCAGGCGAATATTTCCCAGTTTTCACGCAGGAATGTCCTTAGCGCCTCGTCAACTGCGGGGTCTAGCTGTGCCCCAATGGATGCCGTTTTATTGGGATCTGTTGGGTGCACTTGAAACTTTACTATATCATATGCTGGCTTGAATGATGAGGATTTTTGTCTTTTACCGAGAGCCACATCATCCCTGTCGACTGTAGTGTGTAGCGCTGTCAACTCTTCGGTGGCGAGGGCTTCGGATAGTGCCTCTAGGGCGAGGGATGCCGTCTTGTTTTCGGCTTGCAAGGCTTTGCTCGGGTTGCTTTTAAATGAGATTACCCCGTTGGGCCCTGGCATCTTGAGTTTCATATACCCGTAATGTGGTATGGCCTGAAATCTTGAAAATGCCTCATGACCTAGAAGGGCGTGGTATCCGCTACAGAAGGGCACAATGTGAAATAGAAAGGGTTCGGATCTGTAATTATCGGGTGTGCTGAACACAATGTCTAGGGTTACGTGTCCCAAGCAGTGTGCCTCCCTGCCGGGTATTATACCTCGAAATGTGGTATGACCGGGTTCGATGCGCGACCTACTGAAATACATCTTGTCGAGAGTATCCTTATAAATGAGGTTGAGGCCGCTGCCTCCGTCCATCAGCACTTTAGTCAGCCGGAAACTGTCGACTATGGGGTCGAGGACTAGTGCGGCTGGTGCATGGTTGTTACGAGGGCTTGGCTCGTCCTTTTCATCGAAGGTGATAGGCGTGGCTGCCCATGGTTGTGCGGCCGTCACTTGATATATCTGGCTGAGCTCTCGAAGACCCGTTTTCTTTTTGTTGTTTGAGGCGAACGTCTTGTACACCATAAGGACATTGTGGTCCTGTGGTGAAGCTACAGGCTGCTTGTCTGGGGGGTAAGGCCCAGGAATAGCTCGCCATATTTGGCCACTTGTCTTACCACCCAACATGCTAGAAGTCTATGGGTTGGGTTTGCGTCTAGCAAGACCGAGTGTATTGGGCATGGTATATCCAGCAACTTGTCTAGCACTGATGTGGGCCTGGTTTTCTTTTCTATAGGCTCGTGCTCTGGCGACAGATTTGTGTAAGCCCGTTTAAAGCGAGACCTTCCATGATGCGCCGCGGGCGGTGGCCCCATGTTCATTTGTTGCACCCTCCAAGTGTTCTCCATGGCGCAATACTTGCGCACCAAGTCCGATAGTTCAGTGAAGCTTTGAATTCGGCGATGAGTGAGGGCGTTCAAGAGGCCCTCGTACTTGCAGTTAAATAGGAAGGCTTTAATTATCTCTTTTTCACAGCAAAGCGCCATCCCGTTCTTCACCAGGAGAAATCTAGCCAAATAATGATGGATTGTCTCGTTTGGCAACTGTTTGACGTACATGAGATCCCATATGTCCGGGTTTCCCGAATCCGGGGAGTATTCCGTATGGTGGGTGGGTGGGAAAAATTCCAGGATTCCCTCCTACAGCGGACCCTGATTATCTTTAATGGGTAGCCGAGTCATGTCCTGTTTTGATCGCACAGGGCTCGGATCCCGACTGGTGTGCGGCTGGATAAGCTCACGGCTGGGTCTTGCCTCCAGGATCAAGTCCGGACGTATATCTGGGCTGGTGTCTGACTCCGAGCTAGAGATTTGGGTATACACCGTTCTTAGCTTGCAAGGTTGTGGCCCCTCCTGGGCCTCTTCGACTGTGGCGATGAGGTGCATGACCGGAGGGGTGTTGATTTCCCAGTCATTGGGTTTAAAGCCCGATCCGATCATAGGCCGTGGGCCTGATAACATAGATTCCCATTGCACGGAACAAACTCGCCAAGTGGTCTGCCGGTTGGCAATATGGGGATGCCGGACATCCTGGCGGCTCGGTGGGAGATCTTGTGGGCGATCCCTCAGAGTCGGGCTTCAGGGCCGGGCTTTGAGAGATACTAGATTTTTGTGTGTTTGCTGGCCCTGGGGTCGATTCCCCTGAACCAATGAATCCTTCAATGGGGGTGAAGCCTTCGATCTGGTGGAGGTGACTAGTGGGATCGACGCGCACTAATATGCCGCCGAAGACGAAGAGATGACCAGGGGCGGGGAAGCCCTCGGCGCGGGTGTGGTCACCAACAATCAGTTGAGCCATCGATTCTTCTAGCGGTCTAACAGTGAAACTCTCATGAAAGCACCAATGTCGGTGTCAAAACGGGCAGACCTCGGGGTAGGGGGTCCCGAGCTGTGGATCTAGGATCGATGGGAACAAGGGACGACGAACACAGTGTGTACCCGGGTTTAGGCCCTCTCGAAGAGGTAACACCCTACGTCCTGCTTGATTATATTGGATGTATAGTATGGTTTACAGAGTAGATCTACCTCGAGATCAGCATGATCTAAACCCTAAGGGGATGAGGTGATGAATATAGCTCTAGCCCTAAAGACTACAACCCTCAGTTTATATAGACACCGGTAGGGTTAGGGTTACCGGAGATAGATTACAATATGGGATAAAAGATCATGTCTATCCAAGACTTGGAGGGCACACCATGGCTTCATTGATCCCCTGTTGCTATACGGCTTCACCAGTTCGGCTCATATTCGATGGGACGACGTCCCAAGGACCCCTTAGTCCATAACTCCCTCACCAGCTATTAGGCCTAGCTCTCCTAAAATTGTAATGCCAAAAATACCTGAGGGTTATGTTATGGATGGGGAGATAGCTACAGAATTTCTTGCTTGTAACGATAGTGATGATATTAAGAAACTATTGAGTAAGCTGAAAGAAAAATCTATGATGAAGAGAATGAAATAAGATCCTAAATTTGCTACTTATCCTATCTTTGTTACTGATAAGGATTATCAATTCTCTACCGATCCTGAGTTAATTACTTGGGTTGAATCTGATCCTTTTCATGGTTATGAAACTGAACTTTTGTGGCACATCTTACAAAATTGAATGATATAGCCACCCTATCTGGTCATGAGGAAAACAATTCGCTACTACTATATCCTTAAGGTGTTTCCTTTCTCATTAAAGAGTGATGCTAAGAAATGGTTTAATACTCTTGCTCCTGGTTGTGTGCATAGTCCCTAGGATATGATATATTACTTCTCTGAAAAATATTTTCCTGCCCATAAGAAACAAGTTGCCTTACAGGAAATATTTAACTTTGTGCAAATTGAAGAAGAGAGTCTCCCTCAAGCTTGGGGGAGGCTTCTCCAATTACTTAATGCTTCGCCTGATCATCCTCTTAAGAAAAATGAATACTTGATATCTTTTATAATGGACTAACCAATGCTTCTAGGGACTACCTAGATAGTTGTGTTGGTTGTGTTTTCAGGGAAGGAATTGTTGAAAAGGCTGAAGAATTATTGAATAATATATTGAGAAATGAAAATGATTGGACACTTCCTGAACCACCACCTAAAGTCCTAAACCAACTCCGAAGAAAAGAGGCGTTCTATTCCTCAGTCCAAGGGAAATGCAAGAGGCAAAGAAATCTATGAAAGAAAAGGGTATTAAAGCTGAAGATGTTAAAATTGACCACCTGTTGAAGAAATACATGGAATTGATATCCTTACATAGGTAATAGAGGTAAATTCTCTTTATAGAATCGATGAAGGTGATATTACTTATAATAAATCTGCTAGTCAATGCTTTCATAAATTTGATAATTACACTGTTAAGCAAGAACACTTTAATATCTATGTTAAGAATCAACTGAAACGGAATGCTATTTTGATTGATCGCTTGAGTGAATTGATGTTTAGAATTGCTAATTGTGTTAAAGGTTTAGGTAAACATGCATCCATGGTTCATACTCAGTTAGAACAAGTTGCTAAGTCACAAAATGATTTGCTTAATGAGATGAAGAATAAAATAAATGATCATGTTGTTAGAGTAATGACTAGAGGAGGTAGAATGACTCAGGAGCCCCTATATCATGAAGCTCATCCTAAAAGAATTGAGCATGATTATCAGAGAATTAATATTGATGCAACTAGTTCATCTAAAAATAAAAGGAAAAAGAAAAATGATAGAACTTTGCATGCTTCTAGTGAACCTGAGGTAGAAAAACCTTATGACAATCATAATGATGTTTCTATTTCTTATGCTGAGACACAATATGGTAATGAACATCCACTTAGTGATGGCGATAATAATAATGTTCATGTTGATGCTCAACCAGATAAAGAACCTGATTATGATGTAGGAATAGAACCTCCTATTGATCTTGATAACCCACTAATACGTTCCAAACGTATCTACTTTTCCAAACACGTTTGCTCTTATTTTGGACTCTAATTTGCATGATTTGAATGGAACTAACCCGGACTAACGTTGTTTTCAGTAGAATTGCCATGGTCTTGTTTTGTGCAGAAATAAAAGTTCTTGGATTGAGCTGAAAATTTACGGAGAATATTTTTAATATATATAAAACATACTAGCGAAGAGAAATAGCAGAGGGGGGCCACCAAGGCGCCGCAAGCCCAGGCGGCATGCCTAGTAGGCTTGTGGGCCCCTGGCAGCTCCCGCAACCTTAACTCCAACTCCATAAGTACCTATTCGTTCAAAAAATCAAAGAGAAGGAATCCTCACATTTTACGATACGGAGCTGCCGCCACCTCATGTTCTTCATCGAGAGGACTGATCTGGAGTCCGTTTGGGGCTCTGGAGAGGGGGATTTGACACCATTGTCATCATCAACCATGGGCCATCACCAATTTCATGATGCTCACCTCTTGGAGTGAGTAATTCTTTCGTAGGCTTGTTGGATGCTGGTGGGTTGGATGGGATCTATCATGTAATCCAGTTAGTTTTGTTAGGGCGTGATCCCTAGTATCCACTATGTTCTGAGATTGATGTTGTTATGACTTCGCTATGCTTAATACTTATCACTAGGGCCTGAGTGCCATGATTTCAGCTCTTAACCCTTTATGTTTTCACGAATATATTTGTGTTCTTGATCTTATCTTGCAAGTTGTATGCACCTATTACGTGTTATGATTCGCATAACCCAAGGTGACAATAATTGGGATTCTTTCCGGTGATTACTGTAATTTAAGGAGTTCATGTATTTACTATGTGCTAATGCTTTGTTCTGATTCTCTATTAAAAGGAGGCCTTAATATCCCTTAGATTTCCTTATGTACCCCGCTACCACGGGAGGGTAGGAAAAAAGATGTCATGCAAGTTCTTATTATAAGCACGTATGACTATACATGGTATACATGCCTACATTACATTGATGAATTGGAGTTGGTTCTGTGTCGCCCTAGGTTATGACTGTTACATGATGAATGTCATCCAATGTAATTATCCATCACTGATCCAATCCTACGACATTCGCAAATTGACCTTTCCTAAGTTACTTTCGCTAATGTTGTTGTTACAATCACTATAAAACTACTATTGTTACTATTACCATTACTATTGCTATGGTTACCACTTCTATCATACTATCATAGTAATGTGCTACTGATCACCTTGCTACAGATATTTAGTTCTCAGGGTGTGGTTGAATTGACAACTCAACTGCTAATACTTGAAACATTCTGTGGCTCCCCTTGTGTGGAATCATTAAATTTGGGTTGAATACTCTACCCTCGAAAACTGTTGCCATCCCCTATACTTGTAGGTGATCAAGACCTTTTTCTGGCGCCTTTGCTAGGGAGCATAGCTCTATTTACTGAGTCACTTGGGATCTATATCTATTGATCACTATGAAGAATCTGAAGCATGATAGAACCAAGATCATTCCGTCCAAGACGAAGGGAGGTAAGGAGCTGCCATCTAGCTGTGCACTTGACTCACCTTCTGTTTTGAATAGGCTTGCGCCACAACTTGCTATTAATTCTAATAAGTCGTAAGTAATTGATGATGCTGATACTGCTATGAATGATGCTTATAATGATGCGCTTTGCCTGACCATCCTCTTTAGAAAAATGAAATACTTGATATCTTTTATAATGGACTAACCGATGCTTCTAGGGACTAATTAGATAGTTGTGCTGGTTGTGTTTTCAGGGAAAGAGCTATTGAACAGGCTAAAGTACTATTGAATCATATATTGAGAAATGATAATGATTGGACACTTCCTGAACTACCACCTAAACCAACACCAAAGAAGAGAGGTATTCTATTCCTCAATCCTGAAGATTGCAAGAGGCAGAGAAATCTATGAAAGAAAAAGGTATTAAAGCTGAAGATGTTAAGAATTTACCAACTATTGAAGAAATACATGGTCTCGATACCCTAACACGGGTAGTAGAGGTAAATTCTCTTATTAGATTTGATGAAGGTGATATTGCTTATAATAAATCTGCTAGTTAATGTTGGGATGAATTTGATAACTACATTGTTAAGCAACAACATTTCAGTGCATATGTTAAGAAACAATTGAAACGCAACGCATTAATAATCGTTCATTTGAGTGACTTCATGTTTAGAATTGCTAACGATGTTAAGGGTCTAGTTAAACATTCATACATGGTTCAAACTCAGTTAGAACAAGTTGCTAAGTCACAAAATGATTTGCTTAATGAGATGAACAATAATATGAATGATCATGTTGTTAGAGTAATGACTAGAGGAGGTAGAATTACTTATGAATGATCATGTTGTTAGAGTAATGACTAGAGGAGGTAGAATTACTCAGGAACCTCTCTATCCCGAAGGTCATCCTTAAAGAATTGAGAAAGATTCAGAGAGAATTAATAATGATATACCTAGTCTGTCTAAGAAGAAAAATAAAAAGAAAAATGATAGAACTTTGCATGCTTCTAGTGAACCTGAGGTAGAAAAACTTTCTGAGAATGGTAATTATGTTTCTATTTCTGATGCTGAGACACAATCGGGCAAGGAACATACACCTAGTGATAATGATAATGGTTTTCATGTTGATGCTCAACCAGATAATGATGTAGAAACAGAACCTGCTGTTGATCTGGATAACCCACCTCCTAAAAATAAAAGATATGACAAAAGAGATTTCATTGCTAGAAAACATGGTAAAGAAAGAGAACCATGGGTTTAGAAACCCATGCCTTTCCCTACCAAGCCACCTAAAAATAAAGACGAGGAAGAATTTGAACGCTTTGTTGAAATGCTTAGGCCGGTCTTTTTGCGTACTTGTTTGACTGATATTTTAAAAATGGCTCCATATGCTAAGTATATGAAAGATATTGTCACTAATAAAAAAAGATGTATGAAGCTGAAATTTCCACCATGCGTGCAAATTATTCTTTTAAGGGTGGAGTACCTAAGAACTTAGGTGATCCAGGAATACCCACTATACCATGCTCCATTAAAAGAAGTTATGTCAAAACTGCTCTATGTGATTTAGGAGCCAGTGTTAGTGTTATGCCTTTCTCTTTATATAGAAGACTTGATTTGAATATGCTCACACCTACTGTAATATCTTTGCAAATGGCTGATAAATCAACTGCTATACCTATTGGAATTTGTGAGGATGTGCTTTTGGTAGCTGCAAATGTTACTATTCGGACAGACTTTGTTATACTTGATATGTCCGAGCACGACAACATGTCGATTATCTTGGTAGACCCTTTTTGAATACTCCAGGGGCTGTTATTGACTGCAACAAAAGCAAGATCACTTTTCATATTAATGGTAATGAGCATATGGTACACTTTCCGAAGAAACAATTCCAAGTGAATGGAATCAATTGTATTGAGAAGGTTTCGATAATTATTATTGGAGGTTTTTAATTCCCTCTTCCTTCAGTCAGAAAGAAATATGAAACTCTTATTATTGGGGAAATGCATATCCCCGTTAAGGTAACCTAGTGTTATACGAAGATTCTTCGGTTTCATGTCATTCGAAAATGGTTTGTTAATAAGACTTGATCAACCTTATTAATGGATTCTTTTTTAGGGGCATGCTGTTTATGAATTTAGTAAGCACAACCTATTATACCCACTATTTACTCTCTATTATTTAAAGTTAATAAAGTGGAAATACCATGATTATCCTGTTTTCTGAAATTTTGTGCAATAAAAAATGACCCAAAAATAAAAGTTTTCAGAATGCCCTGAAAATTCAGTATGATTTTTTGTAGAATATTTAAGAATTATTGGCACTGAACACATCCCAGGGGGTGCACCTGTGAACCACAAGCTCAAAGGGCGTGCCAACCCCCCAGGGCATGGCTAGTGGGCTTGTGGTTCCCACAGGGACCACTCACTTATCCCAGCCACCCACTCCCTTCTTTCTCTAGAAAAAATCATTAGCTTGTTCAAACCCGTGAGACTATTACCTTACCTGCACCTTCTTTGTTCGATCTCTTTTCAGGCAGGTACACTATTATGTCGAAGGATATTTATGCCTATTGGGGCATGCAACAGCCCCCGGCACCTGAGTCGGCACCTGAGCCGGAGGCGGCCGCAAAGCCTTTTTACCAGTGTGAGCCGCATGATCCCGTTTATCAGTGGGACCTGTAGGAGCCTCAGGACTACACTACTAGAAAAAGGCTTATCCCCAATATCTCTACTAGTGGTGCACCATGATGGTGGTGCGCCACTGAATCAGGTGCGCCATTGCTATGTTTTTACTAATGGCGCACCACATGAGCAGTGCGCCATTGCTATTTTTTTGTCCACCCCCCCCCCACCAGACATAGCAATGGCGCACCACACCTAGGTGTGCCACTGCTATGCTACATAGTAGTGGCACACCTAGGCATGGTGCGCCATTGCTATGTCTGGTGGGGGTGTGCATGCGTGTGTGTGTGTGTGTGTGAGGTTAGTAATGGCGCACCAGGGGGTGCGCCATTACTAACATATCACACACACAAACAGCCCCCCCCCCCCCCCCCCCCCGTGGATCACCTTTTAGGTTTTTTAAAAAGTAAAAGAAAATGATAAAAGATTCAAAAAAATCAAAAAAATAGATGCCCATGTGTTATGTGTTCTAGTTGTTAGGAAAATTAACAAACATGAATTTTGAATTTTTTTTGCAAAAGGCCGCCGTGTTTCGGTAAAATGGCCGTAACTTTTGCATACGACCTCCGATGAAAAAGTTTTTTATATGAAAAATCATCTACTCAAAAAGTTACATCCGAATTTGACTGGCTACACCCGTTATCGATTTTCTAGAATCCTCAAAAACCTAACAGAAAAAGTTACGATGCTTGTAAGATCTGGAGGCAAAAAAATTCGAAAAAATAAAAAAAATTAGTAGTGGCGCACTGTGGGTGTGGTGTGCCATTAGTAATTTTCCTGCCTTCCAATTCAAAAAAATAAACAAAGTTAGTAGTGGCGCACCACACCCATGGTGCGCCACTACTAAGTCTGTAACGCCACAACCACTATATATAATACCTCTTCTTCCTCTTCCTCCTCCCCTCCATCACTTCTTCCCTTTTCTACCTACCTCTTCTTCCTCCTCCCCTCCTCCATGCCCCTCCCTCCTCCTCACGGCTCTCCGATGACCTCCTCCTCCTCCTCTCCGGTGACCTCCTCCTCCTCCTCCTCCTCACGGCTCTCCGGCGACCTCCTCCTCCTCCTCCTCTCCGGCGACCTCCTCCTCCCTCCCTCCTCCTCACGGTCTCTCCTCCCTCCTCCTCCTCCCTCTCTCCTCTCTCCTCCCTCCTCCTCCCTCCTCTCCTCCTCTCCTCTCTCCCTCCTCTACTTCCAGCCACATGTGGAGCTCCCCGGCACAAAGAACGTACCAGATCCAGAACAAAATTTGAAAAAAATTGCAAAAAAATCGTACCAAATCCAGATCCAGATTTCAAAATTTTAGTAGTGGCGCACCTGTTCATCTTACCAGTGGCGCACATGTATGGTTAGTAATGGCACACCAGGTGGTGCGCCACTACTATCTGGATTAATAATGGCGCACCAGAGGTGCGCCATTAGTATTTGTTACTAGTGGCGTGGTAATAGTGGCGCACCTATAGTGCGCCATTAATGGCCAAAATAGGTGCGCCACTAACAGGCCTTTTTCTAGTAGTGCTATCCTAGAGAGGGATACTTCGACCGGTGGACATAGACCAACTTAGGCCAAAATTCTAAGCTTGGGGTAGTACGTATTTCTGACCGACATTACATTCATGTATCACACATTCATTCTACTTGTCGGTGTTCATCCTTTTTCATTGTATATCCATGTTAGTTTTATTTCTGCTTTCTTCTTGTGTGTTTGAGAAACTTTGAAAATCCAAAAATATTTCTTGCTTCTTTTCGGTTTTTCTTTCTTGTTTAGTAGTTTGTAGTATTAAAAAGAAAACCCAAAAAGATTCTCATTCTTCTTTTGTTTGTTGGGAGCTCTCCCGTGTAAAATGTTTTACTCATTTTCATTTTCTTTCCTTCGTTAATTTGCTTTCTTCAGAAAAACAAAAACTCCAAAAGTATTTCTGTGTGTTTCTCTGAAATTCTTTTCTTTCCTTTGAGTTGTCGTAAGGAGAAGACCACGATGAAATTTTTGAGTGGCTCTCATATGCATTATTGTTGATCTAACAAAGAGCCCATATTACCTTGTCTTCTCCTTTGATTAAAATGTTTACAGATTCCAGCTTAGTCCACGACACACTTGCACTATTATTATTTTCATATCATTCGGTCATGCAAGTGAAAGGCAATAATGGCGATGATTTGATGAAGTGATTGAGGTGAAGAAAATCTGGTATGAACTCCTGTTGTTTTTGTAAATATATTTAGCTCATCGTTCTTGATTCAGCTTATTATGAGTAAACATGTTTGCGATGACAATTAGAGACTATATTTGCTCATGCCATGCTTAAATAGATAGGAGTGGATAATGATTTATCTTGAGGGTCAACATGCACTAAAATGGCTATGATGTAGTATGATAATATGGTATCTCCCTCTGAATGATTCGAGTGGCTTGACTTAGCACATGTTCACGCATGTAGTTGATTCAAAACCAACATAGCCTCCACAATATTTATGTTCATGGTGTTTTATATCCTACTCGTGCTCGTATTCAATGTTAATTATTCTCAATGCATGCTTATGACCGTTTTCGCTCCCCGGTTGGTCGCTTCTCAATCTATTTTCTAGCCTTCGCCTGTACTAAGCAGGAATACTGCTTGTGCATCCAAATACAAACCCAAAGTTGTTCTAGATGAGTCCACTATATCTACCTATATGCAGTATTACTTTGCCGTTCCAAGTAAATTTTTAGGCGCCACCTCTAAACATTCGAAAAAGCATTTGTTTTGTGTGCCCATACCGCTCATGGAGTGACAGGGGTGGTTATAATCTTCCATCCTAAGAGCATTATTCTCACGGTAAGTGTTTATTCACTTGTCTTTACAAGAGAGGGGCTGGTATTCGGGATGCCCAGCCCCATGATCAAATCACAAAATAATGAAACAAACTCCCTCGGAGAGTTGTTGGTATGGAGGGCACACGAGGATTCAGCTAGCCATGGCTTGTGTTTATCGTCTGAGGAGGAGTAAACTTTACCTTTCCGCTTGGGAACCGCCGCTAATGTGTTTACCATGGAAGATATTGAAAACTCTCGGTCGTGACATTGACAGGAAAGGCATACCTCCCAAAATTATATTCATATCTGTTTTAAGCTTTGACCTCTGGCACCTCTGCAAATCCCCGCTTCCCTCTGCGAAGGGCATATCCATTTACTTTTATGTTATTTTACTTTTATTGTTGAGTCATCACCTTCTCATTCAAGCACTAGTTCGAGAGCACTATTGTCATTCTTATGCATTGAGTATAGTTAGTGTTGAGTGTGACATGACTGGACCTCTTTTAGCATGAATTACAATGTTTAGTCGTTGCTTGAACTTCAGAGGTGCTCTACATTTATGCTTTGTGGTATTAGAAAGGGCTAGAGAGATACCATGTTATCATATTATATCATGATTGTTTTGACAAATTGTTGGCATATGAGATATCGTATTATTGCTCGCTAGTTGGTTATGTCATTGGTATGAGTAAATGTGAGACCTAAATGTTATCACAAACATGGTTAGTTCATAATCCTTGCTGAAAAGTTGAACATTAGTTAGGCATACTCACAACAACAAGAACAAAAAGAGTTTGTAAAGTTTTTATTTATCACTCTCAGTTTGTCAACTGAATTGCTCGAGGACAATCAGTGAGTTAAGCTTGGGGAGTTGATACGTCCCAAATGTATCTACTTTTCCAAATGCTTCTGCTCTTGTTTTGGACTATAATTTGCATGGTTTGAGTGGAACTAACCCAGACTGATGTTGTTTTCAGCTAAATTTCCATGATGTTGTTTTTGTGCGAAAATACAAGTTCTCAGATTGAGCGAAAAATTTATGGAGAATATTTCCAGAATATATCAAAAAATACTGGAAAAGAGAAATACTAGAGGGGGCCACCAGGGGGCCACAATCCCAAGGGACACGCCCCCCCCCCCAGGGCGCCCCTAGAAGGCTTGTGGGCCCTTGGCAGCTCCCGCAACCCTAACTCCAACTCCATAAGTACCTATTCATCAAGAAAAATTCAGAGAGAAGGAATCATTGCGTTTTACGATATGGAGGCGCCGCCAGCTCTTATTCTTCATCGAGAGGGCTAATCTGGAGTACGTTTGGGGCTCCGGGGAGGGGGATTCGATGCCATCGTTATCATCAACCATCCTCCGGCACCAATTTCATGATGCTCACCGCCAAGAGTGAATAATTCCTTCGTAGGCTTGCTGGAAGGTGATGGATTTGGATGAGACCTATCATGTAATCAAGTTAATTTTGTTAGGGCTTGATCCCTAGTATTCACTATGTTCTAAGATTGATGTTGCTATGACTATGCTATGCCTAATGCTTGTCACTAGGGCCCGAGTGCCATGATTTCAGATCTGAACCCTTTATGTTTTCATGAATATATTTGTGTTCTTGATCCTATCTTGCAAGTTGTATGCACCTATTACGTGTTATGATCCGCACACTCCAAGGTGACAATAATTGGGATTCTTTCCGGTGATCACCGTAATTTGAGGAGTTCACGTATTCACTATGTGCTAATGCTTTGTTCCGGTTCTCTATTAAGAGGAGGCCTTAGTATCCCTCAAATTTCCTTATGGACCCCGCTGCCACGGGAGGGTAGGACAAAAGATGGCATACAAGTTCTTATTATAAGCATGTATGACCATATACGGAATACATGCCTACATTACATTGATGAATTGGAGGTAGTTTTGTGTCGCCCTAGGTTATGACTGTTACATGATGAATGTCATCTAGCATAATTATCCATCACCGATCCAATGCCTACGACTTTCACATATTGATCTTTGCTAAGTTACTTTCGCTGATGCTGCTTGTAAAATCACTATAAAACTACTACTATTACTATTACTGTTACTATTGCTACTGTTACCACTATTATCAAACTATCATACTACTGTTCTACTGATCACCTTGTTGCAGATATTTTGTTCTCCAGGTGTGGTTGAATTGACAACTAAAGTGCTAATACTTGCAAATATTCTTTGGCTCCCCTTGTGTCAAATCAATAAATTTGGGTTGAATACTCGACCCTCAAAAACTGTTGCAATCCAGTATACTTCTGGGTTATCAAGACCCACCTCCTAAAAATAAAAGATATGATAAAAGAGATTTCATTGCTAGAAAACATGGTAAAGAAAGATAACCATGGGTTCAGAAACCCATGCCTTTTCCCACTAAGCCTCTGAAAAATAATAATGATGAGGAGGACTTTGAGCGCTTTGTTGAAATGCTTAGACCTGTCTTTTTTGCATACTCTTTTGAGTGATATTTTGAAAATGACTCCATATGCTAAATACATGAAGGATATTATCACTAATAAAAGAAAGATACCTAAAGCTGAAATTTCCACCATGCTTGCAAATTATTCTTTTAAGGGTGGAGTACCTAAGAAGCTAGGAGATCCAGGATACCTACTATACCATGCTCCATTATAAGAAGTTATGTCAAAACTGCTCTATGTGATTTAGGAGCCGGTATTAGTGTTATGCCTTTCTCTTTATATAGAAGACTTGATTTGAATAGGTTGACACCTACTGAAATATCTTTTCAAATGGCTGACAAATACTCTACCATACCTATCGGTATTTGTGAGGATGTGCCTGTTGTAGTTGCAAATGTTACTATCTTAACATACTTTGTTATTCTTGATATGACCAAGGACAACAACATGTCGATTATCCTTGGTAGACCCTTTTGAATACTGCAGGAGCTGTTATTGATTGCAACGAAAGCAAGTTCACTTTTCATGTCAATGGTAATAATGAGCATACGGTATATTTTTCGAAGAAACAACTCCAAGTGAATGGTATCAACTCTATTGAAGGAATTATGACAAACACTATTGGAAGTTTTGAATACCCTCTTCCGTCAGTTAAAAAGAAATATGAAACTCTTATTGTTGGGGAGATGCATATCCCCATTGAGGTACCCTAGTGTTATACGAAGATTCTTCAGTTTCATGTTACTCGAAATACTGGTACAGCAAGCTGCTATACAAACGGTTATTAACCCCTTTTCGCGACGACATTTTAAACCGTTGCGTTGCTAGTGTGGGCGATAGGGGGGTCCTTCCCACACAACCCAGAAACCGTCGGGGTTATGGAGTAGGAATGCGTACGTTTTCCAGAACAAAGCATATGCGATGCCATCATCTATCCCAAACGCAATTCTTCACACAATTGTCTGTGATATATCGAATATCCCGAACGCTCCATCCTTGCAACTTGTGTGTGATGGCATTACCATTGCAAACGCTATTATGTGGTGCAATGTTTATGATGCGCACTCCATCACAAACTGTCGTGGTTTTGTCACGGCAGATGTCCTAGAGAAAGGACTTAGTCGTGGAGCCATCGCTACGGGTTAGCTTAAAGGGGTTAAAGCGGACAAGGGACGCAAGAGAGTTTTATACTAGTTCGGCCCCTTACGATGAAGGTAAAAGCCTACGTCTAGTTGTGATGGAATTGATGGGGTTTCGATGACCAGGGAGCGAATACGCTTTGCCTGAGTCTCGAGTTGTTGTCTGTTGTCCTTGAACCGCCGCCGGGTCGTCCCCTTATATACATGGGTTGACGCCCGTCGGTTTACAGACTCCGAGGCCGGCTCATAATCGTGTCCGGCTCGGTCCCTGCTACTTCTATCTTACAACACAAGTTTACATCTCAATGCTGGTTTGTGTCTACAGGCCTTAAACCGGCTTTGGGCCCTGGGCCTTCATGAAGCGTCACCGTCTATCTTCATGGGCTTCAGGTACAGATGAACTACTTATGAAGCTAACCCTGCCTCTCCTGGCCGGTTTACGCCCAGTGGTAATATCCCCAACATTAGGCCCCGGATTGATTTGAACTGGTTCATGTCAATCCTCAATACTTAAGAAAATTTCTTCTTCAACATCTTCACACAATCTTGTAAACCGCCATGACATCATTTTCTAGGATCATGGTAAACCGCCGTGACGTCACCTGTCATTAACGAGCCTCCGACAATCGAGGCGATAGCATCACCTCATATCAAAAATCCGGCTCCTCGATTTTCGCATCTGTCGTTTATCTCCCTTATAAATAGGGACAGGGGGTCTTTCCATTTTCCCCCTCGTGCCTCTTCGCTTCATCTTCATCCTCGCGACGCCCGACCCTTCGACCTCGGCCGCAGCCGTCAACCTTCGACTGCTGCACCAACCTTGGCCGTTGCATCGACCTGAATGTACCAGAGCTCCTCCGCGCGCCGCCGCTGTTCAACAGCATCCGTAAGTCTCCCCTTTCTCTTACCATAGATCTGCACTTTAGGGTTTCTGTCGTTCATCAGTGTTCATCGCCGCCCTTCTTTTTCCTTATTTATATCCATGGATTAGATCCAAAAACCACGTAGATCTCGCGCGGTAGTAGTTTAAGCCACATAGATCTCGCGCGGTAGTAGTTTAAGCCACATAGATCTCGCGCGGTAGTAGTTTCAGCACCTGTTTGATATCCAACTCATCTGAACTTGGTGAACTTTTAGTACGCTGGAATTTAGGTCAGAATATATTTTGTTTTCCTACGCGCGGTAGATCTGAAATTACCATAGCAAGATGTGAAACTTATTTCTTCCTTCACTTACACACTTTGAATACCAGATTGGCCGGTTTAACTTCACAGAAAAAAGGATGACCCGGTAGATACCATTAGTCCCCTGTTGAACCGTCAATGCATTATACCGTTCCATTGTTAGACTCCGGTTTACGAATAACCAAATCCGGTTTACCAATATGCTTGTATCCTCATACCGCTGTATAGTTGTCCACAGTAAATCTTAAACCGGTAATAATCCTTTTTCAGATCTTCCTTGTCATGGCTAAACAAGTCTATGAGTGCAATTGGGCTCCCTCTCGAGTAACCGAGGAGCAGTTAAACAACCTCGTTAAAATGGGCGCTTTAGCCAAGAAAGATGTCATCCACTGGAGGGTCCCTAGCCCGGAAAATCCTCCTACACCCAAGGATGGAGAGGTAGTCGTGTTTGCTGATCATCTCAGACGAGGTTTTAGCCCTCCCGGTTCAAAAAAATTCCGAGATGTGCTAGCCAATTTTCAGCTGCGCCCTCAAGACATCGGTCCCAACTATGTTACTAACATCTGCCACTTCCAAGTATTCTGTGAAGTTTATCTGCAAGAGGAACCTACAGTCGAATTGTTTAGGGATTTCTTTCACTTAAACCGTCACACCGAGTTCTCAGATGGACCCAATACGGAACTGGGCGGAATGGCGGTTCAGAAGAGGAAAGAAGTCACCTTCCCCCATCCCAAACTCCACAGTCACCCCAAAGAGTGGAACCAAACTTGGTTTTACTGCATGCATACCTCTCCATCTGACAAAAACCCCTGCCGGGTTACCGCCCTGAGCGCCTGAGCAACACACACCCGTTTCCTCAGAGGTTGACAGCAAGAGAACGGGCCAACTATGCTCCCCAACTTTCAAAGCTTAGAGCCTTCATGGCGAACGGTTTGACAGGAGTTGATCTTGCTCGTTGCTAGATAAGCTGGAGCATTCTGCCCTTAAGCCGGCGCCCCGGTTTGATGTGTGAGTACACGAGGAGTTTGAAGGATGCTCAGCGGCATATTAATATTCAGCTCACAGATGCAGAAGTAACTGAAGCTGTAAAAAAGATACTGAACGAACCGGAGGCTGTCTGTGCCCAAACCGGACTACTCCCTTTCTACACCTTCAACAAACCGCCAGCTGTAAGAATCATATAATCTTTTTATCTGACGTTGCTTCTGTCCAAATATTCTCTGAAAGTGTGATTATTTTCTGACAGGGTGACGATCCGTTCTGGAACAAGAAACCGTCACAAGACAAATCGGCGAAGCCGCAAGACAAACCAGTCAAGCCAGTTCGTCCAAAGACCAAGGTTATTAAAAAACCTGCCAAGAGAAGGACTACTGCATCCTCCGATCCACCAGCTGATGATGATGTGGGTAATCCGGAACTAGAGGTAGAACTTGACTCTCTTGGTTCATTTTCCGTACATCTCATTGACAATGATTATTATCAGGATGACGCTGAAGGCAGTCATGCTGAGGACGTAGAGGTAACCATTCTTTCCTCCGATTCAGATCCTCTGCCAACATCAAAAATCCGTCAAGCAAACCGGAAAGTAAAATTTTCTCACCCTCTTGCTTATTTGGACCCAAACTTTCTTTTGAAGACGCAGCAGCACGAGGCTCGCCGTACAACCCGGCACAGCGGCCAGGTAGTTACCTCCGCCGGTTTACCGAATAGTCCGGTTCGGAAACGCCGATCAGAGGTCTCTTATCCCATTGATACTTCATGCTCAAAAGCAGGTTGTTTTCGCCAGCCTCTTAACCCATCTGATTCAAATTATCAGGGTACTTCTCACTCATCCTCTGGCGAGTCATCGGCCACACAGCTTCCACCCCTCAAAACAGCTCCTGGGTGAGTTATGCACATGTCTTTACTCTTGATGTGTTTTACATACTGTACCGATCCTTATGTCTATCTTTTCTCAGCGCCAAGCCCAGACCCAGCAAGAAAGCTCGGTTAAACAAACCAGCTGATGAAAATGTAGCTGCTGAACCGGAAACAACTCCAGAGGCGGAAGAAACCGATGTTGACGCCATGCTTCACGATCCGCCGCCTCAAGACCATGACTTCCTTGCTGAACAAGTGCAAGTTGACACTACCAGCCATGCAGACCGGCTAGCCAGCCCTGTCCAAACTGATGACAAACTGGTCAGTCCAGTTAAGGACACTGATAAATCGCCAACTCCGATGAGGGCTGCTGATGAAGAAGAAGATGATATTATGATTACTGGCACTGGCCACACCACTCTTGGCAATCCTGTAGCTTTGTCAAAGCATACTGCCAAGGATGATCTCTCTGCTATCGGCAAAGGCAAATGGAATGCTGATTTATCAAGCTACGCCCATCTCAATGCTCAAGACATTCACTTTGGCTTCTTGAACCGTCTGTATACCAGCCGTGATTATGAAGCTAGTTTGGTAAACTTGATGAAGGAGCGATATGAGGTAACTACCATTTTTCTCTTTTGTCCAATTGTAGTTTATCAATTCCTAGTAGCCCCCAAGTGACGGTTTATGATACCAATCTAAACCGGGACTTTTTTTCATAACTTATATTTGCATATTTAGCCTCCAGGGACCGGATTACCTCGTTAAGATGAACCGGTTTCTTTTAAAATTTGTCGTACTGCTCTTTCACCGGTATAGCCCCCAAGGGCCGGTTTAACTTTATAAAGATGAACCGGGACTGCAGAAGAACTCCCATACCAATAGCTTTTTGAGCAAACACACATTAGCCCCCAAGTGCCAAGATTAATACTTGTATTGTGCTTGGGACTTGTAGAAATTTCTGATCAAGAGCAAACATGCATTAGCCCCCAAGTATCAAGGGCATAACTTGTTATGGGCTTGGTACTTCAAATATGTAATGTCAACTCATGATACATCTGTCCCTTTATAGGCGGAGCTGAGCAAAAAGGAACGCCAAACCGCTGATCTGCAAGAGAACATCAAAACCCAGCAAGCTGAAGCCTCCAAAGCGAAGGAAGAGTTGACCCGCACTCTAGGCGCTATGGAGAAACTGAAAGAGGGCTTCAACAAAGAGCGGGCGGATTGGGAGACTGAAAAAGCCGCTTTGATAAAAAGGGCTGAAAACGCAGAAGCCGCTCTTAAACCGGTGGTTGACGAGATGACTGGTGTAAAGCGGCAAGCGCATGCTATGACCGCTGCTGTGTTTGGTAAGCATCCTTCCTTTATGCTTTCAACATATCCTCCCATGCATTGCCGGTTTACTGATGTTTGTAATGATACAGGAACTCGCAATTAGCCATCTGGGCTCTGTGTGCAGAAGAAGTTGAAAGCTGCCTACACGCTGATAGAGCAATTGTATACCGGCGCACAACGGATTATCTGCACCGCTTCTCACAATAAGCCACCCCCGACGTTGATCAAGGATACCTTAGCCAGGCTATCTATGCTACCTGCCCGGATAGAAGAGCTGAAGCGGTCTTCTGCAAGGGCTGGCGCTCTGACCGCACTAACCCGGGCAAAAGCATGGGTGCCTGATCTTGATCCGACGGACATGGCTAAAGGCTACCCAAGCTTAAAAGAAGATGGATCAGAGTTTGGCAGTGAAGATCTCCGCGCCATAAACCGGGAAGTACGTCCACAGGCTTGTCAACTTGCTGAAGAGGCCGATCTTTCATTTTACCAGGCGAGCTATGCTACCAATAACAAGCGGGTTGCTGCACCAACTCCTGGGGCTCAAAACCTGATCCCTCCAATCCGTAAGCACACTTATGCCCCTGACATTGAACCGTCCCCCCTTATAAGAGACGAAGCTGTTTTCCAAGATTTAACCGGGATCGACTGGACAACTATTGACTTCCAGCCGCTGGGTAGAGACGAAGAAGATGAACCGGTGCAAGATGATCCGCAGCCGTCAGGTCAAGCTGCTCAGCGATCATAACCCGGGGGCCGGTTTAATCTTCCATACTGCAATGTTTATTGAGAAATAATTATTCCTCTGGGCACCGAAATGCCTTGTAATAGGCTAGTTAAAACACTTGGTCTGTTATGCCTTCGTGCATATTTATCTGCAACTGATGCGTGTTAATCCGCCATGCTTGAGATATGATGTTCATAATCCATAGCTATTTATTCCAGTTGTTCCTGTAGATAAAAAGCTTAAAGTGCCCTGGCGGTTTACCACTGAGCGGGTCATGATACCCAACTATATATATGACCAAGGTTTATAACCAAGGTTGTTTAAGATAACCAAATATGGAAATATATGATACCTGCGACCTTTAGGCATAGTGTTGGCTGACCAACCTTGTAATGAGGGTAATAACCTTAATCCGGAGTAAAAGTATCTCCTGTTATATAATGCCGGATTACAACAAAACCGTTCCGGGTTGTGATAAACACCGGTTTATTCCATACTGGTGACTATGAGTCAAAACCAGACCGGGCTGATAATCTCCGGATTATAACTTGGTCATGTACTGACAACTTGTAGTTGACAGCCTAACCGGGTTGATAAACACTGATTTGAAAACATCACAAATCTTAGCAAAAGAAAAGAAACTTAGCAAAAGGCAAATAAAACCGTTGTAGTCGAGGCTTTTCACGGGCTGCCAGGCCCCAAATTTGATCAAGAGGTGTTGCTATGGTTCGGGTTCGACCAAGCCCCCAAGTGATGCTTTGGCATTACGCCGATCAAGAGGTGTTGCTATGGTTCGGGTTCGACCAAGCCCCCAAGTGATGTTGTGGCATTACGCCGATCAAGAGGCGTAGCTATGGTTCGGGTTCGACCAAGCCCCCAAGTGATGCTGTGGCATTGCGCCGATCAAGAGGCGTGGCTATGGTTCGGGTTCGACCAAGCCCCCAAGTGATGCTGTGGCATTGCGCCGATCAAGAGGCGTGGCTATGGTTCGGATACGACCAAGCCCCCAAGTGATGTTGTGGCATTGCGCCGATCAAGAGGCGTAGCTATGGTTCGGATACGACCAAGCCCCCAAGTGATCTAATATCAAGCTTTAAGAAGCTAAATCAAGGGGTAAACCGGATGCCACTTTGTAAGCTCCATGTAACCACACGTGATGTAAGAAAACAACAGATACCCCGCTTTAGCTGAGGTTCCGGTTTATTATATTGATCATAATATATACAATGTCATAATATGTACATAAGCAGAGCCTGTAGCTCAAGTATAGTAGGGCCGAAGATGAGCAATATTCCACGGCCGGTTGGTCTCCTCCTCCGATTTACGTGAGTCTTTGCGCTCTCGAACATCGATTAGGTAGTACGACCCATTGTGCAGATCCTTGCTGACCACAAAAGGTCCTTCCCAAGGTGGGGATAGCTTGTGCATATCCGTCTGATCCTGGATGAGTCGAAGCACCAAATCTCCTTCTTGAAAGGTTCTGGTTCTAACCCGGCGGCTATGATAACGACGCAGATCTTGCTGATAAATCGCCGAACGGGCTGCCGCCATGTCACGCTCCTCATCTAACAGGTCAAGAGCTTCCTGCCGTGCCTTCTCGTTATCCGCTTCAACATATGCCGCTACACGAGGCGAGTCATGACGGATGTCACTAGGAAGAACCGCTTCCGCTCCATAAACCATGAAGAACGGCGTGTAGCCTGTCGATCTGTTGGCTGTGGTATTGATGCTCCATAACACTGAAGGTAACTCCTCAACCCAACAACCCGGCGTCCGTTGCAAAGGAACCATAAGCCGGGGTTTGATGCCTCTCAGGATCTCTTGATTGGCCCTCTCCGCTTGACCATTGGACTGGGGGTGAGCCACTGATGACACATCAAGCCGGATGTGCTCACGTTGACAGAACTCCTTCATGGCACCCTTTGACAGATTGGTACCATTGTCAGTTATAATGCTGTGTGGAAAGCCAAACCGGAAGATCACCTTTTTGATGAATTGAACTGCCGTGGCTGCGTCACACTTACTAACTGGCTCTACCTCCACCCACTTTGTGAACTTATCAACTGCCACTAAAAGGTGGGTCTTCTTCTCCTTGGACCTCTTGAAAGGCCCAACCATATCCAGCCCCCAAGTTGCAAACGGCCAGGTGATTGGAATCATCCTCAATTCTTGAGCTGGTACATGAGCACGCCGTGAGAATTTCTGACAGCCATCACATCTTTTAACCAAGTCCTCGGCATCAGCATGAGCTGTCAACCAATAGAAACCGTGACGAAACGCCTTGGCCACCAAAGATTTTGAACCGGCATGGTGTCCACAATCTCCTTCGTGGATCTCACGCAAAATTTCACGGCCTTCCTCAGGAGATACACAACGTTGAAACGCCCCTGTCACACTGCAATGATGTAACTCTCCATTGATAATAGTCATGGACTTGGACCGCCGGGTTATCTGTCTGGCCAAAGTTTCATCCTCTGGTAACTCGCCCCGGTTTATATATGCCAGATACGGAACCGTCCAATCTGGGATAACATGTAGAGCTGCCACCAACTGAGCCTCCGGGTCAGGAATAGCCATATCCTCTTCACCAGGGAGCTTGACGAATGGATTATGCAAAACATCCAGGAAGACATTAGGTGGAACCGGTTTATGTTGGGAACCCAGGCGGCTTAAAGCATCTGCCGCTTCATTCTTCCGCCGGTCCACATGATCCACCTGATAACCTTTGAAGTGACCTGCAACAATATCCACCTCACGACGATATGCTGCCATTAGTGGGTCCTTGGAATCCCAAGTGTCGGACACTTGTTGAGCCACCAGATCCGAGTCACCGAAACACTTAACTCGGCTAAGATTCATCTCCTTAGCCATCCGAAGACCATGGAGTAAGGCCTCATATTCAGCTGCATTATTAGTGCAAGGGAACAATAAACGGGGAACATAACAAAACTTATCACCTCGTGGGGAAGTTAACACGACTCCAGCCCCCGAGCCCTCCAATTGCCTGGACCCATCAAAATGAATAGTCCAATAAGTGTGATCCGGCTTCTCTTCTGGCGCTTGTAATTCTGTCCAATCATTGATGAAATCCACAAGTGCCTGAGATTTGATCGCCGTTCGGGGTATGTATTTCAACCCGTGAGGCCCGAGCTCGATAGCCCACTTAGCAATTCAACCAGTTGCCTCCCTATTCTGGATTATATCCCCAAAGGAGCAGAGCTGACCACCGTGATGGGATGACCATGGAAATACTGCTTAAGCTTCCGGCTTGCCATGAAAACCCCATACACCAATTTTTGCCAATGCAGGTACCTCTGCTTGGATTCAATGAGTACCTCACTAATATAGTAAACCGGTCGTTGAACCGGATATTCCTTTCCTGCCTCCTTGCGCTCCACCACAATAGCCACACTAACAGCCCGAGCGTTAGCTGCCACATATAGCAACAATGGCTCTTTGTCAACCAGAGCAGCGAGAACCGGCAGATTAGCTAGCTGCCGCTTTAAGTCCTCAAATGCTTCATTAGCGGCGTCACTCCAGACAAAGTTATCCGTTTTCTTCAGCATCTGATACAAAGGGATGGCCTTCTCGCCGAGGCGACTGACAAAACGGCTCAACGCGGCAATCCGGCCTGCCAGGCGTTGAACATCATTGATACACTTTGGTTTAGCCAAGGAGGTGATGGCTTTGATCTTTTCCAGATTAGCTTCAATGCCCCTGTTAGACACCAAAAAGCCCAGGAGCTTCCCTGCAGGTACACCAAAGACACATTTGGTCGGATTAAGCATCATTTTATAAACCCGCAGGTTATCAAAGGTTTCCTTCAAGTCATCAATCAATGTATCCTTCTTCCTTGATTTTACCACAATATCATCCACATAGGCATGAACATTGCGGCCGATCTGTTTATGAAGACAATTCTGCACACACCGTTGATAAGTTGCCTGTGCACTCTTGAGCCCAAAGGGCATGGACACATAGCAGAAGGCTCCAAAGGGAGTTATGAAGGTTGTCTTCTCCTGGTCCTTAACTGCCATTTTGATCTGATGATAACCAGAATATGCATCCAAAAAACTTAAATGCTCACAACCCGTCGTAGCATCAATAATTTGATCAATACGGGGGAGGGCAAAAGGATCTGCTGGACAAGCTTTGTTGAGATCTGTGTAGTCCACACACATACGCCAAGTGCCATTCTTCTTGAGGACCACCACCGGATTAGCCAACCACTCAGGATGGAATACTTCAACGATAAACCCAGCCGCCAAGAGCCTGGCTACTTCTTCTCCAATAGCTTTGCGTCTTTCTTCATTGAACCGGCGGAGAAACTACTTGACCGGTTTATACTTAGGATCAACATTGAGAGTGTGCTCAGCGAGTTCTCTTGGTACACCAGGCATGTCAGAAGGCTTCCATGCAAAGATGTCCCGATTCTCATGGATGAACTCGATGAGCGCGCTTTCCTATTTCGGATCCAAGTTAGCGCTGGTGCTAAACTGCTTGGACGAATCGCCAGGCACGAAGTCAACAAGTTTAGTCTCATCAGCCGATTTAAACTTCAGGGCCGGATCATGCTCCATAGTTGGTTTCTTCAACGAAGTCATATCTGCCGGATAAACATTGTCCTTGTAAAACTTCAACTCCTCTATTGCACAAACCGACTTAGCATAAGCCGCATCACCTTCCTCACACTCCAGAGCAATCTTGCGGCTTCCATGCACGGTTATAGTTCCCTTGTGACCCGGCATCTTGAGCTGTAGATAGACATAACAAGGTCGTGCCATAAATTTAGCATAAGCTGGCCGTCCAAATAGGGCATGATACGGGCTTCTGATTTTCACCACTTCAAAGGTCAAGGTTTCGGATCTCGAGTCATGCTCATCTCCAAAAGCCACCTCCACAGCTATCTTACCAACAGGATATGCCGACTTACCAGGCACCACACCATGGAACACCGTATTGGATGGTTTAAGATTTTTATCTATTAGCCACATGCGACGGAAAGTTTTATAATAAAGGATATTGATACTACTCCCTCCATCCATAAGTACCTTAGTGAACTCATAACCTCCCACCTGAGGTGCCACCACCAGAGCCAGATGACCCGGATTGTCAACCCGGGGTGGATGATCGTCTCTACTCCACACAATGGGCTGCTCGGACCAGCGCAAATAACGGGGCACCGCCGGTTCAACGACATTCACCACCCTTTTATGAAGCTTCTGATCGCGCTTGTCCAAGCTAGTGGTGAAGACATGATACTGTCCGCTATTCAACTGCTTCGGGTTGCTCTGGTAACCCGACTGCTGCTGCTGCTGCTGCTGATTGCCCTGATGATTATAGCCACCTTGGTTACCTCGATTACTTTGATTGTTATGTCCACCCTGATTGCCATGGAATCCTGAACCGGAATTTCCTCCGCCATAACCCGGCCCATGAGATCCAGAGCCCGAACCACCTCCTGATCCATGATCATACCGGAAAGAATCAGAATTTTTGAACTCTTGCATGATATAACAATCTTTCCAGAGGTGTGTAGATGGTTCCTCCTTCGTCCCATGCTTTGGACAGGGCTGGTTCAACAGATACGACAAACGGTCCGGGTTAGGATTTGGCATTCCATTGCGCCGGGGCGGTTTACCCTTACGCCGCGGCCCTTGTCGTGTGTATTAGTGTTAGCCACAAAGTCTAAACCGTGGTCCGCTTTACGCTTGCCGCCGTTTCCATGACCCACCGGGTTGTGGTGCTGCCCCTTGGCATTGCCGCTCTTCTTTCCCTTCCCTGTCTTATCATCGTCAGACTCGGGATCCTTGGTACTATCAGAGTCGACATACTTCACCAGTGCAGCCATGAGGGTTCCCATGTCATTACAATGACGTTTGAGCCGTCCCAACTTCAACTTCAAGGGTTGAAACCGGCAATTGCCTTCCAATGTTAAAACTGCGGTGTCGGCGTTGACGCTGTCTGATGAATGTAAAATCTCCGAAACCCGGCGCACCCAATGGGTTGTTGACTCTCCTTCCTCCTGGACACGGGCAGCTAAGTCCACAATTGACATGGGCTGCTTGCATGTATCCTTGAAATTCTGAATAAACCGGACTCTCAACTCGGCCCATGACCTGATAGAATTAGCCGGTAAGCTCTTTAGCCAAGTGCGGGCCATTCCTTCTAGCATCATGGTGAAGTACTTCGCACATGCCGCATCATCCACGTCCAGCATCTCCATGGCCACCTCATAGCTTTCATCCCATGTTTCAGGGTATAAATCAGCGGTGTAATTCGGCACCTTGCGCGGGCCCTTGAAATCCTTGGGAAGGCGTACATTGCGCAACGCTGGGACAAGACATGGGACTCCCAAGGAACTAGAGGTAACTCCTGGTTCCACCGATGTGGTTAGACGAACCGGAGTAAGCTGGCGAGCCTCGTGCTGCGCCGCTAACTCGGCCTCCATACGCCTGCTCATCCATACGCCTGCTGTAACTCCGGCTTGGACAGGGAGTGGAGTGAATCCGATCGCGACTATATGAGTAAGCCTCCTGTTCAACCAAGGCTATCTGAAGAAGCTCCTTAACCCGACGCGTCTCGACCGCTGCTGGAGAATCACCTTCGATCAGGATGGCCGCCAGCCGTGAAGCGGCAGCGACAATGTTGTCCATTGGGTTAGAATAATGACCCGGTGGCGTGGGGACATGAGGTACCACAATGTTGTTCTGACGAGGCGGATCCACCAAACGTGGCTGAACTGGCGCCCCTGCTCCGGGTGCCTCTGCCCGGTTTACCACCGGCGGATTACTGATCCCTGCTCCTAGGGTGTTAAAGAGATTTCTAGCATCATAAACCGGCGGCAGGCGAGATCGGTGCCTCCTCTTCAGGACTTTGTTCGACGCGCTCTTATCCAGCATAATCCGGTAAGCTTGTGCATCCAAAGCGGCCCGCTCTGCGGCTATCCTGGTATCCTCAGCTGCTAAGTCGGCTTTTGCCTGGGTGATCTGATCTTTCACTTTCGCGATTTCCGCATTGTGTGCATCCTGATCCGCCGGGTTAACCTCCGCCATCAGCGTTGCCAACACATCAAACAAATCAGATAGAACCTGAGCTGGCGGTCGCATAGGGCCTCCTGCCCCAGCCGCTGTCGCCGTTGCTGATCCGAAAATCATCGCCACTGCGGTCGAAGAGTGGAGCGCTGGTTGCGTGCCGGCCATGAAGATCGCCACCCGGTTTGGCAGATCAAAGGGGTCCGGAATACTGTCGCCATCGGAACAGCCCCCAATCCGGCCATCTTGTAACTGATATAACGACTCGGTCTCTCCAGTCGATGACTCGTCGCCGGAATAAACGACGGTTTCACCACCAGATTTCGATCTATCCTCAGATTCACCTCCATGGATAACTCCCACGAAGGCACGCTTCATGACAGGCTTGACCCGGGCAGATCTCGCACGCTGAGCTGTTTCGACGAGGTCGGTGCAGATGTCCGGCTCAGGGCCCGGTTCGCCGATCTTGCCAATGAAAACGTGTATGCCACCAAAGGGGACCCGGTACCCGTACTCGATTGAGCCGGCCTCGGGGCCCCAGCCTGCATCGTCGATGTAGAGCTTGCCGCGACGACTCTTGGTCATCCGGCCCACAGCGTAACCCTTGAGTCCTTCGAAGCTGCCCTCCAAGAACTTGAAACCATCGTGCGATAGCCCCACAGTGGGCGCCAACTGTCATGGTTTTGTCACGGCAGATGTCCTAGAGAAAGGACTTAGTCGTGGAGCCATCACTACGGGTTAGCTTAAAGGGGTTAAAGCGGAGAAGGGACGCAAGAGAGTGTTATACTAGTTCAGCCCCTTACGATGAAGGTAAAAGCCTACGTCTAGTTGTGATGGAATTGATGGGGTTTCGATGACCAGGGAGCGAATACGCTTTGCCTGAGTCTCGAGTTGTTGTCTGCTGTCCTTGAACCGCCACCGGGTCATCCCCTTATATACATGGGTTGACGCCCGTCGGTTTACAGACTCCGAGGCCGGCTCATAATCGTGTCCGGCTCGGTCCCTGCTACTTCTATCTTACAACACAAGTTTACATCTCAATGCCGGTTTGTGTCTACAGGCCTTAAACCGGCTTTGGGCCCTGGGCCTTCATGAAGCGTCACTGTCTGTCTTCATGGGCTTCAGATACATATGAACTACTTATGAAGCTAACCCGGCCTCTCCTGGCCGGTTTACGCCCAGTGGTAATATCCCCAACACAAACAGTTCATGATTGCCAAGCGTGTGCGATAAGGAGACTATCACACACATTCTCCCAAACCGTATGCGATCTGTAATTGAGAACATTACCTAATCATCGTACAAGTGTCGGATAGGATTACAAAACATCGGACCGTCGTACCAGTGTTGTACAGGATAACTATGGCACACGCTATTATGTGGTGCAATGCCTATGACATCCATGGTTCATGATTGTAAACAGTGTACGATAAGGCGACTATCGCAAACATTTAGTTTGCTCGCACCTTTTGTGATATTGTCTGACATCACGCATGCTTCGCAAACGACAACTGTGTGCATGGTCACACACGTTTCCTCTTGCAAACCATGTCGGGTTATGATGTATATCACACACGTTTGTGCTTTACAGACCATGTGCGCTGTAACGACCTGCAGAGCATATATTGACCCTAATTAAATCGTTGTTATTTAAAATTGTACCGAATTTGAATTTGCAAGTTGGCTATAACTTTATTCATATCCATCAGGTTAAACAACCAATGCATTATTCGATTCGCAGGTACATATGTTCAAGAATTACATAAGCACCAAATAAAGAATGTTGAACCAGGGTTGTATACTTGTACTATTAAACACGATAAAGAAAGTTGCAAAAGACATTTTGGTTGCTGAACAAGGTGAAGCGGAATGCCCATATTGTGCTCTCCTCCATGCAGAAGGCACGCACGACTTCAATCCAACCCGTTGTGATGGCCGACCGCCCATCCTTCACTGTCTTCATGACTCATGAGGACATCTATATAGTCATTGTGTTCTGGTAGAAATACTTTAGCCTTTGCATGCCCACCAATCATGAAGTTTGAGAGGTAATCTTGAGTATACTGCTTCGAGAACCACTTCAAAGGAAAAATATTCAGCCATTGTCATCTAACAGAACTCATTATGCGCAGTAAAAAAAAGGCTACAGAGTTCTTACTTACCATGCTGCAGTTCACTGTTTTCTTGGATAAAGTGTAAACAAATAGTTTAATTTCTATCTTTTGACTCATTTTACTAACGATCTTTATCAGTTTCCTCACTTGATGCTGGTTCATCAATATCTCATTGCCCCATATGCAGAAAGGGTCGAAGCACGGATCTTTACCAATGACGTGTACCTAAAAGCACCAAGTTAATATTAGAAGCTAAAAAACAATTGCACAATGATGTAGTACAACACTCCCTCCATCCCATTATATAAGATCTTATAGCATCCAATATACTCACGGCGTGGATGAATAAACATCTTATATTATGGGGTGGAGGGAGTTTATTACATTTTTACAAATATTAGCCGATTAACTGCAGTTAACTGTTGTTGTGTTGTTGGTGTTCTTGCTGCTCTTCTATGTATATCTAGACATCATCAGAACATTAAGGTAACACTCTTGGTTTGAGACTATGTTTGCCAAAGGTTGCCACACCTACAGTTAGGTGTGTGTTTGGTTCAAGCCACGTCTTAAGCAAGCCACACTATGGTCCCGCATCACATACACTCAAAAAGTGTGGTAAGATTCTCTTAGGCATGCCAACTTGTGGCTCTCGTTTTAAAGAACTAACCCTTTGGCAAGTTTGGCAACATTGTATGGCAAAGTGTGGCACTCCTAGGCCTAGAACCAAACAACCCTTCCTTCCTTGTTGCTACGTGGCCTAGGATTGCATATTTAGTCATTCAGTATAATGCATCTTGATATGTAGCCTCAGATATATTAGATATGGCCCTAGTTAACCTACCGATAAATGGGTTACAGATATATTCAGTTAAATGTCCGATTCAAGGATTAATCCCTTATCAGCCCCCGGCCTATATGATACCAGCTATGAACAATGAGTATATATAAGCCATGGGATGAAACTAACCTCGATGGTAAACAACAGATGTTCCCAATATTGTCCTGTCTAAGTACATCTAAAGGCATGTTAAGCACAACAGGCTAAACATCATCCAAATATATCCATGGTAGACAACCTAATCTTCAAATGATAGCTTCATGGCGAAGGTTTAAGCATGCTAGTTAGGAAAAACAAGAAGTGGAAAGGTGTGTTATTAACTGCAGCAAGCCTAACATTTAAAAACAAGCAAACATAGTCATTCAAACTTGTATTGTGCAGGTCTAAGTACACTAGTTATTGTTAAAAGGAATGTTAAATACAACATGCTTAACAACAACCAAATATAGTCATTCATAGAGCTATTGTGTCGGGGTAAACAAATAGGGGTATGTGTTTTCCCCTGACTTGTGCACGGACAGTCGATCACCGGACCAGCAGCGATCAAAGGCAAGACCAAGTGAAGAGATAAGCTCTTGGGAGATCGAAGTACAGATCAAGAAGGCAAAATCAAGACGAAGGAAGCAAGAAACAACTACGGGAGAAACCTCCCTTGCCGGGCAGGCGAGCCTGGCGAGGCCGAGGTTATCCCGAAGACAAGCCTCCAGACCACCCTGGCAGGGCCTGCCGGGCTCAACAAGGGCAAATTACCCTGCCAAGGCTTCACCGCTCCACCTCACAGTGAAGAAAGTCACTGATCGGTGCGGTGTCAAGCCCCCAGATGACTAAGTGGCTGCTTCTTCCCACATGGCAGCCATTTCCTACGGAAAACACCTCCAAATGACACCCGTCCTGAGACGTGTCAAGCAAGCAGGCACGAAGCTGGCAAAGTGGCCTGACAAGGCTTGACAGGCACATTGTGATGTGACACTAAGCGGCGCATTTAATGCGCTCTGTCCACCTGCAGAATAGCTATGATAGCACTGTTTGCTATCTAATTAGTGCATAATGACTGATTTTCCACTGTGGTGACCCCTTGATCTATAGAAGGAGGCCCATGGCAACCGTAGAAAGGATTTGGACACTTGCATACTCATACGGGCGTAGTCGCCCTCGCCCCGAGGCAACCTTGCCGGGCAAAGGCGCTGCCTGTTCTACCATAATCCACCGTCAATCCACCAAAGTAGGAGTAGGGTTTTACGCCTCGCGTCGGCCTGAACTTGGGTAAAACTACCCGTGTGATCTCTGCCATGCTGTGTTACGCTTCTCCGCTCTTTGTGCAACATGCTCATCCCGCCGCCGAACCAAAAAGGGGCTCATGGTCCCATAGGCGGCCGTGGTTTCCCACGACATTTTAGGCGCGCCAGGTAGGGGAATCACTTGCGCGAACCCGAGAGTGTAAGCAGCACGTTATCTTCATCACCTGCTCCATCAACAACGTCATTACTCAATGGCGCCCAAGAGAAGGCAGAGAATGGAGGGGACAGAGAGGGAGAGCAACATTGCTCCCTAGTCGACCCTATCCAGTCTCCATCACCCCGTCCCACTACGGTAACAACAGCGGCGGAAACCTGTAGTCAGGGCAACAAGACTGCCCCGAGCGGATCAAGCAGTATGGATGCACTTCGAGCCCCGTTCGGAAAAAGGGAGCGATGTGCAAAGGTACGGGGTTTTCTCTCTCTCTCTCTCTGCCACTCTCACTTATTGGCAATCGAGTTACTCTGGGTTTTAGCATCATCAGCGTCGATGAGCCTGTGCGACACTCGGTCCTGAGTAAAACGCCAGCGCGAATCCGTTGATCGATGCCCCGGCATGTACGCTCCGGCAAGGCCGTCCGCATTGGCGTTACTTCCGTGCCAGTCACCGTTGGATTGTTTAGAGAGTGTGAAGAAAAGGAGAGAGAAACCCGTCGTGCCCGACATCGCATCCTGCCGCCCACAAGATATATATGGATTTTACCGACCCTTGTCGGGAGCCGGAAATCAATATACATGCGGCACCATCCTTCCCGAAGCCCATGAGTCGAACAAGCGGCCGCAACTGAGAGGAATAGATGGGGACACAGATAAGAGCTAAGTACGTGCTATCCTTGCGTTGCTACGGGTTTTTAGACTCTCATTTGTTTATCCCTTGAGTGCTGAGGTATTCATATGATGAAATCTTTCACAAGATGGTACCTTTACTAGATTCTTGTCTGCACCCTCGTTCCGTTCAGAGCCAGCTCGCGGAATGGGTGGCTGCGTTGGAAACTACTATGGAGAAACCTGCCGGGACACATCCATGCCAAAATAAGTGTTAAGGTCCGGACCCTTATGACCATTGCGGGGATATGATACCGGCAGGCAACCAGAATGTGCATAGAGACTAATCATGCGAACACTAAATGGATAGAACTCAAAAGGGAGGAACACACAATTTAGACTAAGCAAAACCGTCAAGTTCCACATAAAGCATAAACAGAATGAAGTCTAAACACAGGACATGCATCATTCTTTTGATTACAGGACAACACGGTAGCGGGAGTAATTCAAGGACAGGTCTGCCGAGCTCGTGAAGCAACAGGGACACCAAGGACCTTGTTGGCGAGAGGGGTGGCCTTCTCCTCGGCAGCATAAACGTCTGTGCCCGACGACGGATTCCTGAAGCCGTCAGTGAGGTCGAGGCCTGGGTGGCGGCACGCGATGTTGCTCGGGACCATGAAGAGGGTGTTGCGGCCGAGCTTCCGATATTCACTCGCGAAGCGACCGGCCCTTCCTTCTTCATGCACCTTCAGCTTCTCGATCAGCTCGTTGAAGAAGACCCCTAGCTTAGCACTGGGGGCCTCCCACTTGCTGGTCGAATAGACCGGCCCCTCCATGTGAAGGAAATATGCCCTAGAGGCAATAATAAAGTTATTATTTATTTCCTTATATCATGATAAATGTTTATTATTCATGCTAGAATTGTATTAACTGGAAACTTGATACATGTGTGAATACATAGACAAACAGAGTGTCACTAGTATGCCTCTACTTGACTAGCTCGTTGATCAAAGATGGTTATGTTTCCTAGCCATAAACATGAGTTGTCATTTGATTAATGGGATCACATCATTAGGAGAATGATGTGATTGACTTGACCCATTCTGTTAGCTTAGCACTCGATCGTTTAGTATGTTGCTATTGCTTTCTTCATGACTTATACATGTTCCTATGACTATGAGATTATGCAACTCCCGTTTACCGGAGGAACACTTTGTGTGCTACCAAACGTCACAACGTAACTGGGTGATTATAAAGGTGCTCTACAGGTGTCTCCAAAGGTACTTGTTGGGTTGGCGTATTTCGAGATTAGGATTTGTCACTCCGATTGTCGGAGAGGTATCTCTGGGCCCACTCGGTAATGCACATCACTATAAGCCTTGCAAGCATTGTAACTAATGAGTTAGTTGCGGGATGATGTATTACGGAACGAGTAAAGAGACTTGCCGGTAACGAGATTGAACTAGGTATTGAGATACCGACGATCGAATCTCGGGCAAGTAACATACCGATGACAAAGGGAACAACGTATGTTGTTATGCGGTCTGACCGATAAAGATCTTCGTAGAATATGTGGGAGCCAATATGAGCATCCAGGTTCCGCTATTGGTTATTGACCGGAGAGGTGTCTCGGTCACGTCTACATAGTTCTCGAACCCGTAGGGTCCGCACGCTTAACGTTACGATGACGGTTATATTATGAGTTTATGTGTTTTGATGTATCGAAGGAGTTCGGAGTCCCGGATGAGATCGGGGACATGACGAGGAGTCTCGAAATGGCCGAGACGTAAAGATCGATATATTGGACGACTATATTCGGACTTCGGAAAGGTTCCGAGTGATTCGGGTATTTTTCGGAGTACCGGAGAGTTACGGGAATTCGTATTGGGCCTTAATGGGCCATACGGGAAAGGAGAGAAAGGCCCCAAAGGGTGGCCACACCCCTCCCCATGGGCTAGTCCGAATTGGACTAGGGAGGGGGGGCTCGCCCTTCCTTCTTTCTCCTTCTCCCTTCCCTTCTCCTATTCCAACAAGGAAAGGAGGAGTCCTACTCCCGGTGGGAGTAGGACTCCCCCCTTGGCGCGCCCTCCTCCTTGGCCGGCGGCCTCCCCCTTGCTCCTTTATATACGGGGGCAGGGGGGCACCCCATAGACACAATTGATCATTGATCTCTTAGCCGTGTGCGGTGCCCCCCTCCACCATATTACACCTCGATAATATCGTAGCGGTGCTTAGGCGAAGCCCTGCGTCGGTAGAACATCATCATTGTCACCACGCCGTCGTGCTGACGAAACTCTCCCTCAACACTCGGCTGGATCGGAGTTCAAGGGACGTCATCGAGCTGAACGTGTGCTGAACTCGGAGGTGACGTGCGTTCGGTACTTGATCAGTCGGATCGTGAAGACGTACGACTACATCAACCGCGTTGTGTTAACGCTTCCGCTTTCAGTCTACGAGGGTACGTGGACAACATTCTCCCCTCTCGTTGCTATGCATCACCATGATCTTGCGTGTGCGTAGGAATTTTTTTGAAATTACTACGTTCCCCAACAGTGGTATCAGAGCCAGGTTTTATGCGTTGATGTTATATGCACGAGTAGAACACAAGTGAGTTGTGGGCAATATAAGTCATACTGCTTACCAGCATGTCATACTTTGGTTCGGCGGTATTGTGAGATGAAGCGGCCCGGACCGACATTACCCGTACGCTTATGCGAGACTGGTTTCACCGTTGCGAGCACTCGATGCTTAAAGGTGACTGGCGGGTGTCTGTCTCTCTCACTTTAGTTGAACCGAGTGTGGCTACGCCCGGTCCTTGCGAAGGTTAAAACAGCACCAACTTGACAAACTATCGTTGTGGTTTTGATGCGTAGGTAAGAACGGTTCTTGCTAAGCCCGTAGCAGTCACGTAAAACTTGCAACAACAAAGTAGAGGACGTCTAACTTGTTTTTGCAGGGCATGTTGTGAAGTGGTATGGTCAAGACATGATGCTATATTTTATTGTATGAGATGATCATGTTTTGTAACCGAGTTATCGGCAACTGGCAGGAGCCATATGGTTGTCGCTTTATTGTATGAAATGCAATCGCCATGTAATTGTTTTGCTTTATCACTAAGCGGTAGCGATAGTCGTAAAAGCAATAGTTGGCGAAACGACAACGATGCTACGATGGAGATCAAGGTGTCGCGCCGGTGACGATGGTGATCATGACGGTGCTTCGGAGATGGAGATCACAAGCACAAGATGATGATGGCCATATCATATCACTTATATTGATTGCATGTGATGTTTATCTTTTATGCATCTTATCTTGCTTTGATTGACGGTAGCATTATAAGATGATCTCTCACTAAAATTTCAAGATAAAAGTGTTCTCCCTGAGTATGCACCGTTGCGAAAGTTCTTCGTGCTGAGACACCACGTGATGATCGGGTGTGATAGGCTCTACGTTCAAATACAACGGGTGCAAAACAGTTGCACACGTGGAATACTCAGGTTAAACTTGACGAGCCTAGCATATGCAGATATGGCCTCGGAACACGGAGACCGAAAGGTCGAGCGTGAATCATATAGTAGATATGATCAACATAGTGATGTTCACCATTGAAACTACTCCATCTCACGTGATGATCGGACATGGTTTAGTTGATATGGATCACGTGATCACTTAGAGGATTAGAGGGATGTCTATCTAAGTGGGAGTTCTTAAGTAATATGATTAATTGAACTTGAATTTATCATGAACTTAGTCCTGGTAGTATTTTGCAAATTATGTTGTAGATCAATAGCTCGCGTTGTTGCTTCCCTGTGTTTATTCTTGATATGTTCCTAGAGAAAAATTATGTTGAAACATGTTAGTAGCAAAGAAGCGGATTGGATCCGTGATCTGAGGATTATCCTCATTGCTGCACAGAAGAATTATGTCCTTGATGCACCGCTAGGTGACAGACCTATTGCAGGACCAGATGCAGACGTTATGAACGTTTGGCTAGCTCAATATGATGACTACTTGATAGTTTAGTGCACCATGCTTAACGGCTTAGAATCGGGACTTCAAAGACGTTTTGAACGTCATGGACCATATGAGATGTTCCAGGTGTTGAAGTTAATATTTCAAGCAAATACCCGAGTTGAGAGATATGAAGTCTCCAACAAGTTCTATAGCTAAAAGATGGAGGAGAATAGCTCAAGCAGTGAGCATGTGCTCAGATTGTCTGGGTACTACAATCGCTTGAATCAAGTGGGAGTTAATCTTCCAGATAAGATTGTGATTGACAGAGTTCTCTAGTCACCATCACCAAGTTACTAGAACTTTGTGATGAACTATAGTATGCAAGGGATGACGAAAACGATTCCCGAGCTCTTCGTGATGTTGAAATCGATGAAGGTAGAAATCAAGAAAGAGCATCAAGTGTTGATGGTTGACAAGACCACTAGTTTCAAGAAAAGGGCAAAGGGAAGAAGGGGAACTTCAAGAAGAACGGCAAACGAGTTGCTGCTCAAGTGAAGAAGCCCAAGTCTGGACCTAAGCCTGAGACTGAGTGCTTCTACTGCAAAGGAATTGGTCACTGGAAGCGGAACTACCCCAAGTAATTGGCGGATAAGAAGGATGGCAAAGTGAACATAGGTATATTTGATATACATGTTATTCATGTGTACTTTACTAGTGTTTATAGCAACCCCTCAGTATTTGATACTAGTTCAGTTGCTAAGGATAGTAACTCGAAACGGGAATTGCAGAATGAACAGAAACTAGTTAAGGGCGAGGTGACGATGTGTGTTGGAAGTAGTTCCAAGATTGATATGATCATTATCGCACACTCCCTGTACTTTCGAGATTAGTGTTGAACCTAAATAGGTGTTATTTGGTGTTTGCGTTGAGCATGAATATGATTTGATCATGTTTATTGCAACACGGTTATTCATTTAAGTTAGAGAATAATTGTTGTTCTGTTTACATGAATAAAACCTTCTATGGTCATACACCCAATGAAAATGGTTTGTTGGATCTCGATCGTAGTGATACACATATTCATAATATTGAAGCCAAAAGATGCAAAGTTAATAATGATAGTGCAACTTATTTGTGGCACTGCCGTTTAGGTCATATTGGTGTAAAGCGCATGAAGAAACTCCATGCTGATGGAATTTTGGAATCACTTGATTATGAATCACTTGATGCTTGCAAACCATGCCTTATGGGCAAGATGACTAAAACTCCGTTCTCCGGAACAATGGAGCGAGCAACTGACTTATTGGAAATAATACATACTGATGTATGCGATCCAATGAGTGTTGAGGCTCGCGGCGAGTATCGTTATTTTCTAACCTTCACAGATGATTTGAGCAGATATGGGTATATCTACTTGATGAAACATAAGTCTGAAACATTTGAAAAGTTCAAAGAATTTCAGAGTGAAGTGGAAAATCATCGTGACAAGAAAATAAAGTTTCTATGATCTGATCGCGGAGACAAATATTTGAGTTACGAGTTTGGTCTTCAATTAAAACAATGTGGAATAGTTTCACAAATTTATGCCACCTGGAACACCACAGCATAATGGTGTGTCCGAACGTCATAACCGTACTTTATTGGATATAGTGCAATCTATGATGTCTCTTACCAATTTACCACTACCGTTTTGGGGTTATGCATTAGAGACAGCTACATTCACGTTAAATAGGGCACCATCAAAATCCGTTGAGACGACGCCTTATGAACTGTGGTTTGGCAAGAAACCAAAGTTGTCGTTTCTTAAAGTTTGGGGTTGCGATGCTTATGTGAAAAAGTTTCATCCTGATAAGCTCAAATCCAAATCGGAGAAATGTGTCTTCATAGGATACCCAAAGGAGACAGTTGGGTACACCTTCTATCACAGATCCGAAGGCAAGACATTCGTTGCTAAGTATGGATCCTTTCTAGAGCAGGAGTTTCTCTCGAAAGAAGTGAGTGGGAGGAAAGTAGAACTTGATGAGGTAATTGTACCTGCTCCCTTATTGGAAAGTAGTTCATCGCAGAAACCAGTTTCTGTGACACCTATACCAATTAGTGAGGAAGTTAATGATGATGATCATGAAACTTCAGATCAAGTTATTACTGAACCTCGTAGGTCAACCAGAGTAAGATCCGCACCAGAGTGGTATGGTAATCCTGTTCTGGAGGTTATGTTACTAGACCATGACGAACCTACGAACTATGAAGAAGCGATGGTGAGCCCAGATTCCGCGAAATGGCTTGAGGCCATGAAATCTGAGATGGGATCCATGTATGAGAACAAAGTGTGGACTTTGGTTGACTTGCCCAATGTTCGGCAAGCCATAGAAAATAAATGGGTCTTCAAGAGGAAGACGGACGCTGATAGTAGTGTTACTATCTACAAAGCTAGACTTGTCAAAAAAAGGTTTTTGACAAAGTTCAAGGTGTTGACTACGATGAGATTTTCTCACTCGCAGCGATGCTTAAGTCTGTTCGAATCATGTTAGCAATTGCGGCATTTTATGAAATCTGGCAAATGGATAAACAAAACTGCATTCCTTAATGGATTTATTAAAGAAGAGTTGTATATGATGCAACCAGAAGGTTTTGTCAATCCTAAAGGTGCTAACAAAATATGCAAGCTCCAGCGATCCATCTATGGACTGGTGCAAGCATCTCGGAGTAGGAATATACGCTTTGATAAGTTGATCAAAGGATATAGTTTTATACGGACTTGCGGTGAAGCCTATATTTACAAGAAAGTGAGTGGGAGCACTACAGCATTTCTGATAAGTATATGTGAATGACATATTGTTGATCGGAAATAATGTAGAATTATTCTGCAAAGCATAAAGGAGTGTTTGAAAGGAGTTTTTCAAAGAAAGACCTCGGTGAAGCTGCTTACATATTGAGCATCAAGATCTATAGAGATAGATCAAGACGCTTGATAAGTTTTTTCAATGAGTACATACCTTAACAAGATTTTGAAGTGGTTCAAAATGGAACAGTCAAAGAAAGAGTTTCTTGCTTGTGTTACAAGGTGTGAAATTGAGTAAGACTCAAAACCCGACCACGTCAGAAGATAGAAAAAGAATGAAAGTCATTCCCTATGCCTCGGCCATAGGTTCTATAAAGTATGCCATGCTGTGTACCAGATCTATTGTATACCCTACACTGATTTTGGCAAGGGAGTACAATAGTGATCTAGGAGTAGATCACTGGACAGCGGTCAAAATTATCCTTACTGGAATAAGGATATGTTTCTCGATTATGGAAGTGACAAAAGGCTCGTCGTAAAGGGTTACGTCGATGCAAGTTTTGACACTACTCTAGATGACTCTAAGTCTCGGTCTAGATACATATTGAAAGTGGGAGCAATTAGCTAGAGTAGCTCCATGCAGAGCATTGTAGACATAGAAATTTGCAAAATACTTACGGATCTGAATGTGACAGACCCGTTGACTAAAATTATCTCACAAGCAAAACATGATCACACCTTAGTACTCTTTGGGTGTTAATCACATAGCGATGTGAACTAGATTACTGACTCTAGTAAACCCTTTGGGTGATGGTCACATGACGATGTGAACTATGGGTGTTAATCACATGATGATGTGAACTATTGATGTTAAATCACATGGCGATGTGAACTAGATTATTGACTCTAGTGCAAGTGGGAGACTGAAGGAAATATGCCCTAGAGGCAATAATAAAGTTATTATTTATTTCCTTATATCATGATAAATGTTTATTATTCATGCTAGAATTGTATTAACTGGAAACTTGATACATGTGTGAATACATAGACAAACAGAGTGTCACTAGTATGCCTCTACTTGACTAGCTCGTTGATCAAAGATGGTTATGTTTCCTAGCCATAGACATGAGTTGCCATTTGATTAATGGGGATCACATCATTAGGAGAATGATGTGATTGACTTGACCCATTCCGTTAGCTTAGCACTCGATCGTTTAGTATGTTGCTATTGCTTTCTTCATGACTTATACATGTTCCTATGACTATGAGATTATGCAACTCCCGTTTACCGGAGGAACACTTTGTGTGCTACCAAACGTCACAATGTAACTGGGTGATTATAAAGGTGCTCTACAGGTGTCTCCAAAGGTATTTGTTGGGTTGGCGTATTTCGAGATTAGGATTTGTCACTCCGATTGTCGGAGAGGTATCTCTGGGCTCACTCGGTAATGCACATCACTATAAGCCTTGCAAGCATTGTAACTAATGAGTTAGTTGCGGGATGATGTATTACGGAACGAGTAAAGAGACTTGCCGGTAACGAGATTGAACTAGGTATTGAGATACCGACGATCGAATCTCGGGCAAGTAACATACCGATGACAAAGGGAACAACGTATGTTGTTATGCGGTCTGACCGATAAAGATCTTCGTAGAATATGTGGGAGCCAATATGAGCATCCAGGTTCCGCTATTGGTTATTGACCGGAGAGGTGTCTCGGTCACGTCTACATAGTTCTCGAACCCGTAGGGTCCGCACGCTTAACGTTACGATGACGGTTATATTATGAGTTTATGTGTTTTGATATACCGAAGGAGTTCGGAGTCCCGGATGAGATCGGGGACATGACGAGGAGTCTCGAAATAGCTGAGACGTAAAGATCGATATATTGGACAACTATATTCGGACTTCGGGAAGGTTCCGAGTGATTCGGGTATTTTTCGGAGTACCGGAAAGTTACGGGAATTCGTATTGGGCCTTAATGGGCCATACGGGAAAGGAGAGAAAGGCCCCAAAGGGTGGCCACACCCCTCCCCATGGGCTAGTCCGAATTGGACTAGGGAGGGGGGGCTCGCCCTTCCTTCTTTCTCCTTCTCCCTTCCCTTCTCCTATTCCAACAAGGAAAGGAGGAGTCCTACTCCCGGTGGGAGTAGGACTCCCCCCTTGGCGCGCCCTCCTCCTTGGCCGGCGGCCTCCCCCTTGCTCCTTTATATACGGGGGCAGGGGGCACCCCATAGACACAATTGATCATTGATCTCTTAGCCGTGTGCGGTGCCCCCCTCCACCATATTACACCTCGATAATATCGTAGCGGTGCTTAGGCGAAGCCCTGCGTCGGTAGAACATCATCATTGTCACCACGCCGTCGTGCTGACGAAACTCTCCCTCAACACTCGGCTGGATCGGAGTTCGAGGGACGTCATCGAGCTGAACGTGTGGTGAACTCGGAGGTGCCGTGCGTTCGGTACTTGATCAGTCGGATCGTGAAGACGTATGACTACATCAACCGCGTTGTGTTAACGCTTCCGCTTTCAGTCTACGAGGGTACGTGGACAACACTCTCCCCTCTCGTTGCTATGCATCACCATGATCTTGCGTGTGCGTAGGAAATTTTTTGAAATTACTACGTTCCCCAACACCATGCCCATTGCCACACTTTGGGCAGCAAGGCGTTCGGCGATGTCGACCAAACTCTTGGTCCAGAGATCAACCTGCCTGGAGTGGTTCACCAGCTTGTCCTCCGCATCCTTTCGGAGGCGCCTTGTGGTTTCCAGATCCTTCGACAACTGCTCCTCGCGAGCCTCGATGGATTCTATTGAGCTCTCCAAGGAACCGATCCTGGCCATCAGATCTTTGACGGTGCCGTTGGCCATTTCAAGGCCTTGGCTCTTGGAGGAGAGCTGCGATTGTGTGTCCTTAAGAAGGATCTCTGCTTTCTGCGCCTCCTCCTTAAGAATCGAGACCTCCTTGGCACTCCCGGCAAGCTCTTCATTTAACTTGGCCACCTGTTGGTTGCATGCTTATTTCCATGATGCATTCCATTATGCTCAATCCATATGCTTACATGACATGCCACAATCCTTTGTCACACCACTATGCATGATGACAACACTTGTTCGGTTAATCACCACTTGAGTTCTTGGTTTTGCACTAACGCTAACCACATTTGTTTTTCCAAGTGTTTGTTGTCCTTGCTCCTTTTGAAGAAATCCCAAGACGGTGCGACATTGGAGAGTGCCCATTTCGAGCATCAAGATGACAATACTTGGTGATCATCCACTTCTACATAGTGATGCCATCTCTTTCCCATGGTGATATGGTTTTCCATCTGAAGTCGGATCTTTCCCAAGGGGGAGGGGATGATGCGAAGCATCCTACGGACATCACCATGTCAAGAGTCCCTTTGGCAAGTGACACGTGCGACCTCTACTTCACATACATAAAGGTGAATCATCTCCTTTACATGTGTTCACTTGACCCCTTTGAGGATGGTATACTACTTGACACTCCTCCCATATGCATGCATAGGTATTACCAAAGCTTCACCATCGACGAGGAGCACTGCGAGCGCACGTGTACTTCTAGACCATCCGCGAGGGAAGCATGGAAAAGAAGATGGAAGAAAGGGGAAGAAGTGTAGGTTGGCACTTGCCCGGACGATCCGGACAATGCCCGGATGATCCGGCTACGCGCCCGAAGACTACAGCACGAGCCCAGACAAAGCCGGATCATCCGAACCCCCACCTGGATCATCCGGACCCTTGACGCCTGGATCATCGGTACCACCTCCCGGATCATCCGGACCATGCCTGCGTGCGTGACTTGGGTCGAGGCCCATGTACTCATTTTGCCCCCTCACTTACCCCTCTGTAGCTTAGACTATAAATAGACCTCCTCCACCTCCCTTCTAGGGTCAGCAAATATGATAGCTCATCTTAGTTGAGCTTTGCTCCTTACCTTCTATTCTTGAGAGAGAGAGACCACTCCCATGGAGTTCAAGACCTCCATGTGAACATGTGAGAAGATCCCGAGGAATTCAAGACCCCATTGTGGGAAGGATCATCTAGATCATCAAGACCTGGTCTCCCCTTGGATTTGGGATGAACTCTACCTTGTATCTTTCCCTTTGTTGTTCATGTACCTTGTGATCTTGTGTGTTTTTTAGTCTAGTGGATGTGTGATTGGACTTGTTCTTGAGTGTTCCTCTTGTGATTTCTCCCCGTTCTTCCTCGTGTTCGTCGTGTTCTTCGAGGAATCCCCATCCAATTCGCGAAAGATCGGCCCCTAGGGTTCCACCCTACATCACCTTGCCTATGGTTTGCTTCAGGATGGGTTGTTTTGCCTTTGGTGGAGCGGTCTTTTCTTTCGCTCTATTACTGTGATCCCTAGACGAACCTTCAGTATGAGGATATGGAGGGTATGGAGCCTTAGTTGTTTTTCTTGTCCTCACAAACCTCTCGGCCTTCAATGCTAGAGCTTGTGCTTGATCAATGGACCAGATTTGTTGCATCATCAATCGATCTTGAATAGCATCATTGAGACCATTGATGTACCTTGCAACCTGTTGATCTTCAGTTTCGGCAAGGTTGCACCTCACTTGTAGCCTTAGAAACTTTTCCATGTAATCTGAAATGGTCCTATTTCCTTGGGCACAATTTTGGAATTGGATAAATAGGATTTGTTCATAATCATCGGGTAAAATTCTACCCTTCAAAAGACATTTCATTTGCCGCCAAGTTCTCACACGAGGTTCTCCTCTCAACCTACGCTCTTCTTGAACGCGGTGCCACCATGCACCGACTCCTCTTTTCAGATTGTATGCGACCAAAGGAACTCTACGATCTTCCGGAACCTCCGTGACCTCAAAGAAAATCTCCACTTCATATAACCAATCTAGGCACCCTTCAATAACAACATTTCCACTAATAGCTGGGATCTCAGCTTTCACCTTGTATGTATCCCTCGCATATGTAGGGTTGGGTACTCTCTGATATGCATGGAGATCAGGTTCTTCAAGGGCTTCATCATATTCTTCACCTTCAGAAGCTTCAACATAAATTGGCCTTCTTGAAGCACGTTGAACAACACGTTGTAGTGGCAGTCTTGCTCCAAGATTACCTCTCCTTCTTTGTTGAACATCTTCTCCTTCTTTAGATGAATCTCCTTCATTGGCAACAGGGGGCACCCTTTCTTATCATCTCAACCAGCTGGTCAAATCACAGATTAAGATCTTTACACAACTATTTGATTTGTTGTTCTACAGAATCCATCCTCTTCTCCAATTGCTCCATTGCTTGCTGCATCCCACTCTCAAAGAGAACAACAAGAACTAGTATGGATCAACGAGCCTCTGATACCACCTGAAGAAGCACAAGGTTGTGGAGGAGCAACTCCACCTTGCTGCTACAAAGTGTACAACACTAGAGTTGAAGGAACTACTTCAACGTGCGGTGCTAGATATCGCTCCAGAGAACGAGATAGGGCCGATATGGCAGCAAGAGTTCAATCCAAAACTCCTAGAGCACAAGCTAGTCCAAGATCTTAGATACGAACAGGTTCTATTATAGGTAGTGATTGTACATAGTCTGGGTACAAAGTAGAGGTGAGGACCTCTACTTATAGTGCTTTGGGAAGCCTTCACATACTTCTACTTATAGCTGGAACACTCTAGAAAACATTATTTAAGATTCACCATTCTACTCACAGCTACTTATAACTAGAGAACTCTAGAAACAGCAAGTAGGGTAAAGAAAAGAAAAGAAAACAAATACTAGACCACAACAGAAGTACCTGGAAGTAGCCAAACATATTTGCATATGATTATATTTTCATTTTCCTCATCTATTGTTCCTCATCAGATTACTTTGATGAAAACCAGAAAGGAGTAAAAACTGAAAGCATCGGTGGAGGGTGGAACCGTGGAAGGTTGGACGAAAGGATGAGGGAAAGAAAACCAAGTGAAAGATGAAACCTTATATTCTCCTTAAGTAATCTTTTTTTTGAACCGGGCTGAACCCCTTTCCATTGCAAATTAACGGAAATACAACAGTTCCAGAAACATTTAGGGAGGGAAAAGAGGTAGAGCGAGTTCGAGCACTGCTAGGAAACCCACTGCATTCGCCCGACCTCAAGACGAATGCCATGGGGCGAAACCCTAGACAACACCAACATAAAGTCTACTACGGATACATTCCAATACACCCCAAGAAACCAACAGGGGCACACACCAAAACCAGCGCCAACAGGACGCACTACGGAACACCATTCACCACTGGGCAGAGACGAAATAGGAGCACCATCTTTATTCGCCTGCGATCGAACGTCTCACTGCATTGCATATCTTCATCAGCTGCATTGTACTCGACCTGATCAACTCAGCTCCCGTACGCAGCTCCTTAGCATCATCCCATCGCTATAAACCTGCCCAATATATAAGAAACGGGCACATAGAAAAGAAAATTTCAAATGGGTTTTTTTATTTGTTCTTTTCAAAAGTAGCCCGATTACGAGCCAACCAGATGGCCTAGCATACCGCAGCAAGACCTGTCATATAAAACTTCACTCCAGCAGGGAGGAAGGAGTAACACCAAGCATAGTATTGCCACAGTTATTAGGACAACTGTCCCTGCCCAGAACCACCCCCACACATCGCCATACAACCCTAGCGACATGGCAGGTAAAGAACAAGTGTTGTGAAGATTCAAGCTCATTACAGAACGAACAACAAGGGTTTCCTAGCCAGCGCTTTCATTTCATGACTTGTCTAGTAAGAACAACATCTTGAGCCAGCTGCCACATAAAAATTTTGATTTTGAGGGGAATTTTCGCTTTCCAAATCAATCTATAATGGCACCCGCTGAGGGGGCTTTCAAGCCATTTATACATGGACTTGGTGGAATATCTGGCATTGTTGTTCAACCCCCAAAACACCTGGTCACCCCCCCCCATGCAACTCGATCCCAGAAATGGTTCTCCTCTTTTTTTCCCATTGCCCCATTAGCTCAGGAGTGAGCCTTCTTCTAAAGGAGGAGTTAACATTCAGAGACTCAAACTTATCAACTGTCGAGTCTTGGTTATTGCACACGTCGAAAAGGACAGGGTATTGTTCCAGAAATGGGAACAAACCATTGATCGATCTTTCCAGACTCTACCAGATTTCCAGATTCAATTTTAATCCGCCTACCAGCCATATATAGTGCCTTTACTTTCGAAAGAGCTTTCCAACAGGGGGCAGAGAATCTGGCCATCACAGATGCCACAGTTTTTTTTAAGACACTGTGCCCGCACAATATCTTGCCACAGCCCCTGTTGGGTCTCAAGTTTCCACCACCACTTAACCATCAGGCTTATATTCTACTTCCTAAGATCTTTAACCCCCAGGCCGCCTTTCTCCCTGGATCTGTAGATCCTATTCCATTTTACTAGATGGTATCTTTTCTTCTTATTGCACCCTCGCCAAAAGAATTTCCGTCTGTGTTTGTCCAGCCTCCCAATAAATGATTTATTCATAAGTGATACGTCTCCAACGTATCTATAATTTTTTATTGTTCCATGCTATTATATTATCTGTTTTGGATGTTTTATATGCATTAATATGCTATTTTATATTATTTTTGGGACTACCTATTAACCTAGAGCCCAGTGCCAGTTTCTGTTTTTTTTCCTTATTTTTGAGTTTCGCGGAAAAGGAATATCAAACGGAGTCCAAATGGAATGAAACTTTCGCGATGATTTTTCTTGGACCAGAAGACATCCAGAGGACTTGGAGTACACGTCAGGGAAGCCACGAGGCAGCCACAAGGACGGAGGGCGCGCCCAGGGGGTAGGGCACGCCCCCCACCCATGTGGGCCCCTCGTGACTGCACCGACCTATTTCTTCCACCTATATATTCTCAAATATTCCAAAACCTGCCAGGAGAGCCACGAAAACACTTTTCCACCGCCGCAACCTTCTGTACCCGAGAGATCCCATCTAGGGGCCTTTTCCGACATCCTGCCGGAGGGGGATTCGATCATGGAGGGCTTCTACATCAACACCATTGCCTCTTCGATGAAGCGTGAGTAGTTTACCTCAGACCTACGGGTCCATAGCTAGTAGCTAGATGGCTTCTTCTCTCTCTTTGATTCTCAATACCATGTTCTCCTTGATGCTCTTGGAGATCTATCCGATGTAATACTCTTTTGCAGTGTGTTTGCCGAGATCCGATGAATTGTGGATTTATGATCAGCTTATCTATGAATATTATTTGAATCTTCTCTGAATTCTTATATGCATCATTTGATATCAATGCAAGTCTCTTTGAACTATCGATTTGGTTTGGCCAACTAGATTGGTTTTTCTTGCAATGGGAGAAGTGCTTAGCTTTGGGTTCAATCTTGCGGTGCTCGATCCCAGTGACAGAAGGGGAACCGACATGTCTTGTATTGTTTCCATCGAGGATAACAAGATGGGGTTTTCATCATATTGCTTGAGTCTATCCCGCTACATCATGTCATCTTACTTAATGCGTTACTCTGTTCTATGAACTTAATACTCTAGATGCAGGCAGGAGTCGGTCGATGTGTGGAGTAATAGTAGTAGATGCAGGCAGGAGTCAGTCTACTTGATACGGTCGTGATGCCTATATTCATGATCATTGCCTTAGATATCGTCATAACTTTGCACTTTTCTATCAATTGATTGGTAGTTATTTGTTCACCCACCGTAATATTTTCTATCTTGAGAGAAGCCTCTAGTGAAACCTATGGCCCCGTGTAACACCCTGAGGATCATGCTACAGTAACCCTCTGTGATTAAGCTAATCATGTTGCTAAACAGGGCTTGATCACATTTGGAACACATTTCTTTTCAAACTCCTAATTCAAACTTCAATTAAATTTAAAGTGGAAAATAAAAGTTTTCAAAAATTTAAACAAAAATGTTCGGGCACTGCCAGAAATTGCACTGATAATTGTTGTGGAGAAAACACATTTTTATAAAATACCTAAATACTTTTAAATGAAATAAAACACAAAAGAAAATAAGCAAATAAAAAGAAAACAGAAAACAGAACAGACAAAGGAAAAGAAAAAAAAAGGAGAAGGCCCTTCCCCCCCCCCACTGGACCCCCGGCCCAAACTGGGCCGCCACCCCCGACCCCCCCCGGCCCAGCCCACCTCTCCCCCCCGCATCCCCTTCCCTGTTCCCCCGACCGGGGTCGGAACAGGGGCCGTCCCCGCCGCACCCCCTCGCCGGCGACGGGGAGGATAAGGGCGCCAGCACCCCCGCCTCCTCGGGCCTCTCTCCCACTCACCCCCGCTCTCCCTCTCGGCCTCTGCGCCTTCCCCCGCCAGATCCACCTCCCTCTCCCCTTCGATCCCCTCTGCCCGAGTGTGCTCGCCGCCGTTCACCGTCGTTCCCGCGGCCACCGTGCCCCGATTGCCCCAACGACGTGCCCGAACGGCTCCCCGCCGTCGACTACGTCGACTACGCCATCGGGAACGAGCCGAGCGCCCCTGCACCGACCTCCACGAGCTCGTCTTCAACCTTCGGGTCGCCGGCGTTCGTCGCCGATTCCGGCTACCCCGCGCCCTCCCCGAGCTCACTGCCACTCCCTACGGCTCCGCTGTGAGCTCCCGCTTCTCCTCCCCCTCTCCGTTAGCTCGCCCGCGTACCGTAGCCGCTGTTTCCACGCGCGCCCGAACGCCGCGCCGCGGAGCTCGCCGCCGGCGGGTCTCCGGTGACCAAATGGTCACGGGCGTAGGCCCGCTAGTTCGACCGCATCGTGCCGCACCCGCCTAGCTAGATAGTTCGGCCGCTCGCGCGCTCTAACGCCGCACCCGCCCCAGCCCGTAGCACCTCGCCGCCGGCGAGCTCGTAGCGCTCGCCCCCGCCCGTTCCAGCCCCTCTGGCCACCACCGTTGGACGCGCGGCGCCGAGCCGCGTCGAACGCGCCCAGCCACGCCCCCGCAAACCCCCTGTGCGTGAAACCCGCACCCCTCCCGAGCCGCGCCGCCGCGTTTGGCTCGCCGGAGTTGCTCCGGCCGCCGTACTGACCTGCCGCCGACGTGGCTGGCCTGGGGCCACCCCAGTGCCCCTGCCAGTGGGCCCCGTGGGCCCCGTTGACTGGGTCAACGTGCTGACTGGGCAGGCCCAGTCACTGACGTGCGGGCCCCGCCGCAAAAATTAAAAAAGAAAAATGTTTTATAAATAAAAATAATTAGATTAACTAATCACTCACTGACATATGGGGCCCACCCCTCTAATTAGACTGTTAGTTTAGTTTAAACAAATATTAGACTAACAGAGGCTGACATGCGGGTCCCACTGGACCCACCTGTCTGGTTTGACTGGTCAGCCGACCTGTTGACCTGCTGACGTCAGCATTGCCTCATGCTGACGTCATAATTCATTTTTGCTTAATTTAAATAATTCTAGAAATTCAAATAAACTTTGAAAATTCATATCTTTTAAACCGTAACTCGGATGAAAATGTTTTCTATATGAAAGTTGCTCAGAACGACGAGACGAATCCGAATACGCAGTCCGTTCGTCCACCACAACCCCCTAACCTATCGAACTAGCAACTTTCCCCCTCCGGTCCGTTTGTCCGATAACGCGAAACATCGGGAATACCTCCCGGATGTTCCCCCCCTTCGCCGGTACCACCTACTGTCGCGTTAGGACACACCTAGCACCGTTCATTGTCATGTCACGCATCGTCATGCTTATGTTTGCATTGTATTTACTGTTTCTTCCCCCTCTCCTCTCCGATAGACTACGAGACCGACACTGCTGCTGCCCAGTCCGACTACGGAGTTGACGACCCCTCCTACTTGCCAGAGCAACCAGGCAAGCCCCCCCCTTGATCACCAGATATCGCCTATTCTTCTCTATACTACTTGCATTAGAGTAGTGTAGCATGTTACTGTTTTCCGATATCCTATCCTGATGCATAGCCTATCCTTGCTACTACTGTTGTTACCTTACCTGCAATCCTACATGCTTAGTATAGGATGCTAGATTTCCATCAGTGGCCCTACATTCTTGTCCGACTGCTGTGCTATACTATCGGGCCGTGATCACCTGGGCGGTGATCATGGGTATATACTTATGTACTACATACATGACACATGTGATGACTAAAGTCGGGTCGGCTCGTAGGAGTACCCGCAAGTGGATCTTTGTGGCGGAGCGACAGGGCAGGTTGAGACCGCCTAGGTGAGAGGTGGGCCTCGCCCTGGTCGGCGTTCGCGGATACTTAATACGCTTAACGAGATCTTGGTATTTGATCTGAGTCTGGCCATTTGGTCTATACGCACTAGCCATCTACGCGGGAGTAGTTATGGGTATCCCGGCGTCGTGGTATTAGCCGAAGCCTTCTTGACGTCAGCGACTGAGTGGCGCGCGCCGGATTGGACTGGAACGCCACTAGTCTAGGTTTGCTTCCGGCCGCGTACGCAACGTGCAGGTGTGCATAGGGCGATGGGCCCAGACCCCTGCGCGCATAGGGTTAGACCGGCGTGCTGACCGCTCTGTTGTGCTTAGGTGGGGCTGCGACGCGTTGATCTTACGAGGCCGGGCATGACCCAGAAAAGTGTGTCCGGCCAAATGGGATCGAGCGTGTTGGGTTATGTGGTGCACCCCTGCAGGGAAGTTTATCTATTCGAATAGCCATGTCCCTCGGTAAAAGGACGACCCGGAGTTGTACCTTGACCTTATGACAATTAGAACCGGATACTGAATAAAATACACCCTTCCAAGTGCCAGATACAACCCAGTGATCGCTCTCTAACAGGGCGACGAGGAGGGGATCGCCGGGTAGGATTATGCTATGCGATGCTACTTGGAGGACTTCAATCTACTCTCTTCTACATGCTGCAAGATGGAGGCTGCCAGAAGCGTAGTCTTCGACAGGACTAGCTATCCCCCTTTTATTCTGGCATTCTGCAGTTCAGTCCACTGATATGCCCCTTTACACATATACCCATGCATATGTAGTGTAGCTCCTTGCTTGCGAGTACTTTGGATGAGTACTCACGGTTGCTTCTCTCCCTCTTTTCCCCCTTTCCTTTCTATCTAGTTGTCGCAACCAGATGTTGGAGTCCAGGAGCCAGACGCCACCGTCGACGACGACACCTACGACACTGGAGGTGCCTACTACTACGTGCAGGCCGCTGACGACGACCAGGAGTAGTTAGGAGGATCCCAGGCAGGAGGCCTGCGCCTCGTTCGATCTGTATCCCAGTTTGTGCTAGCCTTCTTAAGGCAAACTTGTTTAACTTATGTCTGTACTCAGATATTGTTGCTTCCGCTGACTCGTCTGTGATCGAGCAATTGTATTCGAGCCCTCGAGGCCCCTGGCTTGTATTATGATGCTTGTATGACTTATTTATGTTTTAGAGTTGTGTTGTGATATCTTCCCGTGAGTCCCTGATCTTGGTCGTACACATTTGCGTGCACGATTAGTGTACGGTCAAATCGGGGGCGTCACAAGTTGGTATCAGAGCCGACTGCCTGTAGGAATCCCCCTTTCCACACTCCTTGGCCGAAGTCGAGTCTAGACATTACAAAACTTTTCTAACATGGCTGTGTGTCTTACGGGCCCACGTCGCCATTGGGTGGTACTAGTATCTTTTACTCCTCGACCTTTACTCTGGGACTCTGAACTCTCTTCTACTCGGGTTAAACGAATTTACTAACTCTAACACTAGGATCCCGTGACCGCATTCACCCCAAAGTTGGATAAGCCATAGTTGTTTCCTAGAATAGTATATTGAACAATTCACACACTGTCATTTGACTCCTTTGAAACGTCTTTGCTTTCAGATGGAACCCACGAGGCAGGTCGTTCGCCACACGACGGCCATTGGTGCCTCGGGATCACCTGCGGTGCTAGCTGAGATGATGACCTATCTGGGTTATCGCTGGCACCCTGAGTACACCGTCTACGAGGAGTACCAGGACTTTAACCAGGAGCAGTACCGTGCCATCGTCCACCTCTACTCTCGGGAGTACGACTCCACTACTGTGCTGCACACCGCACATGGTGTTGGTGTGACCATTGATATGGCTGTCCACGATGCTGCCTATGCTGCTCTGACACGTCTTTGTGGAGAGTATCAGGAGTTGGGCACCTCCCCTTTCAGGCACATTGCTATCGCATCTGATGTTGGTGCGGAGGGATACTATACTGCTGCCTACTCCACTGTCATCCGAGAGCCCTTCTACCATCAGAACCTGGTTCTGCATGCTGATGGGCTGGATCGAGCTAACCGAGCTCTTCGCCACGAGATGTACACCACCCGTCAGCACCTTTACCGTGCTCTGACGCTGCTGCACCCCTTTGTCCGATCTGGACAGGTACCGCATACTGCGATCTACCCAGCCAGGACCGTGATGCCCCACGGTGTCGGTTGGCCAGAGGTGGGAGGCTACTCTCCCGCACTTGGTCCTCTTCTGCCACCTGAGCGTCGGGCTCTACACCTGAGTATCCGCGGCCCCCAGTCTGCTGACGTGGAGGGCTATCCGTTGCCTCACTACCAGCTGTCGGGCTACGATTACCTCCACAGTACCTCTTGGGACTGATGTAGGCTTGCTTGTAGTGTTAGATGCATTCGCCGCGAGCCTGTGTGCCGCCTATGATGTTAGTGTCTATGTACTGAACTCTATGCATGACCCCTTTTGTAAGTTATGCCGACTACTATGTAGTAGCTATCGTGCTCCTTTCATTATGCATGTTTCATCATGAATGATTCTTGTCATTGCAAATTTCTCAATGCTGAACTACCCCTGTTATATATTAGCAGGATGGTTAGACCAGGTGGTCGTGGTCGTGGTGGCGATGCCCCACCACCACCTGAGTACATGGCTGGTATGATCCAACAGTTTGAACTGAACCGCCAATTCATGGAAAATATGATGGCTCAGTTTCCTCGCCCCAATATGAACCAGCAGCAAGCCCAAGTGACTCTTCAAGATTTCATACGCCTCAACCCAACCATCTACCGCAGCTCAACTCAGCCTCTGGATGCTGATGACTGGCTCCGTGACATCACCTATGAGATGGAGTCTGCTGATGTAGCCCCTGCCAGCTATGTCACCTTTGCTTCCTTCTTCTTGAAGGGACCCGCAACTCAATGGTGGGACAGCCACAGGCGTACTCTGCCAGCTGGAACAATCATCACCTGGCCAGACTTCCAAGCTGCTTTCCGTGCCCGCTTCATTCCTCAAGGAGTCATGGACCGGAAGAAGCGTGAGATCCGCAACCTCACCCAAGGCAACAAAACTGTCGAAGCTTATCAGCGGGAGTTTCTGGACTTGTCCCGCTATGCTGAAGAAGACATTGCAACTGATGCATGCAGATAGGAGAAGTTCCGTGATGGCCTTCAAGCTGACATCAAGCTCGCACTTCTAGTGCATGACTTTGATGATTTCGCCACCTTGGTGAATAAGGCCATCAATGTCGAGACGGGTCTGCAGGAATACCAGAGCTCTCACAGGCGCAACCGTGACACGGGCTCATCTTCGGGCTCGCCCGCACAGAAGCGTAAGTTATGGATCCCGAACAGCATGTACCGTCCAAATGCATCTGCCCCAAGGCAGACCTATGCTGCACCTCGTCTGCCTCCACCACCATCTAGGCAGTCAAGACTTCCAGCTCCACCATCCCAAGCTCCTGTTCCCACTCCGAATAATGGCTTGTGCTTCAGGTGTGGTCAACCAGGACACCGTGCTAGAGAATGCAACCAGAACCAGAATCAACTGGCCCTTCCAGCAACTGGCCGTGGTAACAATCAGCCTCGCAACAACAATGCTAAGTCTTATGGTCGTGCTCATGCCAACCACGTTGATCTCAACGAAGCTCAAGACCAGCCTGCTACTGTGATGGGTACACTCCTCGTAAATTCAGTACCAGCATCCGTTTTATTTGATACAGGTGCATCACATTCATTCATGTCAGAAGATTTTGCATACAAGCACGACGTTAAATGTGAGGAGATGAACACCTCTGTATTGGTCAAAACCCCCGTGGGACAGTGTCAAACCTCCTTGGTTGGCATCGATGTCCCCGTGGAAATCGAAGGGCTGGAATTCTATGCCTCTCCCATTATCCTGAAGTCGTCTAACATCGACCTCATTTTGGGTATGGATTGGTTGAAAGCGCATACTGCTTCTATAGTTTGCGCCACTAAAACCGTCCATCTGCTACACCCTTCAGATGAAATAGTTGCTTACCAAGCTCATCTGGTGCAAAATGCCGAGGCAAGGCTCTATGCATTGAATGCATTGAACGCTGCACCACTCGAGGGCATTGAAAACATTCCCGTCGTGCGTGAATTCCTCGACGTGTTTCCTGAAGAACTTCCAGGGATTCCCCCTGCTAGAGCTGTCGAATTCATCATCGACTTGAAACCAGGCACCACTCCTATAGCCAAGCGACCCTACAAAATGCCGCCGCATGAACTCCTTGAGCTTAAGGAGGAAATCGACAAATCTCTTCGCAAGGGATTCATTCGCCCAAGTTGCTCTCCTTGGGGAGCACCTTCTCTCTTTGTCAAGAAGAAGGATGGGACAAACCGGTTAGTTCAAGACTACCGTCCTATAAACCAAGCTACCATCCAGAATAAATACCCCCTTCCTCGGATCAATGATCTGTATGATCAACTGGCGGGTTCGTCAGTGTTCTCTAAGCTCGACTTGAGGTTGGGCTACCATCAGATCCGTGTTCGCGAAGAGGATATCCCAAAGACCGCCTTCGTGACTCGCTATGGTTCATACGAGTACACCGTCATGTCTTTCGGTTTAACCAATGCTCCAGCCACCTTCTCTCGTCTGATGAACTATATATTCATGGATTACCTCGACAAGTTCGTCGTGGTTTATCTGGATGATATCCTGGTATTTTCCAAGAACGAAGAAGAACATGCTGAACATCTTCGACTTGTGCTGGAAAAGCTACGAGAGCATCAACTATATGCCAAGTTCTCCAAATGTGAATTCTGGCTACCCGAAGTAACCTATCTCGGGCATGTCATCTCTAAGGATGGTATTTCCGTCAACCCTGAACGAGTTCAGGCTATCTTGATTGGACTCCTCCCAAGAACGTTAAGCAAGTCAGAAGTTTTCTCAGTCTCGCCAGCTATTGCCGTCGATTCGTCGAGAACTTCTCTAAGATCGCCAGGCCTCTGACTAACCTGTTGCATAAGGGTGTCAAGTTCCAATGGACAGACAAGTATCAGGAAAGTTTCCAGGCACTCAAAGACAAGTTGACTTCTGCTCCAGTTCTAGCTCCACCTGATACTAAGGACTTTGTCATTTACTGCGACGCTTCCCGTCAAGGATTAGGCTGTGTCCTAATGCAAGACCGCAAAGTGATTGCTTATGCCTCTCGGCAATTGCGCCCTCACGACGAGAACTACCCAGTTCACGACCTCGAACTTGTTGCTGTCATTCATGCGCTGAAGCAATGGAGACATTACCTTCTCGGTAATCGTTGCGAGATCTTCACTGACCACCAAAGTCTGAAATATCTGTTTACTCAGCCAGATCTGAACCTCCGTCAACAGAGATGGATGGAGCTTGTTGCAGACTTTGACTTGGGTATTTCCTATACGCCAGGCAAGGCTAATGTAATGGCTGATGCCTTGAGCCGCAAGTCTTACTGCAACCACCTCCAGGTTCACAAAGTTCAGCCCTCGCTTGTTGAAGAATTCAGGAAGCTGAACCTCCATATTGTTCCTCCGGGTGCACTCGCTCCCCCTCCTAAGGAGTTTGGCAAGGTGAACCTCCACGTTGTTACCCAGGGTTCCCTCAATACCCTAGTTGCTAAACCAGATCTCGTGGATAGCATCAAAAGGCTACAGAAGTATGACTCTGAAGCCCACAAGATTAAGCGCTACCTCGCAAAAGGAAAGCCCTCATTCTTCACCATTGCTGAAGATGGCACCCTATACTTCAAGGGCCGCCTAGTGGTGCCATGTGCAGAGAAAAACCTGGATATGACACAGGAAGTTATGAAAGAAGCTCATGATACGCCTCTATGTATCCACCCTGGTAGTACAAAGATGTACCAAGACATCCGTCAGAGATTCTGGTGGTCTAATATGAAGCAAGACATTGCTCGTTATGTTGCTGAGTGTGACGTTTGCCGTCGTATCAAAGCAGAACATCAAAGGCCTGCTGGAACTCTGCAACCTATCTCTATTCCTGAATGGAAATGGGACCATGTTGAGATGGACTTCGTCACTGGATTTCCCAAATCACAGAAAGGTAATGATGCTATTCTTGTCGTCATTGACCGGCTTTCCAAAGTTGTACATTTCCTGGCGGTCAAAGAAACGATCACTGCTAGCCAGTTGGCAACGCTCTATATGTCCAGGATTGTTTCACTCCACGGTATTCCATTGGTTATCAGTTCAGACCGTGGTAGCTTATTCACTTCAAGATTCTGGGCAAGTTTCCAAGAAGCAATGGGAACTCATCTGTCATTCAGTACTGCGTTTCATCCTCAATCGCAAGGACAAGTTGAACGCGTCAATCAAGTTCTCGAAGACATGCTTCGAGCTTGCGTTATTTCCTTCGGCAAGAAATGGGAGGAATCTCTCCCGTATGCTGAGTTCTCTTATAATAATAGCTATCAAGCTAGTCTGAAGATGGCCCCCTTCGAAGTGTTATATGGACGAAAGTGCCGAACCCCTCTGAACTGGTCAGAAACTGGGGAACGTCCACTCTTCGGTCCGGATATTATCCAAGATGCCGAAGAACAAGTCCGCATTATTCGTGAGAATCTCAAGACTGCTCAGTCACGTCAGAAGAGTCAGTATGACCGTCATCATAAAGACATGGTCTATCAACCTGGCGAAAAGGCTTATCTTCGAGTCACACCTATGAAGGGTGCTCACCGCTTCGGGATCAAGGGCAAACTAGCTCCTCGCTATATTGGCCCATTCACTATTCTCGAAAGGCGTGGAAAAGTGGCATACCAACTGGAGCTACCGCCGAACCTTTCTCAGGTTCATGTGTTCCATGTGTCACAGCTCCGCCGTTGCTTCAAGGATCCAATCCGAGCTGTGGATCATGAAGTGCTCGAATTGCAGCAAGACCTCTCCTATAAGGAACATCCGGTCCGCATTCTCGACCAAGCTGAACGCCGCACACGTCAGAAGGCGATCAAGTTTCTCAAAGTCCAGTGGTCGCACCATTCGGAAGATGAGGCCACTTGGGAACGAGAGGATCGTCTGCGCGAAGAATACCCCGCACTGTTTCCTTCTACCTCCTAAATCTCGGGACGAGATTTCTTGTAGTGGAGGAGATTTGTAACACCCTGAGGATCATGCTACAATAACCCTCTGTGATTAAGCTAATCATGTTGCTAAACAGGGCTTGATCACATTTGGAACACATTTCTTTTCAAACTCCTAATTCAAACTTCAATTAAATTTAAAGTGGAAAATAAAAGTTTTCAAAAATTTAAACAAAAATGTTCGGGCACTGCCAGAAATTGCACTGATAATTGTTGTGGAGAAAACACATTTTTATAAAATACCTAAATACTTTTAAATGAAATAAAACAGAAAAGAAAATAAGCAAATAAAAAGAAAACAGAAAACAGAACAGACAAAGGAAAAGAAAAAAAAGGAGAAGGCCCTTCCCCCCCCCCCCCACTGGACCCCCGGCCCAAACTGGGCCGCCACCCCCGACCCCCCCGGCCCAGCCCACCTCTCCCCCCCGCATCCCCTTCCCTGTTCCCCCGACCGGGGTCGGAACAGGGGCCGTCCCCGCCGCACCCCCTCGCCGGCGACGGGGAGGATAAGGGCGCCAGCACCCCCGCCTCCTCGGGCCTCTCTCCCACTCACCCCCGCTCTCCCTCTCGGCCTCTGCGCCTTCCCCCGCCAGATCCACCTCCCTCTCCCCTTCGATCCCCTCTGCCCGAGTGTGCTCGCCGCCGTTCACCGTCGTTCCCGCGGCCACCGTGCCCCGATTGCCCCAACGACGTGCCCGAACGGCTCCCCGCCGTCGACTACGTCGACTACGCCATCGGGAACGAGCCGAGCGCCCCTGCACCGACCTCCACGAGCTCGTCTTCAACCTTCGGGTCGCCGGCGTTCGTCGCCGATTCCGGCTACCCCGCGCCCTCCCCGAGCTCACTGCCACTCCCTACGGCTCCGCTGTGAGCTCCCGCTTCTCCTCCCCCTCTCCGTTAGCTCGCCCGCGTACCGTAGCCGCTGTTTCCACGCGCGCCCGAACGCCGCGCCGCGGAGCTCGCCGCCGGCGGGTCTTCGGTGACCAAATGGTCACGGGCGTAGGCCCGCTAGTTCGACCGCATCGTGCCGCACCCGCCTAGCTAGATAGTTCGGCCGCTCGCGCGCTCTAACGCCGCACCCGCCCCAGCCCGTAGCACCTCGCCGCCGGCGAGCTCGTAGCGCTCGCCCCCGCCCGTTCCAGCCCCTCCGGCCACCACCGTTGGACGCGCGGCGCCGAGCCGCGTCGAACGCGCCCAGCCACGCCCCCGCAAACCCCCTGTGCGTGAAACCCGCACCCCTCCCGAGCCGCGCCGCCGCGTTTGGCTCGCCGGAGTTGCTCCGGCCGCCGTACTGACCTGCCGCCGACGTGGCTGGCCTGGGGCCACCCCAGTGCCCCTGCCAGTGGGCCCCGTGGGCCCCGTTGACTAGGTCAACGTGCTGACTGGGCAGGCCCAGTCACTGACGTGCGGGCCCCGCCGCAAAAATTAAAAAAGAAAAATGTTTTATAAATAAAAATAATTAGATTAACTAATCACTCACTGACATATGGGGCCCACCCCTCTAATTAGACTGTTAGTTTAGTTTAAACAAATATTAGACTAACAGAGGCTGACATGCGGGTCCCACTGGACCCACCTGTCTGGTTTGACTGGTCAGCCGACCTGTTGACCTGCTGACGTCAGCATTGCCTCATGCTGACGTCATAATTCATTTTTGCTTAATTTAAATAATTCTAGAAATTCAAATAAACTTTGAAAATTCATATCTTTTAAACCGTAACTCGGATGAAGATGTTTTCTATATGAAAGTTGCTCAGAACGACGAGACGAATCCGAATACGCAGTCCGTTCGTCCACCACAACCCCCTAACCTATCGAACTAGCAACTTTCCCCCTCCGGTCCGTCTGTCCGATAACGCGAAACATCGGGAATACCTCCCGGATGTTCCCCCCCTTCGCCGGTACCACCTACTGTCGCGTTAGGACACACCTAGCACCGTTCATTGTCATGTCACGCATCGTCATGCTTATGTTTGCATTGTATTTACTGTTTCTTCCCCCTCTCCTCTCCGATAGACTACGAGACCGACACTGCTGCTGCCCAGTCCGACTACGGAGTTGACGACCCCTCCTACTTGCCAGAGCAACCAGGCAAGCCCCCCCCCCCTTGATCACCAGATATCGCCTATTCTTCTCTATACTACTTGCATTAGAGTAGTGTAGCATGTTACTGTTTTCCGATATCCTATCCTGATGCATAGCCTATCCTTGCTACTACTGTTGTTACCTTACCTGCAATCCTACATGCTTAGTATAGGATGCTAGATTTCCATCAGTGGCCCTACATTCTTGTCCGTCTGCTGTGCTATACTATCGGGCCGTGATCACCTGGGCGGTGATCATGGGTATATACTTATGTACTACATACATGACACATGTGATGACTAAAGTCGGGTCGGCTCGTAGGAGTACCCGCAAGTGGATCTTTGTGGCGGAGCGACAGGGCAGGTTGAGACCGCCTAGGTGAGAGGTGGGCCTCGCCCTGGTCGGCGTTCGCGGATACTTAATACGCTTAACGAGATCTTGGTATTTGATCTGAGTCTGGCCATTTGGTCTATACGCACTAGCCATCTACGCGGGAGTAGTTATGGGTATCCCGGCGTCGTGGTATTAGCCGAAGCCTTCTTGACGTCAGCGACTGAGTGGCGCGCGCCGGATTGGACTGGAACGCCACTAGTCTAGGTTTGCTTCCGGCCGCGTACGCAACGTGCAGGTGTGCATAGGGCGATGGGCCCAGACCCCTGCGCGCATAGGGTTAGACCGGCGTGCTGACCGCTCTGTTGTGCTTAGGTGGGGCTGCGACGCGTTGATCTTACGAGGCCGGGCATGACCCAGAAAAGTGTGTCCGGCCAAATGGGATCGAGCGTGTTGGGTTATGTGGTGCACCCCTGCAGGGAAGTTTATCTATTCGAATAGCCATGTCCCTCGGTAAAAGGACGACCCGGAGTTGTACCTTGACCTTATGACAACTAGAACCGGATACTGAATAAAATACACCCTTCCAAGTGCCAGATACAACCCGGTGATCGCTCTCTAACAGGGCGACGAGGAGGGGATCGCCGGGTAGGATTATGCTATGCGATGCTACTTGGAGGACTTCAATCTACTCTCTTCTACATGCTGCAAGATGGAGGCTGCCAGAAGCGTAGTCTTCGACAGGACTAGCTATCCCCCTTTTATTCTGGCATTCTGCAGTTCAGTCCACTGATATGCCCCTTTACACATATACCCATGCATATGTAGTGTAGCTCCTTGCTTGCGAGTACTTTGGATGAGTACTCACGGTTGCTTCTCTCCCTCTTTTCCCCCTTTCCTTTCTATCTGGTTGTCGCAACCAGATGTTGGAGTCCAGGAGCCAGACGCCACCGTCGACGACGACACCTACGACACTGGAGGTGCCTACTACTACGTGCAGGCCGCTGACGACGACCAGGAGTAGTTAGGAGGATCCCAGGCAGGAGGCCTGCGCCTCGTTCGATCTGTATCCCAGTTTGTGCTAGCCTTCTTAAGGCAAACTTGTTTAACTTATGTCTGTACTCAGATATTGTTGCTTCCGCTGACTCGTCTGTGATCGAGCAATTGTATTCGAGCCCTCGAGGCCCCTGGCTTGTATTATGATGCTTGTATGACTTATTTATGTTTTAGAGTTGTGTTGTGATATCTTCCCGTGAGTCCCTGATCTTGGTCGTACACATTTGCGTGCATGATTAGTGTACGGTCAAATCGGGGGCGTCACACCCCGGGTCTATTTTCCATCATATAAGTTTCTGATCTACAATCTTAGTTTTTGATTTACTTCCTTTGCAATCTTTTACTTGCCGTTCTACAAACCAAAAATACCAAAAATATTACTTTATCGTTTATCCATCTCCATCAGATCTCACTTTGCAAATAACCGTGAAGGGATTGACAACCCCTTTATCGTGTTGGGTGCAAGTTGGTGTTTGTTTGTGCAGGTATTCGGTGACTTGAGCGTTGCCTCCTACTAGATTGATACTTTGGTTCTCAAAAGTTGAGGGAAATACTTACTCTACTTTTCTGCATCACCCTTTCCTCTTCAAGGGAAGAACCAATGCAAGCTCAAGAAGTAGCAGGAAGAATTTCTGGCGTCGTTGCCGGGGAGATCTACGCCAAGTCAAGACATACCTAGTACCCATCATAAACTCTCATCTCTCGTATTACATTATTTGCCATTCGCCTCTCGTTTTCCTCTCCCCCAATTCTAAAACGAATTGCGAAAAGATTTCCCTTTTCTTCGCCCCTCTTCCGTTCGTCTTCTGCGCTTACTTTTTGTGTGCTCGTGTGTTGGATTGCTTGCTTTGTCACGATGACTCAAGAGAATACCAAATTGTATGACTTTTCCAACACCAGTAATAATGATTTTATTAGTACTCAGATTGCTCCCGCTACTAATGCGGAATCTTGTGAAATCAACACCGATTTGCTGAATCTTGTTATGAAAGATCAAATTTCCGGTCTTCCCAATGAGGATGTCGCATCCCATCTTAATAATTCCATTGATTTGTGTGATACGCAAAAGAAAAAAGATGTGGATAATGATATTATTAAATTGAAGCTATTTTCGTTCTCGCTTCGAGATCGTGCTAAAACTTGGTTTTCATCTTTGCCTAAAAATAGTATTGATTCATGGAATAAGTGTAAAGATGTTTTTATTTCCAAGTATTTTCCTCCCGCTAAGATCATCTCCCTTAGGAATGATATTATGAATTTTAAGCAACTTGAGCATGAACATGTTGCACAATCTTGGGAGAGGATGAAATTGATGATATGAAATTGCCCTACTCATGGCTTGAATTTGTGGATGATTATACAAAAAAAATTATGCCAGATTGAATTTTGCTTCTAGAAATCTTTTAGATTCGGCCGCGGGAGGTACTTTTATGGAAATTACGTTAGGAGAAGCTACCAAACTCCTAGATAATATTATGGTTAATTATTCTCAATGGCATACCGAAAGACCTTCCACTAGTAAAAAAGTGCATGCAGTTGAAGAGATTAATGTTTTGAGTGGAAAGATGGATGAGCTTATGAAATTATTTGCTAGCAAGGGTGCTCCTATTGATACTAATGATATGCCTTTGTCTACTTTGATTGAGAATAATAATGAATCTATTGATGTGAATTTTGTTGGTAGGAACAATTTTGCTAATAACGCGTATAGAGGTAATTTTAATCCTAGGCCGTTCCCTAGTAATTCCTCTAATAATTATGGTAATTACTACAACAATTCTTATGGAAATTATAATAATATGCCCTCTAAATTTGAGAATAGTGTTAAAGAATTTATGAGTTCACAAAAGAATTTCAATGCTTTGATTGAAGAAAAATTGCTTAAGATTGATGATTTGGCTAGAAACATCGATAGAATTTCTCTTGATGTTGATTCTTTGAAACTTAGATCTATTCCACCCAAGCATGATATCAATGAGTCTCTCAAAACCATGAGAATTTCCATTGATGAGTGCAAAGAAAGAACCGCTAAGATGCGTGCTAAAAAAGATTGGTTTATAAAAGCATGTTCTTCTAGTTTCCGTGAGAATAATGATGAAGATCTTAAAGTGATTGATGTGACTCCTATTGAATCTTTGTTTTCCAATATAAATCTTGATAAAGATGGGACTGGAGATGAGTCAACTTTAGTTAAAAGGCGTCCCAATGATTCAAAGTTTTTAGATCTTGATGCAAAAATTGATAAAAGTGGGATTGGAGAGGTCAAAACTTTAAGTAGCAATGAACCCACTCTTTTGGATTTCAAGGAATTTAATTATGATAATTGTTCTTTAATAGATTGTATTTCCTTGTTGCAATCCATGTTGAATTCTCCTCATGCTTATAATCAAAACAAAGCTTTTACTAAACTTATCGTTGATGCTATGATGCAATCTTTTGAAGAAAAGCTTGAATTGGAAGTTTCTCCTACAAAACTTTATGATGAGTAGGAACCTACTATTGAGATTAAGATTAAATATTATGAGTGCCATACTTTGTGTCATTTGGGTGCTAGTGTTTCCATGATTCCAAAAACTTTATGTGATGTGTTAGGTTTCCGTGAATTTGATGATTGTTCTTTAAATTTGCATCTCGCGGATTCCACTATTAAGAAACCTATGGGAAGAATTAATGATGTTATTATTGTTGCAAATAGGAATTATGTGCCCGTAGATTTCATTGTTCTTGATATAGATTGCAATCCTATAGCTCCTATTATTCTTGGTAGACCTTTCCTTAGAACGATCGGTGCAATTATTGATATGAAGGAAGGAAACATTAGATTTCAATTTCCATTAAGGAAAGGCATGGAACACTTTCCAAGAAAAAAAATTCCTTATGAATCTATTATGACAGCCACTTATGGATTGCATACCAAAGATGATAATATCTAGATCTATTCGTGTTTTATGCCTAGCTAAGAGCGTTAAACAATAGCGGTTGTTGGAGGCAACCCAATTTTATTTTATTTTTGCTTTTTAGGTTCTGTTTGCAATAAATATTTCATCTAGCCTCTGGTTAGATGTGGTTTTGTGTTTTAATTAGTGTTTGTGCCAAGTGAGACCTTTGGGATAGCTTACGGTGATAGTTGATTTGATCTTGCTGAAAAACAGAAACTTTTGTGCTCAGTCCCAGAATTGTTAAAAATCACAGAAGTGCGATAAAATACTTATTCTTTTTGCAAAAGATTAATAAAAAAATTGCTTAGGTCGTCCTAATTTTTCAGAATTTTTGGAAGTTACAGAAGTATTCGAAATATCCAGATTGCTACAGGCTGTTCTGTTTTTGACAGATTCTGTTTTCTATGTGTTGTTTGCTTATTTTGATGAACCTATGGCTCGTATCGGGGGGTATGAACCATGGAAAAGTTGGAATACAGTAGATATTACACCAATATAAATAAAGAATGAGTTCACAACAGTACCTAAAGTGGTGATTTATATTCTTATACTAACGGAGCTTATGAGATTTTCTGTTGAGTTTTGTGTTGCGAAGTTTTCAAGTTTGGGTTAAGGATTTGATGGACTATGGAATAAAGAGTGGCAAGAGCCTAAGCTTGGGCATGCCCAAGGCACCCCAAGGTAATATTCAAGGACAACCAAGAGCCTAAGCTTGGGGATGCCCCGGAAGGCATCCCCTCTTTCGTCTTCGTCTATCGGTAACTTTACTTGAGGCTATATTTTTATTCACCACATGATATGTGTTTTGCTTGGAGCGTATTGTATGATTTGAGTTTTTGCTTTTTAGTTACCACAATCATCCTTGTTGTACACACCTTTTGAGAGAGGCACGCATGAATCGTGATTTATTAGAATGCTCTTTATGCTTCACTTATATATTTTGAGCTAGGCAATATTGCTCTAGTGCTTCACTTATATCTTTTTAGAGCAGGCGGTGGCTTTATTTTATAAAATTGTTGAACTCTCATGCTTCACTTATATTATTTTGAGAGTCTCTAAATAGCATGGTAATTTGCTTTGGTTATAAATTTAGTCCTACTATGATAGGCATCCAAGAGGGATATAATAAAAACTTCCATATAAAGTGCATTGAATACTATGAGAAGTTTGATTCCTTATGATTGTCTTGAGATGTGAAGATGGTGGTATTAGAGTCATGCTAGTGAGTAGTGAATTTGAGAAATACTTGTGTTAAAGTTTGTGATTCCCGTAGCATGCACGTATGGTGAACCATTATGTGATGAAGTCGGAGCATGATTTATTTATTGATTGTCTTCCTTATGAGTGGCGGTTGGGGACGAGCGATGGTCTTTTCCTACCAATCTATCCCCCTACGAGCATGCGCGTAGTACTTCGTTTCGATAACTAATAGCTTTTTGCAATAATTATATGAGTTATTTATGACTAATGTTGAGCCCATGGATTATACGCACTCTCACCCTTCTACCATTGCTAGCCTCCCTTGTGCCACGCAACTTTCGCCGGTACCATACACCCACCATATACCTTCCTCAAAACCGCCACCATACCTACCTATTATGGCATTTCCATAGCCATTCCGAGATATATTGCCATGCAACTTTCCACTGTTCTGTTTATTATGACACGCTCCATCATTGTCATATTGCTTTGCATGATCATGTAGTTGACATCCTATTTGTGGCAAAGCCACCGTTCATAATTCTTTCATACATGTCACTCTTGATTCATTGCACATCCCGGTACACGGCCGGAGGCATTCACATAGAGTCATATTTTGTTCTAAGTATCGAGTTGTAATTCTTGAGTTGTAAGTAAATAAAAGTGTGATGATCTTCATTATTAGAGCATTGTCCCATGTGAGGAAAGGATGATGGAGACTACGATTCCCACACAAGTTGGGATGAGACTCCAGACGAAAAAAAAGAGGCCAAAAAATGAGAGAAGGCCCAAATAAAAAAAGAGAGAAAAGAGAGAAGGGGCAATGCTACTATCCTTTTACCACACTTGTGCTTCAAAGTAGCACCATGATCTTCATGATAAGAGAGTCTCCTATATTGTCACTTTCATATACTAGTGGGAATTTTTTATTATAGAACTTGGCTTGTATATTCCAATGATGGGCTTCCTCAAATTGTCCTAGGTCTTCGTGAGCAAGCAAGTTGGATGCACAACCACTTAGTTTCCTTTTTGAGCTTTCATAAACTTATAGCTCTAGTGCATCCATTGCATGAATCCCTACTCACTCACATTGATATCTATTAATGGGCATCTCCATAGCCTGTTGATACGCCTAGTTGATGTGAGACTATCTCCTTCTTTTTATCTTCTCCACAACCACCATCTATTCCACCTATAGTGCTATGTCCATGGCTCACGCTCATGTATTGCGTGAAAGTTGAAAAAGTTTGAGAACATCAAAAGTATGAAACAATTGCTTATCTTGTCATCGGGGTTGTGCATGATTTAAATATTTTGTGTGATGAAGATGGAGTATAGCCAGACTATATGATTTTGTATGAATAAGCTTTCTTTCGCCATGTTATCTTGAGAAGACATAATTATCTTGTTAGTATGCTTGAAGTATTATTGTTTTTATGTCAATATTCAACTTTTGTTTTGAATCATACGGATCTGAACATCCTTGCCACAATAAAGAAAATTACATGGATAAACATGTTAGGTAGCATTCCATATCAAAAAATTCAGTTTTTATCATCTACCTACTCGAGGACGAGCATGAATTAAGCTTGGGGATGCTTGATACGTCTCCAACGTATCTATAATTTTGATTGTTCCATGCTATTATATTATCTGTTTTGGATGTTTTATATGCATTAATATGCTATTTTATATTATTTTTGGGACTAACCTATTAACCTAGAGCCCAGTGCCAGTTTCTGTTTTTTCCTTGTTTTAGAGTTTCGCGGAAAAGGAATGTCAAACGGAGTCCAAACTGAATGAAACTTCGCGACGATTTTTCTTGGACCAGAAGACATCCAGAAGACTTGGAGTACACGTCAGGGAAGTCACGAGGCGGCCACAAGTACGGAGGGCGCGCCCAGGGGGGTAGGGCGCGCCCCCACCCTTGTGGGCCCCTCATGACTCCACCGACCTATTTCTTCCGCCTATATATTCTCAAATATTCCAAAACCTGCAAGGAGAGCCACGAAAACACTTTTCCACCACCGCAACCTTCTGTACCCGTGAGATCCCATCTAGGGGCCTTTCGGCGTCCTTCCGGAGGGGGATTTGATCACGGAGGGCTTCTACATCAACACCATTGCCTCTTCGATGAAGCGTGAGTTGTTTACCTCAGACCTACGGGTCCATAGCTAGTAGCTAGATGGCTTCTTCTCTCTCTTTGATTCTCAATACCATGTTCTCCTCGATGCTCTTGGAGATCTATCCGATGTAATACTCTTTTGTGGTGTGTTTGCCGAGATCCGATGAATTATGGATTTATGATCAGCTTATCTATGAATATTATTTGAATCTTCTCTGAATTCTTACATGCATGATTTGATATCTTTGCAAGTCTCTTCGAACTATCGATTTGGTTTGGCCAACTAGATTGGTTTTTCTTGCTATGGCAGAAGTGCTTAGCTTTGGTTTCAATCTTGCGGTGCTCGATCCCAGTGATAGAAGGGGAACCAACACATATTTTATTGTTGCCATCAAGGATAACAACATGGGGTTTTCATCGTATTGCTTGAGTCTATCCCGCTACATCATGTCATCTTACTTAATGCGTTACTTTGTTCTATGAACTTAATACTCTAGATGCAGGCAGGAGTCGGTCGATGTGTGGAGTAATAGTAGTAGATGCAGGCAGAAGTCGGTCTACTTGATACGGACGTGATGCCTATATTCATGATCATTGCCTTAGATATCGTCATAACTTTGCACTTTTCTATCAATTGCTCGGCAGTAATTTGTTCACCCACCGTAATATTTTCTATCTTGAGAGAAGCCTCTAGTGAAACCTATGGCCACCGGGTCTATTTTCCATCATATAAGTTTCCGATCTACAATCTTAGTTTCCGATTTACTTCCTTTGCAATCTTTTACTTTCCGTTCTATAAACCAAAATACCAAAAAATATTACTTTACCGTTTATCCATCTCTATCAGATCTCACTTTGCAAATAACCGTGAAGGGATTGACAACCCCTTTATCGCATTGGGTGCAAGTTGGTGTTTGTTTGTGCAGGTATTCGGTGACTTGAGCATTGTCTCCTACTGGATTAATACCTTGGTTCTCAAAAGCTGAGGGAAATACTTACTCTACTTTGCTGCATCACCCTTTCCTCTTCAAGGGAAAAACCAACTCAAGGTCAAGAAGTAGCAATAAGCCACATAGACATATGATACAAGGAGATTTGAATAACTACCGAATCCATCAGCGAAAGCCTACCCCCCATCGAAGCAGCATTCCCAATCCAGTCCCCAAGATGTTTAAGATATCTAGTCACAGTAAACTCCCCGTCAGAATTCCTGAGATTGGTATAGCTAACAGGCATACCAAGATATTTAATAGGAAAACTTCTTGCGTCACAGTTAAACAACTCAGCGTATTCTCTCACAGTGTTATCATCCCCTCCCACTATGAGGATTTCACTTTCTGAAAATTCACCTTCAACCCAAACATCATCTCAAATATGTACAGCAACAACTTCAGGTTGATTGCTTTCTCCACATTATGCTCTAAGCAGATGATCGTATCATCTGCATACTGTAGAACCGCCACTCCGTTAGGAATGAGATCAAGAGCTAGCCCTACTAACAGGTTGTTTGTTTTGTGCATTAGTAATCATCTTAGCTAGGCAATCAGCAGCTAGATTAAACAAAAAAGGAGAACGGGGGTCGCCTTGACGAACCCCTTTTGCACTTTGAAAGTAAGGTCCAACATAGTTATTTAGTTTGATACTAACCGTACCATTATACAGAATCTGTTTGATCCACCCACACCACGTGTCACTAAAGCCTCTAAGTTTATGGCCTTCCAACAGGAAGTCCCAAATCACTTTATCATATGCTTTTCCGAAGTCTAGCTTCAACAGTACACCAACCCTTTTCTTAGCATGGGTATAGTTCAAGAGTTCATGAAGAGAGAGTATCCCATCCATGATATTTCTCCCCTTCACAAACGCATTCTGGGTAGAACTAATCAGTTTGCATGCATACCTCTCTACGCGGCGGTCTAGAACCTTAGTGATAAGCTTGTATGGACATCTCAAAAGGCATATGGGTCTAAAGTGCTGAATTTTATCAACGCCAGAAGTTTTACGTAACAACGTTATCACCCCATAATTGAGATGCTGCACATCTAGAGTCCCTTTGTGAAAGTGTCTAAAAAGAGACATAATGTCCTCCTGGACAATACCCCAACATGCCTGATAGAATTCAGTTGGGATATTATCAGGACAAGGCCCCTATTTGATGCCATAGCAAATAAAGCTTCTCTCACCTCTATTTCTATGAACTCCCGACATAGGTTAAGATTATCAGTCTCGTTTAGTTTTTCACTATCATACCATGTGTCAGGATCCAAATGGAACCTGTTACCACGGGCGGGACCGAAAAGGTCTTTATAAAATTCAGTTGCATGCGCTATCAAGTTCTTTGTACCCTCAATCTCCACTTCACCAGATTTCAACGAATGAATAGTGTTCTTCCTCTTCCTACCGTTCGTTATCTTATGATAGTAATCAGTGTTCACGTCACCTTTCAATAACCAGCATGCATGCAATTGCTGTAACCCAGAAAATCTCCTCATTCACCAAAATCTCATTCATGGCACACATCCATTTTGATACCATAAAGTTTAGGGGACAAGGGACCATTTTCCTCCGGTTCTTCCAACAAAGACAATTCCACTCTAAGCTCTTCTTTTCTTTTTCTATCATGGCCAAATTTGTTGGAGCCCCATCCTTTAAAGTAAGTTTTAAACCTTCTTTATTTTATGTTGAGAATATCAATGGGGTCTGTCGACTACACTTTCCTTGCCCATCAGTGGGCAGAAACATTTCGTCTTTAATCCAAGCCAGATTAAAGCGAAACTCGCGAGGTTTAGGGGCCTCGCGTCCCTCCTCACCAGAGGAAAGCAACAAAGGGTTGTGATATAAAATCTCACGAACCAATTTCCTCACAAAGACCATGGGAAACAAATCCTCCCAACTTTCAGACATAAGTACGCGGTCTAACTTCTCCAGAGTGGGGTGTGCCTGGTTGTTTGTCCAGATATTTCCCCCCACTCGTCTGAATCTCCCGTAAACCCACGGCAATAATAATGAAATTAAAGAGGTCAGAAGATCTAGAGTTGTACATCTTTTTATTCTTCTCACCACCATGCCTAATGATATTAAAGTCCCCACCCACTATATAAGGCACGCTCATATTGCTGCACATAGTAGCAAGTTCTACTAGAAAGTCTTCTTTATATTCCTCATGGGCCGACCCATAAACCACCAACAGCCCCCAACTAACTTTCCTCTTCTTGTCATTCAGAATTAGCTGAAGGACATATTTACCTTTACAACAGGAAACAATATCCTGAGAACTTGCTTTACACCACATAGGATCCCCCCAGATTTCCCCCCAGATGGGATTCATTCCCAACTAAATGTAGAGAAATGATCGATCTTTCTAAGACATTTAGGAGTAAACTTGTCTTTCATGGTTTCTTGCAGCCCAATAAAGTCCAAGGAATGGTCACTAATCAAGTCCGAGAGGCAGGTGGCCATTCCTTTCTTGCCTGCCCCCCCCCCCCCCCCGTAGTTCCAAATGAGGCCTCTCGTTTGGAACGTTTCTTGTGGAATTCGGACCTAGTAGCCCTACCAGGAGGTAATGTAGGGCTACAGCTCAGTTTTTCTGTTGTGGCTATTTTTTCTGGCTCCTAGCCACAGGCCTAGGCAGCTTCACCACAGATTTCTTTTTGTTTTTTTTTCTATTTTTCCTAGAGGAAATATCATCATACAGCACCTCTTCCTGATCCAGCCAAGTCAAGTTAACATGAGTCTTTTTACCCAACCCATTGGTCACAAGAATATCATCAGTAAGGTCCTGGATATTATCCCCATCTCTCTTCTTCTCGTCAAGGTTCTCTCTAACCCTCTCCGACTCTCTAAGCACATCAACACTGGTAAACCCATCATCAGGAATGATAACCCCCATCTGATTGGCCCTATTTAACAGCTCATTATTACTTAGGGCAGCAAAGGAATTATTACAGGGTACATGAGAAGTACCTTCTAGATCTTTCTGTTGTGCGCGATGCATGGCCTTGGTATCAATGTTCTCCTGCAATCATTGAACATTGCACTTGCTGAATCAGATCACCGCCTCGGGTGCAAGTGGAGGAGTAAGAATAATCTCATCATTGTAATCAGGTGAGGGTAGATGTACCATATAATCATGGGAGGTCTTCAAGCCCAGATCCACGTCACCCTCCACCTCCACAACATGCTCACAGTTAGAAACTACAGCAGCAGCATAAGACAAGGAACGACGACGTACAACAGGATTCTTTTTTACCTGCACCTCCTTGGGTATCACAACAGGTGTCGTAAGAGCACCCATCGAACCAGGGGTCGTCATGATCCAGTCCAAGGCATTCTGTATTTCCACCTCAGGATATTCATAGTCTCTAGCCATGGATTCGGTTAGGAGCCACGAGTCAACCTCACTTTCAAAGGATACTCACATCTCTTTCTCTTTCTCTTTCTCTTGTGGTGACAGACGGCATGTCTTGCCACCACGGACATCATTGTCGCCCCTCGCAGCATTAGAGGATTCAGCTTGACCCCCCCCCTTTTCCTGATCAGCTCTTTTACGCTTAGGAGTCTAATCATGTTTAGTAGGTCCCCCTGTGTTTGCGACAGTCACACCATTGTTCTCAACAGGATTTCTCACAAGAACCTCCTCCACTTCATAAGTAAACTTGTAGAAGCGTCCCCCTAATACACCTTCAGCCGTGGCAGGCAGCTGGTCAACAGAACGACACCCAATTCTAGCCCGAACTGATGAAGCACGGTTTATGGACATATCTACCTCCAGAGTTATCCCCACCAAACCTCCCACATACGCCACAGTTTTATCACATCTTTTGTTTGAAGGGATCCTCCCAATTCTAACCCAGGCTATTTCCAGAAGGCCTTCCAAATCAATGTCTTTAGACCAAGGAGTTATCCCCACCAAACCTCCCACATACGCCATAGTTTTATCACATCTTTTGTTTGAAGGGATCCCTCCCAATTCTAACCCAGGCTATTTCCAGAAGGCCTTCCAAATCAATGTCTTCAGACCAAGGAGAAAATTGGACAGACACCCCACATTTCTTAAGCTTAACATGTTCAACAAACAAAGCCCGCTCAACCTCCCTGGGATTGGGCATTCTCATCACAAACTTATGAGCAGCGAAGAATCTAGCAGAGCAACGCCACCCCTGCCCCACATACACTCAGGTCGTGTTTCATGTCTTTAGTGCGAGCAGAGCCCTCTGTGATGGTGATCATCACATTGTGATTTCTCTCTCTAGTCTGTTTATCCACACTGTGAGCAGGAATATAGAAGAACCCTTGCCCTTTCCCTTGGAAAGCACACATAACAAGAGTGTATTCCCATGGTAAAAATTCAACACATATCACATAAAGGTGTCCTCGTTTCTTACATCTCTCACAGAACGCTAGTGGACATCTAGCAATTGGGTGCCCTGCCAAATTACAGATCTGGCAGAGCTCGGGAGGAAGATTGATGTTACCAGGGTGCATGGGAGGATCATGCTTCCTAGGAGGTGTGGGGTTCCTTGCCACGGCTGTGCGCGCTTGATGGTGCTCCCGTCGTCTGCCCCCCTTGCTCCTGGCGCTGAGGGGCCACTTGCTTCCCCCCAGCCGCCTCGTCCCACTTTCTAGCGCCAGCGTCACCGGATCCGGAGGCGCTCGTCGTCGAGGAGTTCCCCGTCTCCATCTTGCGCTTCCACACGTTGGTGTCAAAGCCACGCCCGCAGCCTCGATCGAATCGGCCCGCGCCCCGGCCATGCCGTCCAGATTCGGACCCCTCTTCTATCATCTTGTTACTCTTACTCTCATGAATCGTATCAGGAGGGTGGGGTATAGAAGGAGAACCAACTACTTGAGCGAAAGATCAAGCATCGCCATGAATTTTGCCCTCCTACTACAAGAAATCTTAGGAACCCTAGATCTGGTGCCCAACGACGCACCCCAGAAATGTGAGAGGCTCTTGTCGAGATCCAAAATGGGGGGAGGAGGCGTCCCGCAGCCTGTTTAATACCTACGGCTCCTAGCAAAACCCTAGAGGCGCACAGCTCATGGCGGTCCGATCCTCCCGCCTCCACGTGTCGAGCATCAGCCCCATGGCGGACCGGTCCACGCCCGAGAATCCCAGGCCCACCTGTCGAAGGCGGCGGGGGCCGACGTGCGCCGCGCATGGCAGACGTGTTCCCATGCACCACATGTACCGCAACCGCCCCCGTTGATGAGGACGCCGCCACTCCGAGCTCCGACGTGTTTCCATCAATGGCACTCACATCTGTTGGGATCCTCTCTCGAACCCTAGCAAAATGGCACGGAAACGAGAGGTCCCCAAGATCGATCAGCTCACCTTGGCGAAGATATCATGTACCGTAACCCCGCGGTCATCGAATAGCATGAGGCGGAGCGCATCTTTGCGGAGCCAGATCACGACGTCGTCCAGCGAGATCTGCCACGCGGCCTCGAAGTCCGCCGCGTACGTCGCACGCCATCCCTCCGATAAGAGTATGTAATTGTCAAGTTTCTCTCCTTAAGTGATCTAAAACACCTTATAATACTATTTATTTGTTTACAAAGAGAGTACTCCCTCTATAAACTAATATAAGAGCATTTAGATCACTAAAGTAGTGATCTAAACACTCTTATATTAGTTTACGGAGGGAGTAGTATATATAGAGAGAAGATTCCAGGATTCCCCTTTTCTTACCTTGATGGCTGCCCGCCTGCCCACCCCTGCATTGCATACCATAGGACAGATAGAAACCCGGAGTCAAACAAATCAGTGAATAACTGCATGCACACATGCCATCACCCAATCATCCATGGAAGTGCTGCTTTTCACACGATCATGTTATTGCATTTCAGTGTAGAAATCAAATCAAAATATGCATTGACACTTTGACAGTATAGGAACTCAGATTCGCGATAACACTACACCAACTCGGATTTTTTGTCGAATTCAGAGGGTTTTCTTCCTTTACAGTTTCAGCAACAGATATACGCGACAAAAAATTAACTTGCTAGTAACGTCTCAAACCAATAAACCCAGACTGCTCCGGTACTTCAGAAATCTAGTCATGCTCAATCTTGTCATGATGATTCACTTTGATGTCCAGTTCCGTCAGCATTGTTGCTAGCTCCCCTTTGCGATAAAGTTTCACTGTATCTACAAAACAAGGATAAAGCCAATGTGAGCACCAAAGGATTTATTTTCTTTAACACTGAAATTTCAAGCAAAATACATTGCTTGCTCCAATCAATGAATTTTCAATCGTGTTGATAACAAGCAAGGGAGAGGCACTGCGGGGAGAGTCAGAGTAAGAATACGGGAGAGCGTGAGAGCACTAGAGCGCGAGTCACCCGCCGCCAGCCACTCCGGCTGCGGCACCCACTACTGTCCTTCACGATCTCCCCACCGTGCATCACTCCAGCCGCAGTGTCCACCTGCGTCACACATGCACCGAGTTTTTCTTTGGCTTGCCTTCCGTGGACGGCTCAATACCAAAGGCAACATGGCCAAGAAGCAATGGACTGAACTCACCCCCCACAACGGCTGTGACTTATGCCCAGCTGGCAAAACCATCAGCCATATCTTGCTACGCTGCAAGCATGCCAACGTAGTTTGGGGTCGACCGGAAATCCTTGACATCATCACCAACTCAAACAGCCTTCCTGACTTTGCGATGTCCGTGTTGCTCGGCGAAGCTCGTAATCGCCTATGGCAAGTCGTTCTTGCTGCCTGTGCGGTATCTCTGAGGCTCCCGGAACGCAAGGATCTTTTACAGTAAGTGCTGGACCGTTTCAGAGACATAGCAGACCACATAAAGACTTTAGTATAGGCTAGTTCCACATGTGCTCTCTTGTTCGTCTACTCTTCACCTTCAAAACCACCACCAACCCCAACCCCACTGCTTTTTTTTTGCCTTGCTTATGGGCAGCTACACCTTCGGTAAAGCATTTACATAGGCTACCATGTAATTGACTTCGATCATCCAGGCTTTTGCCTGTTTTTAAATGCACAAGGTAGAGAATGCTCTACATTTCCTTTCACAGCCTGTTTGGTACCCATCATTTGGGTTGCAATCGATGGATTTCATTTGCGAAATCCAATATCTACTCGTTTGGCTGCCCGTGAATCAAGGATAGGATTTCATTCTAAGATTCCAGGGGGTGTAAGCTGTTAAACTTAGGGTTTGAGAAACTGCTCAATATATATATATATAAGGGGTACACGGAAGTGTACAATACAGACTACAAGACTTGTACAGAGGCTACGTATTTTATACAGTCTAACACCCTCCCTCAATCTTAACTGTGGCCTGAGGTACAGAGCAAGTTAAGATTGCGCCTACAACCTACAAACTGTGGCTGTGGTAAAGGCTTTGTGAAGATGTCAGCAAGTTGATCTTTAGAGGAGATGAACTTGATGTGAAGTAGCTTCTGTGGAACGTGTTCCCTCACAAAGTGAAAATCAACTCGATGTGTTTCATTCAGGCATGAAATACTGGATTAGATGACAAGTATGTTGCACCGATGTTGTCACACGAAAGGATAGGTGGTTGAGCTTGAGATATGCCCAATTCCCTCAATAAGGACCGTACCCATATGATCTCAGCAGTGGCATTGGCAACCGCCTTATACTCAGCTTCAGTACTACTGCGAGACACCGTAGACTGTTTGCGAGCATTCCAGGCGATCAAATTAGGACCAACAAAGACTGCATATCCCCCTGTGGATCGCCTGTCGCCAGGACTCCCGGCCCAATCCGCATCTGAAAATGCCGAAAGCTCACATGAGGATGCAGGCTGAAGAAGTAGACCATACGAGTCAGTGAGACAGACATAAAGCAAAATGCGCTTCACAGCTAACCAATGGGAAGTCCGAGGAGCATGAAGATACCGATACACACGATTGACTGCATAGGAGATGTCTGGTCGAGTGATAGTCAAGTATTGCAAACCTCCAACAATACTGCGGTACTCAGTGGCATCATCAGAAGTGAGAGGATCCATCAAGAGCAGACAAACGATCTGTGGCAGACATAGGAGTAGCAGCAGGTTTGCACTTCAGCATACCAGCACGACGCAACAGGTCCATAGAATACATGTGCCGCGAAAGAGTCAATCCAGCAGAGGACCGAGCAACCTCCAAACCAAGAAAGTAATGCAGAGTGCCAAAGTCTTTGACAACAAACTCACCAGTAAGAGCAGACAGGAGACGATCAGCAGCAGCATTGGAAGAGTTGATGAGAATAATGTCATCAACATAGACCAACAGATACATCGTGACCTCAGGTCGCTGAAGAAGAAACAGTGATGTGAAACAAAACCAAGAGCTCGAAGCGCGGAGCCAAGCCTAGCATGCCACGCACGAGGAGCCTGCTTCAGCCCATATAGCGCCTTGACCAGACGGCACAGATGGTGAGGACGAGCAGGATCAACAAATCCTGGTGGCTGACGCATATAAACCTCCTCTTCCAAAACACCATGTAGAAAGGCATTCTGAACATCCAGTTGGCGAAGAAACTAGCCACGAGTAACAGCCAAGGACATCAGCAGGCAGATGGTAGTCGGCTTAACAACCGGGCTAAAAGTGTCCTCATAATCAAGACCATACCTCTATTTGAATCATTTTGCCACTAACCACGCTTTATAGCGCTCAATAGAACCATCAGCATGCCTTTTAACCATGAAGACCCACTTGGAATCAATGATATTGACACCAAAGACCAGAGGAACTAACTGCCAAGTACCATTTTTCAGCAGTGCCTGATACTCCTGCTCCATAGCACTACGCCAGCGAGGAATCCCAAGAGCCGCCTGAAAGTGTCGTGGTTTAGCAGCCGGATCATCCTGCAAGTGCGCCACACAAGCTGCAAGCCACGCAACCGTCCCATCCGTTCGTTCTTTGGGACAAACGATACCAGACCGGCTGCGGGTATGAGGCCACTGAGCAGCAGCAATTGGTGGCACCAGAGGTGGCGGTGGCACCGGAGATGGTGACAGTGATGCGGAGGGCGCGTCCGGAGACGCGGTCGGCGGGGCTACCGACGATGATGAGCCAGGTGTCCTAGTCCTGTCGAAGGGACCCGAGGAGGCCTGCCCAGGCGACGAGGCAGGCGAGGCCGGGTCAGACGACAGGGTAGGAGAGGCCGGACCAGGCGACGAGGCAGTCGCGGCCAACCCAGGCAACGTGGCAGGCGCACCATCCAGTCCGGCGACGGGGCAGGCAAGGCCGGCCCAAGCGACGTGGCAGGGGAGGCCGGCCGAGGAATGCATGGGGCATGCATGTGCCCATCACCCTAGCCAGGTGTAGCAGCATGTTCTGATCCTCCCAATTCGAGACGAGCTCCACGACCGATACCTGCAGCATGGTTAGGAAGCAACGCAGGAGAGTATGCAATATCAACAAACTGACCAGGCAACGGAGAGGTAGAGTGCAAAGGTGGTGGAGGAGTGGGGTGAGCAGGCGAAAACGAGAACACATTCTCATCAAACACAACATCGCGAGAGATGTAGACACGATTGGACGGAACATGAAGGCACTTGTAACCTTTGTGAAGAGAACTATACCCAAGAAAGACACTGTTTGGACCGAAACTCGAGCTTACGCTTATTATAAGGGCGAAGGTGAGGCCAACACGCACACCCAAAAACCTTGAGGAACGTATAATCTGGAGTTTCATTAACTAAGAGTTCAAGTGGTGTTTTCATCCAAGAAGTCGTGTAGGAAGCCTATTAATAAGAAAATAGGCGTTGAAAAAAGCATCACTCCAAAAACGAAAAGGTATTGATGCATGGGCAAGCAAAGCAAGGCCAGTTTCAACAATATGACGATGCTTACATTCAACAGTGCCATTTTGCTGATGCGTATGAGAACAAGACACACGATGTGAAATCCCAAGCTTGTTGAAGAACGCATTGAGGTTGTAGTACTCACCACCCCCACCCCCCACCCCCCCCCCCCCCCCCACCTCAATCAGATTGGACATGGATGATTTTATGCTTAAGAAGACGCTCAACATGTGCTTGAAATTGTAGAAAAACATCAAACACATCATATTTACGCTTGATAATAAAGCCAAGTAAAGCGACTGTAAGCATCAATAAAACTGACATAATAATTATGACCACTCACAGAAGTTTGGGCATGGCCCCACACATAAACACAAGCTCAAGTGGAGTTTTGACAACACCACTCGACTCTGAAAACGGAAGCTGATGACTCTTGCCTTGCTGACAGGCATCACAAACTGTTGCAGTATTTTTATTGGACACAACTGGAAGGTCATGACGATGAAGCATGATGGACTATGGGAATGGCAGGGTGACCAAGCCGCGGGTGCCAGTAAGTAGTAGGTGACACACGCACACCACTGAAAGCTTGAGGAACAGGCGGCACATCAAGGGCATAAAGTCCATGGCGCAGGCGACCTCTAAGAAGAACGTCCCTCGTGTCCCGGTCCTTGACAAAACAATGGAAAGGATGAAACTCAGTGAAAATATTATTATCACGAGTAAGCTTAGGAACAGACAACAAACTACGTGTAGCGGAAGGAACTCAAAGGACATTGAGAAGATGTAATTGTTTAGGTTTATGAGTAAGAAGCGAAGGCTGACCAACATGTGATATACTGATATGTGCATACCTGCTCGGTTGGCGGTGCGAACCTGGACCACGATATGGCTCCTGAGTGGAGAGCTTGCCCGTCTCACTCGTGAGGTGATGAGTAGCGCCCGTATCCATGTACCATGTCGGGTCGATAGAATATGATGGAGTGTGTCCATGCTCATGAGTGGCCAAGGCAGCCTGCTTATCATTGCCTTTGCCGTTGTTGCTAATGCCAAGGAAGTCCTGTTTGAAGCGGCGATGACAGCGAGAAGCGATGTGCCCCGGAAGACCATAGAGCTGGCAAGGGAGCTAGATCCCGCATGAGGGGCAGCAAGCACACGGACGACCACCCCCGGTTGTGGGCATGGGGCCGGCCGCGGGTGGGCGCGAGGTCGGTGGAGTCGAAGGCAGCACCTTGCCTCCAGCAGGTGGCTGTAGTGCTTCCCTTTGCCGCGAGTGGTGGCATTTGCAGAAGCAAAGCTCGGGTTGGGTCGACGGGACTTCACGCGTTGTTCCATGGCGAGGAGGCGTGGGTAGAGCTCACGGGGCTGGAGCAGGGTGTCACGACCATTGATGTTCTCGGCGAGGTTATCATAGTCGTCATCCAACCCGTTCATCGCAAAGGTGGTGAAATCCTCGGGACAAAGAGGCTGGCCAATGGAGGCCAGAGTGTGTGAGGCGCGTCATCTTGTCAAAGTAGTCGGTGATGGTCAAGAAGCTTGGTCTCCCCAAGCTCCGTGCGATGACATGAGCACGCGCCTGCTGCTGAGACACGAAGCTTGTGTGCAGAGCAAACCACGCCTCCCAAGAGGTGGCAGCGAAGAGGACCAGCGACGAAACCCCATCGATGAGAGAGGACTGAATCGCAGAGAGGATGGCTTGATCTTGAGCCACCCACGCATGATACGCCGGATGATGCGGCGGAGAACACGGTAGTGTGCCATCAATGTAACCCTCTAGGTAGCGGCTGCGAAGGAGCGGCAACACCTGCGCACGCCACGACAAATAGTTATCCGTAGTGAGTTTCACCGGGATGACGTGCGCGAAGTAGAACGGCGCAGCAGCGGCGACATAATCCGGCAAAGACGGCGCAGCAGCATAGGGCGGCGTGTTGTAGCCCTGAGGCGGAGCACCACCAGATGCACCGTGATATGACGCGGTTGGAGGAATCGGCTGGTACCTGCCATAGACCGGCGGCGGCGTTGCGCTGAAGGGAGCCGCGTCAGCAGCGCTAGAGGGAGTCACGAGCACCGTCGCGTAAGACACTGCGGGCGCTGCGCTATGAGGAATTGCGGGCGGACCAGCGTAGGGCACCGCGGACGGAATCGCGAGCGGACCCGCGTAGTGCGCCGCAGGCAGAATCGCGGGTGAAGCCGCGTAGTGCCCCGCAGGCGTTACGCGGTGCCCCGCAGGAGGAATCGCGGATGACAGGCCAGAGTAGACCAAGGCCAGCAGATGAGAAGACAGGAACGAAGGAGTGGCCGTGGCAGAGACCGGCGCGGCGACAGTGGCGGCGATCGGGCTTGGGGCGACAACAGAAGACATAGGACCAATCTGGGTTGATACCATGTTCTGCTCAACACCCTTAACGGGTGTGGCTATCTCATATATATATATATATATATATATATATATATATATATATATAAGGGGTACACGGAAGTGTACAATACAGACAACAAGACTTGTACAGAGGCTACATATTTTATACAGTCTAACGTAAGCTTTGCCAACACCAAATCCCAGCCCCTCACCCGTCATTCTCTTGGATTTCACTCGCCCCCTTCATCCTGACACCAGCGTATCCCTTCCCACCCTCCCCCGACGGCCAGCACAGCCGCCGCCACCAGGCGCCGGCGGCGAGCCTTCCCATGATTCGAGCCTCCTTTCCACGTCCCCTCTCCTTCACTGACTCTTGTTTCCACCCCAAACCCATGTTGCTCCGTCCCCTCCCCCTTGTTGCTTTGCGATCTCATCTCACCGGCGCTGAGCTTCATAGCTCGATTCACCTCGCCTCCCAGGTAATTCTCCTCCTCCGCTTCTCCTCCCATCCCTTCTCTCTCACACACCCTTTCCCTTTTCCTTAGAATGAAAGGAGGCGTTGTCTTGGCCGGTGGTGGTGACCTTCACCGGCAAGGGCGCGGGCGGCGGCTCCTTGTTGTCGAACTGGAACAACAAGGAGGACCAGGCGAGGGAGGAGGCGTGGCAGGCGTACCTCGGGCAACAGCGGTTTTGCACTGCCGGTTTGTGCAGCACTACAGGTGCCGGCCCATGTTGCTGTTGGGCATGGAGGGCGCGGACGAAGACAACCGGGTCGTCATGCCGCAGTTGGCGCTGGACTGGATTAGCTGGGTGCAGGTGGAGTACCTGCTGGCGTTCCAGGTCCAGAACGCTGCCACCTTGCACACCTCCCGCTGCGGCGTGCTCGAGTTCGTCACCTAGGAGGGGATCGTGCACGTGCCTGCTGACACCATGGCGCGGCTCGGACTGCGGTATGATGAGCTCGTTGTCAGATTCTGAACCTGCATCTTCAGTTAACAGTTCAGTTAGGTGTAGCCTAGCTGGCAAATACCGATTCAGAGTATCGGACGGCCCAAGGTAGCTCTTTCACTGCGTCCAGTCGCCACCGTTGGATATGTTACCGTTTACTGTACCCCTTCATTTACTATTCACCGTTAGCTATAAAGCTCGGCCTACTTAACAGCCGGGTTGTGGCTGGCGTGGGGATTATTCTGAATTCTTCCAATTGCCAACTATGGGCTAGAACCCTAGATACGACTTGATGCGGAGCATCCCAAGGTCATCCCCATGGACCTACCGTCGTCTCACCAAGTGCCAAGTGGACCCATGACACGTACACGTGCAAGACCTCTCGAGACCGAGGTGACATCACTCCTCTCGCAACTCCCTTTCGAATCACACGAGACATGGCTACTACCTCAAGCAGAAACAGTTTGCATAGTCAGGTACCAAGGAGCCAGCCATGGAGAAGCTAAGGAGCAAGTACAATTGAAGGAGAGAAGCAATCACGAAGACGGAGGAGAAAAAGGCCAAGTCAGGACTTGCTCGGACGATCCAGACCGCCGTCCGGATGATCCAGCCCCAGACCGGACGATCCGGACCCCGGCCTGGATGATCCGGACCCCGGCCTGGACGATCCGGCTACAACGCGACATGAGAACAGCAAGCCCCCGGACGAAGCCGGATCATCTGGACGGACCCGGACGTCCGGACAACCAGCACGACACGTCCGGATCATCCGGACGCTGCCCCGGACCATCCAGACCACGAAGCCCGGACCATCCAGACCAACACCCGGATCATCCAGACGGTGCCTGGGTGCATGATTTGGGCCGAGGCCCATGTACTCCTTCGCCCCCCTAAACTATATATACTCCTCCACCATTTTAGGGTTGGCATTGTGATAGCTTTTGAAGATAGAGCTTTGCTCATCCACCTGTTACCTACTCCTTTGGAGATCAAGGCCTCCTAGAAGAAGATCCCCCAAGTGGATTCAAGACCCTGTCTAGGGAAGATAAAATCACAGAGCATGATTCATGATCACCTACTTTATATCCTTCCACTGTGGTCGTACTCTGAACGCGAGCAGTATATGCAACTGTGACTGAATCAATCACAGAAGCAAGGAAGAAAAGGAACCATGTTTTTTTCACATAACACAAAAATGTCTTAGGAGCACTGGAACATATCATGAAGTTAGCATGCACAATACAATCCGAACTATTTATACAGGCACACAGATATCACTTGACATATTTGCAGTATGACTGTAAAGACTGATCAGAATTCAACACAGAGCACATGCATAAGTACCTGTACAGCCTCCAATGTGCTTTCCACCTGAAACAACATAAAACAATTGGTCAGAAATCTGCATGCAACACCTGAACTGAAATCACAGCATATATGTACGTGAATTCCAGCAAGACAAATTGTAACAGGCAAGGCAAAGGGCAAATGTGCATATGTCTATCTATGCTTATTGAACACATCCACTAGAGATATTCCTTGTTAATTTGAGGAGAAACCATAAAGTATTTACGATACTAAGGTGATAAACAAAGGAGAAAAACACAAGGTTGATTTTCTTCTTCTTTACATACCAATGAAAACATTAGGGACGGTGGACTGTCCAGTTAACCTCTCTAACACCTTTTGCAGTTGTGGTCCCTGAGCACCTGAAAGGAGAAAAAATGTCAGTTGCACGAAAATACCAAGGTGCACATTAACATCCAAAACCATTGCCTTCTAAAATCTACACACTGTTCCTGGTGCTAGATGATTAGGAAAAAAATCATAGTTGCGAGTTCCTAAAGTACAAAGACACAAAATGAGTGATGATTCGTGCCAGTTTCAATATGCTAACATGAGCAGCTAAGTTTGTACCACCAAAACCATGGAAGGGCCAAGTCCTCACAAAATAGGGCATGTATCTTGTCTAATTTCAGAAACAGATGCAGATATTTAAGTAGTTATTTGACAGGTGGTGTATCTGTGTGCGCATGTCACGTGAACTTCCAAAATCCGCGCATGGTGCGGCTGGCAGAGTTCTTAGTTCAGGTGAGTCTGGCGAAGAGATACCATGCGATGCGTGGATTTTGGAAGTTCAGGCAACTTTTGCTAGTACAATTATTATGGTTCAGAGTAGAACGAAAATTTTGACCAAAATAAGAAGAGTAAAGTGGAATACGTGGTAGGGAAGCCGACATGTATCATGCTAATTCTCTAAACCTGTTAAAGGAATACCGATTGAATGTAGCAGGAGCACAGCATACAGAACTTTCAAATAGTTTGGAAGGCACAAACTTATATCCATCTAAAATCCCCAAACTGTTGACACACTTGAGTGGAATTGCACTGTAACATCCCAAAATTTTCAAATTTGGAATGTTATTTATTTTAATAGGATTAATTAAAACTTGCTTGTGTTGCTTGCTTTTAGTTAATTTTGACTAGGATGTGCATTTTTTTGGAGTTAAATGAATATTCAAATGAGAGGGAATAAAAGGATTTTCCCAAAAGTTTATTTTTGGATTTTAAATTGGGTCTTCAAAAATATTCGAAACAATCATGAGAGGCGATAATACGACTTCTTCAAGATAATAGGTTGCAAATACTTTAAATATTTTTGGCTATTTATTTGGACTTAGAAAATATTTACGGAATTGTCTAGAACCCTAAATTAATTTTCAAGGAATATTGATAAAGCACAAAATGTAGCTTATAGAAATATTATATGTGGTACATTTAATATTTGAGGTGGAAATATCTTTTCTGTGCTCTATATTAGTAATTATAGTTTTGTAATATTTCTGAAAGTGATTTGGTATTTTATTTAACCAGTCAATTTCCTATTATCTAGTAATAAGAAAACAGTCCAACACTATGCGCGCAGCACAGGCATGCCTCTCTCTCTCTCTATCCTTTAACTGGGCTGAGCCCACTGTCCTTCTTCCTTTGTTTTATTTTCTTTCTATTGGGCTGCTTGCTGCTGGCCCAACAGTATCCCGAGCTCATGTAGGCTCGTTGCTTTCCTTCCTTCTCAGGAAATCTTGTAAGAACACAATGTGCCACCGCCTTGTTTTCTTTCATGCAAGCCACGCATATCCATCTCTCCTCCACCAATAAATATTTGACCATGTACTACTTTTCTCCCTTTTTCTCGCACCTAAACAATCTGTAGCCGCTCCATTGTCTTCTCAGCACAGCCGAAACCCAGCGCTTCCTGGACAGGAGATTCAACGACTCGACCTCAAAAACTTCATCGGATAGGGAGGACTTCAATACAGAGAAGTTTCTCCTCATCAAGACGAATCCATTCAGAGAAAGAAATTCATGTTTCGTCAATCGTATCTCTCCAATTTTGTAATCTAGTTCAGAGGTATTTCCACACGAATTCATCAAATTTGTTGCACTTGTTTGTTCTTTTTCAAATTCCTTTTATGAGTAGCTTCAAATCAACGATCTACACAATGTTTATGCTGAAACTTTTCTGTTTCGGGCAGTTGGATCTATCTAGTTCGAGCCAACCTACACCAGAGCCATCTAAATTTCAAAGATGGTGCACTTCCGGCAAAATCGCAGATATTCTCATGATCCGTTTCACGAGGCACATCCACTCATGTCATTCATTCAAAACAGGCATTTTTCAACTGCAAATCCAATCCAGAGGCCTGCCGTCCACTTTCCCGGCAAAATTTCTCTTTGCTCCATTTTGTCAACAGGAGATTATCTATATTATAGATCCAAATCAATGTGCTTTGTATCTACACCGTAGGAGTTCCATCTATCATATTCCTTTTGAATATCTATATTATATAATATTTGTTGTTCATTTGGTTCTTTATTTGAATTTCAGGTCTATTTGATTGCAATCACTTCCAGTATAAATCGCGAGTAAATTCCAGAGAGCGTTACTACATCAACGAGATATTAATTCTTCATCAGCTAAAAGCAAATTCACTTCTGACGATACGTATCCTATATTTACTATGCATTATTCCTTGTCACCATATGTGTGTACTGTTTGTATTATGTAATATCGTGCTTAGCCTTGTTATGGTAGACGTGGTTTGGGTGCCGAGTGACTCATGGAAATGGTGGGTGTAGGTTCATAGCTGTAGGCGAGAATGCGCCATTGACAGAGCGGACTTGAGGTGAAAGAGTAGTTTCGGGACTTGTCAGGTGAATGCGTCCTTGGCGGAGCGCTCTAGAGTCCCTAGAGAATGCGCCTGTTATGACCGGCGTCACTTATAGCCGGACGAGGCCCAACTTATCTTTATTTTTATTAGCACCTCGAGGATTATATAAACACTTGTAAGGCCACGTTTTGGAATTAAGCAATAAGTCATAACTATTGCCCGGCTCCCTAGCTGCCTCCTACGCCATCTCCTCCTCCTCCACCGCGCGACCACGGCGCCGTCGCACCGCCGCTCGCGCCCAGCTCCTCACCACCCTCCCTTCCAACCCTACAACCTAAGAGCTAGGCCTGGTAGGATCCCAGCTCCTATCAATCTGGTATCAGCTGTCTCGGGATCGGTCATGTCTACACCTCTTCCCACCGCCACCCTCCCGCCGCCGGCCACCTCCGCGGCTGGGGCGCCGTCCTTGTCGGCCCGATGTCCTCTGCCGATCGCCACCCCCAGCGGGCCGAGCTCTTCGTTGGCGGTCTGCCGGATCATATCCGCGTGGACGTGGAGATGCAGGGACCATAGGACCTCCAGACGGCCATGCATTATGCCCGCGCCTTCGAGCGTTGCGCGGTGGCCATGCAGCAGTCGTCACCGTCCCGGGGCGCCCGACAGCCCGCCAGGCCGCCACCGACACCACAAGCGCCGGGGCATCCGGCCCAGGCCCACGCGGCGCCCGACGCGCCCCTTCCATCAGCTCACCCCGGCCGAGCAACTCGAGCGCCGCCGTCAGGGCTGTGCTACAACTGCGACGAGCCCTACGTCCCGGGCCACGTTTGCCCGCACCTGTTCTACTTGGAGGCCACGGACTACATTGAGGAGGACGCCGCTGCCGCCGGGCTGGGCAACTCGGCCCCTCCATTGGCCGACAAGATTCCACCTGGACCGGCCCAGGCAAACGCCCTCGTCGTCTCCCTCCATCCACTCGCGGGCATCCGGACGGAGAAAACTATGCTGCTGCCGGTAATGATCAACGGCGAGCGGTTCCTCGCACTCCTGGACACGGGTTCCACCCACAACTTCCTGCCAGGGGCCACCATGCGCCGCCTGGCGCTGCAGCCGACCGAGGAGAGCATTTACGCGTTACCGTGGCCAACAGTGACCGTCTCCACTGCCAGGGTATTGCTCAGCATGTCCCCATCGTCATCGGCGCCGAGCACTTCACCGTCACCCGCGTCGGCATCGACTTGGGCTGCTTCGACCTCATCCTCGGCGTTGATTTCCTGCGGACTCTAGGTCCCATCCTCTGGGACTTCGACGCCATGACGATGATTTTTTGGCACCTGGGTCGCCGCGTTTGGTGGGAGGGCGTCGGCGGCGCCTCCCCGGCGGCCCCTCAGCCCTAGTTGACGGCGGCCGCCATCGACGCTAAGCATCCCCTGTTGGCTAGCCTGTTGCAGCAGCACAGTGACCTCTTCGACGAGCCGCAGGGCCTGCCACCGGTCCGGCCCTACGACCACCGTATCCACCTGCTGCCGGACACCGCTCCCGTCGCTGTGTGGCCGTACCGCTACCCCTAGCTGCAGAAGGACGAGCTGGAGCGGCAGTGTGCGGTCATGCTCGCCCAGGGCATCATCCGGATCTCGACGTCACCGTTTTCCGCACCGGTGCTCCTCGTGCGCAAGGCCGACGGTTCGAGATGTTTCTGCATCAACTACCCTACTCTCAACGCCAAGACGTCCAAGGACAAATTTCCTATCCCCGTCGTGGATGAACTCCTCGACGAGCTACACAGGGCACGCTTCTTCACCAAGTTCGACCTCCGTTCGGGATATCACCAGTTGCGGATGCACCCGGAAGATGTCACGAAGACAGCCTTCCGCACTCATCATGACCACTTCGAGTTCTAGGTGCCCTTCGGCTCTCCAATGCCCCGGCGACATTCCAGGCGTTGATGAACGACGTGCTCCGCCCCTGCTTGTGTCGGTTTGTGCTTGTTTTCTTTGATGACATTCTTATCTACAGCTCATCGTGGGCGGAGCACCTGCAGCACGTGGCCATCGTCTTCAACGAGCTTCGAGCGCACTATCTGCACCTCAAGCGCTCGAAGTGCTCGTTCGGCACAACATCAGTCGCCTATCTCGGCCACGTCATCTCGGCGGAGGGCGGAGCTATGGATGCCGACAAGGTCGCGGCGGTCGCGGCTTGGCCAATGCCGCACTCGCTGCGGGCCCTCCGCGACTTCTTGGTCCTCGTTGGATACTACCGGGAATTCGGCCTCATCGCGGCCCCACTTACGTGCCTGCTATGCTGCGACGCCTTCTCCTGGGATACGAAGGCGACCGAGGCGTTCCAGACCCTCAAGCAGACTCTCACGACGGGGCCGGTCCTCCAGATACCTGACTTCGACAAGCTGTTCCTGGTGGACTGCGACGCCTCGAGCGTGGGGTTTGGCGCTGTCCTCCATCAGGGGGATGGGCCGCTTGCGTTCTTCAGCAGGCCCTTCGCTGCGCGCCATCACAAGCTCGCGGCCTACGAGAGGGAGCTTAGGCCTTGTACAATGGGAGATGCTTAGGGGAGGTGCTTAGAGAAATACACCAGGCTTTCCTTAAGCAACGGTGCTTATTTGTACAAAGTAGACGCTTAACTAAGCGTCTCTCCTGTAGAAATAGGCACCGGTACTTCGGAAAAACTCGGTTTATTTTTCTAAGCACCTCCCGTTGTACGGCTTGGTGCAGGCTGTGCGTCACTGGCGGCCGTATCTTTGGGGGCGGCCGTTCCGTATTCGCACGGATCAGTACAGCCTCAAGTTCTTGTTGGACCAGCGCCTCTCAACCGTGCCGCAACATCAGTGGATCAGCAAGCTCTTTGGCTTCGACTTCATCGTCGAGTACCGTCCGGGCCGCCTCAACACCGTGGCCGACGCACTGTCCCGCCGCGACGCCGACCACGACACCGACACCGTCGACCCCGTGGGGGTGGCCCTCTGCATCCGCTCGGGACCCTCCTTCGCCCTCATCGACGACATCCGCCGGGCCACCGCGATCGCTCCATATGCGCAGCTCCTTCGGCAGCGCCTCGACGCCGGCGACCTGTACGAGCCATGGCACATGGCTGATGGCCTGCTCCTGCACGAGCACCGGCTCGTGCCGGATCACGGAAATCTCCGTCACCAGACCTTGCTGCTGGCCCACTCGGCCGGTCACGAGGGCGTGCAGAAGACCCTCCACCTTCTCCGAGCAGATTTCTACATCCCCGGCGACCGGGCGCTGGTGCGAGACTGGGCGCTGTCTTGCATGACGTGCCAGCGCAACAAGACGGAGACACTGCGGCCGGCAGGGCTGCTACAGCCCCTTGAGGTGCCCTCTCAGGTCTAGGCCGACATCTCCATGGACTTCATCGAGGGCCTTCCCAAGGTGGGCGGCAAGTCCGTCATCCTTACGGTGGTCGACCGCTTCTCCAAGTATGCACACTTCATTGCGCTCGGCCACCCCTACACCGCCGCCTCCGTGGCGCGTGCCTTCTTCGACGGCATCGTCCGCCTCCACGGGTTCCCCTCTTCGATCGTCAGCGACCGTGACCCGGAGTTCACTGGTCATGTCTGGCGCGATCTCTTCCGAATGGCGGGCGTGAAACTGCGCCTGATTACGGCAGTCAACAAGGTGATTGCTATGTATTTGCGTTGTGTTACAGGTGATCGTCCCCGGGCTTGGGTAGACTGGCTCGCTTGGGCGAGGTACTGCTACAACACCTCCTACCACTCCGCCCTGCGCGCCACACCTTTTGAGGTGGTCTACGGCCGTCCTCCACCACCCATCCTGCCGGTTGACCCCGGGACGGCCCGAACGGAGGCGGCTGGCGACCTTCTCCGCAACAGGGATGAGATCCTTGCCGAGGTGCGCCAGCATCTTCTCCAGACCCAGCAGTTGTCCAAGAAGTACTACGACGGCCACCACCGCGAGGCGGAGTTTGCGGTGGGCGACTGGGTGTGGTTACGGCTCCTTCACCTGTCACACCCTGATTTTCATGCCACAGCACTTACGCTAATAAATCATGACAAAATGTGGTTTGACAAAAACTTTTGAGTGTTTTGGTCTTTGCTTTGATTGGATTTTTGTCTGTTGTTTGCAAGTGCTCTAAAAATCAAATAAATCCTCCAACCCTTATACTCCTCCTTGATCCAAAACTTTGCCCAATGATCATTCCATGTGTATAGAACATAATACTATTAAATAAGGTTTTCCAAAAACCCCTGAATTGAGACTTGAACCACAAGTACTAAATTGAGGGAGTGAAAAATCTTTCAAAAATTATATTTGACTCCTATTAGCTATAGGAATCCCAAAAACCACAAAAATATTATTTTAGAAGTTATTTTTATATTTTATTTAAATGCTTTTCTTAAGGCCAGAAATGGCCTTTAATAGGTTAAAATTATTTTAATATTTGAAAAATATTTGAGAAAATTTAGGGAAACTCGGTGTATATATATTTTCGATATATATGAGTTTCAACACATGGTCATGATCAAAATATTGGACAAAACCCTCCAAAACCATTTCTGTTCATTTCAAGTATTTGAAATATTTCTAGAAGAAATATTTCCAAATAAATCCAGGAAAATTCTAGCAAGTCACACATGCCTAATTTGATGATCTTGCCAAGTTTCATTCCCATCCAAATATTTTTGCTACACAAAAGTGCCCCAAAGCCCTCTTTGACCAGATCCAAGTTTGAACAACTCTACATTGCCAACTGTCCCCTTTTGATCCCAAATTTTTGTGTACATGCTCAAATACCCAAATAATGATACTACACCAAGTGGTGCATCAAGGAGAAAAGATTTGCATGACTAAATCCTGGGAAATCTATTTCTGTTGATTTCTAGGGTTTGCCAAAGTTACATTGGCAACCTTCTTCAAATGGACTCAAAGTTGGTGATCAACCTCAATTATGTATGCCATTTGATCCTGGTAATTCTCATGTCAAGTGGAATCTATTTGCTTGACCAAATCACCATCAAACACGTTCTGCTATTTTACCAAGATCACTATTTTGACCACTTACACTATTCTCCTTGAGCTCAACTTTTTACCAGGGCTTCTCCTAACCCTAACCTATCTCCAGTAGCTCCCACTCATCCACAGCTCAATGATTGAGGAGTGAAAACCCTAATTTTCACCCCTGGACAACACTGTTTCTTCTCCCTTTCTACCTCACCACTCCTCCAGGGGCATCCATGAGCATCCAATGCTGCCACCCCTTTGTTTACTCCTCCCCTGACACCCTAGACACTAGAGGCCACGCCCTGGACGCCAAAAATATGCCAATGCCAGCCATATGCGTGCTCTGGAGCGCGCTACAGTGCGCCTTTGCACTGTAGCCGCATCCTGCCCGAGGCTCCCGACCACCTTGAGCTCCTCCCGCACGCCAATAGGACCACCTCGACGTCCGCAAAACGTAAAATAGTCGGGCCCCACCTCCTTCTCTCTCCGGCGACCTCGATCACGTGTGCCCGAGCGCCGCCCGCATCCGCCAGTCGGTGCCCGCGTCCCTGGCCCGCCTCGCGCTCGCTCTCCTCTCCCTCTCTCTCCTCTCTCTCCTCCTGGGCGTAGACCACCCCCAGGAGTACCCGACTCGAAGCCGAGCCCTCCCGTGGCCTCCCGTGACGGCTACGACCTCGCCAGCGCACGAGCTCACGGTGCACCTCGCCCCCTCTTATTTAAGCCTCACCGAGCACTCTCTCTCGCGGCATTCGCTCTCTCTCTCTTCCACAGCAACCTCCCGGACCGACCCACTCCCCCTCCCGTGCCTCCTTCCTAATCTAAACCAGTCCGCGACACCCCCCAAGCCTCCATGGACCTCCCCAACACCCCAGGACCCCTCCTCCGCAGCCGAAACGGGCGCCACCACCAAGCTTGCCGCCGCCATCCGCTGCACCCAAAGCCCTGCTCAACTCTGAGCACCGGCGCATGCGTTCAGCACATGGACGGGTGCGTCGCGTTGCGCTGAGTCCGCCGGTGTGCCGGGCGCCGCCGGAGGTGGCCCGTGCCGCCCGGGAGAGCGCCAGCGCCCGCTCGGCCTCACCTCCGCTGCCTCTGCTCTGTTCGAGCGGGAGGTAGGCGATGGCCTGAGCGCTGGGCCCCGCACGTCGGCGACCCAGCGGGTGGGCCGCGCCGTTTAAGTGGGAGACGGGTCCGCTGTTTCCCGCGAACCCACAGTGAAGGCGTACTCCCTGGAAAACGCCTTCGACGTCACGGCTGTCTCCCGTGCGGCCGTGCACCTGGGCCGGCCCACTGACTATCTCTCGCCCAGTGCTCCGGATAAGGGTAGTGCTTTATTCTCTTTTCTTTTTCCAGATAACTTGTAAAATCCATGGATAAATCATCCCAACTCCAAATTTGATGATTCAAATTTCTAGTGACTATAAATCATGCTCTACCCCATTGAGTACCTTGCACATTTTCCAGAGAACTTTTCTTCACACATATTTCACAAGACCCTATTTCCCTATTTCTGTGATGGACTTTAGAAAATCACAGAGAGCTCATCTTTAATCTAAATGCCATGATTCAAATTTCTAGATGCTTCTAAGTTCATATCTTAGTTTATGAACATTTTTCCTTACGCTTTCTGTGCAACACCAAATATTGGTCCATCTCTTCATGTATGGCCAACTTTGAAAATTCCTAAGAAAATCATTTGAACTCCAAATCCAGTGAAACCAACTCCTAGGTGCTTCTAAAATCATTCCTTGTGAAATGGGTGCCTTTTCTCATTTTTCAAAATAATTCTTCTGTACACTTTTTGCAAATCCATAAATCCCTTGATTCCATCATATTGAAATGTTCAGAAATATCCATTGATCAAATCCCAATGAAAGCACTTTGGTCATTTCTCATATGACCAAAGGTATCCTAGAAAAGTCAAATTCATATTTTTAGAGCACTTTTATTTTGCCTTGTTGTGTTGCTTATCGTTATTGTTTCCGACGTTAGTTGACGAAGTAGACGGAGTATTTGGAGAAGGACCAGAAGATTTGAAGACTCTGATGAACCAGGCAAGCAACCCTTTGACCATGATACACCTCTCTTGTTCATCGATAAATTTTCCGTATGCATGATGACATTGTTGATTATGAGCTTGATATAATCGTTGCATTGATGCATGCTCGTTGGTACTTGCATGTTCGTAGCTCTACCTTGTGCTAGAGATGCGATGAAAAATACTTAATATTGACGCATGATGTTGCATCTATGCCATGGTCATTTCTTGGTTACAATCCTTTGAAAACCCCATCGCGTGCCCCTAATGCCCGTGGGTAATGTTGAACTAGGTCGCCACTTGATGAAGAAGTGGTGCACCGAAGCAAGTGAATATGTGTTGTTTACAGAGACGGATTAGATTTAAGACTCGTTGACCGTCCCAACCAAACACGCGCAACCACTCTCTACCCTTAAATGGTAAAGGGTATTATTGATTTACCTAGTTCGTGCTAACCTGGATGCCCGCATTACTAGTGACGGGAGTGGCGTGGTCACTCTCGGGACGGGGTCGTGCCAGGTAGGGCAGCCATGACTGTTTTTACAGGGCACCGGACACACCGTTGGTACCCCGTGCTTGTGATATGTGATGAATATGGTAGCGTAGCTCCACAAAAAAAATTATTATGTGACAATGTTTGGCACGGGGGCTGCTACCAATCGAGTGGACTCCTTGTTAGACACGGCTAGGGAAAGGTAGTGATCGGGTGCTTACCCCGGGTACTTGAGGTACCACGGGTCGTGGATGACACGGAAGTTCCCCGGATCTTGTGGGTGAAGTGTGCAACCTCTGCAGAGTGTCAAACTATTCGAATAGCTGTGTCCACGGTCAAGGACAGTTGGGTGGTGCTGCTTAGACTATGTCCATATGTTTCTGACAAACAACACGGTTTGGAAATATTGTTGATGTGATTCGTGAGGAAGTCACGATGAGCTTGAGCGTGAGTTGCTCATAACTCTTCCTCGATGTTGATGTATGTAACTTCCTGATACTTGTTGCAGATGCATTCATGTCCTTGATAAATGTTGATCATACTTGCATGAGAAAAACTAGATTTCCGCAAAAATGCTAATCTAGCAGTAGAGCCTTGCAAATTTATTCTGTTATCACTCTTGGGTTGCTTGCGAGTACATTCAAACGTACTCACTGGCTTGTCCCTGGCTATTTACTTGGCCAGGCTTGGAAGAACAGGTAATTGATGAAGAGTTCTTTGGTGACGATCATGCGAGCTAGGACGCTTCCCAGTCAGAATGCATGTAGGGTTAAGGCAGATCCAAGTTGTCAACAAAGATTTCCGCTGCGATGATATACTCAAGACTTGACCATAATGGTCCTACTTGTGTAAGACGGTATGTATGGATGTAAGACTCTTCTTATTCATCTTCTGTGTGTTCAGTGAGCATTGATCTCTGGGATCACTGTACACGTGCATTCGGTGATCACGACTTATGAGTCGGGGTCCCCACATCACCGCTCCACGCAGTCAATGGATCTGCGCGCTAAGCGCAAGCTGGGCCCTCGCTACGCGGGACCGTTTTCCATGGTGGAACGCATCGGCAAGGTCGCATACCGCCTTCAGCTTCCGCCCGGCGCTCGCATCCACGACGTCTTCCATGTGGGCTTGCTGAAGCCTTTCCGCGGTGATCCGTCGACGGCCGCGCCGGCGCTTCCTCCAACCTCCGATGGACGTCTTCTTTCAGGCCCAGCGAAGGTGTTGAAGGCCCAGCAGCGCCGCGGCGTGTGGCACTTGTTGATCCAGTGGCAAGGCCTTTCGGAGGAGGACGCCACTTGGAAGCAGCTCGAGCAGTTCCGCCAGCATTTTCCAGACTTCCAGCTCGAGGACGAGTTGTTTGCGCGGGCGGGGAGAGATGTTATGACCGCCGTCACTTATAGCCGGAGGAGCCCCAATGGCGCGTCTAGTTAGGGGTTAGCCCAACTTATCTTTATTTTTATTAGCACCTCGAGGATTATATAAACACTTGTAAGGCCACGTTTTGGAATTAAGCAATAAGTCATAACTATTGCTCGGCTCCCTAACCCTAGCCGCCTCCTGCGCCATCTCCTCCTCCACCGCGCGACCATGGCGCCGTCTCGCCGCCGCTCGCGCCCAGCTCCTCGCCACCCTCCCTTCCACCCCTACAACCTAAGAGCTAGGCCTGGTAGGATCCCAGCTCCTATCAGCGCCACTAACAGAGCACACATGAGACTTCTGAAGTTCTTGTCATGTCAACCTAGGATCCCGAGGGTTCTCATGGGTGGGTAAATTGGAGGCGGTCTTGTTTGCCATGTGTCAACTGTACTTGAGTAAACCTTGACTAGTAAGTCGAAGTAGGTGAAGATAGTTTTCTGCAAAACAAAACCGGTGTTTCTTTTGTTATACTCCCTCCATTGCTAAATATAAGACCTTTTAGAGATTCCAATACAGACTACATATGGAGCAAAATGAGTCTATATACATCCGTATGCAGTTCATATTGAAATCAGTACAGCACAGAGCACAGAGCACCAAATGTTAACTGGGAGAAATTCTGCAGCTTACTGCATTCCAGATTTGCTAGGAACCAACATCAGCAGTTAATCAGGAAGTTGTTTCACATAGCTCAGACCTCCAGTGTTGAAGATTATGTAGAAAGGTTTTCAGAGTTATATGATCAGCTGACGGCTTATGAATCGGCTCCAGATCCCTTGCACTATGTTACCAGATTCATGGATGGATTGAAACCAGCAGTGAAGGTGCAGGTAGCTATTCAGAAACCCAAGGATCTGGATTCAGCTTATGAACTCGCACTGTTACTGGAAGAGATAGGAGATGGACAGACCCCCATCAACAGTCAACAGTCAAGGAGAGCTACAGCACTACCTCTGCCACTTCCTCCAACAAGGGAGAAGTATAATGAAGAAAGGAGACCAGCTGAATCTCAGAAATCCCAGTTAGGGGACAAATGGACAGCGCTCAGAAACTACAGAGGAGCTAAGGGTCTATGTTATATTTGTCGTGAGAAGTGGTCCAAGGACCATCAGTGCAAGGCTTCAGTACAGTTACATGTAGTGCAAGAGATGATCGACCATTTGCAAGAATCTGACCTGTCAGGAGAAGAGGAATTTGCTGAGCAAGGGCAAGCCAACATGCTTTGTGCTTCCATTAACAAGGATAGCACTTCATAGAAAACAATCCTGCTGTCAGTAATTGTGAAGAACATGAGTTATATTAGTGATGTCTTTTGGCCTTTCGCATTCTTGTCTCTTGGCATCCTCTTGTAGCCTCTTGGCATCCTCATGTATATGTATATATGTTGGCTTTGGCCTCCTAATAATACAAGTCGCTACTCCAACATGGTATCAAGGTCCAGTTTTTAGGGTCTTCACTGCACGTAGCAACTCGTGCTGCTCATATCAACATTTTTTTTCTCTTGATCTTCCCTCCATCTCTTGTCCGTGTCCTCAATGGAGCTGATCTGCTGCTCCACATCAAGCCACCGCCGCTAGTCTTCCTCCAAAGCGGATGTCCGTGCGTCTCTTCAGCGCCAGTGGCCTGCCACCGCTGCTTCTCCTACCGGTGCCACGCCCTGCTGCGCTCCTCCCAGGACGCCAGGTCGCGCCGTCGCTCGCCGGATCACGCCACGGCCGCCGGATCCACGACGGCTGACCACCCCGCCGTTCCCAGTTGGCCACTGCCGCCGTGCGCGGTTCGCTGCTGCCGCTCTCCCTCCGGGTCGACTGTTCCTCGATTCAGATAGAGTCGCTGGTACTCTGGTCCAACTGCTCGTGCCGCTGCCGCTACATCAGGCCCATCGGGTATTTGTTGTCTATATTGGGCCACCTTGTAGATTGATTAAAAAAACTGAGGACAGAAAAGGAGCACCATGTCTTCGCCGCCATCAGCATATGTCGCCATCCCGCACTGCCCGGTGATATTTGATGGAGCTAACTATGCCGAATTTGTTGCCTTTATGCACATTCACATGTGTGGCATTCGTCTCTAGGGTGTTCTTTCCGGCGAGGCTCCCTGTCCTCCACGCCCAATTCCTCCTGTGGCTCCAACCCCACCGCCGACACCACCGCCTCTTGCCACAGATGCTTCTAATGATGATAGGGCTGCAGCCAGGATTGCTGATGGTGATGCGACCGTTCCATATGACCTTATGACCAGCAGGTCTTGGATTATTCGAATGCTCTTTCCGTTTATCGTGACGATCTGGCTGCTTATACTCATTGGTGTGATGATGATGCTCGTGCTGCGGCTGTTCACTTCCAGTGTTTTGCCTCAGTTTGCTTATGAGTTTATGGGCCTTGGTACTGTCTTTGAGATGTGGACTCATCTTCGTCAGCGCTATCAACCCTTTGGTGATGCTCTCTACTTGTCTGTGGTCCGTCGGGAGCATGCTCTTCAGCAGGGAGACTCCACTATTGATGAGTTCTACACTCAAAGTTCAGCTATCTGGCGCCAGCTTGACTCTCTTCGCACTGCTATTTGTGGCACTTGTCCGTGTTGCCAGACTGTGAGGTCAGACTTGGAGTTTCAGCGTGTTTATGAGTTCTTGTCACGGCTCCGTGGGGAGTTTGAGCCTCGACGTGCCCAGTTGTTTGCTCGTGGCCGTGTTCCTATTTTTGAGGTGCTTTATGAGCTTCGTGCTGAGGAGACTCGCCTCCTTGGTGCTGATTTGCTTCATGTTCCCTCTGTTCTTGCTGCTCAAGTTGCTGGTCCACCTGTATATTCTCGCTCTAGTGCTCCACCGTTACTGCCCACTCCTGGTAGTGAGGGCCGCTCTCGTCCTCGTACTCATTGCGGGTACTGCAGCAGGATGGTCACCCCGAGTCTGACTGCTTCAAGAAGAAGCGTGATATGCGTAACAGGGAGCGTAGTTCTTCTTTTGGGACTCGTGCTTCTTCCTCGACGTCGTCTACTGTCTCCTCAACTGAGCAGGATATTGTGAGGCTTAAGCGTCTACTTGCTGCTTCGGGTTCTTCGACAGGTACTGCAGGCTCTGTGACTGGTGCTTCTAGTGTTGAGCGACCATCTACACAGTCAGGTACATCCCCATGGGTTCTGGATTCTGGAGCTTCATTTCATATGTCTTCTGATTCCTCTGTCTTGTCCTCTCTTAGATCTCTCGATTTTCCTATTAATGTTCTTACTGCTGATGGTATTCCTCTCCCTGTTGCTAGTCGAGGCATTCTTTCCACTTTTTCATTTCATGTTTCAGATGTTTCTCATGTTCCTCGCCTTACCATGAACTTATTTTCTACAAGTCAACTTATTGATTCTGGTTGTCGCGTCGTTCTTGACGTTGATTCTTGCACTGTCCAGGATCGTCACACGAAGGCTCTGGTTGGGGCTGGCCCTCGCCGCCTTGACTCCCAGGGGCTTTGGGAGTTAGACTGGCTTCATGTTCCTTCCGCTGCCACCACCCTCGCCAGTACTGCCTTCGCCGCTTCAGCTACCAGCTCCTTCCAGCAGTGGCATCATCGACTTGGTCACCTTTGTGGTTCTCGGCTATCGTCTTTAGTTCGTCGTGGTCTTCTGGGGCCTGTCTCAGGAGATGTCTCTTTGCAGTGTCAAGGTTGTAGGCTTGGTAAACAGGTCCAGTTACCTTATCCTACTAGTGAGTCGGTGTCTCAACGCCCTTTTGACTTAGTTCATTCCGATGTGTGGGGACCGGCTCCCTTCTCTTCCAAAGGGGTCCATCGATACTACATTATTTTTATAGATGATTTCTCTCGCTACACTTGGCTTTACTTCATGTCTTCTCGTAGCGAGGTTCTCTCTATTTGTAAGCGTTTTGCCGCCATGGTCCACACTCAGTTCTCTACACCTATTTGTGTGTTTCATGCTGATTCTGCTGGCAAGTATATCTCCAAAATGTTGCGTGGTTTTCTTGCTGAGCAGGGTACTCTTGCTCGGTTCTCTTGTCCTGGTGCTCACGCTCAGAATGGCGTGGCTGAGCGCAAGCATCGTCACCTTGAGACAGCTCGTGCGATGATGATTGGCGCCTCTCTTCCGCCTCATTTCTGGGCTGAGGCTGTCTCCACTGCCACATATCTCATAAACATTCAACCCTCATCTGCTATACAGGGAGGTATTCCTCTAGAGCGTCTTTTTGATCATTCTCCTAATTATTCTGCTCTTCGGTTGTTCGGATGTGTTTGTTATGTTCTTCTTGCCCCCCTCCCCCCCTCCCCCCCCCCAGAACGCACCAAACTAACCGCTCAGTCTGTCGAGTGTGTTTTTCTGGGCTACAGTGATGAACATAAGGGTTATCGGTGTTGGGATCCCGTCGGTCGACGGATGTGTATTTCTAGGGATGTGACTTTTGATGAGTCTCGTCCATTCTACCCACGACCATCCTCTTCGACCTTTTCAGTAGAGGATATCTCTTTTCTCACGTTTCCTGATACACCTCCGTCTGTGCCACATATTCCTACTCCTCGTCCCACTATTGTTGATCCGACACCGTCTTCTCCTATCGTTTCTTCCCCTCCCTTATTGCATGGCACTCCACCTTCATCACCGATGTCTTCTCCATCTCCATCACCTCCGGTGGTTCCTTCTCATCCCACTTTTCCTTTTCATTATACCTGTCGTCGACAGTTATGGATGACTCTACTGACGTGCCATCTACTTCTGGTGCGTCGTCTTCCTCGTCCCAGCCGACTTATGGTCTTCGAGCTCGACCTTGCCCTCCTCCTGACTGCTATTCTCCTAGCCGATATGGCCTTTTCGGTTGCACTTGAGCCTACCTCTTATCCTGATGTTGTTGTTCATCCTGAATGGCAGTTTGCGATGGCAGAGATTGCCGCACTTGAACGCAACGACACATGGGATCTGGTTTCTCTTCCTCCCCGTGTTCGTCCCATCACTTGTAAGTGGGTCTATAAGATTAAGACTCGCTCTGATGGTTCTCTTGAGCGTTATAAAGCTCGTCTTGTGGCTCGTGGCTTTCAGCAGGAGCATGGTCGTGATTATGATGAGACTTCCGTTCCTGTGGCCCATATAACCACTGTCCGCACACTGCTCGCTATGGCCTCTGTTCGCCACTGGTCTGTGTCACAGCTTGATGTTAAAAATGCCTTTCTTAATGGTGAGTTGCGTGAGGAGGTTTATATGCAGCCACCACCTGTGTATTCAGTTCCCGACGGCATGGTTTGTCGTCTTCGTCGCTCTCTCTATGGCCTTAAGCAAGCCCCTCGCGCTTGGTTTGAGCGTTTTGCCTCAGTGGTCACTACTGCTGGTTTTTTGCCCAGTGATCACGACTCAGCGTTGTTTGTCCACCTTTCTGCTCATGGTCGCACTCTTCTTCTATATGTTGATGACATGATCATCACGGCGACGATTCTGAGTACATTGCCTTTGTCAAGGCCCGTCTTAATGAGCAGTTCCTTATGTCTGATCTTGGTCCTCTTCGTTACTTTCTTGGGATTGAGGTCTCCTCCACCTCTGATGGCTTTTTTATTTCCCAAGAGAAGTATATCCAGGATCTTCTTACTAGTGCGGCTCTTAGTGATGAGCGCACTGTTGAGACTCCTATGGAGCTCAATGTTCACCTTCGTGCTTCTTATGGTGAGCCCTTGTCTGATCCGACGTGTTATCGTCATCTTGTTGGGAGTCTTGTGTATCTTGATGTCACTCGTCCGGGTATCTCCTATCTTGTCCATATTCTGAGTCAGTTTGTTTCTGCTCCCACTTCGGTTCACTATAGTCACCTTCTTCGTGTTCTACGATATCTTCGTGGCACGATCTCTCATCGTCTTTTCTTCCCCCGTCTCAGCTCGTTACAGCTCCAGGCCTATTCGGATGCTACGTGGGCTAGTGATCCTACGAATCGCCTTTCACTTTCTGCCTACTGTGTCTTTCTTGGTGGTTCCCTCATTTCCTGGAAGACAAAGAAACAGACTGCAGTTTCTCGTTCGAGTGCAAAGGCCGAGTTGCGAGCTATGGCTCTTCTGACAACAGAGGTGACTTGGTTACGATGGTTACTGGAGGATTTTGGTGCTTCTATTACTACACCTACCACCCTCCTGTCGGACAGCACAAGTGCTATCAGTATTGCGCGGGACCCCGTGAAACATGAGCTGACCAAACATATTGGTGTTGATGCTTCTTATGTGCGCGCTGTTGTGCAGGATCATGTTGTTGCTCTTCAGTATGTGCCTTCTGAGTTACAGCTAGCGGACTTCTTCACGAAGGCTCAGACTAGAGCGCGACATGGATTTCACCTCTCCAAACTCAGTGTTGTGGATCCACCATGAGTTTGAGGGGGGTGTTAGAGTTATATTAGTGATGTCTTTTGACCTTTTGCATTCTTGTCTCTTGGCATCCTCTTGTAGCCTCTTGGCATCGTCATGTATATGTATATATGTTGGCTTTGGCCTCCTAATAATACAAGTCGCTATTCCAACAGAACACTCCTATGATATTTCTGACTGATTCACGGAGCACTCATTCGTTCATCAATGACAAATACAAATACCTGTTTCCAGATGCTAAGACTGTCATGTCAGACCAATGAAGGTCACTATTGCTAATGGAGCCACTTCGATCAGTGAACAAACCATACCAGAGTGCAAGTGGAGCTGTGATGATCATCAGTTTTCTAGTGAATTCATGCTCTTAGACCTTGGCATGCATGATGGAATAATTGGTCTGGATTGGTTGGCCACACACAGTCCTATGCAAGTAGATTGGCAGCAGAAATGGATGGCCTTCCAATATCAAGGAAAACGAGTAACATTACAAGGAACTGCTCCAGAAGAGTTTGCTCTCACAGTGCTGTCTATTTGTATAGACCTTCCAGAAGAGGAATCCCAACATCTGCCTGAAGAAATTAAACAAGTCCTAGAGAAATACTCAGAAGTTTTTGCAGCTCCTAAACAATTGCCACCTAGGAGGCATTGTGATCACAGAATTCCCTTAATTCCTGGAGCTTGCCCAGTGGCCAAAAGACCTTACAGAATTCCACCTCATTTGAAGGATGAGTTGGAAAAACAAATTGCTGAAATGCTGCAGTCTGGAGTTATTCGGCCAAGTAGCAGCCCTTTTTCATCCCCAGTTCTCATGGTGAGAAAGAAGGATGGCACTTGGAGAATGGTGGTAGACTACAGACACCTCAATGCTCTTACTCTCAAAAGTAAATATCCCTTGCCTATTATTGATGAATTGTTGGATGAATTATCTGGAGCTGCCTGGTTTTCTAAGCTTGACTTAAGAGCAGGTTTTCTAAGCTCGACTTAAGAGCAGGATACCATCAAATAAGACTAGCACCAGGAGAAGAATATAAGACTGCATTTTCCACTCATAATGGACACTTTGAATTCCTGGTGGTTGCTTTTGGTCTGACTGGAGGTCCTGGAACTTTCCAAGGCACCATGAATATTGATTTGTCCCCTGTTCTCAGGAAGTATGCAGTGTGCTTCTTCGATGACATTCATGTCTTCAGCAAGACTCTCAGAGAACATATTGAACACTTGTCAGCTGTATTGCAAATTATGGAAGAAAAACAGTGGAAGGTTAAACTAAGCAAGTGTGAATTTGCCAGACAGCAAGTATCCTACCTAGGGCATGTCATTAGTGCTCAAGGAGTCTCTACTGATCCCAGTAAAATTACAGCTGTTGCTAATTGGCCAACTCCCACTAATACCAAGGAAGTCAGGGGATTTTTGGGTTTGACAGGATACTACAGAAAATTCATCAAATCATAAGGAGTGATCAGTAAACCTCTTACTGAATTGCTAAGGAAGGGTACAGTTTTTGTATGGAATCCAATGGCTGAAGAAGCATTCTCTAAACTTAAGAAGTCCCTGATCTCAGCTCCAGTTTTAGCCCTGCCAGATTTTTCACAACCTTTCATGATTGAGACAGATATGCTTGTGACACTGGAATAAGGGCAGTTCTAATGCAAAAAGGGCATCCTCTGGCCTTTGTGAGCAAGCTTTAGGCCCAAGAAACAAAGGTTTGTCTGTATATGAAAAGGAGTACATGGCAATACTTTTAGCTGTAGAAACTTGGAGGCCATATCTGCAAATGCAGCAGTTTATAATCAAGACCGATCAGAAAAGTTTGTCACATATAGCTGATCAAAGATTACACACTCCCTGGTAGCAGAAGGCTTACACAAAGTTGATGGGTCTTGACTATGAAATTCATTACAAAAAGGGAAGTGATAATACAGCAGCTGATGCCCTTTCCAGAAGGCCTCATCAAGCAGCCCAGTCATTTGCAATATCTGGTGTTTTGCCAAGTTGGTTGCAGGCGATAGCTCAAGGTTATGCCTCTGATGCTTCTACCATGGACATTATTCAGCAGCTAGCTGTGGATCCTAAATCTAAACCCCCATATACATTGATTAATGGTCTACTTAGACACAAAGGCTGCATCTGGATTGGTGAACAAACATTGCTTCAGGACAAAATATTCCAGGCATTCCATGACAGCCCAATTGGGGGGCACTCAGGGTTCCCTGTTACATATAACATAGTACATTCCCTGTTCAGTTGGAAAGGGATGAAAAGTTACATCAAACAGAGAGTCCAATCTTGTTTAATTTGCCAAAAGGCCAAACCAGAAAGGATTAACTACCCAGGATTGTTATCTCCATTGCCTGTTCCAAAGAAGGCTTGGGAAACTGTCACTATGGATTTCATCTCTGGGTTGCCCAGTTCTGAAGCTTTTGACTGTCTGATGGTTGTTATTGACAAGTTCACAAGATATGGTCATTTTATTCCAATCAAACATCCACATACTGCTCCTAAAATTGCTGGGATCTTCTTGGAGAATGTGTATAAGCTGCATGGCATGCCTGAGTTTATTGTGTCTGGCAGGGACCCAGTCTTTACCAGTGCATTTTGGCAGCATCTTATCAAAAGAACAGGTGCTGTCTTGAATATGAGCACCCTTAAACTGATGGACAGACTGAGAGAGTGAATCAGCAGATAGAATGTTTCCTCAGATGCTTTATTGGTGCTCATCCCAAGAAATGGAAAAGGTGGATTTCCATGTGTGAATTCTGGTACAACACCAACTGGCATTCAGCAGTGGGAAAAACTCCGTTTGAAGTGCTTTATGGGCACAGTCCTAGATACTTTGGAATCACTCCATCTGATACTATTGATCCACCAGATGTCCAGCAATGGCTAGAGGAGAAAGAAGTCATCAATCAATCTGTGAGACAGCATCTCCTTCGGGCCCAACAACGAATGAAGAATTATGCAGATAAACATCGAACTGACAGGCAGTTTGCAGTTGGACAGGAGGTATTTCTGAAATTGCAACCTTATGTACAGTCTTCTGTTGTTCACAGGGCCAACCATAAGCTGTCATTTAAGTTTTATGGACCATATAAGATCTTAGAACATATTGGAGAGGTGGCTTATCGATTGGAACTTCCAGAATCAAGCAAGATACACTCAAGTCTTTCATGCTTCTCAGCTCAAGCAATACATAAAGCTTCCTTCTCAATTACAATCGTCACTTCCTTCTGATCTCTCATTCAGATTCCTGTGCGAGTGTTGCAACAGAGAATCAGGCGCAAAGGGGACCGTACTGTTGCTCAAGTACTTGTGGAGTGGAGTAATTCATCGCCCCAGGAGGCCACCTGGGAGGATACTGATTCCTTGAAGCAAAAGTTTCCAAGAGCTCCGGCTTGGGGACAAGCCGGTCTTCAACGGCGGGGGGATGTCAGCAGCGCTAGTACTTCCATGAACAACGCCAACAGTGCTGAGAAGGAGGGAAGATTCAAAGGCAACGCTCCTGGGCCAGCGGCGCAGCCCACTCGCGAGAAAAGGCTTCCCCAGTGGCTTGCAAGCCCGAACTGGGCCCGATAAGGGTGTAATAGGTTAGCGTGTATAAGTAGGTGAGCTAGGAGTTCTTCCTCGGCTTGGCACTGGATGAGGCTTCAGCCGGCACCACTCTGTAATTCGAATCCGCTGTGAGGGAGGTTGGGAGGAACAGCTATGAATTCCACCTAAATTCCTAGATCGATCTCGAATCCATAGCTCGTATCTTACAGGAGCATATCAGGTTGCTTTTAGCTGGCTGTACCAATGCTATAAGCACCCTAGAACAGATCCTTACATCATCAGAGGAGGATAAAATAAAATCTTGCTCTCTCCTTTGGAGCTGGCAGTGTGAACGCCATAAGGCAAACTCGGGCGAAGGCCCCATCTCGCTTGAGCATATTTGCTCTTCTGTTAATTATCATCTTATGAATGTAATGGAGAGCAAAAAGACTGCTAAAGGGCAAAAGCAGCAGCTAAACCACAAATTGTCTCGGCCACCGGCTGGGATTCTCAAGATTAACACTGATGCCGCTTTCCACAGGGACTCCAACTCTGGCGGCTGGGGACTCATTATCAGAAATGACCAATGCAAGGCGATGGCTGCAGGTGCGGGTAACGGAAACCTTGGCATTGTTGTATGCTATTAAAATGTTGATGGGGCGCGACAGAGTAATGTTTGAAACTGATTCAATGCAACTGATGAGGGCAATGAACTCTGAAGTCTATGATCTAGCGGAACTAGGAGCAATTGTCTGTTTGTTTGGGGGTTTTTTTTAGGAGCAATTGTCAGTAGTATCAAATTCCAGCTGCGTGAGACTTTGTTGGGCCAACTCCCAGGATTTGCACTGGACCATGTAGCTGGCGATTTGCCCAGCACTAATATGTAACTACGTAACGGAATGCACGGCGTGTTCCTTTCAAAAAACAAAAAACAGTTTGGACACAGCCATGCCTTGGCAAGAAGCGACACAAGATTCACCCAATAGCAATAGCCAATAGATAATAGATAGAGATACGAGAAGAAGAAGAAGAAGAAGAAGAAGAAGAAGAAGAAGAAGAAGAAAAAGAAGAAGAAGAAGAAGAAGAAGAAGAAGAGGGACGAACCGAGCTGGTCGAGCTCGATGACATGTGGATCCACGCCAATCCGCTTGAAGAGACCCTTGACCTCCATTGAGTACCTGCGGTATAGTGTAAGCACCAGCACATATGACGAAGGGAACCAACGAGTGGCTCGCATGAATTCGTCGCAGAAAACAAATCGTGGAACGAATTGGTTGTGTTGGAGTTCAGGTGAGGTTCTTACGAGCACCACGACTTGGAGTAGATGACGACGGCGTTGTCGGCGAGCGTCTTCTTGACAGAGTCCTCCATCCGCGAGCCGAAGGAGGAGTCCGGCGAGGAAGAGGATGACGAGGCCCTGGCAGCGACGGCCCTGGCGCGGCGCGCGGCGAGAGCGAGGCGAGGGAGAGGTATGGACCGGGGGCACCAAGGGAGGCCGAGGTTAGTCGCGGGGAGGCGGCAGAGGGTCGGGCACGGCGGCGGCATTTGCTGCGACGGGACGATGAAATCGCGATGGGGATGGGGGATGGCGATGGCGATGGCGAGGCTCCCTGGTACCTCTCCTCTCAACACTTCACCACCACGACTCTCTTTCTTGTTCTGCGTGAAGAAAGGAACGCAATCCCAAGCCACAGGCCCAATGATGTCGGTAACCGACCCAGTTCGGAATGTGTGTGTTTGATCGCCGACAGAACCGGCCCACTTTGCTCGCGGTTCTGGTTTCGCTGCGCTTTTTCAATTGCGTGTATCATGTTTACACAAAATACTCTCGAAAAAATGTTTGCTCAAAAAAATTAAAAAAGTTGTCTTATTTTAGAGAAATAAAAATTAGTATGTATCTTGTTTGCGTGTATCTTGTTTCGCTGACGATGTTTGCTGATGAAGATGGTTGCTGTGATGGATTCCCCCTCCGGCGAAGAATTGAAAAATCTTCAAATTTGATCGACGTGGAACAGGAAGGTGGTGTTTTCAAGGTTTTTTAAAGAATATAAAGGTAGAGGGGCCGAGAGGCGGTGGATTGGGGGGCCAAAGCCATTATTGCTCCCACAGAAGTTGTTGGGATTCCCTCGAGAATAAGGGTGAAGCAGAATGGTAACAAGTATTTCTCTCACTTATAGAACCGAGGTTGTCAATCAAGTAGAAGTATCTCAGTCTACTCCTTCCGTCCGTGAATAAGTGTACATCTAGCTTTTAATCTAAATCAAAGTTTTAAAATTTTGACCAATTTTATAGAAAATAATAGTAACATGTATGACATCAAATTGATATTTATCAAAGTACATTTCAAAACGAATCTAGTGGTACTAATTTGGTGTCATAAATGCTTTTATTTTTTCCTAGAAAGGTGGTCAAAGTTTTAAAACTTTGACTTAAGACAAAAGCTAGATGTACACTTATTCACGGATGGAGGGAGTAACAACGTAAGCAGCACCTACGCACAAGACACACACACGTCCCTAACATGGTAGGAGGATTGTCAATCCCCTTGTCTTGCTAGTTACAAGATTAAACGCAAGCGATAGAGATAGATAGTAGCAAAATTGCACGGCAAAATAATGGCGGTTGTGTAGAAGAATATAGTAATGAAAAATAGACCCAGGGGGCATAGGTTCACTAGTGGCATCTCTCACAAAAACAGGTAAATGACATGGTAAACAAATTACAGTTGGGCAATCGACCAAATTGCAATATTTATGACTATATGATCATTCATGGCATAATATCATGTAGGAATTACGTCCATAATAAGTAGACCGTTAATCCAACTACATCTACTACTAATACTCCATCCTAAAACCGTTATTCAGGATGAATCTCGCATGCAAAGCTATTTAATTATAAAGCAAGAAAACCTCAAAATATTCAATTGATTTCATTGTAGGATCTGATCATAAAGTCGCAATTCATCATGTCCCAACAAACACACCACCGATTACATCGAATTGATCCCGATCATGTGAGAAAGCTCATGGGAACATTGTATTGCAAAAGAGAGTCCTAATGGAACTACTCACACATCATGGAGGCAGCAAGGTTGATGAATAAGGCTCTGGCAATGGAATCCCCCTCTGGCAGCTCTCCGAAACAGACCTCCAGATTAGATCTTCATGAAACAAGAACTTCCGCGCGGTGATTAAATTCTTTTGAATATATGGCGGAGGGTTTCGATATTTGTAGGAATCTATGGTGGTGGAGTAGGTGGGCCCCACGTGACCTAGAGGCGCGCCCTACCCCCTGCAGCTCCTCTCGATCCCCCAAAGCTTTCAGGGTCCTTCGTAGCCCAAAAAGATCGTATTAAATCGATAAGTGATTTTGACCTCCGTGGATATTGATTTCCTGCGAAACTGAAAACAAGCACAAAACAGGAAGTGGCACTGGGCACTAAATTAATAGGTTAGTCCAGAAAAATAATATAAATTGCTATAAAAAGTATACAAAAGGTGATAATATAATAACATGAAACAATCAAAAATTATAGATACGTTTGAGACTTATCAAGCTACCATGCTCCCCTGGCCTTGGCATAGGGGCCCGTGCTAGGCCACCGACAACCACCTCCATCAACCATGCCCCCACCCCGCTAACTAACTCCAAATCTGAAACGTTGCTCGAAATAGGGAAACACGGCACAATCGTCACCCTCATTTGAAAGGTGTATATTTGAAGCATCTCTGACATGCGAGAAGATTTGTGGCGATGGCACCTTCAGTGAGATAACAAACCGAGCCTAACCTGTCCATGCCATCTTGCCTCCCTAACCATTCAAGCAGATGGCCCACCAGATCCACCCCCAACGGGAGGCAACCCACCATAGAGAGAGATGGGTCCTGGCCTAGGTGCTTGTATTTGTTGGATCTAAGTCCTAGACCCAGGCCGCTGCGGTGCCTCCACCTTGTCGCGAGCTCACCCGAGAACAACCAAGACCATCATTGGGAAGTCTGTAGAGTCAACCTACACTGCGGTGTCGTGCCAACAATAACCGAAGTCATGCAACTATTGCCACATTCGTTGGGCCCAGACGCTTGCTTCCTCTTTGTTAGGAAGGTGTTGTCCTGATGAGGGCATCAATACCATTGTTACACCCACAGCCCCTACTGCTACATATACTGGACCAATTACTAGAGCTCGCGCACGCCAATTAAATTATCAGGTACTTTTGTTTCTTGGTAATGATTCTAATGTTCATGCGAATATGATGCTGCCTAAATTGGATACATTTGTTTTGCTTACAAATGAAGGGCCTGGCATGGATAAGAGGGATGAACACTGGAACAAGACCAAGCATGGAGATGATGGCATGCGCAAGAGGAACAAGGACGGAGTTACAAGTGATGATTTCAGGACTTTGAAGTCACCATAAGGAGTGCATGAAGCCTTGGATGAAATATACAAGATGCCACTTCATAAATTTCGTCCAGAGGCTATTCTAGGTGTTGCGTCACCTTATTATTGGGCCAGGCCCATGTAATTTCGAAATACTTAAGTATAGGTTGTTTTTATAGTCCGTATGTGTGGGGAAACAAGAGTTAGGGTTGGTTTTGGACCCCTCCTCCAAGGGCCACGAAATTCCCCCCTCTTCCTCCATATATACAGCCCTTAGGGCGTCGTTTAGACTTTGGGTTTGTTTAGATTAAAAGTTTGCCATAGCTGCAACTTCGCGTACTTTATTTGTGTTCAACAACCAGACCAAGACGTCATAGAACCCCACCTTCATTAATAAAGCTTTCCTCTTATATTCGCAATATCCAGATTGCAATTTCAGTTTCTTGCTTGTTCTTTGTTTGCTTGCAGGAAATAGACCTTCGTGGTCAGGTTGATCATGCTCCGGCGTGGTCAATAACCCCTCGAGTTGGTTTAGCGATTGCTAAGGCGCGACGTTCTCGCATGATCGTAGTCGGGTCGTCAAAGTCTACTCCACCAAAAACGATAGCCACCATCTCATCGAAAGACGGGACACCCTCGCCTCTATCTTGGCCCCCAAGTGTAGAGCTTTGTAGAAAGCATCAATTTTTCCTCAGGTGGGTGATCTTGAAATTTGTCCAATCAACATGTGCACTTGATTTGTAGCTAATGATCAGTATCTGCACACAATTACAGAACTTTCCTAGTCCCCAACGAAACCCGTGAGGTTGTAAAACTTTCTAGCCTTACTAGTTACAAGGATTAACGCATAGCATGGAAGAAATTGATGATTGCAACAATTTAAAGAAACTATTAAGATTTGTAAACAAGAATTAAATGTTGAATTGAGGTTGAAAACGATAAGGGAGAATGGACTGGATCCACAACTTTACAAGTGACAACTCTCCATAAAGTATATCGTAGGTGTGGTATGGACCCCGGGTCCATAAGCCCACTAGTGGCATCTCTCTCGAAAGCATAACACCGGTGGGTAAACAAATTACCGTTGGGCAATTGATAGAATTGAGCATAGTTATGATGATCATCCATGGCATAATCATTACATAGGCATTACGTCTGTGACAAGTAGACCACTAATCCAACTGCATCTACTACTATTACTCCACCCCAAGACCGCTATCCAGCATGCATCTCAAAGTATTAAGTTCATACAACCAGAGTAACGCATTAAGCAAGATGACATAGTGTAGATAGAATAATATTATTCAATGACCAAACCCGGACGTTTTATCCTTAGTAGAAATAATACAATACGTGCCTTTGCCCCTCCTGTCACAAGGCAAAATCACCGCAAGATTGAACCTACCACAAAGCACCTCTCCCGCTGGAGGAATATTAGTCTAACTTGGCCGAAGTAGACGGATATTTGGAGAGAAATACAAAGCTATAAAATTACGCAACAAAAAAATCTCAAAAGACTCATATTAATTCAATGAATAATCTGATCATAAACTCAAAATTCATCAGATCCCAACAAACACACCGCAAAAGATTACATCAGATTGATCTTAGAGAAGTTCATTGCATCGAAGATCAAAAGAGAGAGAGAAAGCCATATGGCTACTGCTATGGACTCGTAGGTCCTCTAGGAACTACTTACGCATCATCATGGAGGCAGCAAGGTTGATGAAGACGGCCTCCCCAACGATTCCCCCCTTCAGTACAGTGTCAGAACAGGGCTCCGAATGGGATTGCTTCGGAACAGAGGCTTGCGACAGTGATAAAATTGTCTCGGGTATCGCTCTAAGGGATTCAGAAAATCACGAAATTTATAGTCTTGGAATTAGCTCAAACCGGGCTTTGGGGATTTCACAAGCATGCCCAGCGCGCCGCCCTGGGGCCATGCCCCTGGGCTTGTGGAGCCCACATCCCACTTCTAGCTCGCTCCCGAAGCTTCTAGCGTTGCATATATTTCAAAAAAATCATCGTCAAGTTTCATCGCATTTGGACTTCTGTAGGCCTGGATTTGTTGCAAAACCAAAACATGCAAAAAAATAGGAACTGGCATTGGGCACTAATTTAATAGGTTAGCATAGAAAAATAATATAAAATGGCATATAAAGCATACGAAAGTTATAATATAATAGCATGAAATGATAAAAAAGTTATAGATACGCTGGAGACGTATCAGCATCCCCAAGCTTAATTCCTGCTCATCCTCAGTAGGTAAATGATAATGAAAGAATTTATTATGTTGAATACTACCTAACATGGTCTTGTTCGAATAATGCAATTATGGTATGAATATTGGGACACGAGTGATTCAAGGCAATAGTCTATCAATTTGACATTAAAACAACAATACATAGGCATAATAGAAAACAATCATTGCCTTTCAAAATGAAGATGCTAAAGAATGTGATCCATACACACTTAGTCATGTAAAGCATGGCATGCCCAGTTTCCTAGCATAAAGATATCAAATCATGAACAACCCTGGTGCCAAACCAAGTAATTGAATCAAACTTTTTCTTGCTTCAGTTTTTTCAACTCCCACGCAATACTTGAGTGTGAGCCAAGAACTTAGCACTTTGGATGGCAAAGAGAATGATGATTGGGGTTTATAAGGGAAGACAAAAAGGTGAAAGAAAGTTTCACACCAACGAGGCTTGATTGTTAGGCAATGGAGAGGCTTTCACTATAAAAAAAGACACATCCGTGACATTTTGGGCCGAACGAAAAAAATTATGTCATGCTCATGACACTTCTATGACGATAATTGTGACAAAACCCGGTATCATCATAGATGTGGTGGGCTCCTACTTCTATGACAAAAAATCATGACAAAAAATGGGTTTTTCATCCTGGGCGGGCCGGGGACGCACCTGCATGACATTCTTTGGGTCGTCCATGACGGAAAAAATCGTGGTAGAAGCGAGGGCGAGGAAAATTTCAGGGAGTTCCCGGTTACGGTGGGTGGTCGGGGCCGAGCGATGCCCGGAGGGATTGCGCGTTTCTCTCATACATGTACGCACGTTGGTGCGAGGCATTGGGCTCTAACTGAAACCGAGCGAGGTGTTCGCCTACTGAACCCGAGCGATTGCACTGACTACGCGTTACTGAACCCGAGCGATCGATCGATCCCTGGCTGTTAACTGAACCCGATCGAGCAATTCCTTCGCTACTGCTGCTAACTGAAGCCGATCGAACCTGCTGCCTCTTGATGAACAGTGAGCGTTGTTGGTGGTTGGATGAACAGTTCCCAGTGGGTGTTGGATGAACAGGACCCCGTGGTAGTAGACCGTTGCACCCCAGCCGGTTGGGGGTCGATGAACAGGACCCCGTGGAGGCTCTATGAACAGCAGCCGATGGAGGCTGGATGAACAGTAGTCGTGGATGAACAGTAGCCCGTGGAGGCTGGAGGAGGTCGACGGTGGATGAACAGTAGCCCATGGAGGCTGGAGCGAGGCAGTAGACGGTGGATGAATAGGACCTCGTTTCGACCGTAGGTGCTCCAACACAAGTCCGTTTCCTCTGTTTTGCGGTACGCCACACCCCTCCCGATCAACAGGACCCCATTTTGACCGTACGCGGTCGAACACAAGTCTATTTCCTCCGTTTTGCGGTACGCCAGACCCTTCCCGATGAACAGGAGCCCGTCTCGACCGTACGCGGTCGAACAGAAGGCCCGTTTCCTCCGTTCTGCGGTATGTCAGACCTCGTTTCGGCTGTTCTGTCCAAGCCGGTTGGCTCCTGATGAACACGACGTATTCCGTTGCCTCCCGATGAACACGACGCATTCCGTTGCCTCCCCATGAACACGACGCAGTTTCTCCGTTCCGACCCAGCCGGTTGGCTTCCGATGAACAGGATGCAATTGTTGTCGTCCGTTGCCTCTCTATGTACACGAGCCCTGGCCGTACATATGCGCGAGTACGCGTTCGAGACCCTACCGGGGATATACCCCGCGGTATGACCCGGCCCGATGCATGACCCGACTGACGTTTGACGACTCACTGGTGATCTGCCTGAGACTGGTAAATCACTGGTGACTCGGAGGATGGGTTAGATGAATAGCAAGGCCCAAGGCCCAGAAGGCGGCTTATAAGAAGACCGGCTCAAGGTGTGTGTCCGGTGGACCGGCTTAAGAGGAAAGCATAAGGAATATTCCCTTACAAAGGAAGCAAGACTAGGAATCCACTTGTAATAGAGTAATTCTAATCCTACTAGGACTAGTCATGTAACCGCCCCTTCAACTTATATAAGGAGGGGCAGGGCACCCCAAGAAGGGGCGAAAATAATCCCGAGGGCTAGATACAACTAGAGGAGAGCCGACTTATACAACAACTCCCTCATGAGCATATTGAATAAGACCTAGCCACAAACATCATGTAGGGTTATTACCAGATGATGTTTCCCGGGGCCCGAAGCTGTCTAAATCTTGTCTCATGTGCCAATCCGCTTCGACGTCTACACACATCTCTCGTCCCGATCAACCCCTCTCAAGCTACTACCTAGTTGCGTTGGCCTCACGACAAGTCCTCACACTAGGACATATGCCGTGACAAATCCACGACATTTGGCGCCCACCGTGGGGCCTGCGCACGGTGGTGTTGAGTTCTTGGAGGGATCTCTTCCAGGGATAGAGAAGTTCACAATTTTCCGGGTAAAGAAGAGCCAGTTTGGAAGGGTTTGCATCAGATTCAAATTCATCAGTCCAATTTTTTTTTTGAAACATCCAGTTTTGGTCGGCTTCATTGATTTAGGAGAAAGCATATGGGAAACAAGGGGGATCAAGTGATCATGGTGTACAGGAGCATTGCTCAAGAACAAAAGAAAGAAAAAATGGACATAGGGGCGCCCAACGCCCACAGAGAACTGTTTATCTCACAGAGGCGTCCCCGAACGGGGGCTCTAAGCATGCAGCTCCGGCAGACCTCCAATTTGCAAGATCGAGCTTTATAGCCTGGAGAACATCGTTAGCCTCTGGCATTTTCCCTCTGAAAACGTATGCATTCCGCTCCTTCCAGATGTGCCAAGTAATCAACAACGTCATTGTTTTGATCCCTCGCCTCTGGTCGGCTGGTGTGCGCCTGATCATCTCCAGGCGGTGCCGCAGAGAGCTGTGGGAAGGCAGCCTGCTTTGGCCCAGTGCCTCGCAGCCATTCCATGTGGCAGTAGACCTCCAAATCGTCTTGGAGAAGGGGCAGTCCCACATCAGATGCAGAGCAGACTCCAGGTTCCTCATACATAAACCGCAGAAGTATCCATTCGGCCATCCCCTCCACTGCAGCCTGTCGTTGCACCAGATCCTGTTATTGTGCAGCAACCAGGCGAACATCTTGACAGTCCCAGGCGCCCAGCCTTTCCAGACAACGCTGCCGTGGCTCGTGCTCGGCGTGTCCTTGAAGAACATCTTGTACGCAGCCCGGGTAGAGTACATCGTCCCTCCTCCTGCAGTCCAAGCGATCCAATCAGTAACTTGGCTGCCGAGGGTGATCTTAGCTTGCTGGAGCCGTCGCCAGAGGCACAGGAAATCGACAACAATGAGAGTCGTGTCGCCGTGGCTGAGATCCCTGATCCACTGGTCGTTGTCGAGCGCATCGGCCACCGATCGGTTTTTGCGCCGAGATTGCTTGAACAGGCTCGGGAAGGCAACACTTAGAGGTGCACCATCAAGCCAGGGGCACGTCCAAAACCCCGCCCTTTGGCCATCGCCGATCGTGGTCGTCATTGCTCTGGCGAACAACTCCCGGTCTGCCTTGTCGCATGGCAAGGGGAAGGTCGTCCAGGGCCTCATCGGTTGCTGCCAGTACGCCCATAGCCAGCGCAGCCGGAGGGCTGAGCCGAACCGAAGCAGGTCAGGGATCCCCAGCCCGCCCTTCTCCACTGGAGAGCACACATGTTTCCAAGTGTGACGCCCCCGATTCAATCGTACACTAATCATGCACACAAATGTGTACGATCAAGATCAGGGACTCACGGGAAGATATCACAACACAACTCTACAACATAAATAAGTCATACAAGCATCATATACAAGCCAGGGGCCTCGAGGGCTCGAATACAAGTGCTCGATCATAGACGAGTCAGCGGAAGCAACAATATCTGAGTACAGACATAAGTTAAACAAGTTTGCCTTAAGAAGGCTAGCACAAACTGGGATACAGATCGAAAGAGGCGCAGGCCTCCTGCCTGGGATCCTCCTAAACTACTCCTGGTCATCGTCAGCGGGCTGCACGTAGTAGTAGGCACCTCCGGTGTAGTAGGAGTCGTCGTCGACGGTGGCGTCTGGCTCCTGGGCTCCAGCATCTGGTTGCGACAACCAGGTAGAAAGGAAAGGGGGAAAAGAGGGAGAAAAGCAACCGTGAGTACTCATCCAAAGTACTCGCAAGCAAGGAGCTACACTACATATGCATGGGTATATGTGTAAAGGGCCATATCGGTGGACTGAACTGCAGAATGCCAGAATAAGAGGGGGATAGCTAATCCTATCGAAGACTACGCTTCAGGCCACCTCCATCTTGTAGCATGTAGAAGAGAGTAGATGGTAAGTTCACCAAGTAGCATCGCATAGCATAAACCTACCCGGCGATCCCCTCCTCGTCGCCCTGTTAGAGAGCGATCACCGGGTTATATCTGGCACTTGGAAGGGTGTGTTTTTATTAAGTATCCGGTTCTAGTTGTCATAAGGTCAAGGTACAACTCCGGGTCGTCCTTTTACTGAGGGACACAGCTATTCGAATAGATAAACTTCCCTGCAGGGGTGCACCACATAACCCAACACGCTCGATCCCATTTGGCCGGACACACTTTCCTGGGTCATGCCCGGCCTCGGAAGATCAACACGTCGCAGCCCCACCTAGGCACAACAGAGAGGTCAGCACGCCGGTCTAAATCCTATGGTGCAGGGGTCTGGGCCCATCGCCCATTGCACACCTGCACGTTGCGAACGCGGCCGGAAGCAGACCTAGCCTAGCAGGCGTTCCAGTCCAATCCGGCGCGCGCCGCTCAGTCGCTGACGTCATGAAGGCTTCGGCTGATACCACGTCGCCGAGTGCCCATAACTGTTCCCGCGTAGTTGGTTAGTGCGTATAGACCAAATGGCCAGACTCAGATCAAATACCAAGAACTCGTTAAGCGTGTTATTTTGAAGTAACCGCAGACGCCGACCAGGGCCAGGTCCACCTCTCTCCTAGGTGGCCTCAACCTGGATTTTCCCATTTTTTCTTCTGCTCTTAAGTCTCTCCTGTCGCTCCGCCACAAGATCCACTCGCGGGTACTCCTACGAGCCGACCCGACTTTAGTCACCACAGGTATCCTGTAAAGTATATAAGTATATACCCGTGATCACCTCCCGAGTGATCATGGCCCGATAGTATAGCAAGGCTGACAGACAAGAATGTAGGGCCACAGATGGAATACTAGCATCCTATACTAAGCATGTAGGATTGCAGGTAAAGGTAACAACAGTAGTAGCAAGGACATGCTATGCATCAGGATAGGTTTAACGGAAAGCAGTAACATGCTACACTACTCTAATGCAAGCAGTATGGAGAGGAATAGGTGATATCTGGTGATCAAGGGGGGGGGCTTGCCTGAAGCTCAGCCGAGAAGGAGGGGTCGTCAACACCGTAGTCGTACTGGGTAGCAGCGACGTCGGTCTCGGTGTCTAGTGAGAGAAGAGGGGGAGAAACAATAAATACAATGCAAACAAATGCATGACGATGCATGACATGACAAAGCGTGATGCTAGGCGTGCCCAATCACGGTAGTAGGTGATACCGGCGAAGGGGGGAAACATCCGGGAAAGTATTCCCGGCGTTTCGCGTTTTCGGACAGATGAACCGGAGGGGGAAAGTTGCGAGTTCGATAGGTTAGGGATGTGTGGCGGACGAACGGGCTGCGTATTCGGATTCGTCTCGTCGTTCTGAGCAACTTTCATGTACAAAGTATTTTGATCCGGGCTACGGTTTATTTTATATGATTTTCTAAAGTTTAAAAATTATTTTTGGAATTTATCTAATTAATTTAATCCAACATTATCCAGAATAGTGTTTGCTGACGTCAGCATGACGTCAGCAGTCAACAGAGGTGTTGACTGGTCAAACTGACGTGTGGGTCCAGTGGGACCCACCTGTCATACACTGTTAGGTTAATTAGGGTTTAGGTTAAAGTAATTACTGTTTAATTAAACTAACTAGTTAATTAGATTAATTAAACCGGATTAATTAACTTAATTAATTTACTAATTAATTCATTAATTATTTTTATTAATTCATTTTTATTTTATTTTTATTTAAAAAAACGTTCTGGGCGCGGGGCCCGTCGTCCAGTGGCACAAAGGCCATAGTGGGCTATTGGTGCGGGCGGTTACGGGCGCCCAACGGGGCGGACCCGGGCGCCGACGACAGGGCACCGCGGGGCGCCGACGGGGCGCGGCCTGGGGCCAAGCGGCACCGGGCGAGCGGAGGCACGGGGCATGGCGGAGGACGGCAAGGGCGGGACAGTTGGGAGCGCGGCTGCCGGCGCAAGCAGTGGCGGCGACGTCAGGTGGCTGGCGCGGCACAGCGGAGCAGCAGCGCGTGCGGCAGAGCGGCAGAGGCGGGACGGAGCGAGGCGCGGGACGCGACGAGGGAGGAAGGCCGGGGCGCGCGAGGCCATGGCGGTGCAGCGCGGGGTCGGCGATGGCCGGCTGCGGCCATAGCGGGCGCGCTCGTAGACGAGGCGGGGTGAGGCCAGCACGGGCCAGCCGGAGCCGCGAGCGGCAGCGGGCGTGGCCCCGCGTGGGCGGGCGCGCGGTAGGACGACAGCAGGGGGCACGAGGCGCTCGCCGCGGGGAGGGGGGTGCGATGTGCGGCACGGGTTCGAGCGCGTGCGCGAGGGGAGGAAGAGAGGAGGATCGACGCGTGCTCACGGGGCCGGTAGGGGTTCGGGCAGCGGTGTTCGGGGAAGAGGTCGGAGACGAAGCGGCGGAGAGGAAGCAGGCCGGCAAGGGAGGTCCGGCGAGGTCCAGGCGGGGGGCGCCAGCATGGTGGCGACGGGAACCGGTGGTGGCGTCGGTGGCGTCTTGCCCCGATCCAATCTGGATCGGGGGAGGGGGAGAGTGGGACGAGTGGGGGTGAGTGGGTGTTAGGGTTTCGGTACCCTGGGGAGTGGGGGGATAAGGAGGAGTGGGGGGAAGTGGCTGGCTGGGCCGGCCCATTCGGGCGGCCCGGGTCCGCGTGGATGGCCAGCTGGGCCAAAAGGCCCAGTGGGGGGGGCTTTTATTCTGTTTTTTTTGTCTTTTTCTTTTAATTATTTCTTTTCCTTTTGTGTTTTATTTAATTTAGGGCATTTTAAGTATTTTATAAAATTGTGTCTTCTACCCCATAATCACCTATGCCATATTTGGCACTGTCCAAACATTTTTGTTTCAACCGTTGAAAACTTTTGTTGTTTGACATATTTTGAATTTGAATTTTGAACGGGTTTTGAACTAACGAGGGATTAGCAACAGTAATGGAGCTGACGTGGCATCATTAGCAGAGTTTTACTGTAGCTTAATTATCCGGGCGTTACAAATCTCCTCCACTACAAGAAATCTCGTCCCGAGATTTAGGAGGTAGAAGGAAACAGTGCGGGGTATTCATCACGCAGGCGATCCTCGCGTTCCCAAGTGGCTTCATCTTCAGAATGGTTCGACCACTGGACTTTGAGGAACTTGATCGCCTTCTAACGTGTGCGGCGTTCAGCCTGGTCGAGAATGCGGACCGGATGCTCTTTATAGGAGAGGTCCTGTTGCAATTCGAGCACTTCATGATCCACTGCTCGGATTGGGTCCTTGAAGCAACGGCGGAGCTGTGACACGTGGAACACATCGTGAACCTGAGAAAGGTTCGGCGGAAGCTCCAGTTGATATGCCACTTTTCCACGCCTTTCCAGAATAGTGAATGGGCCAATATAGCGAGGAGCTAGCTTGCCCTTGATCCCAAAGCGGTGAGCACCCTTCATTGGTGTAACTCGAAGATAGTCCTTTTCGCCAGGTTGATAGACCATGTCTTTATGTTTACGGTAATACTGACTCTTCTGACGCGACTGAGCAGTTTTGAGATTCTCGCGAATAATGCGGACTTGTTCTTCGGCATGTTCGATAATATCCGGACCAAAGAGTGGACGTTCCCTAGTTTCTGACCAGTTCAGAGGAGTTCGGCACTTTCGTCCATATAACACTTCGAAGGGGGTCATCTTCAGACTAGCTTGATAGCTATTATTATAAGAGAACTCAGCATACGGGAGAGATTCCTCCCATTTCTTGCCGAAGGAAATAACACAAGCTCGAAGCATGTCTTCGAGAACTTGGTTGACACGCTCAACTTGCCCTTGCGACTGAGGATGAAACGCAGTACTGAATGACAGATGAGTTCCCATAGCTTCTTGGAAACTTGCCCAGAATCTTGAAGTGAATAAGCTGCCACGGTCCGAACTGATAACCAGTGGAATACCGTGAAGTGAAACAATTCTGGACATGTAGAGAGTTGCAAGCTGACTAGCAGTGATCGTTTCTTTGACTGCCAGAAAATGTGCAACTTTAGAAAGCCGGTCAATGACGACAAGAATAGCATCATTACCTTTCTGCGATTTGGGAAATCCAGTGACGAAGTCCATCTCAACATGGTCCCATTTCCATTCAGGAATAGAGATAGGTTGTAGAGTTCCAGCAGGCCTTTGATGTTCTGCTTTAATATGATGGCAAACGTCACACTCAGCAACATAACGAGCAATGTCTTGCTTCATATTAGACCACCAGAATCTCTGACGGATGTCTTGGTACATCTTTGTACTACCAGGATGGATACATAGAGGTGTATCATGAGCTTCTTTCATAACTTCCTGAGTCATATCCAGGTTTTTCTCTACACATGGCACCACTAGGCGGCCCTTGAAGTACAAAGTGCCATCATCAGCAATAGTGAAGAATGAGGGCTTTCCTTCTGCGAGGTAGCGCTTAATCTTGTGGGCTTCAGAGTCATATCCCTGTATTCTCTTGATGGAGTCCAAGAGATCTAGTTCGACAGCCAGGGTATTGAGGGAACCCTGGGAAACAGCACGGAGGTTCATCTTGCGAAACTCCTTAGGAGGGGGAGCGAGCGCACCCGGAGGAACAATATGGAGGTTCAGCTTTCTGAATTCTTCAACGAGCGAGGGCTGAACTTTGCGAACCTGGAGGTGGTTGCAGTAAGACTTGCGGCTCAAGGCATCAGCCATTACATTAGCCTTGCCTGGCGTATAGGAAATACCCAAGTCAAAGTCTGCAACAATCTCCATCCATCTCTGCTGACGGAGATTCAGGTCTGGCTGAGTAAACAGATACTTCAGACTTTGGTGGTCAGTGAAAATCTCGCAACGATTACCAAGAAGGTAATGTCGCCACTGCTTTAGTGCATGAATGACAGCAGCAAGTTCGAGGTCGTGAACTGGGTAGTTCTCTTCGTGAGGGCGCAATTGACGGGAGGCATAAGCAATCACTTTGCGGTCTTGCATTAGGACACAGCCTAATCCTTGATGGGAAGCGTCGCAGTAAATGACGAAGTCCTTCTTAGTATCAGGTGGAGCAAGCACTGGAGCAGAAGTCAACTTGTCTTTGAGTGCCTGGAAACTTTCCTGACATTTGTCTGTCTATTGGAACTTGACGCCCTTATGCAACAGGTTAGTCAGAGGCCTGGCAATCTTGGAGAAGTTCTCGACGAATCGACGGCAATAGCTGGCGAGTCCGAGAAAACTTCTGACTTGCTTAACGTTCTTGGGAGGAGTCCAATCAAGAATAGCCTGGACTCGTTCAGGGTTGACGGCAATACCATCCTTAGAGATGACATGCCCAAGATAGGTTACTTCTGGTAGCCAGAATTCACATTTGGAGAACTTGGCATATAGCTGATGCTCTCGTAGCTTTTCTAGCACAAGACGAAGATGTTCAGCATGCTCTTCTTCGTTCTTGGAAAATACCAGGATATCATCCAGATAAACCACGACGAACTTGTCGAGGTAATCCATGAATATATAGTTCATCAGACGAGAGAAGGTGGCTGGAGCATTGGTTAAGCCGAATGACATGACAGTGTACTCGTATGAACCATATCGAGTCACGAAGGCGGTCTTTGGTATATCCTCTTCACGAACGCGGATCTGGTGGTAACCCAACCTCAAGTCGATTTTAGAGAACACTGATGAACCAGCCAGTTGATCATACAGATCATTGATCCGAGGAAGAGGATATTTATTCTGAATGGTAGCTTGGTTTATAGGACGGTAGTCTTGGACCAATCGGTTTGTCCCATCCTTCTTCTTGACAAAGAGAGAAGGTGCTCCCCAAGGAGAGCAACTTGGGCGAATGAAACCTTTGCGAAGAGATTTGTCGATTTCCTCCTTAAGCTCAAGGAGTTCATGCGGCGGCATCTTGTAGGGCCGCTTGGCTATAGGAGTGGTGCCTGGTTTCAAGTTGATGATGAATTCGACAGCTCTAGCAGGGGGAATCCCTGGAAGTTCTTCAGGAAAGACGTCGAGGAATTCACGCACGACGGGAATGTTTTCAATGCCCTAAAGTGGTGCAGCGTTCAATGCATTCAATGCATAGAGCCTTGCCTCGGCATTTTGAACCAGACGAGCATTGTAGCTTATTATTTCATCAGAAGGGTGTAGCAGATGGACGGTCTTGGTGGCGCAAACGATAGAAGCAGTATGCGCTTTTAACCAATTCATTCCCAGAATGAGATCAATGCTACAGGACTTCAGTACGATGGGAGAGACAAGAAATTCCAGTCCTTCAATTTCAACAGGAACGTCGTGACTAACCATAGAGGTTTGACATTGGCTCGCAGGGGTGTGTACCACTAGCGGAGTGTTCATCTCTTCGTATTTAATGCCATGCATGAATGCAAATTCTGCTGATATGAATGAATGGGATGCTCCTGTATCAAATAAAACGGATGCCGGTACTGAATTTACGAGAAGAGTACCCATCACGGTAGCAGGCTGGTCTTGAGCTTCGTTGAGATCAACGTGGTTGGCATGAACACGACCATAAGACTTGGCATTGTTGTTGCGGGGCTGGTTGCTTCCATGGCCAGTTGCTGGAAGGGCCAGTTGATTCTGGTTCTGGTTGCATTCTCTAGCACGGTGTCCTGGTTGACCACATCTGAAGCACAAACCATTATTGGGAGTGGGAGCAGGAGCTCGGGGTGGTGGTGCTGGAAGTCTTGGCTGCCTAGATGGTGGAGGAGGCAGACGAGGTGCAACATAGGTCTGCCTTGGGGCAGGTGCAGTTGGCTGGTACATGCTATTGGGAATCCATATCTTACGCTTTTGCGAGGGCGGGCCCGAAGATGAGCCCGTGTCACGGTTGCGCCTGTGAGAGCTCTGGTATTCCTGCAGACCAGTTTCGACATTGATGGCCTTGTTCACCAAGGTGGCGAAATCAGTAAAGTCATGCACTAGAAGTGCGAGCTTGATGTCAGCTTGAAGGCCGTCACGGAACTTCTCCTGTCAGCGTGCATCAGTTGCAATGTCCTCTTCAGCATAGCGAGACAAGTCCAGAAACTCCCGCTGATAAGCTTCAACAGTTTTGTTGCCTTGGGTGAGGTTGCGGAACTCACGCTTCTTCCGGTCCATGACTCCCTGAGGAATGAAGCGGGCACGGAAAGCAGCTTGGAAGTCTGGCCAGGTGATGATTGTTCCAGCTGGCAGAGTACGCCTATGGCGGTCCCACCATTGAGTCGCGGGTCCCTTCAGGAAGAAGGAAGCAAAGGTGACATACCTGGCAGGGGCTACATCAGCAGACTCCATTTCATAGGTGATGTCACGGAGCCAGTCATCAGCATCCAGAGGCTGAGTTGAGCTGCGGTACACAGTTGGGTTGAGGCGCATGAAATCCTGCAGAGTCACTGGGGCCGGCTGCTGGTTCATATTGGGGCGAGGAAACTGGGCCATCATATTTTACATGAATTGGCGGTTCAGTTTGAACTGTTGGATCATACCAGCCATGCACTCAGGCGGTGGTGGGGCATTGCCACCACTACCACGACCACCTAGTCTAACCATCCTGCTAATATATAACAGGGGTTGTTCAGCATTGAGAAATTTGCAAAGACAAGAATCATTCATGATGAGACATGCATAATGAAAGCAACACGATAGATACTACATAGTAGTCGGCATATCTTACAAAAGGGATCATGCATAGAGTTCAGTACACAGAGTTCAGTACATAGACTAAAGACATCACCGGCGGCACGCAGGCTCGCGGCGAATGCATCTAACACTAACAAGCAAGACTACATCAGTCCCAGGAGGAACTGTGGAGGTAGGTGTAGCCTGAAAGCTGGTAGTGTCGCATCGGGAACTCCACGTCAGCAACCCGGGGTCCGCGGATACTCTGGTGCAGAACCTGACGCTCAGGTGGCAGAAGAGGACCAAGTGCGGGAGAGTAGCCTCCCACATCTGGCCAGCCGACACCCTGGGGCATCATGGTCCTGGCTGGGTAGATCGCAGAACGGGGCAGCTCTCTAGATCGGACAAAGGGGTGCAACAGCGTCAGAGCACGGTAAAGGTGCTGACGGGTGGTGTACAACTCGTGGCGAAGAGCTCGGTTAGCTCGATCCAGCCCATCAGCATGCAGAACCAGGTTCTGATGGTAGAAGGGCTCTCGGGTGACAGTGGAGTAGGCGGCAGTGTAGTATCCCTCCGCACCAACATCAGATGCGATAGCAACGTGCCTGAAAGGGGAGGTGTCCAACTCCCGATACTCTCCACGAAGACGTGTCAGAGCAGCATAAGCAGCATCGTGGACAGCCATATCGATGGTCACTCCAACACCATGAGCGGTGTGCAGCACAGTAGTGGAGTCATACTCCCGAGAGTAGAGGTGGACGATGGCACGATACTGCTCCTGGTTAAAGTCCTGGTACTCCTCATAGACGGTGTACTCAGGGTGCCAGCGATAACCCAGATAGGTCATCATCTCAGCTAGCACAGCAGGTGATCCCGAGGCACCAATGGCCGTCGTGTGGCACATGACCTGCCTCGTGGGTTCCATCTGAAAGCAAAGATGTTTCAAAGGAGTCAAATGGCAGTGTGGGAATTGTTCAAAATACTATTCTAAGAAATAACTATGGCTTATCCAACTTTGGGGTGAATGTGGTCACGAGAACCTAGTGTTTGAGTTAGTAAATTCGTTTAACCCGAGTAGAAGAGAGTTCAGAGTCCCAGAGTAAAGGTCGAGGAGTAAAATATCCTAGTACCACCCAATGGCGACGTGGGCCTGTAAGACACACATCCATGTTAGTAAAAGTTTTTGCAATGTCTAGACTCGACTTCGGCCAAAGAGTGTGCAAGGGGGATTCCTACAGGTAGTCGGCTCTGATACCAACTTGTGACGCCCCCGATTCAATCGTACACTAATCATGCACGCAAATGTGTATGATCAAGATCAGGGACTCACGGGAAGATATCACAACACAACTCTACAACATAAATAAGTCATACAAGCATCATATACAAGCCAGGGGCCTCGAGGGCTCGAATACAAGTGCTCGATCATAGACGAGTCAGCGGAAGCAACAATATCTGAGTACAGACATAAGTTAAACAAGTTTGCCTTAAGAAGGCTAGCACAAACTGGGATACAGATCGAAAGAGGCGCAGGCCTCCTGCCTGGGATCCTCCTAAACTACTCCTGGTCGTCGTCAACGGGCTGCACGTAGTAGTAGGCACCTCCGGTGTAGTAGGAGTCGTCGTCAACGGTGGCGTCTGGCTCCTGGGCTCCAGCATCTGGTTGCGACAACCAGGTAGAAAGGAAAGGGGAAAAGAGGGAGAAAAGCAACTGTGAGTACTCATCCAAAGTACTCGCAAGCAAGGAGCTACACTACATATGCATGGGTATATGTGTAAAGGGCCATATCGGTGGACTGAACTACAGAATGCCAGAATAAGAGGGGGATAGCTAATCCTATCGAAGACTACGCTTCAGGCCACCTCCATCTTGCAGCATGTAGAAGAGAGTAGATGGTAAGTTCACCAAGTAGCATCGCATAACATAAACCTACCCGGCGATCCCCTCCTCGCCGCCCTGTTAGAGAGCGATCACCGGGTTATATCTGGCACTTGGAAGGGTGTGTTTTATTAAGTATCCGGTTCTAGTTGTCATAAGGTCAAGGTACAAATCTGGGTCGTCCTTTTACCGAGGGACATGGCTATTTGAATAGATAAACTTCCCTGCAGGGGTGCACCACATAACCCAACACGCTCGATCCCATTTGGCCGGACACACTTTCCTGGGTCATGCCCGGCCTTGGAAGATCAACATGTCGCAGCCCCACCTAGGCACAACAGAGAGGTCAGCACGCCGGTCTAAATCCTATGGCACAGGGGTCTGGGCCCATCGCCCATTGCACACCTGCACGTTGCGAACGCGACCGGAAGCAGACCTAGCCTAGCAGGCGTTCCAGTCCAATCCGGCGCGCGCCGCTCAGTCGCTGACGTCACGAAGGCTTTGGCTAATACCACGACGTCGAGTGCCCATAACTGTTCCCGCGTAGTTGGTTAGTGCATATAGACCAAATGGCCAGACTCAGATCAAATACCAAGAACTCGTTAAGCGTGTTATTTTGAAGTAACCGCGGACGCCGACCAGGGCCAGGCCCACCTCTCTCCTAGGTGGCCTCAACCTGCCCTGTCGCTCCGCCACAAGATCCACTCGCGAGTACTCCTATGAGCCGACCCGACTTTAGTCACCATAGGTATCATGTAAAGTATATAAGTATATACCCGTGAACACCTCCCGAGTGATCACGGCCCGATAGTATAGCAAGGCAGACAGACAAGAATGTAGCGCCACAGATGGAATACTAGCATCCTATACTAAGCATGTAGGATTGCAGGTAAAGGTAACAAGAGTAGTAGCAAGGACAGGCTATGCATCAGGATAGGTTTAACGAAAAGCAGTAACATGCTGCACTACTCTAATGCAAGCAGTATAGAGAAGAATAGGCGGTATCTGGTGATCAAGGGGGGGGGCTTGCCTGGAAGCTCAGCCGAGAAGGAGGGGCGTCAACACCGTAGTCGTACTGGGTAGCAGCAGCGTCGGTCTCGGTGTCTAGCGAGAGAAGAGGGGGGAGAAACAATAAATACAATGCAAACAAATGCATGACGATGCATGACATGACAAAGCGTGATGCTAGGCGTGCCCAATCGCGGTAGTACGTGATACCGACGAAGGGGGAAACATCCGGGAAAGTATTCCCGGCGTTTCGCGTTTTCGGACAGATGAACCGGAGGGGGAAAGTTGCGAGTTCGATAGGTTAGGGATGTGTGGCGGACGAACGGGCTGCGTATTCGGATTCGTCTCGTCGTTCTGAGCAACTTTCATGTACAAAGTATTTTGATCCGGGCTACGGTTTATTTTATATGATTTTCTAAAGTTTAAAAATTATTTTTGGAATTTATCTAATTAATTTAATCCAACATTATCCAGAATAGTGTTTGCTGACGTCAGCATGACGTCAGCAGTCAACAGAGGTGTTGACTGGTCAAACTGACGTGTGGGTCTAGTGGGACCCACCTATCATACACTGTTAGGTTAATTAGGGTTTAGGTTAAACTAATTACTGTTTAATTAAACTAACTAGTTAATTAGATTAATTAAACCAGATTAATTAACTTAATTAATTAATTATTTTTATTAATTCATTTTTATTTTATTTTTATTAAAAAAACGTTCTAGGCGCGGGGCCCGTCGTCGAGTGGCATAGAGGCCATAGTGGGCTATTGGTGCGGGCGGTTACGGGCGCCCAACGGGGCGAACCCGGGCGCCGACGGCGGGGCACCGGTGGGGCGCGGCCTGGGGCCAAGCGGCACCGGGCGAGCGGAGGCACGGGGCATGGCGGAGGACGGCGAGGGCGGGGCAGTTGGGAGCGCGGCCGCCGGCGCAAGCAGCGGCGGAGGCGGCGGCGACGTCAGGCGGGTGGCGCGGCACAACGGAGCAGCAGCGCGCGCGGCAGAGCGGCAGAGGCAGGACGGAGCGAGGCACGGGACGCGACGAGGGAGGAAGGCCGGGGCGCGCGAGGCCATGGCGGTGCAGCGCGGGGTCGGCGATGGCCGGCTGCGGCCACAGCGGGCGCACTCACAGACGAGGCGGGGTGAGGCTAGCACGGGCCGGCCGGAGCCGTGAGCGGCAGCGGGCGCGGGCGCACGGTAGGACGACAGCAGGGCGGCACGAGGCGCTCACCGCGGGGAGGGGGTGCGATGCGCGGCACGGGTTCGAGCGCGTGCGCGGGGGAAGGAAGAGAGGAGGATCAACGCGTGCTCACGGGGCTGGTAGGGGTTCGGGCAGCGGTGTTCGGGGAAGAGGTCGGAGACAAAGCGGCGGAGAGGAAGCAGGCGAGCGAGGGAGGTCCGGCGAGGTCCAGGCGGGGGGCGCCGGCGTGGTGGCGACGGGAACCGGCGGTGGCGTTGGTGGCGTCTTGCCCCGATCCAATCTGGATCGGGGGAGGGGAGAGTGGGACGAGTGGGGGTTAGGGTTTCGGTACCCTGGGGAGTGGGGGGATAAGGAGGAGTGGGGGGAAGTGGCCGGCTGGGCCGGCCCATCGGGCGGCTCGGGTCCGCGTGGATGGCCAGCTGGGCCAAAAGGCCCAGTGGGGGGGGGGCTTTTATTCTTTTTTTTGGTTTGACTTTTTCTTTTAATTATTTCTTTTCCTTTTTTGTTTTATTTAATTTAGGGCATTTAAGTATTTTATAAAATTGTGTCTTCTACCCCATAATCACCTATGCCATATTTGGCACTGTCCGAATATTTTTGTTTCAACCTTTGAAAACTTTTGTTGTTTGACATATTTTGAATTTGACTTTTGAACGGGTTTTGAACTAACGAGAGATTAGCAACAGTAATGGAGCTGACGTGGCATCATTAGCAGAGTTTTACTGTAGCTTAATTATCCGGGCGTTACACCAAGCCACCTTGCACTTCCCACCGGTCAGTGCTTCGTCTTGGGCCCATAGGAAGCGACGCCATGCCTTGCCGATCTCCTTTAGGATCTTCTTCGGCACCTTGAGCACGATCATGGCGAAAGTTGGCAGCGCTGACAACACCGCCCGCACCAGAACGCGTCGACGTGCCAACGACATTAGTTTACCCTTCCAGCCCGCGAGACGTGACTACACACGGTCTATGAGGAATTAGAATTGCACTAATCGCAGCCTCTTGGGGGAAAGTGGTAGACCCAGGTAGGTCGTGGGGAAGCTCGCGATCGATCCTCCAAACCCTTGCAAAACCTCTGTCAGTAGTTGGCCATCACAGTTCATCGGGATACCTAAAGATTTTGCTTGATTCAGCTTTAACCCCGTGGCCTCTTCAAAAGAATGCAGCAGCCCCAGCAAGGTGGTGATCTCTTCTTTGGTTGGATTGACGAAGATTATTGTGTCGTCCGCATATAGACTCACCCGCATGCTTGCCCCGCACCCTGGTACCGGCGCAATCAACTCTCTTGTCGTGGCCGCGTCCAGCAGACGGTATAGCGGATCAATCGCAAGGACGTACAACAGCGGCGAGAGCGGGTCTCCCTGCCTGAGCCCGCAGACGTGAAAGAAGCTTGGCCCCGGTGACCCGTTCAGTAGGCAGGAAGAGGTTGCAGAGGAGAGGAGCAAGGCTACCCAGTTTCTCCAACGCTGCGAGAAACCCATGCGCTGTAGCAGATCGATCAGGTATGTCTAGGATACAGAATCAAACGCGCGAGCGAAATCGAGCTTGAAGAGCAAGGCCTGCTTTTTTCTCTATGAAGCATTCTGACACGGCCTTGCACGTACTGAAAGCTGTCGTGGATGCATTTTCCTTTATGAAACGCCGTTTGCGTCGGCAAGATAACTCCGTCAGAGTAGAGGATAACTTGAGGGCGAGCACTTTGGAGATTAACTTTGCCATGGAGTGAATCAGACTGATGGGTCTGTAATGACTGATCTCTGACACACCATTTTTCTTCAGCAACAGGGCAATGAGCGCAGAATTCAACTCGACGAGATTACTCCTTGCCATCTGATAGAACTTGTTAAATACCGCCATGACCTCCTCCTTGATGATCGGCCAACATGAGCGATAGAACTGCCCAGTGAAGCCGTCCGGGCCCGGGGCCTTTTCCGTGGGAGACGCGAGGGTCGCCGCCCAGACCTCGGCCATGGTGAACGGCCCGTCCAGCTCTCGTGAGGCCACAACCAGGATGTTCAGACTGTCCCAATTCAGGGTGCAGCTTCGATGCTTGCTATGCCCCATAGCTTCAGAGAAATGATCAAAGATGATCTTTTCTTTCTCATTGTGATCCACCACTACTCTGTCATTGCTGCAGATTGCATGAATGAAATTCTTCCCGCGGTTACGGAGTAGAGGCGGTTCTCCCTAGTGACATCCGTCACAACTCGCCCCGCGTGGCAGCTTATGTTGAGGCTGACAATGAAAAAGCACGTCAGGAGGCACTTGACCTGTTAGATGAGGAGCGTGACATCGCGACGGCTCATTCGGCGATTTACCAGCAAGATATGCGCTGTTATCACAGCCGCTGGGTTAAAACCAGAACTTTTCAAGAAGGTGACTTGGTGCTCCGGCTTATTCAGGATCATACTGATATGCATAAACTATCCCAACCTTGGGATGGGCCTTTTGTGGTCAGCAAGAATCTGAACAACTGATCATACTACCTTATCGATGTTTGAGACCACAAGGACTCACGCACGTCGGAGGAGGAGACCCGTCAGCCGTGGAATATTGCTCATCTTCGGCCTTACTACACTTGAGCCACCGGCTCTTACGATGTACATATCTTGACAATGTATATATTATGATGATTATAATAAAGCTGGCATCCCTGATAATGCAGGGCCTCTGTCGTTTCATTTCCAAGAATAATGAGTCTTTTTCATTACAAATGGTCACTTGGGGGCCTCCTGCTCATTGAGCATAGCTGTGAATATCCCTCTTGATCGGCTCAATGCCACACTTCCAATGGTCACTTGGGGGCTTCCTGCTCATTGAGCATAGCTGTGAATATCCCTCTTGATCGGCTCAATGCCACACTTCCAATGGTGACTTGGGGGCTTCCTGCTCATTGAGCATAGCTGTGAATATCCCTCTTGATCGGCTCAACGCCACAAACCACTTGGGGGCTTCCTGCTCATTGAGCATAGCTGTGAATATCCCTCTTGGTCCGGCTTATACACCATGGTTACAAAAGCACTTGGGGGCTTCCTGTTCAAACATAGGTGTATTCACCAAAGAGAACATAGCGTTACTACCCTTGTGAGCTGGTTTGGTACACCAGGTGTATTCACCAAAACTTTCCGGGTTCTCCTGCTTTGTAGAAACCGCCACTCCGCCCGGGTAATCCCGGAGTGACAAGCCGAAATCTTGACAGTCAATCTTACATAGACCCTGAACTTGTCGATGTTAAAACGGCGGTCATGTGAGGCCGGTTTCACAAAGTGTAAAAGGTTAACTCAGTGGCTTGGCGGCCCACGAAAGCCTCGGAGCTTTAGGCTTGGCGGCCTATGAAAGCCTCGTTTTCTCCATTTGATTCGTTTTTTGAACATTTTTTGGACTCATCTTGATACCATATTGACATATGGTTTAGTACGATTCAGGCCATGTAGCCTCAATCCTTACGGCTCATATTTGAGTATATCCGTGGTTTCTGATAACCCGGCCTGGCTTTGGACTATAAGTCGCCAGTATATGATGATGTCAAATACTTGGAAGCATTATGCTCTAAGTTTTGGGCTATTACCCCTTACTGCATTGGTACGGGAAGCCGACAGTTTAATCAAATATCACATGTATGATATTTTTTGATTATGTCTAGTTATGATTGAACCGGCCCTGGTGAAAGGATCGATATAGTTGACTAGAGGGGGGGGGGGGTGAATAGGCAACTAACAAATTTTAGCTTTTCTTTGCCAATTTAAACTTTGCATCAAAGTAGGTTGTCTAGATATGCAACTAGGTGAACATGTAGGGTAACGCAGCAGAAAACAAAAATTTTCCGACCTACGCACCAGCCCAGGACCACTATGAAGACTGCATACAAGGTTTGATCTTTTTCGTTATCGACTCGTAGCGCAGCGGAAGTAGAGTCGATGACGATCGGCGGTGCAGATCCCCGCAGCTAGGATTTACTACCTCCCAACCGCGAGGATGTATACCCTCATCTGCCATACGGACAGCCCTCTGGGAGGCGGTCGAACAGTCCCCCAGACGGTGTCGCGGACAGCCCTTCGGGAGGACCTTCGAAACTCGAACGGTCACTCGGACAGCCCTCCGGGAGGACCCACAGAACTCGGACCGTCACTTGGACAGCCCTTCGGGAGGCACTCTCGAACAGCCCCTCAGGGCACTAAGATCGAAACTACGACCTCTCTACAGAGTTGCACACATACGATGTCAGCTATCCGGCAGGGCTTCGCCGTCCAGAACTAGTTCCTGCCGGAACCTAGACAGCCTTTCGGCTCTACGAAACTATTTCACTGGGAGGGAGAGAAGAAGCCAGATCATTGCAATGGCATGTATGTGAGAAAGAGTGAGTGTGGAGGGCTGCCCCTCCACCTCTATTTATAGGAAATCCCAAGGGGTAGGGTAGTTTCACACAAAAACCCAAAATGCACATGAATGAAGTCCTTCCACAAGGACCTAGGAGTGAAACCAATGAACAAGAGGGTCCCCAAGGGGGATACCCCATGTGGCCGGCCACACCCCCATGAGGGGCCCAAAAAATGGCTCCTATCCATCCATGTCATCCCCAAGATCTTTTGGAGCAAAGCCCCAAAAGGTGGCTTTCCATAAAGTAACCATAAAGCTGATTTTCACTATTCACGACGACATTTTTCAGCGTCCGTTCGAACTGAAAATATTTGTGTGGGCCTAGAACATTTCCAGTACCCACCAAAATTATTTTCAACGCGTTCCGAAACAATTCCGGTTTAGTGATTTTCATCTACGAAAAGCATCTGAAGTGGTTCCGGCAGCTCCGGAGCATATCCGGTTATTATCCCAGAAAATTCCAGAAAGCTTCCAGAATGATTCTAGCACCCTCCAAGAATTATCAGGCATGTGCCGAAACCAATCTGACTTTATGGTATCCCCTAAAACAACTTTTCAGTTTCACCGGAACTCATCCGGTGACCTCTCTCTGCAGAACTTTTCCGCTGTCCAAAACTTTTCCGGTGTTCGAAACTTTTTCGGTGATTTTCTCTCAGACTCCCTGTCTAGTATTCAGCAGATAGATGACTCTTAAGCGTGTGACCCTATAGGTTCGGTGAAGTATAGACATGACCTGGAACCCCTTCCGATCAATGATCAACATCGGAGCCGTGGACACCCATATTGACCCCTATACCCACACGAATGAATATTCGAGTGAACCTCCAGTTGCGGTGAGCTATTCCTGTTGCTTCACGATATATCACAAACACCTGAGGTGAGATTTATTGCATCCCCGTGGGCCAACACTTTGTCCACTATGCAAGTTACCTCATTACCGGTTTTGTTCTCTTTTTTCGTTTCGTGTTCCGGCATCCCCGTGATCAAATCACAAAGTGTCTGGCCAGACGATGATGGACACCGTAACACCGAGAGGGCCCGAGTATATCTCTCCATCGTCGGAGGAGCAAATCCCAATCTCGAGCTATCAAGTTACTTAACATACTTTCCCATGAACCCATAAGCCGCCGTAATAGCCATCCAGTTATGGATGATGTTTAACAAACCCCAAAGTTCATGAAGCAAGCATGAAGAAACTCAATACTCTCATGGTCTAAGGAATTATGCAAACATTAACTATCTCTGTGTTATAAACCATTAACTTGTGACGAATGTATCTCATAGCATAACATCAATTCGGGTCGATTCAACACAAATGTCCTTCCTGACATTGTGCCCTCAAAGTTGATTGGCATAGACATGCCCATGATTGGGAAAACATAATCATCATGCAACACTTGAGCTAGTCTTAGAGGCATGACTAGGAATACATTTTACCATTTATTATTCCACACGTGCATATAGGTTCTCCCCAGAGCCTTTATGGATATACGGGCTCGGGAACCACATCAGTTATAGCATGGAACATAAACATAATTATGAACAGGGAGATAATCAATAACATTTATTATTGCCTCTAGGGCATATCTCCTACAGACTCCCACTTGCACTAGAGACAATAATCTAGTTAATGCTAATGCACTTTACACCTATGGCATACTGGTGTAAAAAATGCTTCGCATGTGGTATAGCCTGATGTCCATCGGATCTGACAACTTCAGCTCCATGTGTATCTCTGCATATCCTCACATTTTCATGCTTTCACAAAATTCATATTTTGTGTGGACTTGGCTTTGTATATATGTGAATCATTGGTCGAAACCTGATTCCTCAGACTGAGTTATGGAGCAACTATCTGCAATAGTGTCCCATTGACCAAAGACTTCTTGGAACCATACTAAGTTCATGAATGAACTATATGATTCAACATCTTTGTCTTTGTCGCTTCTAAAGCGGCAACATACTTCGCCTCTGTTATAGAATTCGCCACAGTAACTTGTTTGGAACAATTTCCAACGAACGTGCCACCATATTGTGTATTACACAAAACCTAACTTAAATCGAAAATCGCATGGAGAAAAGATGAAGAGTGTATCGATGTAACATTTTACAACGAACTCTTCATGATCTCCGCTTGCGAGAAAACATATCATCAGTACTTACTCTAGTACTCAATGTCATCTTTCACTGTTGTCCCATGATCAGTACTTTGATCACATTAGTATCCATACTCGCAACACCTTGGGAGTATCAGACGTATCTGGTTGTTTTACATACCATGGAATACATGATTAATCCAAACACAAAAGTGTGTGGAATCTACATCATGTATTTTGCTCATCAGTGTTTTGGGACACCGAGTCTTGCAAAAAACTCTTCCATGTGACTCCGGCAAGAATCACTCCCTGGCGGTTTTAAATGCTAAAAGGTTTTAGCACCTTGTCAATATGTATTCATTGCTTAGCCCTATTAGGTAAATCTATCTCCATAGATCATTATGCCTAATATTGAGGCTATTTAGCCTAAGCACTTCATCAAAAAACTATTTTCTAATGAAGTCCTAATTCGTGTCAAGAAATTTATTTCCAATTAACAATGTGTCAAGCACACAAGGTTTTTAGAAATATTATTACGCTCCCACTTACTTTCTTGAATTACAAGCATCTTCGTTACCCATTGATGAAGTCAAACCCCTTTGACCATTTCATCAAAGCACGAAGATTCCAACTCCATTTTGCTCTCTTCTGTCCATCGCTGGAACTCTGAAGTTTGCACCCTTACTAGCATCCTCTGGATAGAAAAAATGCCTTGGACTGTAACACATGGAAGTCCTTGGTTTCATTTCCATCAGATGGAAATCCTATTGTCATCCATGTTTCATATCTCATGATTGAAATATGTATTAATTGCTAGTTCAACCCGAACCGACTTTAAGCATCGCTACGATGAAAACAACCTCATCGTAGTCAACTCTTGAACTTGTTATTTCAACAAGTCGAGCTTTATGGATAAAACATTTTTATCCGTATCAGTTTTAAGTTCCATAAATATTCGTTAGACTCTAAGTCTTCCGAAAGGTGTATCAAGGTTTTAATCTTGAATCACTTATATGGAAACTAACTCGGGTTGTATTGGCATTTAGCCAATTCCGGAGTCAGGGCCCATCAACGCTTCCTTGTGTATTGTAGGTATAATGTTGTCTAACAACAATATCTCGTTTGCGCACCTGAGAGGTTTGCATGAGCCTTGCCTACGTGGTTCAGCTACAAGTTCGACCGAAGTTCATACATTTTATTGTAGAGACTTCCGTATCAGTCGCAGTAGGAAACTCTGGAATTACTTCCAAGGTCTCTTTCCTTTGATCTAATGACGAAGATACTGTTTATCTCGTCGAGTTTCACTATTCTCCCACTCACCTTTTTGAAAGAACCATTCTCTTTAAAAGCACACCGTTTCGCGGCAAAACTATTTGCCTCGGTATAGTGAGGGAGGAATACCCAACATTTTGGTATAACCTACAAAGTATCACTTGTCTGATTTGGAATAGGTTTGTAACCTTTTACACAAGCCCCATATTCCAAATGTTAAGAAAAGATATAACATGGTTGGGCGTACCATACCATGGCTTCATTTCAACAGACCTGATGTAGCTCTTTTCAGTGTAAAAGCCGCAGTCTCTAAAGCATCACTTTAAAAAGGATAATGGCAAATTTATTTCTGTCATCTTTGACCTTACCATGTCATAAATGGTTAGATTACATCTCCACGGACTTTTCACTTGCAGTGGTGTTCCGGGAGGTGCAAGTTATGAAACCCCTTTCACAACTCATCAGACATTCGCTAAACATGTAACTCAAATATTCCTTTGTGCAATCAAATTGCAGAAACATAATTTTCTTGTTACAATAACTTCTACTTCATTTTTGAAAACCTTTCGAATGATTTCAAAAGATCCAGAGTTACGTCTCATCAAGCAAATATCCATATATCTACTTGAGTCATTTCTGAAGATATATAAATCCACTACTTGCAACAACATTTATTGAACTACACACATCAAAATGTATGATCACCAATAAGTTTGTTGCTCGTTCCTTATGGCCTGTGAACGGTATTTCAGTCACTTCACTTTTCGGAGAAAAGTTGCAAGTGTCAGATGATTCAAAATCAAACGACTTCAAAATCCATCACAATGGAATTTTTCCATGCGGGTTTCTCCAATGTGACCAAATACAGTGCCACACATAAGGATGGCAATTTTACCCATGGGTACGGGTACCCGCGGGTACCGTACCCGCATGGGCAGGGTATGGGCACACTTTTATACCCACGGGTAGTACCCATACCCTACCCACTAAGTCATGGGTAGGGCACGGGTATAGCCTTTCACCCATGGATATATCCATACCCTGCCCGTTTATACTAATATGTGAACCTTACCCGTGACTCAGGAATGTACCTGTGTTAAAGTTGTGTTGTGAGATTGTGAACCTATGTTAAAGTTGTCACAAATTTTCAATTTGAATTGACATAATTATCATGTACTCATCTATATGTTACTGAGTTGATATCAATGTTATTTTTTTTCAAATGTGATATAGATGAATGTAAAATTGCGAATAACTTGTGTAGTGTTTGATCTACCCATTGGGTACCCAATGGACATGGGTACCCATCGGGTATGGGTACGGGTAAAGTTTCATACCTATGGATACGGGTATGGGTAGAATTTTGTACCCATTGACTACATGGGTATGTGTATGGTATTGCTCTACCCGCCCCATACCCTACCCATTGCCATCCTTAGCCACACATGTGTGGTATTCTCATAGTCTTGCGACATTTAGCGTCAGTGTTATGGATGTATTATATTACCATCAATATTCATAACATACATCCATCTTGGATGGAAGCATGGCCCTTCATGTTATTCATAATACTTAACAACAATTGTTGTTTTTATGAACAACTCTTTTGCAACAAACATTGTGCAATGGGCTAGAGTGTATGAAACTCTAAAATGAATTATGAAAGTAAACCCAGAGGTATTGTATTATTATCAATATTCATAACATACATCTCATTCATAATGAAAGTATGGCCCTTGTGTTATTCATAACATCGAACATAAAAAGTTCTCTTATGAACAACCTTCTTGCAAGATACCTTATGCAATGGGATAGAGTTTGTAAAACTCTAAATGAATTATGAAAATAAATACAGACGACAATACACCGATGGAAGGTATAGTAACATTTACTATGTTCCCTGTGTATACCTTAACCTCATTTCTTGCTAGCCTTTTAGGCCATAGTAGCTCTTACATTGATTCATCACTACTGGAATCAGCTAATTTGCCATCTGCCAGCTCTTTGCCGTCTGCTAGCTGACGGCAAAGAAGCTCTTTGCCATCAGCTACCCAAAAGCAGACGGCAAAGAAAGGGCAGACGGCAAAGAAGCTCTTTGCCGTCAGCCAGCTCTTTGCCGTCCGCTGGCGGACGGCAAAGAGTGAGGTGGCCCCCACCCCCCGCCCGTTTTTGAAAAACTTAACGGGCCACCTCTTTGCCGTCCGCTAGCAGACGGCAAAGAGGCAAAAAAGCGGACGACAAAGGGGGGCGGACGGCAAAGAGCCTACTACCTAACGGCCCGTACCCCCCGCCCGTTACTCACTTCTTCCCTCTCCCTCGCCGTTTCTCTCCTCCCACGCCGTCGCGCGCCGCGCGCCGCCGCCCCGTCGCCCCCGCCGCCCCGGCTCGCCGCCGCCCCGGGGCCCCGTCGCCCTCACCGCCCCGGCCCCCCGCCGCCCCGCGCCCCACCGCCCGGGCCCGGCCCCCCGCCGCCCCAAGCCCGCCCCCTGCCGCCCCAGGCCCGGCCCCCCGCCGCCCCAGGCCGCCTCCTCCACCGCCCCGCCCCCTCCTCCACCGGCCTCCTCCACCCCCCAGGTGAGCCCCCCATTTTTCAGTTTTTTTTTTTCTGTTTTTTTCTTTTTTTTCCTTTTTAGTTTTAGTTTTAGTTTAGATTTAGTTTTAGTTGTAGTTTTAGGTTTAGTTTTAGGTTTAGGTTTAGTTGTAGGCTTAGTTTAGTTTGAGGAAAGAAGAAGAAGAAGAAGAGAAAAAGAGGAGAGGAGGAGATGAAGAAGAGGAAAAAGGAAAGGAAGAAGAAGAAGAGGAGGAGGAGAAGAAAAAAGAAGAAGAGGAAGAAGAAGAAGAGAAAAAGAGGAGAGGAGGAGAAGAAGAAGAGGAAAAAGGAATGGAAGAAGAAGAAGAGGAGGAGGAGAAGAAAAAAGAGGAAGAGGAAGAAGAAGAAGAAGAAAAAAGAGGAGAGGAGGAGAAGAAGAAGAGGAAAAAGGAAAGGAAGAAGAAGAAGAGGAGGAGGAGAAGAAAAAAGAAGAAGAGGAAGAAGAAGAAGAAAAAAGAGGAGAGGAGGAGAAGAAGAAGAGGAAAAAGGAAAGGAAGAAGAAGAAGAGGAGGAGGAGAAGAAAAAAGAAGAAGAGGAAGAAAAGGAAGAATAGGAAGAAGAAGAAAAGGAAAAAACCCCGACCCGACACGGCACCCCGACCCCGACCCGGCACCCCGACACGACACCCCGACCCCTAGACCCCGACCCCGACCCCGACACCCCGACCCGAGCCTGACCCGACACCCCGACCCCGACACCGACACGGCACCCCGACCCCGACCCCGACCCCGACACCCCGACCCCGACCCCGACACCCCGACCCCGAGCCTGACCCGACACCCCGACCCTGACACCGACACGGCACCCCGACCCCGACCCGGCACCCCGACCCGACACCCCGACCCCGAGACCCCGACCCCGACACCGACACGACACCCCGACACCGACACCCTGACACCACACCCACCCTTACCCCGACACCGACACGGCACCCCGACCCCGACCCGGCACCCCGACCTGGCACCCCGACCCGACACCCCGACCCCGAGACGGCACCCCGACCCGACACCCCGACCCGACACCCCGACCCGGCACCCCGACCCGACACCCCGACCCGACACCCCGACCCCGAGCCTGACCCGACACCCCGACACCGACACCGACACAGCACCCCGACCCCGACCCGGCACCTCGACAAGACACCCCGACCCCGAGCCTGACCCGACACCCCGACCCCGACACCGACACGGCACCCGACCCCGACCCGGCACCCCGACCCCGAGACCCCGACCACGATACCCCGACCCGGACCCCGACCCCGACACCCCGACCCCGAGCCTGACCCGACACCCCGACCCCGACACCGACACGGCACACCGACCCCGACCCGGCACCCCGACCCGACACCCCGACCCGACACCCCGACCCCGAGACCCCGACCCCGACCCCGACACGGCACCCCGAGACCGACACGACACCCCGACCCCCGACACCTCCTGAAAAGGTGTTCTTTGGCCTTCCAGAAGCCGACGGGGTCATATATTTGTGAATTATTAGTTAGGTCATATATCTTTCGATTTTGTTATGAAAAACATCATATATAATTGTGTTGATCGGGTAGTTTTAAATGTGCAGTTGTTTCATCGCTGCGAGGTTTGGTGTTCGACGACCTCGCCGTGCGTTTGACGAGCTCTGCCCCTTCGTTCGTGGGTGAGCACAAATGACATGTCCTCCTCCCCCATTAATTATTTGATCTATTCCGATGAAACTTGATAGCTAGATATATATGTGTCTTGAATCATCAGTATGCGTAACCAATATGTGTCTCCCGTTCGAAAGCGTCATAGTTATAAATATGCATGCATTTGCATATTTATAACCTTGATTCTTTTGAATTGTCCAACGCTATCCATGGACAGCCCGAGTATGTTTAGATTGGGTTCGTTTTCCCATATGCTTTGCTCCGGATCCGACGCATAAATTTCGTCAGTGCCTCCCCTGTTGTTCTCCGGGTACACATCCTCCCTGTTTATTGCAGAGACGTGTATCAGGAGAACAGCGGGGAGGTGCCGAAATTTTGCGTAGGATCCGGGGCATAGCATGGGAAAATGAACCCAATCTAAACATACTCGGGTGGGATTAGGACCTATCATTACCTATTAGAGTGTAGGTTGCATGGACGTAATAAAATTGACAAAGTAGATCAACTGATGAATACATACATGCTGAATTATATATATATATATATATTTGTTGTGTGTCTAGTAGCTCTGAAAGTCAAGATGAGTGATCGTGCGTGGATTTACACCGGTCACACTGGTCAGAACAAATGGAGCACTGAATGGTTCACAAAAACCAAGGGGTTTGTGCGAGCCGCATTTGCAAATGGCCAGAGGAAAACCTGGTGCCCCTGTTTACGGTGCGGCAATTGGGAAAAGAGGACAGAGGCTGAAATGGGCAAACACCTGCAGAAGAGTGGTTTTACGCCCGATTATACGGTGTGGACATTTCATGGTGAGTCTGCCCAACGTGACCGAGCTGAGGTGGATCGTCGTCGCACCGACGAGCATGGTACCGGGATGGAAAACATGGTGCAAGACTTTGATGATGCTCGGGATTCGGACGAGGAGATGGAGGAATCTGCAAAGGCCTTCAATGAAATGTTGGAGTCTTCAAAACGTCCGCTCCATGAGCACACTGAGCTTTGTCAGTTGGATGCCATCTCACAAGTAATGGCTCTGAAGGCTCAGTTCAACTTGGGCAGAGAATGCTACGATGCAATGATGACAGTATTTGGACGCTTTCTACCCAAAGGCCATGTAATGCCTGCAAACCTATACCAGTCGGACAAAATCCTCCGTGCACTGAAGATGCCCTATGATAAGATACATGCCTGTGAGAAAGGATGTGTCTTGTTTAGGCTTGACTATGCGGACTTGAACTATTGTCCCATTTGCAAGTCTTCCAGGTATGTTGTGGTAGACAACGGTATGGGTGAGAAGACACAGACCAAAATCCCCGTTAGTGTTCTTCGGTATATGCCAATCGTACCAAGACTTCAACGTCTTTTCATGGTCGAAGAGACGGCCAGACAGATGACATGGCACAAAACGGGCAAAAGAACCAAACTAGATGCAGATGGGAATTTGATGATTGTACACACATCGGATGGTGTTGCGTGGAAAAAGTTTGATGAATTACGTGGTGACAAAGCGGCAGATCCGAGGCATCCTCGAGTCGGCATCAGCACGGATGGGTTCAGTGTGTTTGGTATGACGGCAGCCCAATACAGTTGTTGGCCCGTATTTGTCTTTCCACTCAATCTCCCCCCCGGACAGATTATGCAAAGAAAGAACATTTTCCTGACGTTGATAATTCCAGGGCCCAACTATCCGGGGAAAAATATGAATGTGTACATGCAACCGCTTAAGGACGAATTGCAAGAAGCCTGGGATAATGGGTTCAAGACATACGATGCCTATAGCAAACGGAACTTCATAATGCGTGTCTGGTACATGTACTCGACGCATGACTTGCCGGCGTATGCGCTATTCGTTGGCTGGTGTGTGCATGGAAGGTTCCCGTGCCCCACATGCAAGGGAGCTCTTGAGTTTCGTTGGCTTCAGGCCGGTCGCAAGTTTTCTTGCTTCGACATGCATAGAGAGTTCCTGAATCCTCGCCATAAGTTCAGGAAAGACAAGAAGAACTTCATCAGAGGTAGAGTTGTCAAAAACTCTGCACCACATGCATTGACAGGCCAACAGACCCTGGATCAGTTAAACGCTCTCGAGCCAGATCCCGAGCGTCCAGGGTACTTCAAGGGGTATAATTCTAAGCACGCCTGGACTCACAAAACATGCTTATGGGATCTGCCTTACTTCAAAGACCTCCTTTGCCCACACAACATCGACGTGATGCACACTGAGAAGAATATCGCCGAGGCACTTTTTGGTACATTGTTCGGCATAGATGGGAAGTCAAAGGATAATACTAAGGCTAGAGTCGATCTGGAGGCGCTATGTGATAGGCCGTTACAAAACATGAAAGAACCGAAAGGAAAGCAGAACTGGACGAAGCCAAAGGCATGGTTCAATCTTGGAAGGCCGGCTATGAGGGATATTATCTTGTGGGTGAAAATGCAGTTGATGTTCCCCAATGGGTATGCAGCGAATCTACAGAGGGGAGCCAGTCTTGATAAATTGAAGATATTTGGTCTCAAGAGTCATGATTGGCACATATGGATTGAGCGGGTAATGCCGGTGATGTTGTGTGGCTTCATCCCTGAGGATGAATGGCTAGTACTGGCAGAACTCAGCTATTTCTTCCGTGTTCTTTGTGCGAAAGAACTATCGCCTGGCGTGCTAGAAGAAATGGAAGAGTTGGCGCCGGAGTTGATCTGCAAGTTAGAGAAGATCTTTCCACCGGGCTTCTTTAATCCAATGCAACATTTGATTTTGCATCTCCCGACCGAGGCAAGATTGGGGGGGCCCGTGCAAAATCGTTGGTGCTACCCAACTGAGAGGATGCAGAAGACGCTTCGACAAAAATGTAAAAATAAACGTAGAATTGAAGCATCGATGGCTGAGGCATTCATCACTGAGGAGGCGGCAAACTTCGTGACAGCACACTACGAAGCCAAAAATCGTCATTTGCATAATCCGAAGCCTCGGTACAATGCTGACGACCCTAAAAAGGGTGGATCCAACCTCAGCCTATTCAAAGGGAATCTCGCACCAGCCAGTGTTTCAAATCCAGTATCTTTGGATAACGAACAATGGCGGACCATTTCGTTGTATATGTTCAACAACCTGATAGAAGTGCGGCCGTACATCGAGTAAGTTCTCGGTACATAGTTTCGTAACTTCTATTTCCTTTGAACTGCTCTTATTCCTGGATATTTCATACAGTCGATACGTCGCCTTATTCTCGTATGGAGCGGTGATCCAAAAGGATTCTGTCGAAGAGTATGAGCTTCTCGCAAAGCAAGGAGGCGGCTATCCCGGTTTCATCTCTTGGTTCAAACAAACGGTAATTTCTATTAGACTTGTAGGCTAATTTGTAGGCGGCTATCCCGGTTTCATTCGCTAATTTGTGCGTATGCAACAATCCTTTCATATTAAACTTGTAGGCTAATTCAGAGTCTATGGACGCCGAATTGAGACAAGTCGCTAATGGTTTTGACTATAAGGTCCGTTCATTTGACAAATACGACATCAACGGGTATCGCTTTCGTACCTATGGCAAAGAGCTATCTATGGCCGACCGAAAGTTTACAAATTGTTGTGTATCTGCTATCGGCGAAGGAGGTACCGAGTATTATGGGAGAGTTGAAGCAATTTATGAACTTCTATTCTATGGTGAAAACCCACCGAATGTCGTAGTCTTCAAATGTTATTGGTTTCAGCCGAAGGAGACTAGAAGGACTCATGAACATATAGGGCTAGTTGAAATCAACCAAAGCACCCATTTAGATGTTCCTGATGTCTATATTACGGCTCAACAGGCGACCCAAGTATTCTATCTATCGTGGGCCTGCCAAACTAATCCAAATCTGAAAGGTTGGGATGTCGTTTATGAAGTGCCGCCACGTGCTAGACTATCTCCCCCAAAGGAAGAGGATTATGAACCTCACATTAACCCAGACACATATGAAGGAGAATTCTTCCAAGAGACACGTCTTTCCAAAAAGCGTTTCAAGAACCGCTATACTTCACCCCAAAACATTGAAGTAGACAGCGACAGTGAATCCGACATCACCCCAGAGGAGGAACAAGAAGAGCCGGAACAAGAAGAGCCGGAACAAGAAGAGGTTACTGCTGCGGATGACCTGTCATTGCTTCACCGATTACGTCAAGGTGGCCTTGCACATGTTGATGCCACTGAACCCTATGAGCCCGTCATTGATTATAGTGATGATGATGATTATGCATTTATTGATGATACTGATCGAGATTATTAGTAGTGTCAGGTATTAAAATTTTTAATGTTGTACTTGATGATGATACACTTAAGTGATACACATATTATTATTCATGTCGGTCTTTTTTTTATGTTGTACTAATTTCGTTTACTGTTTGTCATGGCAGGTGTTGAAAGATGGTGGGCGCTGGTCGGGAGCGCGCCAAGGCCCCTTCTTCGTCGGCGCGTGGTCTGAGGTCTTCGATTCCAGACGTACCTCTCCGCCGAGCGTTGCTGGACAGTATGTCCACACCGCCGGGCCCTTCTTCGTCGACCGCGGTGCCCAGCAGGGGACGAGGTAGGAAGAGAGGAGGTGGGGCACGTGGTCGCGGGAGAGGAGGTAGGGTGACTGCTAGGGCACCTTCCTCGCCGCCACCCCCAGCTGTTTCACCCGAGCACGTGACTGCTAGGGTGGACTCGTCTGAGGAGGAGGCTACACGGACTCCGGTCCACGAGCCTCCGGTCCACGGGTCTTGGGCCCACGAGCCTCGGGTCGACTGGCCTTCGGCCCACGAGAGTTCGGCCCACGAGACCCCGGAGGAGCACACGTCCGGATGGGGTACCTGGCCGGATCAGCCCGAGGAGCCGAGTGGCCATGCTGGTGATGGCGGGGAGCCGACTGATCTTGAGGAGGAGGGTGGCACCGTGTACCAGCGTGGTGCTACACGGCTCCCGTCCGTGCCGGCGACCCGCGAGCAGAGGTGGTTGATCTTCCCTGATGGGGAGAGGTACGTAAGTGCATTTAATATTTTTGTACCTTCTGCATTCACGTTTCTTCAAATAACTAATGCGTTGGCCTTGTCATGCTGCAGGGGTTGGGACCACCATCATAGTGTCCGCCGGGCCAACTCCGTCCTTGGAGTTCTTTGCCGGCAAAACTTCCCGGGGTTTGTCACGTTGCCTGGTGAGGGTCGGCTTCCAGAGCTTGGGTTGAGCTGGGAGCACTACGTGGCTGCCCCGGCCCCGCCGGATGTCATTATCGACGGTGTCGTGTGCGACACGAGGGCAGACATGGTGATCAGGACGTTCTGGGTAATTTCTCCTTTACACATTTCAAAATCTTCAACTAGCTAGTTATTAATTGTACTAATCAATATTGTCTCATTTGATTGCAGACATTCTACAGGTGTGAGGAGGGATACGAGGAGGACTGCGCAAATGTTATCCAGAACGTCTGCAAGCGCCTACTCCAGAACTTACGGCACGAGGCTCGGGTGCAGGCTGTTTGAGACTACTACGCCTTGCGTGGTATCAAGAAGACCAAGCCGGCGTGCCGCGATAAGTTCCTGAGTAAGGAGCAGTACATGAAGGTAATTCTTAAGGCCTTCTACTTAAGTTCCTTCATTTAGTAATTCTTAGCCGTAGCGCTCAAGTTTCTATTTGCTAACTTAGGCGCCTCCGAGATGGTGTGCGGATCGGATGGATTGTTGGGAGGTGTTGGTCGATGAGTGGTGCTCACAAGAATGGCTAGCCCTCCACAACCAGGCCAAGGACAAACGTGCCCAAATGGAAGGTGTGCCACACCATCAAGGCAGCTCCAACTTATATCAGTTCGGGCGCAACTGGGTATGTGGTTTGCTTCATGATTCATGCAATTCATTCATCATGCTAGCTTGAGCCCTTTAATTACTAATTTTCATTGTTTCTCTCTTTCAGGCATGCCACAATAAGGCGGATAAGGTGCCAGAGGTGTACGACCTGTATGCCATGGCCCACACTGGCTCTTACAAGAAAGTCAAGGCTTTCTCTCAGTCTGACCTCGATGATGCAAACAACTTCACCAACATCTCCTCCCACAACAAGCTCGTGAGATATAGAGATGAGGGGAAGGCGAGGAAAGGGGAGGACTTTAACCCGAGCCAGGGTCCCATTGATCCAGAGCTGGTGATGATATCTGGTGGCGGGAGGTCCCATGGCTCCATAGCCATTGGAGATGGACTTATCCGTTGTCCTAGCACTCTCCCGGAGATCAAGGCGCGCCAGTCGAGCTCCGCTCCTGAGATAAGGCCTCGTGAACGGCCAGTGCAACTCGCCATCAAGGTTAGTGATACGTACTCAGTTATCTTTCTCCATTACATTGTGTGCGCTTCCATCAATGATTACAAATGGTCATGTGAGTGGTGTTGCAGGCTGCTATACAGACTGAGAGAGATAGAACGGAGAACCTTCTGGCGGAGGCGGCGGAGAGGCAGCGGGAGATGGAGGAGAGGACGAGAAAGATGATGGAGGAGGAGAGGGCACGAAATGACATGCAGGCAAGGGCCATGTACGAGCTCCTTGTGGTAAGTTTCTTCTGCAGATTACTTGCTAGTCTTAACATTTGAGTCTCATTACTAACTAGTATGACTCTGTTCTGAAAACCAAATGTGCAGTCTGTGTGCGAGAAGTCCGGTCAGCCCGCTCCGCCGATGCCAGTGATTGCTCCTGGGAGCACGGTGAGTTTAGTTTGAATGGACATTACTTGGTAGTCTTAACATTTGAGTGTCGTAATGCTAACGAGACATTGGAAATGATCTTTGGTGCAGCTTAACTCCAGAAACGCATCGCACGATCCTTCTCCAGGTAGCGGCACTAGCCACCCCGCTCCTACACCTCCCTGATCACGGTAAGTTTCTCTAGTGTTTTGCTTAAAAAATGCATAAAGACCTAGACTTAGCTTTATTTCCTCCAATATGCTTACCATAATGACCTAGAGTTAGCTTATTTTCCTCCAAAATGACCCATTTTACCTAGGTTAGCTTATAAATGATGCAGTTCATCCAAGTTAGCTCAAAAATGACCCATTTTACCTACATTAGCTCCTAAATGATCCATTTTACCTACGTTAGCTTTAAAATGGCCCATTTCACCTAGGTTAACTCCAAAATGACCCATCTTACCTAGGTTATCTCATAAACGATCCATTTCAACTAATTTAGCTCATAAACGATCCATTTGACCTAAGTGAGCTAAAAAACGATCCATTTCACCTAAATTAGCTCTTAAATGATCCATTTCACCTAAGTTAGCTCAAAAAGATCCATTTCAACTAAATTAGCTCTAAAATGACCCATTTTACGTAGATGAGCTCCTAAATGATCCATTTTACCTACGTTAGCTTTAAAATGACCCATTTCACCTAGGTTAGCTCCAAAATGACCCATTTCACCTAGGTTAGCTCCAAAATGACCCATTTCACCTTACTTAGCTAAAAAAGATGCCCTTCACCTTAGTTAGCTCATAAATGACCCATTTCAACTAAGTTAGCTCATAAATGATCCATTTCAACTAAGTTAGCTCATAAACAACCCATTTCAACTTAGTTAGCTCATATATGATCCATTTCACCTAAGTTAGCTCATAAATGACATATACTTCTTGTTCTAGTCTTCTTCTTGTTCTAGTCACCTATTTCTAACTTTCTTATTTACCATTTTCCAGATTTCATTCACTTGATGGAAGCTAGCTTGCTATGATGGAGTGCTTGCTTTTCCTTTGATGAAACTTTGCATTGTATCTAGCTTGCTATCTTCATGACACTTTGCATTGTAATATATATATGGATGGAACAATGTGTATGGATGGAACTTCCTTATGTATGAACAATGTGTATGGATGAAACTGATGTGATATGTGATATGAAACTTATGTGCTAGATATGTGTTGGATATGTGCTGGATATGAAACTTATATATGTGATATGTGCTGCAAATTGTGGGATTTAATAAAAAACAGAAAAAACAGACAATATGCAGGCTCTTTGCCGTCTGCCACCGACGGCAAAGAGCTCTTTGCCGTCTGCCGCGGACGGCAAAGAAGCCACGTGGCAGCCAACTGTGCTTCCTGGGAGCTGACCCATTTGGTCAGTTTGCCTACAGTGGCAGACGGCAAAGACTTTGCCGTCCGTGGCAGACGGCAAAGAACCTGCACTTTGCCATCAGTGGCAGACGGCAAAGAACCTGCCATCTAGTGACGTGTAGATGACATCATAAGGCGGACGGCAAAGACCAAAGGCTCTTTGCCGTCTGCGGCGGACGGCAAAGGTCTGCCGTTAGCCACTTAACGGACTGACAGCGCAATTATTGCCGTCCGCCCTCTTTGCCGTCCGCCGCAGACGGCAAAGAGCCTTTGCCGTCCGTCGCCAGGAAGCAGACGGCAAAGCAGCTGTTTACCGTAGCCTTCTTTGCCGGAGCCTTTTGCCGTCCGCGGCTGGCGGCAAAGGTCTTTGCCGTCCGCCTTTCGAGCCTTTGCCGTCCGCCATGGCAGACGGCAAAGTAGCTGTTTCCTGTAGTGCATAACAGAATGCAATCGAGTGGGTATCTTTGTGATTAACTCACAATACCCAAGAATTAGTGATTAACATGTTTAACCATAATTCCCAAGAACTATATCTTTGACCAGCCTACTATACATCAAAAACTTGTATGACATTCATACATGAGCTGGATATTCCAGTCATCTTTCTTTCTGCCTTTATACTTCTAACAGTTTAACTTTTAGTATTTCTCCTACTCGCAAAAGAAGCACCCAACTTAAGAGTGGCGTTAGCCCCGGACTTCCTAGGCGTGTAAGTCATACTAACACCCTTTGGACACTTCCTTTCTCTTTAAGTTGTTGTTTTATTCACCTTTCATTATATGACAGGCGTTCTTCTGGATCCCTCTCTTATCAGTCTAATGCATAGTAAACACTTTACTAATAATTTGCAATCGAACATTGCTTTGGATATTTCATATCTTTCAGCCTTTGTTTCTATCTGAAAATTAATTTCCAGTTCCATGAATATCACATAACTATCCCAAACTTTTGAAGTTCGAGTTTCATGGAAGCAAACATATTTCACTTGACCGTAACAGAATTCTAGCTTTTGGATCGAAGGACGGGAGTCACATGATCCATATCATTAGCGGGAGGATACAGAAAGCATGCGATAGGACAAAGTCCTTCTCGGCACTTTTGAGGACAATCCTCATATTACGTTACCAATCGTAAAGTTTTAACCAGATATTTAACAGCTATTCAATTTTAATAGGGAAGGTGGAAACGCGAGCCATTATTCTACAACTATTTTGCATATAACACTTAGACAATGTTCATAATTAATTGCACTAAGAATTAAACATGTTAATTCAACAGTGCGCTCCCACTCAAATCAATATCTCTCAAAATTGATTGTGAGTGATACAAGACCCACATTTCAATTGTTCGCCATTGGTGTAACACCACTGATGACGAAAAATCTCAACCGGCAGGCCAACTTGCCAATCACATCTCTATGTGACTCTTGTTCATCTTTCGATGCGTGTGTTCCGAGCTCATGACGGTCATGCCTGAACGTCAAGACAACCAAGTGATCTCGCTGCGAGGTCTCAACTCACCCGCCTCACACTTCTCTAATCGTTCGTACCCGTGTGACACGGTGCACCCCGAAAAGATAGGTGCCGTGACGGTGCTACACTTGGGAGAACACTAACTACTTGGTATTTTTGTGAGAGATCACCCTAATAAAAAGCGACTACCGCGCAATCAAGAAGGGTGCATCGTAAGGGGTAAACATCTCAGGCAATTCATAATAGCATGATATGGTATAGCCCTTTCTGACGGAGAAGTATTTCATTTCTTCGTCTTCGGCATTCGTGTTGGTGTTCACCTTCGCGAAGATTGCCACCACCTTGTTGATGCACCAGATAATATTGCTATCTCCATAGCGTATAAAATTAATGCATTACTTAAGGTTGACACGCAGGTCATTAAAGTGCAATCATATGGCTCCAGCCATCATGCCGAATCATGACACGCATGTCATGTTAATCAAATTACATCATATAGTCATCTCATACATAATCGAATTAGTATGAGCACTGCTATACCACATCACATGCACATCCTGCAAAACCAAGTTAGACGCCTCTAATCGGTTTATGCAAAATTTATTTTACGTGGCTTCTAAGGTTTTGACTTAAACCGCAGCGACCAACGTTCATCATCAAGTATGATAGTTCATGTCGCTAGATTAACTTTGTAGGGTGTATGAAGCACGAGACAATAAAATCTCGAACCCCATACTAAACTTCGTCATACGCATGACCCCCGTGCAGATCATATCTGCATTGCCATGTCGTCTGCGAATTTCATCTTTCTTTTGACTATGGCAGAACCCAAATAACTGATAGCACTTCCATGATCAATCAGGATGACGGATTGCCAGAACTTTGTCAAATTCCACCATGCTGTCTCGAGATTGAGCAAACGCAAATTCTAGGGAAGCAACAAGAACATCGGGTAACAGATTTCATCTGTCACCCGCATAAATAATTTTCAGCAATAGATCTCATCTACTACCTAATTATATTATGCAATACCCATACATCTCTATGTATTCTATATCGCAACCTGCATCTACGCATAGCACGGCTCATGATGCCACTGTAGGGTAACACAGCAGAAAACAAAAAAATTCCGACCTACACACCAGCCCAGGACCACTATGAAGACTGCATACAAGGTTTGATCTTTTTCGTTACCGACTCGTAGCGCAGCGGAGGTAGAGTCGATGACGATCGGCGGTGAAGATCCCCGCAGCTAGGATTTACAACCTCCCAACCGCGAGGATGTATACCCTCATCCGCCATACGGACAGCCCTCCGGGAGGCGGTCGAACAGTCCCCCGAACGGTGTCGCGGACAGCCCTTCGGGAGGACCTTCGAAACTCGAACGGTCACTCGGACAGCCCTCCGGGAGGACCCACAGAACTCGGACCGTCACTTGGACAGCCCTTCGGGAGGCACTCTCGAACAGCCCCTCAGGGCACTAAGATGGATACTACGACCTCTCTACAGAGTTGCACACATACGGTGTCAGCTATCCGGCAGGGCTTCGCCGTCCAGAACTAGTTCCTGCCGGAACCCAGACAGCCTTTCGGCTCTACGAAACTATTTCGCTGGGAGGGAGAGAAGAAGCCAGATCATTGCAATGGCATGTATGTGAGAAAGAGTGAGTGTGGAGGGCTGCCCCTCCACCTCTATTTATAGGAAATCCCAAGGGGTAGGGTAGTTTCACACAAAAACCCGAAATGCACATGAATGAAGTCCTTCCACAAGGACCTAGGAGTGAAACCAATGAACAAGAGGGTCCCCAAGGGGGGATACCCCATGTGGCCGGCCACACCCCCATGAGGGGCCCAAAAAATGGCTCCTATCCATCCATGTCATCCCCAAGATCTTTTGGAGCAAAGCCCCAAAAGGTGGCTTTCCATAAAGTAACCATAAAGCTGATTTTCACTATTCACAACGACATTTTTCAGCGTCCGTTCGAACTGAAAATATTTATATGGGCTTAGAACATTTTCAGTACCCACCAAAATTATTTAACGCGTTCTGAAACAATTCCGGTTTAGTGATTTTCATCTGCGAAAAGCATCTGAAGTGGTTTCGGCAGCTCCGGAGCATATCCGGTTATTATCCCGGAAAATTCTAGAAAGCTTCCGGAATGATTCTGGCACCCTCCAAGAATTATCAGGCATGTGCCGAAACCAATTTGACTTTATGGTATCCCCTGAAACAACTTTTCAGTTTCACCGGAACTCATCCGGTGACCTCTCTCTGCAGAACTTTTCCGCTGTCCGAAACTTTTTCGGTGATTTTCTATCAGACTCCCTGTCTAGTATTCAGCAGATAGATGACCCTTAAGCTTGTGACCCTAGAGGTTCGGTGAAGTATAGACATGACCTGGAACCCCTTCCGATCAATGATCAACATCGGAGCCGTGGACACCCATATTGACCCCTATACCCACACGAATGAATATTCAAGTGAACCTCCAGTTGCGGTGAGCTATTCCTGTTGCTTCACGATATATCACAAACACCTGAGGTGAGATTTATTGCATCCCCGTGGGCCAACACTTTGTCCACTATGCAAGTTACCTCGTTACCGGTTTTGTTCTCTTTTCTCGTTTTGTGTTCCGGCATCCCCGTGATCAAATCACAAAGTGTCTGGCCAGACGATGATGGACACTGTAACACCGAGAGGGCCCGAGTATATCTCTCCATCGTCGGAGGAGCAAATCCCAATCTCGAGCTATCAAGTTACTTAACATACTTTCCCATGAACCTGTAAGCCGTCGTAATAGCCATCCAGTTACGGATGATGTTTAACAAACCCCAAAGTTCATGAAGGAAGCATGAAGAAACTCGATACTCTCATGGTCTAAGGAATTATGCAAACATTAACTATCTCTGTGTTATAAACCATTAACTTGTGATGAATGTATCTCATAGCATAACATCAATTCGGGTCGATTCAACACAAATGTCCTTCCTGACATTGTGCCCTCAAAGTTGCTTGGCATAGACATGCCCATGATTGGGAAAACATAAGCATCATGCAACACTTGAGCTAGTCTTAGAGGCACGACTAGGAATACATTTTACCGTTTATTATTCCACACGTGCATATGGGTTCTCCCCACAGCCTTTATGGATATACGGGCTCGGGAACCACAACAGTTATAGCATGGAACATAAACATAATTATGAACAGGGAGATAATCAATAACATTTATTATTGCCTCTAGGGCATATCTCCTACAGAACAACCTATATGATGCAACAAAAACAAACACACAAGCAAGCAAGGGAACAACACAAAATAAGCTTGCACAAGTAAAGGTACGAGATAACCAAGAGGATGTGTTACCGAAGTTCCTTCCCTTTGAGAGGAAGTACGTCTCCGTTGGAGCGGTGTGGAGGCACAATGCTCCCCAAGAAGCCACTAGGGCCACCATATTCTCCTCACGCCCTCACACAATGCGAGATGCCGTGATTCCACTATTGTGCCCTTGGAGGTAGCGACCGAACCTTTACAAACAAGGTTGGGGCAATCTCCACAACTTAATTGGAGGCTCCCAACAACACCACGAAGCTTCACCACAATGGAATATAGCTCCGATGTGACCTCAACCGTCTAGGGTGCTCAAACACCCAAGATTAACAAGATCCGCAAGGGATTAGTGGGGGGAATCAAATTTCTCTTGGTGGAAGTGTAGATCGAGGCCTTCTCAACCAATCCCTTGAAAATCAACAAGTTTGATTGACTAGGGAGAGAGATCGGGCGAAAATGGAGCTTAGAGCAACAATGGAGCTTGGGGATGGAAGAGGAAGTCAACTCTGAGAAGAAGACTCCCCTTATATAGTGATAGAACAAATCCAACCGTTATCCACTTACTCAGCCCGTGATGAGCGGTACTACCGCACGAGCCCACGGTACTACCGCAAGGCCCTGCGGAACTACCGCGGCAGGAGCTAGCCAAGGCTTGTAGCATAGGAGCCGAGGGCGGTAGAGCCGCTGGCGCGGTACTACCGCTCCCCCTTGCAGTACTACCGCAAGGCAGGGTTTGTCTAGAGTGGGAAGGCACGGACATATAAAAATACATCCGTGGCTACTTCCGCTGAGTTTAGATCTATGCAAAAATCTGACACGGTACTACCGCATTCCTGGAGTGGTACTACCGCGTAGGGCGCGGATGTAAAAAATTACATCCGCCCCTACTTCCGCTCATGCTGTTGTGCCTGGCCAGAGCTCACGGTACTACCGCGCCCATGGAGCGGTACTACCGCGCAGGGCGCGGATGTAAAAAATTACATCCGCCCCTACAACCGCTCGAGCAGCTGAGCCTGGCCAGAGACCACGGTACTACCGCTCCCAAGGAGCGGTACTACCGCGTAGGGTGCGGATGTAAAAAATTACATCCGCCCCTACTACCGCTCGAGCAGCTGCGCCTGGCCAGAGGCCACGGTACTACCGCTCCTAGGGAGCGGGATTACCATGAGAACCTGCGGTACTACCGCAAGGGCCTGCGGTACTTCCGCTCCGAAGAGCAATACTACCGCATGCCCCAGTACAGCAACACTAGGAGTCCTTCATTTTGCAGAGACACGGAGAGATGGAGGATGCTCCAAAGTGCCAAAGGAAAGGTGGTGCAAAAAGGAACAGATGTGTACGTGTTGATTCCACCCAAACCTTTCCAACGCGGACCCCCTCTTAATAGTACGGCTTTCCTACGACTCAAATCCACCGAAAAGAAACGTAGAGAAACATCGTCTTCAATAGTCTTCAAGGGGCACCAAATCGTCTTGTGCCTAGTCATGATATGTCTGAAATGCTCAATGCACACGATTAGTCCGCAAATGCATTGTCATCAATCACCAAAACAACTAAGGGATAAATATGCCCTTACAATCTCCCCCTTTTTGGTGGATTGATGACAATACGGGATTTGCACATAGGGATATAAAATAGAACATAGGCAAACCCCACATCTATAAAATATAGACGGGCTCCCCCTAGATGTGTGCTTTCTAGAGAAATGCTTTGGACTGCACGACACACATACTAGGATCAACACTCCCCCTATATTTTATAGACAAGGCATATCTTGCAACAATATCTAACACTAAGCAAGGAGGCAAGATAATAACTATGAGCATAAAGTAAAGGCCACAAGATAGCATAAGATCACGGGCTACTAAGTACGAAAGACAATAAGGTACGCTAGAGTGCATATGCCTTACACCATATGAAAGAGAACCTGGTCTCACAAGCACAAATCAAACCAAAGCGAACGAGGTCCAACTGAACGAAAGCAAAGCGGCAAAGCGAAACAACACGACAAACGACTCACAAATCCGACACTCTCTCCCCCTTTGGCATCGAGACACCAAAAAGTCAGAGAGGACACCTACGACACAAGTGGTGGCTCAAGCTGAAGTGATCACTCATCATGCTCCTCGTCGGACTCGGCGGCGGGAATGGTCTCCTCCTTGTCCTCCTCAGAATCAGTCCACTTGTAGCCCTGCTTCGCCATCCATTCTGCCTCTAGCGTGATGTGCTTCTCGGACCCGCTGGATATCTCCTCGCCAAACGTCCTCAAGATCCTCTTGTCGCGGCGGCGACTCTCCTTGGAAGCAACATGGGTCTGGTACTGGCCCTTGGCCTGCATACAGAACAGAGCCTTCATCTTGTTCTTCAGCTTCTTAGCCCAAGAAGGCTCAGAAGAGGGAGCAGCATATCCAGCAGAGCTGTCCTCATCCGCTTCCTCCTCCTCAATCTCATCCTTGTCCACGTCCATTTGAGCAGCCTCTGCCTCAGCACGTGTAGTGGTGTTAGCCCACTGAGGCTTGATGCGGAGCTTGACGGGCTCATGACGAATCCAGTCGGGGCAACAAACTCATCATCGGGATAGAGCTTCTCGCAAGTCTTCGTGATCAAGAGAAATAGGTAAGGTCCATAGATGGGAACCTTATGGGTGAACACAGCAAACCGGAGCTCACACCACATGATATGTGAGACATCAAGTGGTTGCGTCTGAGCATGACGCGCCTCCTCACAAATGAGCATCATATCCACGAGATAGGCATGCACCTTATCCTTGTCACCAATGCGCGGAAAGAGGGAGTTGCGGAAGATCCGATGCATGATGTCAAGGAATGAGTTCAGCACCCATGCCTTCTTGCCACTGGGAAGCGTCTTCTCAACATAGTAGGGCTGAAGCTTGCTCTTGCTGGCTGACTCGGGGTTTGCATGAGGGCAAACACCAACAGGCGTGTTGAGCCCCTCATCAGGAACCTGAAGCAAATCCATGAAGTCCTTCCACTTAGCAGTCATCCGTTGTCCATTGGACATCCAGGTCAGGGTCCGTTCCTCATCAGTATGGAAGCGGACTGAAGCAAAGAACTGTGCCACAATCTCAGGGTCAAAGTCCAGGTGGAAAGAGATCACGTCCTCAATGCCAAACTGCTCCACCAGGTCCAAAGCCTCACCAAAATAGTCACTGTGCTTATCCTAGCTCATATGATTCATGTCAATCCATTGCACGTCCACGTAGATGTTCTGCTTGGCCTTGATCACATCCAGATAGATAGGATTCTGCTGCTTGGTCCAGAACAAGTCATTCCCTCCGAAGTTTGCACGGGAATTCACATCGGGGTTGATCTTCCATCGAGTGACAAGCTCAGCCAGTGGTATCTCATCCATGCCCATTGATGGCTCCTTGTTCTTGGTGGCGGTGGTCTTGGTTCTGCGTTGGGGGGCATTGGAGCCCTCTGGAGCTTCATCTTGGTTATGCAGGCGCTTCGAGCCCGTGCCGCGAACAGGATTCGACCGACGGACATTGGAACTGGAGCCACCACCTATGCCGCACAACACAAGAACACGCAAGAGAAGCGAGAAGGATCAATGCAAAGACCTCAGCAAAACAAATGAAACAAGTAGAAATAACATTGGGTAGTTGCCACAGGGAAGGTTCGACATCAACGGTAGTACCGCACCATGGTGTGGAACTAAATTTTTACTACTGTTCCAGCCGCGGTAGTACCGCGCCGGGATGGCATGGTAGTACTGCGCCTGAAGCGGAAGTAAAATTTTACTTCTGCGCCTCGCGCGATAGTACCGCTCCTGGGGAGCGGTAGTACCGTACGAGGCGAAACCGGCCAGAGCGGTAGTACCGCACGGAAGGTGCGGTAGTACCGCTCGGGGTCAGATCCGAGATGAAACAGATCTGAGGACATCCGCGAACGGAGCGGTACTACGGTTGATCAAAACTACCAAGTAGCAACATACCAAATAGCATCTCTACGCATTACTACTCTCCTACATCCTACTCTTGCACAGATTCGGCCTAAAATCTCAAGAACAACATGCATCTCCCCAAAAACCTAGAGACAAAACAACGAGACGAAAAGAGAGGGATTTGGGGAGAAACCTTGTTCCATGGCAAGAGGGCGAGGTGGGGAATGATCCCTCCGGTCGGAATGCGAGGAGAGCGGCCGGAGATGGAGATTCGGCGAGGTCCTCCGGCGCCGTTCTTGGGCAGGAGAGAGAGACGACGTGGGGAAAAAGAGTTGAACGGGTATGGGGGAGTTAGAACTCCCCCTGCCCGCTCTTAACCCCCACGCGCTCACGACTGTTCGGTAGTACCGCGGGTCATCGCGGTAGTACCGCCCGGGCGGAAGTACCGCACCTTGGGCGGTAGTACCGCTCTTCCAGCGGCAGTAAAAATTTACTGCCGTGCTGGTTGCGGTAGTACCATGCACAACTCCTATGGTAGTACCGTGGCAAGCCACGGTAGTACCGTAGACCCAAGAAAATGCAAGTTTCACAAACAAGAGAGGAAAACAGCCTTTGCGATGTACCCTTCACGCAAAAGGACACACCAATGAGCAAGAACATGAGGAAACTCAAACACAAGCACGGCACGAAGAAAGAAAGACAAGAGACAACAAGGACCAAACACGCGACACAACCTCTCCAAAGGGAGGGCAGTGGCCGGAGCCACCTATGTTTGAGTCAAATGGTATGGCACCGTGAAGAATTATCCTTGGGCCCATGACCAAAACTCGTCTTTGAAGCACAAGTACCATAAAAATGGCTAATGTGAAAGAGTTGATCAATTTATGCATAATGGGGGGAGGGAGAGTTCATTGAGAGAACAACACTCCCCCTATGTCCATGCCTACACCTAAACAAGACATCAAGATGAGTATGGTGGGGTGTGCACGGGTTCAAGCCACATTGATCGAATCAATGATATTTAGCTCATGCCTTAACTCGCGAAATCTTGCTTCATCCAAGGGCTTCGTGAAGATATCTGCAAGGTTATCATGAGTGTTGACATAGTTGAGCTCGGTCTCCCCTCGCCTAATATGATCCCGGATGAAGTGATACCGAATCTCAATATGCTTCGTCTTGAAGTGTTCACCGGGTTGAGAGAAATCTTGATGGCACTTTCATTGTCACACCAAAGAGTCACTTTGTCACATATGACACCGTAATCCTTTAAAGTTTGCCTCATCCATAGAAGTTGTGCACAACAACTACCGGCCGCCACATACTCCGCTTCGGTGGACGAGAGAGATACACAACTTTGCTTCTTAGAAGACCAACTCACCAAAGAGCAACCAAGAAATTGGCACCCTCCGGAAGTTGACTTCCTATCCACTTTGTCTCCCGCCCAATCGGAGTTCGAATAGCCTACAAGGTTGAAGCTCGCTCCTCTTGGGTACCATAAGCCAAAATTTGGGGTATGAGCCAAATATCGAAAGATTCGCTTGACAGCCACAAAGTGGCTTTCCTTAGGTGCGGCTTGAAACCGTGCACAAATTCCCACACTCAACATGATATCCAGTCTATATGCACAAAGGTAAAGCAAGGAGCCAATCATGGAGCGATATACCTTTTGATCCACCGCTTTACCATTGGGATCTATGTCAAGTTGGCATTTGACAGGCATTGGAGTGGAAGCCGACTTGACATCACTTAGCTTGAATCTCTTGAGAATGTCTTGAGTGTATTTGGCTTGGTTGATGAAGGTTCCTTCTCTTCTTTGCTTGACTTCGAACCCGAGAAAGAACTTCAACTCTCCCATCGAAGACATCTTGAACTTTGAGGTCATGAGAGCAGCAAAATCCTCATTGAAAGCTTTGTTAGGGGAACCAAAGATAATATCATCAACATATAGTTGGCACACAAACAACTCCCCTGACCTTCTTAGTAAAAAGAGTGGGGTCGATTTTCCCAACTTCAAATCCACGATCTTGCAACAACTCGGTAAGGTGGTCATACCACGCACGTGGGTCTTGTTTAAGGCCATAGAGTGCCTTATCGAGTTGATACACATGATCGGGGAAGTAGGGATCCTCGAACCCGGGGTTGTTTGACATATACCAACTCATTAATAGGACCATTAAGAAAAGCACTCTTCACATCCATTTGTTGCAACTTAAAGTTATGATGAGAAGCATAAGCAATCAACAAACGAATGGATTCAAGGCGAGCAATGGGAGCAAAGGTTTCACCATAGTCGATACCCTCGACTTGGGAGTAGCCTTGTGCTACCAATCTTGCCTTGTTGCGAACGATAATCCCATGAGCATCTTGCTTGTTCTTGAATATCCACTTGGTTCCAATGACATTATGATTCCCCGTTGGCCTTGGCACCAATCTCCACACCTTGTTGTACTCAAAGTTGTTGAGTTCTTCATGCATGGCATTAAGCCAATCCGGATCTTCGAGCGCCTCATAGACCTTTTGGGGTTCAACACAAGAGACAAACGCGTGATGTTCGCAATAGTTTGCCAATTGTCTACGAGTGCTTACCCCCTTTCGAATGCTTCCAAGCACATTCGTCATGAGATGACCCTTGGTAGAGAGCTTGGATGCAATCTTGGCGGCACGACACTCCAATTCCTCCTCAGGGGTGAGTTGAGGAGCGGAAACTTGATCATCTTGAGCGTCGTCTTGAGCTTGTTCTTGATCTTGAGGTTGCTCTTGATCTTGAACTTGCTCGGAGGAGCGAACTTGACCTTGGGCATCACTTGGTGGTTCACCACCATCTTGAGGTTGATCTTGCCCTTGATCTTGTTCATTTGGTTGAGGGCCTTCACTTTGTTCTTCGGAAGCGTGTGCGTCTTGGGTTGGTGATGGTTCCACTTGAGTGGAACAGTATCCTTCTCCTTCGGCCACAAGGGGTTCCTCAATGGGTAGGATATGACCAACACCCATTGTTCTTATGGCTTGGGGAGGAATTTCATCACCTACATCACAAGTACCACTTTGCTCCACTTGGGAGCCATTATTCTCATCAAACTCCACATTACACGTCTCCTCAATAAGTCCCGTGGACTTATTGAGGACACGGTAAACATGAGAGTTTGCAGCATAACCAACAAAATATGCCCTCATGAGCTCTAGCCTCAAATTTAGACAAACAAACACCTTTCTTGAGAATGAAACACTTACACCCGAACACCCGAAAGTACTTGAGGTTGGGCTTGTTACCGGTGAGAATCTCATATGGAGTTTTGTTCAATCCTTTGCGGAGATAGAGCCGATTGGATGCATGACACGCGGTGTTGATGGCTTCGACCCAAAAGTTGTATGGAGACTTGAACTCCGCCATCATGGTCCATGCTGCATCCATCAACGTCCGGTTCTTCCTCTCCGCTACACCATTTTGTTGAGGGGTGTAAGGTGCGGAATATTGATGCTTGATCCCCTCATCACTAAGGAACTCATCCAAGGTGTAGTTCTTGAACTCGGTGCCATTGTCACTTCTTATCGTCAAGATTTTTGCATTGCGTTGGCGTTGTGCTTCATTTGCAAAGTCAATGACGGTTTGTTGGGTCTCACTCTTCCTCTTGAAGAAATATACCCAAGTGTATCTTGAATAATCATCCACAATCACCAAGCAATACTTTCTACCCCCAAGACTATCAAAGGATGGAGGCCCAAAGAGATCCAAGTGAAGGAGCTCCAAAGGCCTCTTTGAGTAAATAATAGTCGTGGGAGGGTGAGCCTTCTCATGTAGCTTTCCTTCGATACAAGCACTGCAATCACGATCTTTGGCAAAACTAACATTTGTTAGTCCACGGACATGGTCCCCCTTGAGAAGACTTTGCAAAGATCTCATATTGACAGGGGCTAAACGGCGATGCCAAAGCCATCCCACGTCAACTTTAGCCATTAGGCATGTCGCGGTCTTAGTGGGTCGCTCCAAGAAGTTAATCACATATAGACCGTTCTCGACATGCCCAACAAAGGCTACTTTAAGAGTCTTGCTCCACAAGAGGGCCACGGTATCAATATCAAATAAAGTAGCAAAGCCCATAAGTGCAAGTTGACGAACGGAAAGTAAATTGTATGCAAGGGACTCAACAAGCGTGACTTTCTCGATCGTGAGATCATGAGAAATGACAACCTTGCCAAGACCCAATACCTTAGAAGACGAGGCATCACCCCACTCGACATTGGTGGGCATAGATGGAATCTTGTGCACGTGCACCACCAAGTCCTTGCTTCCGGTCATATGATTAGTAGCTCCACTATCAAGCAACCATGATCCCCCACCGGAAGCAAACACCTAGAAGAGATCAATGCTTGGTTTTAGGTACCCATATTGTAATGGGTCCTTTGATGTTAGTGACAAGGGTCTTAGGAACCCAAATAGACCATTCAATGTACTCATAAGGAGAACCAACAAATTTAGCATAAACATGTCCATCACTAGGACGGCATAACACATAGGAAGGGGTTAAAGTCGCCGGCTTTGTTGGAAGGGGTGGCATTGCCTTTTTTGACACCACCACCCTTCACATTGTTCTTCTTCTCCTTAGAAGCACCCTCTCCCTCTTTCATAAAAGTTTGCTTGAGAGGAGGAGGTCGTTTGGTCTTGTCATTCTTCTTCTTCTTCTTCTTGGACTTGGGTGCGAACCCAATCCCTTCCTTGGCCACAACTTCCTTTCGATTGCTCAAAAGGTCGTTGAGGTTCTTCTCACCTTGTATGCACGACACAAGGCCTTTCTCAAGTTGATCCTTCAACTTTGCATTCTCCTCAACAAGATGCACATGCTCACAACAAGGGTTAGAAGCATTTGCATTATCAATTAAAACCATACGAGGAAAAGTGGCTTTCTCCTTGGTTAGCTTCACTTGGAGTTGATCATGAGACTCTTTAAGACTAGCATGAGTACCCTTCAAGGCCTTGTGAGCCTTGTCAAGTATATAAAACTCCTCCTTGAGTCTAGCAAGATCAATCCCAAGTTTGGCCTTCTCGGAATTTAGCACACGAGATACAACAAGAGCATGATCAAGATATTTCTTTAATTTAGCATGATCATCGTTGTATGACTCCTCAAGAGCCAAACGATGACCACGCTCTTCCTCAAGAGCGTTAGAGAGATCCGATATCTCATCGTCATAGTCACGACTATGCCCCTCCATCTTAGAGATGGTTTGTTCGTGAGCCTCGATCGTGTCATTGGCTTCACCAAGTTGTTCCAAGAGAGCAACAAAGTGCTTCTTGGACTTACCCTTCAGCTTACTCATAAAAGACTCAAATTCATTCTCTTCCTCATTAGGCCCCTCACTTTCATCAATGCAATCCGTCAAGGAAGGATTAGTAATGATGGTAGTTTTGATGTTGGGGGTTACCTTGTTGGTGGCTTTAGCCATGAGGCACTTGGCGGTGAGGTTCTCACTGGGTGAGTCGAAGAGAGACACCCGTGGAGTTGTTGAAATGGCCGCGGAGGCCATGGAAACCGAGTCACCGTCTTCTTCATCATCATCATCCTCAATGTACTCTTCTTGCGCCACCAACCCCTTGGGAGGAGTCTTCTTGGTGAAGTTGCTCTTCTTGGGGAAAGACTTGGCCTTGTCTTTTCGGATGAGCTTGCCACCATTGTCTTCCCTCTTCTCGTAGGGGCATTCCGCAACAAAGTGGCTCACATTGCCACAATTATAGCAAGTCCTCACACGTTGCTTGCCCTTCGCGCCACTTGAGTTGCTTTTGTTGAAGTTTGGCCTTGTGTTCTTCTTGCTCCAGAATTGCCTTGAAGCGAGAGCCATGTGCTCATGATAAGCATATTTAGTATCTTCGGGGTTGCTCTCCTCTTCTTCCTCTTCATCCTCTTCTTCCACACTAACCTTGGCCTTCAAAGAAAGGTTGAGCTTTTTAGCTCTTTAAGAACGCAATACCGCATTGTCGGTAGTCTTGTCCAAGATCCTCATTGCCACAAACTCATCTAAGTCTTCACTTGAGGACAAGGTGTGGAAGTCCGGCCTTTGACGGATGACGGACGACATGGCCTTGTGGTAAGGCATCATGGCCTTGAGGAACTTGCGCTTGATCCAATTGTCATCTGTATCCTTGCTCCCATGATCTCGGAGTGAGACCGCGAGAGTGGTTAGCCTCCGGTAAAGCTCATGAGGTTCTTCATCTTCATTCATTGCGAACTCATCGGCTTCATCTTGCACCACTTCATAGCTGGAGCGTTGAATGCTTGCGCTTCCCTTGTAAAGGGAAATGACATGGTGCCATGCTTCCTTGGCCACGGTGAAGGATCGGAGATGAGCAATATCTTCGGGCGGAATTGCATCTTGAATGATGAAGAGAGCATTCTCATTGAATTGATTATCCGCGGCTTCTCTAGGGGTGAAGTTGCTTCGGTCATGCGGATAGAAACCTTCTTCAGTGATTCTCCAAAGATTAGTATTAGATGGTTTAAATGACGCTTAAAGCGATATACCCAAGCGTAAAATCCTCATTTTTCACAATCTTAGGAGGAGAGCCGACATGATTTAAATGAGTGGAGGGAATAGGTCCTCCATAAGCAATAGGAGGTTCCACATGGGCAAAGATGCCACTACCATTTCTACCACTAGACAAAGGAACTTTCTCACTAGTAGCTTCCCCCTTATCGGAGTTACCATCCGTCACCTTGTTAGTGGGATCGACCACTTCCAACGGTGCGGTGGATAATTTGAGACCATCAAGAAAGTTCTTGAGCATGCCTTTGACCTCGGCCATCATGGAGGTTTTCAATGTGTCCAAAGCCACATTGAACTCCTTGCGAGAGACCGAGGTTCCCCCATCGGCCGTAGACGAGGACGAAATCACACCGGGGTGCTCCTCCTCGCCGTCTACGGTGTCAACCATACTCTTCGGTCGGCAAAGTCCTTAATAAAGAGACGAGGCTCTGATACCAATTGAAAGGATCGATATAGTTGACTAGAGGGGCGGGGGGTGAATAGGCAACTAACAAATTTTAGCTTTTCTTTGCCAATTTAAACTTTGCATCAAAGTAGGTTGTCTAGATATGCAACTAGGTGAACAACCTATATGATGCAACAACAACAAACACACAAGCAAGCAAGGGAACAACACAAAATAAGCTTGCACAAGTAAAGGTATGACATAACCAAGAGTGGAGCCGGTGAAGACGAGAATGTGTTACCGAAGTTCCTTCCCTTTCAGAGGAAGTACGTCTCCGTTGGAGCGGTGTGGAGGCACAATGCTCCCCAAGAAGCCACTAGGGCCATCGTATTCTCCTCACGCCCTCACACAATGCGAGATGCCGTGATTCCACTATTGGTGCCCTTGGAGGCGGCGACTGAACCTTTACAAACAAGGTTGGGGCAATCTCCGCAACTTAATTGGAGGATCCCAACAACACCACGAAGCTTCACCACAATGGAATATAGCTCAGAGGTGACCTCAACCGTCTAGGGTGCTCAAACACCCAAGAGTAACAAGATCCGCAAGGGATTAGTGGGGGGAATCAAATTTCTCTTGGTGGAAGTATAGATCGAGGCCTTCTCAACCAATCCCTAGAAAATCAACAAGTTTGATTGGCTAGGGAGAGAGATCGGGCGAAAATGGAGCTTAGAGCAACAATGGAGCTTGGGGATGGAAGAGGTAGTCAACTCGGAGAAGAAGACTCCCCTTATATAGTGAAAGAACAAATCCAACCGTTATCCACTTACTCAGCCCGCGACGAGCGGTACTACCGCACCCGACACGCGGTACTACCGCACGAGCCCACGGTACTACCGCAAGGCCCTGCGGAACTACCGCTGCCGCGACATGAGCTAGCCCAGGCCTGTAGCATAGGAGCCGAGGGCGGTAGAGCCGCTGGCGCGGTACTACCACTCCCCCTTGAAGTACTACCGCAAGGCAGGGTTGGTCTAGACTGGGAAGGCATGGACATATAAAAATACATCCGTGGCTACTTCCGCCGAGTTTCGATCTATGCAAAAATCCGACACGGTACTACCGCATGCCTGGAGCGGTACTACCGCGTAGGGCGCTGATGTAAAAAGTTACATCCGCCCCTACTTCCGCTCATGCTGCTGTGCTTGGCCAGAGATCACGGTACTACCGCGCCCATGGAGCGGTACTACCGCGTAGGGCGCGGATGTAAAAAATTACATTCGCCCCTACAACCGCTCGAGCAGCTGAGCCTGGCCAGAGGCCACGGTACTACCGCTCCCAAGGAGCAGTACTACCGCGTAGGGCGCGGATGTAAAAAATTACATCCGCCCCTACTACAGCTCGAGCAGCTGCGCCTGGCCAGAGGCCACGGTACTACCGCTCCCAGGGAGTGGTACTACCGTGAGAACCTGCGGTACTATCGCTCCGAAGAGCAGTACTACCGCATGCCCTAGTACAACAACACTAGGAGTCCTTTATTTTGTAGAGACACGGAGAGACGGAGGATGCTCCAAAGTGCCAACAGAAAGGTGGTGCAAAAAGGAACAGACATGTACGTGTTGATTCCACCCAAACCTTTCCAACGCGGACCCTCTCTTAATAGTACGGCTTTCCTACGACCCAAATCCACCGAAAAGAAACGTAGAGAAATGCCGTCTTCAATAGTCTTCGAGGGGCACCAAATCGTCTTGTGCCTAGTCATGATATCTCTGAAATGCTCAAATCACACGATTAGTCCGCAAATGCATTGTCATCAATCACCAAAACAACTAAGGGACAACTATGCGCCTACACCTGGTTCTGAACTGTTTTAGTCACCAGTGGTTTTATAAAGGGTATTATGACCCGGCCTGCGGTACACTGGCAGGGCACTTGTGATCTACTTGTGTGCAGGGTAATGCTAATTAATCTCATCTGCATAAATCGATGTTATCATAAGCATAAAGTGGTAGCTTTTCAAATGGCGGATCAAATAGTGTTGCGCAAAACAAAAACGTGCACGATGGCACGACAAGTCAAAGTTTCGCTAATCTATTACATGGCTCAGCAAGCCAAAAGATCAAGTGTTTTCGGAGTATCAAATATATGAACCGCCCAGCGGATGAATCTTCTTGGCCTTGACGGTTTGAAGATTCTGGATAATCCTTCTCCGGTTCTTCGTCCTCCTCCGCCGTTTGGAACTTTGGTGATGACCAATCGATGCCATACAAGGCTTGGAATTCAGCTTCATCATCTATAAGTTCGGACGGTTCAACTTCAGGGGCGAAAGTATGCTTACGGATTGGGGGGATTAGATCCATCACTTTATAAGCCGGCGTGGGCATCTTCTGATTGTCCATGTCATAAGCCGGTTGGTATCTTGAAAGATCCGTTTCATTTGCAATCAGGCTGGCCAAGGGACGTATCTCCTTCATGCAGGCAGCGAAGTCTTTCTTATCAAAAGGAGTGCCATCTTCTTTTAAGCTTGGGTACCCCATAGCTATCTTGGCCGGGTCTAGCTGTGCTAGCCATGCCTTGGCCCGACTTAAAGCTGTCACGGCACCGGCTCTTTCAGATGACTGCTTCATCTCTTCAATCCTAGCAGGCATAACAGAGAGTTTTTTTCAAGACATCACTCAAGAGAGTAGGTGCTTGATTAGTCGGAGAAATCATGGCCAGTGCGCGCTGAGTTCCAGTATATAGCTGTTCAACAAGTGTATAAACAGCCTTGAGCTTCACAAGCATCTCTTGGCTAAGATTGCTGCTCCTGGGACCTGAGTAATAATTATGGATTGGTTAGAGGCGGTTTATACCTTCAAGGAAGAAATTCAATTTTGATGCTAGCAAGGCGACTCACCAAAGATAGCAGAAACCATCTGGGATACACGGTGTTTTAAACCGGTAAGCTCAGTGGTCACCTCTTGAAGAGACGCCTCCGCCTTTTCAGCCCGCTGCGTCAAGATAGTTTTCTCTTCAGCCCAGACATTTCTTTCAGCCTCAAAACTGGTCTTCAGATTTTCTGTTTCAGCCACGCTAAACTGGAATTTTGAATCAGCTTTTCGAGTCTCAGATTCTTGATTCTCCAGTCGGGTCTTTGCATCGGCCAATTGCGATTGAAGTTGGGCAGTGGCGCCCTATACAAGCACAGGTTTGTAAACACATTCATATCCGGGTTACAAGAATATAAGCCCCAAGCCTTTTGCAAGCAACAACACTTGGCACTTGGGGGCTAATGCCTGCCGAAAAATTCTTCATACAATGGCTTATGTGAATAAGTCCCAAGCACTTTGCAAGCAAGAGTACTTGGCACATGGGGGCTAATGCATATTGCTTGCATCTCCTTACTACTTTATGATGACCCGGTTGTGCCGTAAACAATCACAGCCGGTTCATGGGGGCTACACAGGTAAGCTCTCCTTTATAAATAATGGTGAACAAGACCGGCTCATTCATGCTGATTAAACCGGCCCTTGGGGAATACAGATGCAATGTTAATTGTTTAAAATCCGGTTTAACTCTAAATGGTAAAAACCGGCCTTGGAAGGATTCTACCAAAGATGCTCATGGTTATTCTAAGTCTACTGCATATTCAAGCTTATCATACACAGTAGACTTGGGGGCTGATAGGATATGCATAATGTATTAAAGGAGGAATGTATACCTCATATTTTTGGTGCATCTGTTTCACCATATCAATTTCAAGGTCACGGCCGGTGTGCACTTGGTTGAGGTAGCCAGAGAGTACTTCACTAATATTCAATTGAGAATAATCAGCGATGTCAAACCTCACTTTCCGCTTTTGAATGAACTCCTGTTTGGCCGAGTGCTTGGCCAAGACAGTAGGATTTCTCGGTTCTTTAAAGCCGGTGCGAGTGACTATAACATCGTCATGTATTTCTGACAGTTTAATCGGGCTTGATGATTCAGCGTTCAGAGGGTTGATGTTTGTCTGATCACTGGAGAGGTCAGGAATTTCTGGTGGAACATCATGGACAAATTCTTCGGTTTGCAACACGGTGTCAGATGCTGGAACTTGTTGTTCTGGCTCATGGACTTTGTGGTCTTCTACCGGCTTGGTTAGTTTTGCCTTCTTGCCAGGCTTTGCTTTTCCACTGCATGGGTTATGAGAAGTCAGTACAAGTATAAGAACATAAGGATGCAAAGAACAATAAGTAATTGTTATTACCCAGGGGCAGTTTTGAAAGCCGGCAACTGGGTCTGTGATGAGTCGCCGGAAGAGCGAGAAGCCTCCTAATAGTTTGAATCGGAAGAATTAAGTGGCTGGCGAATGAGACCCGCCAAGGGGTAAAAAGAGTTTAAGTTTGGAAGGACCTCGTTTCGGCGTTTTCACGGAACTGGAGTATTCGGTAAGCCGGAGGATAATTCTTCACCTCCGCTGGTCCGAGTTTGTCGCCGGTTCTCATGCTGCTGTTGCTTCAAAAGAAAGTGAGGATCCAAATGAGCTAAGGGGTGTGAAAAGCTTACTTTTCGGGTTACCCGTCGACTTTTCTGTCTTGGCAAAGGCGCTGAGTCGGAGGAAATAATAGTTACCTCTTCTTCGACCGCTTGACTGGCCCCCGTGTCATCCTGATAATAATCAGTGTCAATAAGATGGTTGAAAAGGGAACCAATGGAATCAAGGGCTACCTCCGACTCAGAACTGTCGTCCAGCTCAAACACCTCGGAAGCGCTCGGTTTCTTCTTATTCTTTTTGGCGGCTCTCTTGGTGGCTTTCACTTTGGCCCTCGCCTTCTTGGCCGCTTCATGGTCATATTCCTTCTTCCAAAAATTGGAGTCAGCCTGTAAAGGTCATTAAAGTTGAGTTAAAAGAGCATTTGAATAATAAGGAAAAGTAAGTAATTTAGAGACTCACATTTGGTGGCGGGTTAAGTTTGCATAAAGGATTCAGTCGCACTTTACTGCAGCTTTCCAGGCTCTTGTTCAGAAGGGTCTTTGTCTTTTCGTTGATTGCATCATCAGTTAAGCACACGGAGCTGTGGTGCAGTGGATCTTTTTCACCACCCGTGTAAGTACACATTAAGCCGAATCGGCGGCTCAAAGGGATGATTCGCCAATAAACCCAACACCGAACCAAGTCAACACCGGTTAACCCATTTCCAAGTAGGGCCTTGACCTTTGCAATAGTGGGGGCAAGCTTTGCACGTTCTGCAGCAGTAAGTTTTTCAGGAAGGTGATGTTTTGGGTTGAGCCGCAGGACGCGATAACCCGGCAGTGGATTCTCATCAGCCGAAGAAGTATCTTTGCAATAGAACCATGTTTGGTTCCAATCTTTTGGGTGACTCGGCAGGCGAGCGTAGGGGAAGATAGCATCTCGTCTCCATTGAATTGAGACCCCGCCAAGTTCTAAGCTGGGTCCGTTGGTAAACTCATTTTGCCGGTTCAGATAAAAATATTCTCTGAAGAGTTCAACACTGGGCTCCTCTTGAAGGTATACTTCGCAGAAGACTTGAAAATTACAGATGTTTGACACGGAGTTGGGTAAGATGTCTTGAGGATGCAATTGAAAGAAGTGTAGAACGTCTCGGAAAAATTTGGAACCGGGCGGTGAGAAGCCCTGATTCATGTGATCGGTAAAAACAATGACCTCATCATCCTTTGGCTGAGGTCTTTTTTCGCCTAGTTTGGGGGCGCGCCAATGCATGACATTTTTTGCTGGTAAATAGCCGATTTTGACAAAGTCTTTGAGCGTGTTCTCAGTGACAATGGAGGGAACCCAATTACATGAAGTGACTGTCTTCGGCGGCATTGTGAAGGAAGAAGCCTAAAACAAAGAAAATTTTGCCGGTTTAAGTTGATTCATTAAGCCGGAAGTAAACGCTATAGTATATATTCAGATTGGCGGCTTAAATGGGGCCTAATGATATATGACTAATTATAACTGGTGATGTAAGCCGCCATGACAGCAATGGTATTCAAGATCTATCAAGAGAGAATTCTACTAAGTGTTGAGACAAACAGGTTTCACAGATTGATGCCATGATTTCGGATCTGCGACATGTCAGATAATGGAAAATATTTTTGACCTAAATTGCGGTGCTCGAGTAGTTCATATGTTCAGATTGGTTTTCTTACGAAAAGGAGATGGTCTAAAAACAAAGACAGGTATCACGATTGCCGCTGTGCTGGAGGAGTGCAAAGTTTGAATCAAAGATATAAACTACAACGAAGAACAAGGACAAACTCTGACGAACTTGCAGAAAACCCTAATGAGATCTAGAGGAAAGGGAATGAGGAAAACTTACCTGAGTTGTTAATCGACGGAGGTGCGGGAGCAAACTCTGGACAAATCAGGTTGATGCGGCGGCCAACGTCGAAGCAATAGCTGAGGTTCAGGACGGCGGCGGAGCTCGGGCGCTGGAACGACGCGAGGAAGAAGAAAGAGATGAAGAGGCAAGGGAGGAAAAAGAAAGGGACCCCTGGCCCTATTTATAAGGCTAGAGGGATAAGTAAAATGCACGGGAATCGAGGAGGCCAAAGAATGGATATGTGATGACGAAAACGCCTCGATTTTCGGAGGTTCATTAAAAGAAAAAGGGGATTTATTACAGATTTGGGCTTTGTGTAATATCAAATGACAGGTGACGTCATTTCGGGTTACCACAATTCCACGAGGTGATGTCATGGAGGGTTACAAGACCTCGCAAGGATAAATGAAGAAGGATTTTTTCTAAGTGTTGGAGATTAATATGAACAGGTTCAAATCAACCTAGGACCTAATGTTGGGGATATGACTATTGGGTATGACCCGCCCTGGAGGGGCCGGGTTATCCCAATGGTGGCTCATCAAGACGAAGCCCATGAAGATGTTGAAGATGGCGGTTCATGAAGCAGACTTGTTAGAAGGCCCAAAGCCCAAAGGCGGCTTAAAGCCCATAAGTATAAACCGCCATATATATATATATATATATATATATATATATATATATATATATATATATATATATATATATATATATATATATATATATATAACTTGTGTTGTAAGGCAGGTATAGTTAGTCACCAAGCCGAACACGTTTGCATATGAGCCGGCCGGGACTCCATGAGCCCCGGGGCGTCAACCTGTGTATATAAAGGGACGACCCGGCGGCGGTTTAGAAAAGGAGACAACATATCGAAAGCTAGGTCAAGCGTAATTGCTCCCTGGTAATCGAAACATCAGCAATACCACCTCAAACTGGATTAGGCCTTTCCCTTCACCGCAAGGGGCCGGACCAGTATAAACTCCCAGTGTCCTTTGTCCCGTTTGACCCCTTTAAGCTAACCTCGTCGCGATGGCTCCATGACTAAGTCCTCACACTAGGACATCTGCCGTGACAATTCCACGACATGCGGCGAGATTGCATTTTTGCATGGAAAAATGCATGCTGGCATCACCTGCACATAGCTCGTTCACTCTGGATGCCTGCCTCTTTCTTGCCCACTCAATTGCAGCCAACCCTAGCACTTTTTGCTTCAGAGTTTTTCTCAGGGTTCTCTCGGCAGCCGTGATGGCTTCGTGCTCTTGCGCCAGATCAAACTGTAGTATCACTTCATTTGCAATGTGCAACTGCAGCCTGACCTTACCAAACATTACGTTGCTCCAGATTTTGAGGTCAGTGGCTACTCTTGCCAGCCTTCTTTTCATCCTCACAAAAGGGCAGTCGTGCAGGACAGGCCGCTGCCAAGCTCGCAATACTGTTTCATTGAAATGAGGGAATTTTGGCCAGAAGTTCTCGAACCTGAATCTAGCTTTTCTGAAGGGCGTGGTAGCCTTGGCCAGAATCAGTGGGCAATGGTCCAAGAACGAAGTTGATGCTGCCATAAGCATGTAATCCTGGTACAACAGATCCCACGAGTCATTGCAGGAATATTTATCGATACTACAAAGGGTGGGGTTTTCACGTTCGTTGCTCCAGGTGAATTTCTTGTTTCTGCACTTTATCTCTTTCAGCCCAGCCCAGTCCAATGCTCTTTTGAACTTGCCCATCATCCTCCTGTTGATGTTGCTGTTGCTCTTGTCGCTCGCTTGATAAATCATGTTGAAATCTCCGTTGGTCATCCAGGGCTCACCCGCCGGCGGTGCAGCAGCGGCGAGCTCAGCCAGGAAACCATCTTTCTGCGCATCGTCCGTTGGCCCGTAGACCGTGGTAAGCCAAAAAGGGTCGCCCGCTAGCCTGGGCACTACTATAACCGTGATGGAGAAACTACCTAAATGGTGCGACACTACATCTACTATTTGCTTGTCCCAGAAGATCGCCGCACCACCTCTCGCCCCGTGCGCCGGCAAAACCACACACCCTTGAAGATTAGCGTCGCCGACCTCCGTAGCTACACCAGTCGACCAGACCTCCACCTTGATCTCCTGCAACGTGGTTAGCCTGAACTACCTCTCTGATGGCTGTGCGCTTCGCTGGGCAGTTCAAGCCGCGTACATTCCAGGACATGAGAATTAGGTCGTTGTCACTCATCGATGCACCATGCTATTCTCCGTCGATCACAATTACTAATTAAGACAATGCAGTACACCTTAGAACATGCCGGGGGCGACGACGGCTACCAACAGGCCCAAAACCCCGTCGTCATCGATCACACCACATACCATGACCCTAACTCAAGCTGGTCTAAGACCAGCTGCCAACAGAGACTAAACGAAGACCTAGCTAACATGATCAACCGTGGAGTGAATCTTCGGGGCCGGCGACTCTGGCCATGCCCGCTGCAATCTTGAGAGCAGCCTAATCCAGCCCGGTGAGCTTGGCGATGCCGGCGATGTCACCGTCGGACAGCGGCTCCTGGAAGCGCTTCATGAGCAGGGCCGCCGCCTTCGGGGTCATCCTGTCCTTTGGCCCGAGTGCGCCCAGCTCCTGCACCAGGCGCAGCACCGCCCGTTGAGCCACCAGCGTCGGGTTTGCCGCAGCGGCTTGGTGGGCACTACGGCGATAGGGAGCTGAGATGGCCATGGACTTTGGTGGAGCAGAGTGACAAGGCCAAGCCGGCGGGGCGTTGATGATGGGCAGGGGGACTGGTGCAAATAGCTTAGTGCGCCTGTCGCCGCCCACTTCGCCAATCTGGATTGTGCCCACCCGCTCCATGATCGCCAACAGCTGGAAGCCGGCAGTGGCCACCGCTGGGGAGGAGACGCAGGGCAGTTGGCAGGGGATCATCTTAGGGCTGTCCAACTCTTGCAGGGCGGGGAGCGGGATGGCTGGGGAGTGGCCGCTGTCTTCGAACGCCAGCGGGGTCTGCAGGGCCCCGATCATGGCGTTCTCCATCTCCAGCTGCATGCAGTCCGTACGCGGCGGGGGAGAGAGCGCACGGCCAGAGTCGGAGAAGCTGAAGAAGCGCGCAACTGGGTCTTCTGATGCTGGGGTAGGAGGTGGTGGAGCTTGACAGAGGGGGAGCGGAGGAGTGGCCCGAAACGGGACCGGAGCAGCCATGTCGGTGGCTCCCTTGGCGGCCGCGCTCCCGTGGCGCCTCCCAACCGGGGTGCGGCTGCAGCGGTGATGCGCCCCAGCAATGACGTCCGCACCACTCTCCTTGGCGTGGCATCCGCGACCGAGAAGGCGGTCCCTCCAGGACCGACCCGAGCCGCCACTGTTGTTGTCGTCGTCTTGGTCACGCCTTTGGTGCCCAAGGATGGGGCCGCCGCAACCTGCAGCCGAGCCGCGCGGAGCAGAGCGGGGTCCCGGGCCTTGACCATCTTCAACATGCGCCACCCATGTGCCCGGTTCGATGCGTGGCAACGAGCGGTCATCGTCATCAGAGGAGGAGGGGAGCCTGCTCTGCCCCGAGTGCGACGAGCGTGGCGAGAGCGGGGTCTAGTCCTCCACCAGGTCAACGTGCATGAGGAGGTCGTAGCGCTGCGCGCCGGGGGTGGGGGGACGCGGCGGTCGAGCGGCACGAAGCCAACCACCTCGTCGACGCGGCCGGCGCCATGCTTGAGCACCCAGAGCGCGCACTTTGTTGGGATATGGGCCACATCCCACACCCAGAGCCAGCCGGCGAAGGTCTTGGTATGCCCCCTCTCGAGCATGCGCGAGTCGAGGCCATCAACGCGCCCGAAGTCGCCCAGTGCCTCCTCCGCCCCGGCGAGCGACCAGAACTGCATGGGCAGGTCCTCGACGACGATGCACACATGGAGGTTGTACTTGAGGATCGCCGCGTGGTCGTTCTAGTGTCAGGCCTTGATGAAGTACTTGCCGCCGTCGACCTTGAGCACGCCGTGCCGCACCGCGTTGTCGCGGTGCGCCGGGAGGTCGAAGTGGACGAGGAAGGCCTCTGGGTGGTGCGCCGTGACGCGGAGCTGGTGCGGTAGGGTGCAAAGTTGCTCGTGCATGGCTTTCCCCACCGCCATTGGGTTGGTGGAGTGGCGGCGCTTGATAGTGGTGAGGGTGACGGCGTGCTACCGCAGGATGAACTCGGCGTGCTCGAGGTCGGGGGACGCCACGACGACTTTGTTACTAGAGCGCGGGCGCCTCGCCGGGTCGAAGTGCAGGGGACGGTCCATCGGCGCCGACTCTGGCGTCGGCGGGAAGCACAGGCGGTCGTGCACCGGAGCTCTGGACGGCAGCGGCCCTAACCTGTCGCGGGCAGTCCCTCCTGTACCCCCGTTCCTAGGATTTTGGGGGCACTCCTTGCCAAAATGCCCCGCTTGCTTGGAGATGATGCAGCGGAGAGGGTCTCTGCAGTCGACGCGGCGGTGGAGCTCGCTCAGGCAGCAGAAACATTTGCCCCGGAACTGGCTTAAGAAAGCCTCGCGGCTGGCAGCCGCATTGAAGCCGCGGCTCCGGTCCGAACGCGGCCTCTGGTGGCGCCACATTGCACCCGCCGTGGACGAGCTAGCCTTCCTATTCATCCACGAGATGACCTCAGTCCATGCCCCGCCATCCCCCACGGTCTGGCCCGAAGAGGAAGGGGCGACCGAGGGAGAAGGGAAAAGAACGATGGATTTGAGATGACCGTCTTGCAACGGGGGGGGGGGGGGGGACGCCCAGATCCGGTGGTCTGGAGCCAACCCTCGCCCACAGCGGCCCGTCCCGCCACAGGATTCACGACGTCGAGGTCGGATCTGACGCGGAGACCGTTGACACTGCAGAGACCGGGGAGGGGGGCCCCGAGGGACCGCTGGGCAGAGAGACGCGGCTGGCGGGTGAGGAGCGGCGCCGGGGGGAGGGCCCCAGGTGGGAGCAGCTGGCGGAGGAGCGGGCCATGTGGGCGTTTAAGGTGGCCGCCGTGGCTGGAGCGGCCAACGGCGGGAGCGAGAGTGTGGATAGCCTAGGAGCAGATCCCTTCTTCACCTCAGTCCAGATTTACAATCGGTGAAGATTTGAGTTCAAGAAAACCTAGGGTTTCAGCTTATGCGCCGCCGCACGTGTTTGTGACGATTGGTCAATCCAACAGATTGATGTTCGCTGCTGGTACTAATCCGAGACTGATTGGTGTATATCAACTGCTGCTACTTGTCTGGTTTACAGGAAAAACAAACCAGCCTGTGAAGATCAAAAGAAAAAGAAAAAAAAGGAAAAGGGCCATGACCTAGAAGCAAATTATCCTCAGACTCGCGCTCCTCCGTTGACCCGCCCCGTTGTCGACCTTGCCTCGGGTCCAGTTGGTGGCTGGCCTTTGCCGCCGCCGACGACATGTAGCCGCATGTGCGGCCTCGGATCTCCGGCCGCCTCAGCTCGCCTCCGCCACCGCCTGACTTCGCGCTCCAATCACCGCTTCGTCCGCGCCCACTTCAAGTCGTCGGCCGCCTTAGTCTCTGATCGGAACCGCCGGTCGCCTTCGCTTCCGGTGCATTGAGCCGCCTGCTTCTGCATCACCAGCATTGCCGTTATTCCTACCGAGTCACCTTGGCCTCGCCTTCAACCTTCTCGAGTCACCCCGCAGGTCGCGCCGGACAACCCTTAAAAGTCGCCGCTGCCGCCTCGGGCTGCTTCCACCGACTTCGAGCCGCCTCTGCTATGGCTGGCCCTGGATCGCCGCTACTTTCGCCCGTCGCACCAAGCCGTCCCGAGCTCGGCCTCACCAACCCGTCTGCGCCTCGCCTCCTCGAGCCGGCCACAGTCGTCGTAGCAACACCGAAGCCGCCTGGGCCTTGTCACTCCGACTCCAAGTCTCCTCCGCGTGACCCGCCCACTTTCGGACCGGCTCGCCACTCCGCTTTCTGTCGCGTTGCCGGCTGCTGCCGTGCCTCCCGCCGGCTCATCGCGCAGCCACCTGTTGCCGCGCCCTCTGCCGGCTCGCGCCATTGTGCGCCCCGTCCGCAACTCGCCCTACTCCACAACCAAATCGCTGCGCCCGACCGGGTCGCGCCCCGCGCCCCCGCTTTGTCTGAGGCGCCGACTGTTGGGGAACGTAGTATTTCAAAAACTTTCCTACGATCACGCAAGATCTATCTAGCAGAAGCATAGCAACGAGCGGGGAGAGTGTGTCTACGTACCCTCGTAGACCGAAAGCGGAAGCATTTAGTAACGCGGTTGATGTAGTCGAACGTCTTCGCGATCCAACTGATCCAAGTACCGAACGTACGGCACCTCCGCAATCAGCACATGTTCAGCTCAGTGACGTCCCTCGAACTCTTGATCTAGTTGAGGCCGAGGGAGAGTTTCGTCAGCACGACGGCGTGGTGACGGTGATGATGAAGTTACCGGCGCAGGGCTTTGCCTAAGCACTACGACGATATGACCGAGGTGTGTAACTATGGAGGGGGCACCGCACACGGCTAAAAGATCAACTTGTGTGTTATATGGTGCCCCCCTCCCCACGTATATAAAGGAGGGAGGAGGGGAGGGCCGGCCGTCCCCTAGGGCGTGCCCAAGAGGGTAATCCTACTAGGACTCCTAGTCCTAGTAGGATTCCACCAAAAGGGAGAGAGGGGGAAGGAAGGAGAGGGAGAGGGAGAGGGAGAGGGAAAGGGGGGCCGCGCCCCCTCCCCTAGTCCTATTCGGACTCCCCATGGGGGGGGCACCTCCTCGTGGCCTGCCCTCTCTCTCCCCTAAGGCCCATGTTGGCCCATTACTTCCCCGGGGGTTCCGGTAACCCCTCCGGCACTCCGTTTTTACCCGGTACCTCCCGGAACTCTTCCGGTGTCCGAATAACATCGTCCAATATATCATTCTTTATGTATCGACCATTTCAAGACTCCTCGTCATGTCCGTGATCTCATCCGGGACTCCAAACAACCTTCGGTCATCAAATCACATAAACTCATAATACAAATCGTCATCGAACGTTAAGCATGTGGACCCTACGGGTTCGAGGACTATGTAGACATGACCGAGACACATCTCCGGTCAATAACCAATAGCGGAACCTGTATGCTCATATTGGCTCCTACATATTCTACAAAGATCTTTATCGGTCAAACCGCATAACAACATGCGTTGTTCCCTTTGTCATCGGTATGTTACTTGCCCGAGATTCGATCGTCGGTATCATCATACCTAGTTCAATCTCATTACCGACAAGTCTCTTTACTCGTTCCGTAATGCATCATCCCGCAACTAACTCATTAGTCACATTGACTGCAAGGCTTATAGTGATGAGCATTACCGAGAGGGCCCAGAGATACCTCTTCGATACACGGAGTGACAAATCCTAATCTCAATCTATGCCAACTCAACAAACACCTTCGGAGACACTTGTAGAGCATCTTTATAATCACCCAGTTATGTTGTGACGGTTGATAGCACACAAGGTGTTCCTCCGGTATTCGGGAGTTGCATAATCTCATAGTCAGTGGAACATGTATAAGTCATCAAGAAAGCAATAGAAATAAAACTAAACGATCATTATGCTAAGCTAACGGATGGGTCTTGTCCATCACATCATTCTCTAATGATGTGATCCCGTTCATCAAATGACAACACATGTCTATGGTCAGGAAACTTAACCATCTTTGATTAACGAGATAGTCTAGTAGAGGCATACTAGGGACACTTTGTTTTGTCTATGTATTCACACATGTATGAAGTTTCCGGTTAATACAATTCTAGCATGAATAATAAACATCTATCATGATATAAGGAAATATAAATAACAATTTTATTATTGCCTCTAGGGCATATTTCCTTCAGTCTCCCACTTGCACTTGAGTCAATAATCTAGTTCACATCGCCATGTGATTTAACACCAATAGTTCACATTTTTATGTGATTAACACCCATAGGTCACATCGCCATGTGACCAACACTCAAAAGGTTTACTAGAGTCAATAATCTAGTTCACATCACTATGTGATTAACACCCAAGAGTAATAAGGTATGATCATGTTTTGCGTGTGAGAGAAATTTTAGTCTACGTGTCTGCAACATTCAAATCCGTATGTATTTTGCAAATTTCTGTGTCTACAATACTCTGCATGGAGCTACTCTAGCTAATTGTTCCCACTTTCAATATGTATCTAGATCGAGACTTAGAGTCATCCAGATCGGTGTCAAAGCTTGTATCGACGTAACTCTTTACGACGAAGTCTTTGTCACCTCCATAACCGAGAAACATTTCCTGATTCCACTAAGGATAATTTTGACCGTTGTCCAGTGATCCACTCCTGGATCACCATTGTACCCTCTTGCCAAACTCATGGTGAGGTACACAATAGGTCTGGTACACAACATAGCATACTTTATAGAACCTATGACTGAGGCATAGGGAATGACTTTTCATTCTCTTTCTATTTTCTGCCGTGGTCGGGTTTTGAGTCTTTACTCAACTTCACACCTTGCAACACAGGCAAGAACTCCTTCTTTGACTGTTCCATTTTTGAACTACTTCAAAAACTTGTCAAGGTATGTACTAATTGAATTTTTTTATCAAGCGTCTTGATCTATCTCTATAGATCTTGATGCAAAATATGTAAGCAGCTTCACCGAGGTCTTTCTTTGAAAAACTCCTTTCAAACACTCCTTTATGCTTTCCATAAAATTCTACATTATTTCCAATTAACAATATGTCATTCACATATACTTATCAGAAATGCTGTAGTGCTCCCACTCATTTTCTTGTAAATACAGGCTTCACCGCAAGTCTGTATAAAACCATATGCTTTGATCACCTCATCAAAGCGTATATTCCAACTCCGAGATGCATGCACCAGTCCATAGATGGATCGCTGGAGCTTGCACACTTTGTTAGCACCTTTAGGATTGACAAAACCTTCTTGTTTGTATCATATACAACTCTTCTTTAAAAAATCCATTAAGGAATGCAGTTTTGACATCCATTTGCCAGATTTCATAAAATGTGCAATTGCTAACATGATTCGGACAGACTTAAGCATCGCTACGAGTGAGAAAATCTCATTGCAGTCAACACCTTGAACTTGTGAAAAACTATTTGCGACAATTCGAGCTTTGTAGATAGTAACACTACTATCAGCGTCCGTCTTCCTCTTGAAGATCCATTTATTCTCAATGGCTTACCTATCATCGGGCAAGTCAACCAAAGTCCATACTTTGTTCTCATACATGGATCCCATCTCAGATTTCATGGCCTCAAGCCATTTCGCGAAATCTGGGCTCATCATCACTTCCTCATAGTTCGTAGGTTCGTCATGGTCAAGTAACATGACTTCCAGAACAGGATTACCGTACCACTCTGGTGCGGATCATATTCTGGTTGACCTACGAGGTTCCGTAGTAACTTGATCTGAAGTTTCATGATCACCATCATTAGCTTCCTCACTAATTGGTGTTGGAATCACTGGAACTGATTTCTGTGATGAACTACTTTCCAATTCGGGAGCAGGTAGAATTACCTCATCAAGTTCTACTTTCCTCCCACTCACTTCTTTCGAGAGAAACTCCTTCTCTAGAAAGGATCCATTCTTAGCAACAAATATCTTGCCTTTGGATCTTTGATAGAAGGTGTACCCAATAGTCTCCTTTGAGTATCCTATGAAGACACATTTCTCCGATTTGGGTTTGAGCTTATCAGGTTGAAGCCTTTTCACATAAGCATCGCAACCCCAAACTTTAAGAAACGACAGCTTAGGTTTCTTGCCAAACCATAGTTCATACGGTGTCGCCTCAATGGATTTAGATGGTGCCCTATTTAATGTGAATGCAGCTGTCTCTAATGCATAACCCCAAAACGATAGTGGTAAATCGATAAGAGACATCATAGATCGCACCATATCCAATAAAGTACGGTTACGACGTTTGGACACACCATTACGTTGTGGTGTTCCAGGTGACATGAGTTGCGAAACTATTCCACATTGTTTCAAATGAGTACCAAACTCATAACTCAAATATTCACCTCCACGATCAGATCGTAGAAACTTTATGTTCTTGTTATGATGATTTTCCACTTCACTCTGAAATTCTTTGAACTATTCAAATGTTTTAGACTTTATATTTCATTAAGTAGATATACCCATATCTACTCAAATCATCTGTGAAGGTCAGAAAATAACGATACCCGCCGGGAGCCTCAACACTCATCGGACTGCATACATCAGTATGTATTATTTCCAATAAGTTAGTTGCTCGCTCCATTGTTCCGGAGAACGGAGTCTTAGTCATCTTGCCCACGAGGCATGGTTCGCAAGTATCATGTGATTCCAAAAGCCCATCAACATGGAGTTTCTTCATGCGCTTTACACCAATATGACCTAAACGGTAGTGCCACAAATAAGTTGCACTATCATTATTAACTTTGCATCTTTTGGCATCAATATTATGAATATGTGTATCACACGATCGAGATTCAATAAACCATTCACATTGGGTGTATGACCATTGAAGGTTTTATTCATGTAAATAGAATAACAATTATTCTTTGACTTAAATGAATAACCGTATTGCAATAAACATGATCTAATCATATTCATGCTCACGCAAACACCAAATAACATTTATTTAGGTTCAACACTAATCCCAAAGGTAGAGGGAGTGTGCGATGGTGATCGTATCAACCTTGGAACCACTTCCAACACACATTGTCAATTCGCCCATAACTAGTCTCTGTTCATCCTGTAACTCTTGTTTTTAGTTACTAATCTTAGCAACTGAACCGGTATCAAATACCCAGGGGTTACTATGAACACTAGTAAAATACACATCAATAACATGTATATCATATATACCTTTGTTCACTTTGCCATCTTTCTTATCCGCCAAGTTTTGGGATAGTTCCGCTTCCAGTGACCATTTCCTTTGTAGTAGAAGCACTCAGTTTCAGGCTTGGGTTCAGCTTTTGGGTTTCTTCACGGGAGTGACAACTTGCTTGTCATTCCTCTTGAAGTTCCCTTTCTTTTCCTTTGCCCTTTTCTTGAAACTAGTGGTTTTGTTAACCATCAACAATTGATGCTCTTTCTTGATTTCTACCTTCGTCGATTTCAGCATCACGAAGAGCTCGGGAATTATTTTTGTCATCCCTTGCCTATTATAGTTCATCACGAAGTTCGAGTAACTTGGTGACAGTGACTAGAGAATTTTGTCAATCACTATCTTATCCGGAAGATTAACTCGCAATTGATTCAAGCGATTGTAGTACTCAGACATTCCGAGCACATGCTCACTAGTTGAGCTATTCTCCTCCATCTTGTAGGCTAAGTACTTTGTCCGAGGTCTCATACCTCTCGACTTGGGCATGAGTCTGAAATACCAATTCCAGCTCTTGGAACATCTCATATGCTTTGTGGCGTTCAAAACGTTTTTGAAGTCCCAGTTCTAAACCGTAAAGCATGGTGCATTAAACTATCAAGTAGTCATCATACCGAGCTTCGTCAAACGTTCATAACGTCTGCATCTGCTCCTGCAATAGGTCTGTCACCTAGCGGTGCATCAAGGACATAATTCTTCTGTGCAGCAATGAGGATAATCCTCAGATCACGGACCAAGTCTGCATCATTGATAATATCATCTTTCAACTTATTTTCTCTAGGAACATATCATGAATAAAATGGGGAAGCTATACGTGAGCTATTGATCTACAACATAGATATGCAAATACTATCAGGACTAAGTTCATGATAAATTTAAGTTCAATTAATCATATTACTTAAGAACTCCCACTTAGATAGACATCCCTTGAGTCATCTAAATGATCACGTGATCCATATCAACTAAACCATGTCCGATCATCACGTGAGATGGAGTAGTTTTCAATGGTGAACATCACTATGTTGATCATATCTACTATATGATTCGCGTTCGATCTTTTGATCTCAGTGTTCCGAGGCCATATCTGCATATGCTAGGCTCGTCAAGTTTAACCCGAGTATTCTGCGTGTGCAAAACTGGCTTGCACCCGTTGTATGTGAACGTATAGCTTATCACACCCGATCAAACTGTAGCAACGGTGCATACTAAGGGAGAACACTTATACCTTGAAATTTAGTGAGGGATCATCTTATAATGCTACCGCCGTACTAAGCAAAATAAGATGCATAAAGGATGAACATCACATGCAATCAAAATATGTGACATGATATGGCCATCATCATCTTGTGCCTTCGATCTCCATCTCCAAAGCACCGTTATGATCTCCATCGTCACCGGCTTGACACCTTGATCTCCATCGTAGCATCATTGTTTTCTCGCCAACTATTGCTTCTACGACTATCGCTACCGCTTAGTGATAAAGAAAAGCAATTACATGGCGATTGCATTTCATACAATAAAGCGACAACCATATGGCTCTTGCCAGTTGCCGATACAAAACATGATCATCTCATACAACAATTTATATATCATCACGTCTTGACCATATCACATCACAGCAAGCCCTGCAAAAACAAGTTAGATGTCCTCTACTTTGTTGTTGCAAGTTTTACGTGGCTGCTACGGGTTTGTAGCAAGAACCGTTCTTACCTACGCATCAAAACCACAACGATTTTTCGTCAAGTGTGCTGTTTTAACCTTCAACAAGGACCGGGCGTAGTCAAACTCGATTCAACTAAAGTTGGAGAAACAGACACCCGCTAGCCACCTGTGTGCAAAGCACGTCGGTAGAACCAGTCTCATGAACACGGTCATGTAATGTCGGTCCGGGCCGCTTCATCCAACAATACCACCGAATCAAAGTAAGACGTTGCTGGTAAGCAGTATGACTGTTATCGCCCACAACTCTTTGTGTTCTACTCGCGCATATAACATCTACGCATAGACCTGGCTCTGATGCCACTATTGGGGAACACAATATTTCAAAAAAATTCCTACGATCATGCAAGATCTATCTAGGAGAAGCATAAAAACGAGCGGGGAGAGTGTGTCTACGTACCCTCGTAGATCAAAAGCGGAAGCGCTTAGTAACGCGGTTGATGTAGTCGAACGTCTTCACAATCCAACCGATCCAACTACCCAACGTATGACACCTCCGCGATCAGCACACGTTCAGCTCGGTGACGTGCCTCGAGCTCTTGACCCAGTTGAGGCCGATGGAGAGTTTCGTCAGCACGATGGTGTGGTGACGGTGGTGATGAAGTTACCGGCGCAGGGCTTTGCCTAAGCACTACGACGATATGACCGAGGTGTGTAACTGTGGAGGGGGCCACCGCACACGGCTAAAAGATCAAATTGTGTGTTCTATGGTGCCCCCCTCCCCACGTATATAAAGGAGGGAGGAGGGGAGGGCCAGCCGGCCCCTAGGGCGTGCCCAAGAGGGGAGTCCTACTAGGACTCCTAGTCCTAGTAGGATTCCACCAAAAGGGAGAGAGGGGGAAGGAAGGAGAGGGAGAGGGAGAGGGAAAGGGGGGCCGCAACCCTCCCCTAGTCCTATTCGGACTCCCCATGGGGGGGGGTGCAACCTCCTTGTGTCCTGCCCTCTCTCCCCCCTAAGGCCCATGTTGGCCCATTAATTCCCCGGGGGGTTCCGATAACCCCTACGACACTCCGTTTTTACCCGGTACCTCCCGGAACTCTTCCGGTGTCTGAATAACACCGTCCAATATATCATTCTTTATATCTCGACCATTTCGAGACTCCTTGTCATGTCCGTGATCTCATCCGAGACTCCGAACAACCTTCGGTCATCAAATCACATAAACTCATAATACAAATCGTCATCGAACGTTAAGCGTGCAGACCCTACGGGTTCGAGAACTATGTAGACTTGACCGAGACACATCTCCGGTCAATAACCAATAGCGGAACCTGGATGCTCATATTGGCTCCTACATATTCTACAAAGATCTTTATCGGTCAAACCGCATAACAACATACGTTGTTCCCTTTGTCATCGGTATGTTACTTGCCCGAGATTCGATCGTCGGTATCATCATACCTAGTTCAATCTCGTTACCGGCAAGTCTCTTTACTTGTTCCGTAATGCATCATCCCACAACTAACTCATTAGTCACATTGCTTGCAAGGCTTATAGTGATGAGCATTACCGAGAGGGCCCAGAGATACCTCTCCGATACATGGAGTGACAAATCCTAATCTCGATCTATGCCAACTCAACAAACACCTTCGGAGACACCTGTAGAGCATCTTTATAATCACCCAGTTACGTTGTGATGTTTGATAGCACACAAGGTGTTTCGTCGGTATTCGGGAGTTGCATAATCTCATAGTCAGAGGAACATGTATAAGTCATGAAGAAAGCAATAGCAATAAAACTAAACGATCATTATGCTAAGCTAACGGATGGGTCTTGTCCATCACATCATTCTCTAGTGATGTGATCCCATTCATCAAATGACAAGACATGTCTATGGTTAGGAAACTTAACCATCTTTGATTAACGAGCTAGTCTAGTAGAGGCATACTAGGGACACTTTGTTTTGTCTATGTATTCACACATGTATCAAGTTTCTGGTTAATACAATTCTAGCATGAATAATAAACATTTATCATGATATAAGGAAATATAAATAACAACTTTATTATTGCCTCTAGGGCATATTTCCTTCACCGGCGCGCTTTGCTTCTTCTGAGCCACTGTCGAGACCGCCGCCTCTGCCATGCCTGAGCTGCCGCCGCCGCCGCCGGTCTCCGATGTGGTCGCTTTGAGCCGCCTGTACGCTGCAGGCCGTGGGCCGCCTCGTTTCTGCTACAAACCGGCCGGCCCTCTGCCACAGTTCTCCTTGCCCTTCTTTTGTTGCTGCAAGTTGAGCCGCCGCTCGCCCGAATCGTCACCAGCCACCTCCGCAGTGGTCAGCCCGGCCGTGAGCCTCCCGGATGGCCTACTTCCACCTGCGAGCCACACAAACCGCTGCTCTGCCTCTGCGGCTAGGGCCTGCTTCAACCGCCTCCGCCTTGAACAGACTCTCTGCGTTTTTGTATTATGGATGAGAAGGGGGGAATAGTTAAAAAATGGTCTGTAGAGTTCTGCCGAGTTGCACGTCAGACTGTTGACTGTGGTTAGTGTTGATCAATCGACCTGGCTGTCTGAACGTACATGTGTTGCTGCTATCTAAATGCGGGCGTTAGTGTTATGCCCTGTGGCCACGGCGTTAGATATTACAGCTTGTGGGGAACTGACATCAAGAGATAAAAGTCAGTATTGATGCATGAGGTCATCTGGCTAAAGTATTTGTCAAAACTCAGCAAGATATGAAGGGTCAGAGTTGCAGCAGTATCTGACAGAGTCCTCGAAGGGATTAATGCAAATATCTTTTGCATGCGTACAAGGATCAACTGTATTGAAAAGTTATCTACGGATGCCACTTATGGATCATCGGTTGGCCAAACAAATCAGGTGATATCCATCTAAATCTGTTTTATTAATACATATTGTTTTTTGTCAAAAGACAATTATCTTTGGTCTATATATTTTCGTATGCAGGACAAATTGTCTACTGCAAAGGTGACCATCATGTCACGGAGTTTATTGAATAACTCATACCGAGAGTATATAATGAGTGTTGCGAAGATCATCAACTCGCCTCCAGCTTCAACATATTTGAGCATTCCGTTGTTCAATTATATGCCAGTTTATGTCACGGTCAAGTATGGAGAATCTCAAGACAACTCCTTGAGTCGTCTTAAGACTCGGGGGCTACAATGACATGACTCGGCAGAATTGGCCGGTTTCAGTGAATTCAAGAACTCCGGGTCATTGGAGGGAAAAATAACCCGGTCCCAGAGGATACTGCCATATTGATGAAAATTTAAAGGCAGTCAGAAAATTTCCGGCTTAAAATGAAGGATTCCGGTTTAAAATCCGGCTCAAGGGGAATCTGCCTCTCACAAAGCTTTGAAGCTCTCAATATCCGGTTTAAAATTCCGGTTCAAAAAGAGTCCATCTCTCGCAAGTTCGAGTTCTCAGGAAAAATTAACGGTTTCCAAAGAGAACTTGCTGCCATGATGCGCGGTTCAAACATGGGTATCCTGCCTTATTGGCTTATCACATTATTGGTCACTTGGGGGCTTCCTGCTCATCGAGCATAGCTATGACTACCCTCTTGATCCGGCTTGTACGCCTTGGTTACAAAATACTTGGGGGCTTCCTGCTCATTGAGCATAGCTGTAACTACCCTATTGATCCGGCTTGAACGCCGTTGCGACAACCTACTTGGAGGCTTGATGCCCGGGTTACAGGGACCAAAGAGAGTTTGTTGCAGAGCCCAACTCAAACATAGGTACCCTGCCTTGATGGTTCAATATATATCACTTGGGGGCTCCCTGTTCATTGAACATAGCTTTGATAACCCTTTTGATTGGCTTGAAACACCAGGTGTATACACCAAAAAAATTCAGTTGATCTTGCTTTGTACGTCTGCCACTCCGCCCAGGTAATCCTGGAATGACCCGCTGAACTCTTGACAGTCAATCTTATTAAGACCCTGAACTTGTCAAGGTTAAAACGGTGGTTGTTCATGTGAGGCCCGGCTCACAAGGTTTGAATGAAGGATTAACTTAGTGGCTGTGCAAGCCCATGAAAAGCACTTTATGATTGAGGCCTGGCCGCCTATGAAAGCCTTGATTTTTTGTTATTCATTTTTGAACTTTGTTTATTGATATATGGTTTAACAAATGGGTTTGGGCCATGATGCTTTGATCCTTATGATGCATATTTGAATTTATCCGGAGTTTTGATAACCCGGCCTGGCTTTGGACGACTAAGTCGCCAGTGTGTGATGATTATGTGCTTGAAGTTCTGCGCTCTAAGTTTCTGGGTTGTTACCCTTGCTGCATATGGAGCTGTAAGCCGGCAGTATGAACCGATTTCACAGGCCATGTAGCCTTAAGTATATGACTCATCATTGAGTATCTTTGGGTTTGATAACTCGCCCTGATAGCAGACTTTAAGTCGCGAGGATATTTTGCCTTTAGCAATCAAAATGATGATATTTCATGACTTCGGGTTGATACTGGCTTCAGATTATAATTATCAAGGCATCACCATGGTATTAATCTACAACCGACAGTTTGACCCAATCTTCTAGGTATGTTTTTAAATTGTTGGATGAATATGCGAGGTTTGATAACCCGCCCTGGATTTTGACTTTAAGTCGCCAGTATGTTTAGGCTTGAATGGCCTTAATTCTAGTCTTTTCCATAATTGCATAAGACTATATTATGTTTGGGTTGTTACCTGCCCTGGCTTTTGACGTTAAGTCGCCAGGGCATATGTTGTTTAAACTTTGTGTAGGACATGCAGAGCTTTACACATAAAGATACTACTATTGCTCATATGAAAAATTGTGTTTAAGCCCATCATCTGGCCATCTGAAAATATTGCCGGGTTATTAGCTACATATTGAGTTTATTGAGGCTACAAGACGCCAAAGTGATATTTTCAAAATCTGGACATGACTATGAGCCGCCATGGATGGGTTATCAGTTATTGATTTTTACAAAGGCTATAAGCCGCCGGGTTACAAAAATCCCGGATTACAATGGATGCGTATTAAGTCGCCATCGGCCAAGAGCCGCCGGGTATTTGAACTCCGGATTTACTTGTCAACAGATAAGGTATTCAAATCTTTAATAGCCGAACTTGGCTGGATTTTCATTATAATATTGAATGATTGAGGTTTCTCATACCAGATTATATTATTCAAATCTTGAATAGCCAACATGGCTGGATTTTTATTATGGTTACCAATAACCAGTATTATGATTGAGGTTTTCAAAGTCGCTTCAGCGCAATGGCTATTATTTCTTTATCAATAGATATGATTTATTCTACAATGGAAGGAATAGTCCCGAGTCGCTGCAGGCACACGACCCCGCACTTGGGGGCTACATTATTCAAATCATGATTACATCAAATATGGAAGTCCCATGTCGCTGCAAGCATGCACCATGATACTTGGGGGCTAATGCAAGGTCATTTTTAACTTGCTTTATTGAAGACCCGACCCATCACATTGTGATGAGCCGGCCCTTGGGGGCTACTAATTGCTCCTGTCAAAGGTAACCCGAAACTTGGGAGCTACATCATTTGGTGTTATTAATTACTGCTCAAATCTACATGATCATATCTATAAAGTCCCTGCTCATTATTGCATAATGACCCGGCCCTTGGGGGCTACACTGGTTGAAGTTTTTATGAGCATAAGGCAATTACAAGTCCCAGGTTGCTGCAAGCATGTAGCGACCAGACCTCGGACGGTCAAGTCTCTGTGCATCAGTGTCATCCCTGGATCAGTAATGCTGACACGCATAGTACTCGAAGGATTTATAACAGAGTACCAATCACACAATTATTACATCGAATGTCTCAAAAGAGAACTTATTATAATAAATATGGCTTAAGGCCATCTAAAAACGATAACAGTGGAAGACTTGGAAGATAAGCGAGTCCATCAACTCCAACGACATCACTGAGTATAGAACCACAACCTAAGGCACCTTACTTGTCGTCTGAAAAGTCTGCAACATGAAACGTTGCAGCCCGAAAATGTGTCAGCACATGGAATATGCTGGCAATGTAACACATAGAGAGTAATGAACAGAATAATGCTATACTACATGCATATTTGGCTGGTGGAAAGCTCTATGGTTACAGTTTTGCGAAAAGCCAAATTTTCCCTACTGCAACGGAATAAATTTTATTTAACTATCATGGTGGTTGTTAAACATTGAGAATGGGTGACACCATCTCAATCCCAATTAAGTTTCAACATTAATCCCAACAAAATTAATTAAACATGATGAGATTCACATGATAATCCAAGTACTAGATACTCAAGTTGTCCATAACCGGGGACACGACTAACCATGATTAGTTTATACACTCTGCAGAGGTTTGCGCACTTTTCCCCACAAGACTCGATCTCCTCCGTTGGGATTCTCGCACTACATGATGTTTGAGAAACGGATGACCGAGACATAGTCTTTCAGAAGCGTTTGCACCTTACGATCGGGTAGACAGTACCACCTACAACCCCTACATCTGCTAGTCTACCACTGTAAGAGTTCACACAACTTAATCAACTATGCTATAGCCCATAATAGCTTGTGGCTGCACACGGAAGTTTCTAGCATGAATAATCTCATGATCCCTTTGAGCCTGGGTGGCGGTCCATAAAAAACAGGCAATCGCTGGAATACCCAGGTGCCTCAATCCACCCAGATGTGTGTTTAAGTAGCCACCTTAAATTGAACCATTAATTAACAATCTCACATCTGTCATGGATACACTCACCCAATCCACGTCTACTAGCATAGCATAGCAATATAAGCAAACGTAGAAGTAACTCCCAAGGGTTTGGTAATAAACAGGGCAATAGGTTCTACCTCATCAGCTACTTCCCAACCCACAATTTAATCAGATCCTAATCATGCAATTGTTTGAGGATTGATCTAATGCAATAAAACTGGGTGTGAAAAGAGGTATGATCAAAGTGTTACTTGCCTTGCTGATGATCCGTGAAACCTAGGGATTCGAAGTAGCAAACGGCGCACTCCGGGTACTCTATCGCAAACAAACAAGCATACAATAAGTACTCGTCTAATGCACAGGTAAAACTCAAATAAGAGATCTAACTAGAAAGTTCAACTTAAGAACTCCGGTTTGCAAAAAGAATCAAATCAAACGAAGCAACGAAAGTCAAACGGCGAAAGAAACAACCTTCATTTACTAATCTGGACCTAAGTCAAATTTAGGAGTAGCAAAACTTGTTTGAGTTGGTTAAACAGAAAGAGGGTTTCGAGACGAAACTCTAGGCGCTTGAATCGCCTGATTCCGACAAATGAGCGAAAAGTTAAACCAATACAAAAAACAGATCGGAAATCGCGATCAGAAATAATCGCGGAAAATCCGAGAAAAAGAAAAACTGACGAACAGTTTAACGAACGGACGTTCATTAACTGTAGCTAAATGATGAACGCGTTCGTTAAAACGAACGAATGAGCGAACGCTCGCTAAATAAGAAAACCGAAAAAAACAAAACAAAACCGATCTAAAAAAACCCTAGGGTTTTCTAAAAAAACGAATCGGTTTTCTTCAGAAAACCGGGCGGCGGGCGGCTACCTCGGCTCGGGGCTCCGGCGAAGTCTGGCGGGGCGACGGGAGGCGGCGGGGCTGCGGGCGTCGGCGGCGGCGGCTTTCCCGGCGGCGGCGGCGACCTTGGGCGGTGGGGCGGCTCGGCGGTGGTGCGGTTCCGGCGGCGGGGCTGCGGGTTCGGTGGCGGGGTGAGGGGCGGCGGCGGCTATTTAAGGAGGGGGGGGGCGCGGCTTGGGGAAGGGGTGCCTCAGGAGGCGTGCTCCTCCTGGACTCGGGCGGCGGCGGCGGTCTCCGATCCAGAGACGGCGGTGGCGCGGGCGGGCCGGCCTGGTTCGGCTGGGCTTCGGCCCAGTCGGGTGCGTGGGAGTTAAAAAAAACAATTCCATCGAAATTGAGAAAAATTCTAGAAAATAAAATAAAATTCTAAAAATGCCAAAATAAATTTTTCACCGTCTAAATAAAGTATTTAGAACAAGATGAACATTTTCTTGGCCCTAAAATGCAATTTTGAAAAATGTGCAATTTTCCTAAATTCAAATAAAATAGCAAAACTCCAAATAAAATAAGATTTGATTTTTTTATTAAATCCTCAATATTTCTTATTTTTGGGAAAGTCATTTTATTCCATCTCTCTTATTTTTATAGATGAAATAATTGAAGATAAAATAAATAAAATCAAATGATCCTATTTTCAAAATTTGAGAAAACCCAAATATGAAAATAACGAAATCCCCAACTCTCTCCGTGGGTCCTTGAGTTGCGTAGAATTTCTAGGATCAAACCAAAAATGCAATAAAATATGATATGCAATGATGATCTAATGTATAACATTCCAAATTGAAAATTTGGGATGTTACAAAGCATGACAACCCGACACTTGGGGGCTACATATGTGGAATATTCAGTTTATGACTAGTGACTGAGATGAACAACCTGGATTTCTCCAAAGTTGCAGCATTAACATTAAAGCAAGTCTTTACGCTCCCTTCTTAAGACTTGGGGGCTACAGGTGATATACATATAAGGGAGGTACACTTTCAAGCTTGGTGTTAGCAACAATTATGACCCGGTGCCATCAATATTTACATACCGGCAATTTTGGCAATCATAACTCGGCAAGCTCTACATCTTTAAGCCGACTGAATATTAGTTGAATATTTCAAGACCAATATTTTTGTCAAGTCAGAGCATTGAAGGCCGACTCAAATAGATTATTTCTTATAATAGTTCTCTACAAGAGACCAATATCAGCAAATTGACTATGAAGCTGGCCTATTGACCCGGATTTCTTCAAAAGAAGCATTTGGATTTTTTGCATTGGCAAGGTTCGAACATTTCCGCTAAAGGAGATTTACTATGAGGTCATGGACATGTACAAGAAGGAAATGACAAGGACTTAAGGATGAGCAGTTTAACATGGATGAATCCAAATTAAACTGGGGGCTAATGTCGGGGATATAGCCCGCGGTATGACCCGACCTGATGCATGACCCGGCTGACGTTTGGCGACTCACTGGTGATCCGCCTGTGACTGGTAAATCACTGGTGACCCAGAGGACGGGTTAGATGAATAGCAAGGCCCAAGGCCCAGAAGGCGGCTTATGAGAAGACCGGCTCAAGGTGCGTGTCCGGTGGGCCGGCTTAAGAGGAAAGCATAAGGAATATTCCCTTAAAAAGGAAGCAAGACTAGGACTCCACTTGTAATAGAGTAATTCTAATCCTACTAGGACTAGTCATGTAACCCGCCCCTTCAACTTATATAAGGAGGGACAGGGCACCCCAAGAAGGGGCGAAAATAACCCTGAGGGCTAGATACAACTAGAGGAGAGCCGGCTTATACAGCAACTCCCTCATGAGCATATTGAATAAGACCTAGCCACAAACAGCATGTAGGGTTATTACTGGATGATGTTTCCCGGGGCCCGAAGCTGTCTAAATCTTGTCTCATGTGCAAATCCGCTTCGACAATCTATGCACATCTCTTGCTCGATCAACCCCTCTCAAGCTACTACCTAGTTGAGTTGGCCTCACGACAAGTCCTCACACTAGGACATATGCCGTGACAAATCCACGACACACTTCCTTGCGTGCGAAGATGTAGCTGGTGGGTCCCAGCTGTCAGGGGAGGAAACATTATTTTTAGGGTAAAAAGGATGCAGTTGCATGCGTGCGTCCATGGGCGTGGTGCGTCCCCACTGTCAGCCTCTCCACGTACAGTCATCTTCCGATGACTCTCGTTTGTTGACCACATTGACCACACCATGAAGAGCGCACCAAGGCCGATGGACGACGGCGAGGCCCCAGACTGGAACGCCCCGGAGATGGGGAAGACACGGCAGTGGAGTCGCAGACGGAGAGGAGTGAGAAACTTGACTGGTTCGGGTGCGGGGTGGGCCTACACTCGGCATAGAATAACAATAGGTGCGGAGGAGTGGAGGGATGGCCTGGCCATCGGTGGGGTAGCGTTTCGCTGTGAGGCATGCAAAACAGCGCCGCTGGACGCCGGAGGCTGGAGCAGGGGGTCCCGGCAGCGCTGGAGGAAGAAGACGAGAGATTGAAGAAGAATGTCGAGCGTTGGATGTAAATCTAACACCTTGCTTAGGCTTCGACCTTTGTATTTTTATTTTTTGCGAAAGTGCTTAGGCTTCGACCTACTGGCCCACATGTCAGCCAGTCCATTTGTTTTTTTAGTCCATTTGGTGGGCTGGGTGAAACAATGATGTAGCGTCTATGCAACCCGTTTATATATTATGGTAGAATTTAAAGCCCATTTGCATTTTTCTTGAAATACGTGGACTTGTCGGGCTGGGTGAAAATATCATGTTGGGCTGGACGGAGAAATGTTATAAAAACGTAAACATATGATTGCACGTCTATTACTGCATTGGTCAGTAAAATCTTTGCAAGCTTATGTACGCAATCACCAGGAGTTAAGTTGCCAGGTTATATATAAACAATTATTATTATTATTTTGTAAGAACTTTCGATTTACGAAATAAATATCATTTTAATTTGATGTGTTAATAGGACGTGGGGTATTATTATTTTTTAGGCTAGACGTGGGACAGTTGAGTTGGTTCTAGGGAAATGTACTGGGAGAAAACTCAGATTACATCAAAAAAGAAAGTGGGAGAAAATTCAGAGGTAGGATTAATGAAAACGAAAAATAAAGGAAGTGGGAAGGTCTATAAAATGGTTGGACGAATGACAGGTTTACCGGAACCTTATGTAGTTTATATTATATATATGTAATAAAATAAGATATAATTATAAATATATATACTATTATAGAAGGGAAAACATAGGTTAGTTTTGCATTCTTATAGGAAAATAGAACTGAGCTGTGTGTCGTCTTGAAAAAAAAACATAACTTGGACTGCTGATGTTATAGATAAGCTAACTGGGATGCCTAGAGGCCGCTTGATACTTGCTGGATCCAAAAAATGATGAAACATGTTGTGGGCTACGCATGTTAAACAACAAAACCTAGGCCATGGACCTGGTGGGCTCGAGACTGTCAGCCTCTCGACGAACAGTCGTCTCCCGATTCCTCTTGTTTTGCTGACCATGTTGGGAACGAAAGACGGCAGCGCCGTGGCGAGAGCACCAAGGCGGAGGACGACATCGAGACCTCGGACCGAACAAACCGGAATTGGGGAAAACGCAGGCGGAGGGGAGTATGAGGGTTGACTTGTTCGGGTGCAGGGTGGGCCGATGGAGCTGCCGCCGCCGGACAATGTGTGGGAGTAGAGGGATGGCCTGGCCAACGCCATAGGCTATAATGGGTCACCGAGGCGTGGGCGGCGGCACTGCCAGCCGCTGTAGGAAGAGGACGAAAGATTGAACAAAATAAAGAAATATAAATGGATAGGTGGTTGGTCCCAGATGTTTGTGTACGAGACTTGCTGGGTCCACCTGAGAACGGGAATGTGTTGGGAGGAAGGAGATTCAAAGCACGACAACCCAGTGAACTAGTTACATACATAAGCAAATAGCCACTAAAAAAGCAAACAGGTTAATGGGTTCTTAGACGAAATATTTTGGACAAAACAGGTAATTACGGCACATAGGCTAATGCATGAAACACTCAGATGATAAAGGTGCTTAAACAGATAAAGTACATCATCTAGACCTTCTTGGCATGCTTGATCATGACGCTACGGCTGCCCGTGTACTCATTGGTTACGGGAAGCAGACACACCCTCATGTCCAAGATCCGCCTGTACATGTCGTAGCATCCGTATGTGTCCTTGGCCGCGTAGGTTATGTAGGCTAGATTCAGAGGTACCTCCCACGTCTTCAGGTCCTTGGTATCGTTGTCTTCTTTCATGTTGGCGTAGCAGGGGTTGATGATGGTCTCGGCGAGGTCAACCACGGAGTCCTTCTCCTGCCCGTTGCCAATGATCTTGTATAGCTTCTGGATGTCGACAAGCTTGTTGCACTAGATGGCCGAATCATCGCGTTCTTCCTTATCTCCACCGTAGCGAAGGTGCAGTCGGAGCTGCCAATGAAACGAGCGAATGCTCCAGAACCTCTGATGGCCCTACAGTAGTGGTAGACGAGAACCTCGTCCCGCATGCATACCTGGGCGACGGCGATCCACTAGTCCCTGTCAGGAGACAAATGGATGGGCATAAGGTCTAGTCATGTGACCTTGTGCTTTCTCGTCCTATAGGTATTGCATGAACTCGGCGAGGCAGAGCTTCACCGAGTCCAGATCGTTGGTGTACATCACATTCAACTTGGTGCAGCCATGGGTCTGAACGGCAAACTCAAAGGTGAACTCGTTGTTGAAGTCCATATCCAGCAGGCTCACCCCTCGGATTGCCATTGGAGTCTCTTCAAGTGAACGAGTGGGTAGGCGGGGGCAGCAGTTCGGTTTTCCGATCTTGGGGAACTGGATTCAACAGTAAACTGAGTGTGTACAAGCGACAACAGTTACTACCCCTCCCTCGCCCACTGCACGACCGGCAGAACATGCACCCTCGGCGCATTCAAACGCCTCCGTTAAGAAACCTATTCCGGTCACACGTCGGTTCATGAGCGGGTCTGTATTGGTACTGTAATAACAAGTGTTAGTGGTCACTTTTCTTAAATTTAATTAGCTTTAATGAAAATTTATTCTTAAAACAAGCAATGCATTGGCTGGTTCTATCAGTGCCACAGGATCAACATGCACAACAATTAGAATTATTAGTCTCAAGACGCACACGATCAACACATTTGTCACACTTTCACACAGACAATACTACCAAGTTTGGACAGTTTGTTATAGTTGCTCTCCTCTGCATCATCATGTCGTGTTTCCCAGCTTGCAAGATTCAGAACCAACAAATATGATTAAAATAATAAGTACAACAAAGATGCCTACACATCTCATTGATTCCTAGCTTGCAAGATTCAAAACCAACCCATTAGAGCCTTTTGATAAAGTGAATATCGGGATTAAATCCATCTTGGCTAGCCGTGTCATACAACCCAAGAACTTGGCGAATGCTCTTGACCATAACAACATCTGTAGTTGAGTATTCTTGTTTGCACAGATAAGAAAGAGCATGATTACTATAATAGTGGCACTAGTTGAAGCAAACTTTATTTCCAAAGTGAGAAAAGATTGCGATAGAATAGCTTTATTTTAAAAAATACAACGTTAGCACAGTATGAGAAAGCACAATCATGTTGATAAAGGACAGTACTGACCGGTGTGAGATGACTTTGGGAGATCAAGTTATTCTTCATGTCCCCATATCTTGCTAGAAAGCGATTCGTTGACATTCATTAACACCTCAGTATGGCAGTAGAAGGAGGAGCGTCAATCTCATTTCAATCACTTTTTTGTGCAGTTCAACTAAAATTATGGCGCCCGCCAGTTAGAGAGGAGGAGCGTCGACTCATTTCAATCACTTTTTTTCTGCAAATTATCTACATTGGAAATGAAATGGTATCTAAGACAGTAGTTCTATTTTAAATGTATTATTACTTCATTTTATCAATGGCAGTAGCAGTGCCAAAACAGTAGCATAAGATCACTAGCTGGATGCAGAGTCAAAATCAACCAAAAAGGAACATACCGGGTCATGGGTACCATAATTGAGAGAGGGGCCCCTACGCCGCCATGACCGATGTGGTCAACCTGCAGCTCCACTCGATGATTCAATTCATGCGACTTTTTCTGCAGTTCACCTGAAATGAAGTAAAGATTGCATCATTCAGCTAGCAAGAAGTACTTGCTCTCGTGAGCTAGCAGGTTCTTCTTTAGTAGTTGCACTAAAATTGAGCAACATTAAGGTTGGCTGTCCTGCTCATGTAAGGTGCAACTATAATTTGCTTATCCTTTTGTGCAGTTCCACTAAAATAAAGTGCCATTGTGGTGACAGTGATGGCTCATCTTGCAAAGGCTAATAAAATGTTGCACGAGATTACCAGCAGAGTTTGATGGAGATTTTGGAAACTCCAATCACCATTTTGTGCAATTCCACCAAAATCGAGAGATGTTGCCCACGTGACATTTTAGTTGAACTGCATAAGACACTCATTCCAAAAAAAGTGTTTTGTGTAGTTCACCAAAAGTTCACAATAACAACAAGGTGAAATCGATATCCCTATATGCACAAAAAGATAGAAAGAAAATAGTTGCTGGTCAATAACAAGATACGAAACATACACGAAATCAAAAGAACATCTTGATTATGTTCATGGCAATCACGCAAGGACAGTAGAAATTTTGAAACGGCAGCATTGCTTCATGTTACCGGAAGCATTACGATCAACAATGACATTTGTCAAATATGGGATTACTTTAATGGTGGCATTGCTTGTTTACCAGATATAGTAGATCAACAATAGCTAAAGAGTTGGTTTAAGGGCATGGGACCATGGGGACACTAAGACACTCAGCAACGTAAAGAAGCAACTTACTTATCATACTGGGGAAAACAGCAGGAGTACCATTTGTAACATAGTTTAATTGCATCATATCACTAGAGGCATTAGATTAACAATAAAACTGGTTAGACATGTCCTTAAGGTAATAGTGTGATCGCTTCATTTTACATGCGCCATACATTAACAACAGCAAAAGGTTGGTATAAGGACATGCGACCATGGACGCATCAACACAATGTACCTACTAGGAGGCATAAAGTGGTGATGTCGAGTTTGTTCATACTCTGTGAGGGCAGCAAATCTAATCCTGGAGACCTTTTACTATGTGAGGGCAACAAATCTAATCCTGGACATACTCTGTTGACTTGTCCACCAGCCGCCACTTTCTATCCTTTTTTCAACCAATAATAGATGTGTTCCTTATCCCGTTTGTACTGCCTTTTCCCTTTATTTCCCTTTTCAACCAAGAGACCGGTTGGGTATCTAGTCTCTACTACTTTCCCCCTATTATTTCCTCTTTGAATCAAGTCCTAGATTCATGCTATGACTTCCCCCTTTCTTCGTTGTTTGAACCAAGTCCTAGATTCGACTGCATGAAGTAGCTTTACCTCCAATAATACTAAAAATTTAGGTGGCTTTGGAAGAGCTGGTGGAAGTAGAAAAAGATGCACATGCAGACACATGGGGAGCTGGGGCAGTAGAGCAAGGCCGCTTTCGAAGGAACTTATACCTGAGGGTCGTCGGGATGTCGGCGGCGGCAGGTCGGATCTGTGCACAATACATCAGGGAGGAAGAAGGGTCGGAGGACCTCCCGAGCCAGTGTTGTATCGGAGAGAACGACACGGGCAGAGGATCAGGACCCGCCGGCAGCCGTAGGTTTCCTCCCTCGCTGCTGATGACTGCGTGAATGATGAACCTAGTCCTCTACACACACCGGCCGAAGGGATCCGGCCGGATCTGTGACCAGCAGTGAGCAGAGAGAAAATGTCGCTACCGCTGTCTTGTTTAGATCTGGAGAGGATGAGAGAATGAAGAGAGCAACCCTAGTAAAGCAAGCGCTCAGGCCCCTGCCTATATATATTGTGGAGTGGTTATCTTTTTATCTCCATAACAAGCGTTTCAATTTGTGTACGTGGCATTAAAGAAAAGAAACTCTCTATTTAACGTGACTAACTGTATGGCTCCTACTTACTAGTAGTAGTATTGTTCACTTGTGCTCCCCGGCCCTCCATTCATTGAACAACCCCACGGGTGAATAAACATAATGTACAAGTATATAGAACGAACAAGCTCGAACTATTTTAGCTTTGAGATATCGATGGTACAGTTTGACCACATTGCATCAATGGACTTAGTACTTTGAAGTAACCTATACGTATAAGCACATGCACGGTTTACATTCCGAATCGCTAGATAGAGCTTGAACCGTATTTGTTTACATGTACCACATTTTTCTTTTGGTTTTCTGCTCCATGGCGCAATTCATCGATACAGAATTATACTATGAGTAGTTAAAAGTTGAGGGCGGGCCTTTTCCCGAGCAGTACGCGCGACAGTTTTCGCGTAGGCGGTTTGACAGAGAGGCGAGGAGGGCGAGGGAGTAGCGGATTCAACTTACTGTTGGAAAGGTAGGGCTGTGCGATTTGACGACGCGTTACTGCTAGAAATATGGGGTCTTGTGATATGACTACTCATTATAGTCTTGAATTACTGGCGCTACGACCGGGGTGATGCCCCCTTCCGTTCCCCACTCTAATCTGGTGCATGACACGTCGACCCGGATGTTGGCTCTCCCACACATCGGCGAAGTACGTAAGAAGGAGCAAAGAATCATGCGGTATATATAGTGTATATACTAGTACTACTACTCACATCAGAGGAGTGCGAACCACGGCAGCCCAGTGAACCAGGAGGCGATAAGCCATAGAAAACAATGTGGTGATATGGCCATAAAAACAATGTGCTACAGTCCAGTCTGTAGCATGTACAATACTACTCCTCTTCCTCCTCGTCTCGGTCCATCGCCATCATACTTTCCCCATTCCCGTGTTTTTAGTATCATGCGAATCAAAGAGGCCCTTAGACTGGTTTAGGTCCGGTCATTTTTTATAAATGTGGTATGTCCAAAATTTAATGAACGTGCTCCGGTTTTTATGTAAATAATCCGGTTTGCATGTAGTAATTTATTTATTTAGTTATTCTTCTGCGGGGGGTTTGCATGTAATTCATGAGGTCTGAAATGTAAAGTACGTCGGCATGGTTGCATATGCTCCGAGTCGTGCATGCACTACGACACAGATGCTCTATGTCCCACATGTCGGCGAAAGGGAGCACGTGGAAATAGCGTAGGAGTACATATAGGAGGATAAATGCGTGAAAAAAATATGTACTATGAAGCGTAGCTGCGGCTCGAAAAGGAGACCTAAAGTAATGACAAGTATAGGTCGCACGCACCCAACTAGTGGTACTAGACGTACATCTACTTTTCCGCTAAAAAAAGAGGTACGAGTACTCAGTACTCCTATTCTATCAACATGAGTCCCCTATGACAACAGCGTCCGTGCTACAGCTAGCTCTATTCCCTCGTTTCTCTCTTCTAATTCTAACTCAGCCGACGCGCGGTGGGCGGGGTGGGGATTTGCCGATGGTCGGTTTGCTCAACTGCGGCCCCACCTAACAGTGAAAATGTTACGACTGGAATAAAAATGCCATACACTAATAAAACATTAAGGCCACGGGGCAATGTAGTGCTGGTTACAGGAGGCAAGAAGAAAGATGCATCCATTGACGATGTCCACCTCCTCGACTCAGGGCAACGACCCACCGAACGGCGGCTAAGTAGCAGCGACTTTTGTGGCCAGGTCGACGTGCTTCTGAACAATGGCGTCCAAAGATTCTAGCCGCTGGAAGAAGGCCAACGTCTTTCTGCCCCCGCTGGCCTTATAGTGGCCTATGTAGACGATTTCCTCATAGACATGGATGTGTAGGTCGACGGTTTCTTGCATGGCGAGGCGCTGCGCGGCGAGCGCAGCCTCGAGGTGCACATTCTTCGTCACGACCTCCGGCAGCTGCAGGGCCACCAGGGCTTGAAAGAGTTCGTCACCATGGAGGCTGCTACCTCTTGAGCATGCGTTAGTTTTCCCTTGAAGAGGAAAGGGTGATGCAACAAAGTAGCGTAAGTATTTCCCTCAGTTTTTGAGAACCAAGGTATCAATCCAGTAGGACACTACACGCAAGTCGCCTAGTACCTGCACAAAAAATCAAGAACCTTGCAACCAACGCGATAAAGGGGTTATCAATCCCTTCAAGGCCACTTGCAAAAGTAAGATCTGATAAAGATAATAAGATAAATATTTTTGGTATTTTTGTTGTATAGATTGGAAAATAAAGATTGCAAAATAAATAAATAGTAAACGAGAATTATAGATCGGAAACTTATATGATGTAAAGTAGACCCTGGGGCCATAGGTTTCACTAGTGGCTTCTCTCATGCATATATTACGGTGGGTGAACAAATTACTGCCGAGCAATTGATAGATAAGTGCATAGTTATGAGAATATCTAGGCATCATCATGAATATAGGCATCACGTCCGTGTCAAGTAGACCGAAACGATTCTGCATCTACTACTATTACTCCACACATCGACCGCTATCCAGCATGCATCTAGAGTATTAAGTTCATGAGAACAGAGTAACGCATTAGGCAAGATGACATGATGTAGAGGGATAAACTCAAGAAATATGATATAAACCCCATCTTTTTATCCTTGATGGCAACAATACAATACGTGCCTTGCTGCCCCTACTGTCACTGGGAAAGGACACCGCAAGATTGAACCCAAAGCTAAGCACTTCTCCCATTGCAAGAAAGATCAATCTAGTAGGCCAAACTAAACCGATAATTTGAAGAGACTTGCAAAGATATCAAATCATGCATATAAGAATTCAGAGAAGAACCAAATATTGTTAATAGATAACCTTGATCATAAACCCACAATTCATCGGATCTCGGCAAACACACCGCAAAAAGTATTACATCGAATAGATCTCCAAGAACATCGAGGAGAACTTTGTATTGAGAACAAAAGAGAGAGAAGAAGCCATCTAGCTAATAACTATGGACCCGAAGGTCTGTGGTAAAGTACTCACACATCATCGGAGAGGCTATGGTGTTGATGTAGAAGCCCTCCGTGATCGAATCCCCCTCCGGCAGATCGCCGGAAAAGGCCCCAAGATGGGATCTCATGGGTACAGAAGGTTGCGGCGGTGGAAAAGTGGTTTTGTGGCTCCCCTGGATGTTTTTAGGGTACAAGGGTATATATAGGCGAAAGAAGTACGTCGGTGGAGCTACGAGGGGCCCATGAGGGTGGGGGCGCGCCTACCCCCCTGGGCGCGCCCTCCTGCCTCGTGGCCGCCTCGTTGCGTCTCTGACTTCCACTCCAAGTCTCCTGAATTGTGTTTGTTCCAAGAAAGATCCTCGCGAAGGTTTCGTTCCGTTTGGATTCCGTTTGATATTCCTTTTCTGCGAAACACTGAAATACGCAAAAACAGCAACTGTCACTGGGCCTCCGGTTAATAGGTTAGTCCCAAAAATAATATAAAAGAGCATATTAAAGCCCATTAAACATCCAAAACAGATAATATAATAGCATGGAACAATAAAAAATTATAGATACGTTGGAGACGTATCAGCATCCCCAAGCTTAATTCCTGCTCGTCCTCGAGTAGGTAAATGATAAAAACAGAATTTTTGATGTGGAATGCTACCTAACATAATTTTCAATGTAATTTTCTTTATTATGGCATGAATGTTCAGATCCGAAAGATTCAAGACAAAAGTTTAATATTGACATAAAAATAATAATACTTCAAGCATACTAACCAAGCAATTATGTCCTCTCAAAATAACATAGCCAAAGAAAGCTCATCCCTACAAAATCATATAGTTTGGCCATGCTTCATTTTCGTCACACAAAATGCTCTCATCATGCACAACCCCGATGACAAGCCAAGCAATTGTTTCATACTTTAGTATTCTCAAACTTTTTCAACTTTCACCCAATACATGAGCGCGAGCCATGGCCATAGCACCATGGGTGGAATAGAATATGATGATGGAGGTTGTGTGGAGAAGACAAAAGGGAGAAAGTCTCACATCGACGTGGCTAATCAACGGGCTTATGGAGATGCCCATCAATTGATGTCAATGCGAGGAGTAGGGCCATGCAACGGATGCACTAGAACTATAAATGTATGAAAGCTCAACAAAAGAAACTAAGTGGGTGTGCATCCAACTTGCTTGCTCACGAAGACCTAGGGCATTTGAGGAAGCCCATAGTTGGAATATACAAGCCAAGTTCTATAATGAAAAATTCCCACTAGTATATGAAAGTGACAAAATAAGAGACTCTCTATCATGAAGATCATGGTGCTACTTGAAGCACGAGTGTGGAAAAAGGATAGTAACATTGCCCCTTCTCTCTTTTTCTCTCATTTTTTGGGCCTTCTCTTTTTTTGGCCTTTCTCTCTCTTTTTTTGGGCCTTCACTTTTTTTATTTGGCATTTCTTTTTTTTTTCACACGGGACAATGCTCTAATAATGATGATCATCACACTTCTATTTATTTACAACTCAAGGATTACAACTCGATACTAGAACAAAATATGACTCTATATGAGTGCCTCCGGCGGTGTACCGGGATGTGCAATGAATCAAGAGTGACATGTATGAAAAAATTATGCATGGTGGCCTTGCCGCAAATACGATGTCAACTATATGATCATGCAAGGCAATATGACAATGATGAAGCGTGTCATAATAAACAGAACGGTGGAAAGTTGCATGGCAATATATCTCGGAATGGCTATGAAAATGCCATAATAGGTA